>NC_066579.1:146160946-147360946 GCF_024323335.1 Lathyrus oleraceus
AAAATTTTTATATTTAATTCATATCATGTTAAAAAAATTAAAATTATTGTGGAAGAGATCTTTATAATGTGATAAACTTTCTTGAATAAAATCATGAAAAAGACGAAGTCAAGGTCATATGAATAATCTATTTGAGTTAGCTAGGGATTAGTTGTGAATTTAGCTATAGATTCTAGATTTATATATAATGTTCATCTTAGCGACAAAATATCTGTTGCTATAAATTAAATTAAATTTATATAAATAATATAAAATAAGGACAAAATACCATGTGACATCCATGTCAACATCTTTGTCATGCTGACATTGCGACGTGTTAATGCCATGTCAGCTTTGTTGACCGACGTTAGCATAAAGAACCAAAAATATGAATGTAAAATATTAGGAGGACTATTTTTTTAAAAAAGAATTTAAAAATTAAAATTGAATGTTGTGATATTTATGAGGACCTTAGACATATTTATTCCAAAAAATATATGGCAATCTAAATCCCTTATATCCAAAGACTTTAGAGGGGAAGTGGTTATAATTAATATGTTTGTATAATTAATATGTTTGTCCAAATATATGGATCCACGGCATTATTGATGTTTTAATATTTTAAAATAATGGTCCACAGCAGACTACTTATCAAAACTTTTCATATATTTAAAATTTATCAAATCTTAGATTCGGTATGTAACATAAGTCATCCTCGCATATTAAGTAATCAAACATTTATGTTAGTTGTAGAAATAAATATTATTAATAATATATAGTGAAAATTTTAACCAAATAACAAAGTTTGCAAACTTTAATACCAAATTAGTCAATTTTTACCAACAATCTTTCAAATTTAAAAAAATTGAGACATTGAAATAATTGATGCCCCCTTCTATATATTTAAAGAGAAATATCAATTAAATTTTCGCCTCCTATTATTTTTAATTTATTTCTAACTACCTGTAGATTTTCCTACCTATTTAATAGTATTGGGGATTTATCTGCATAGTAAATCCACATGCAATGCAATGTCAATTTGCAGTTAAATTCACAATTTACACATTAAATCTGCAGAAAAATCTATACATACTTAAATAACATTAAAAAATAAAATAAATTTAAATTTAAAAGGGGCGTCAAAATATAATTTGAAATATAAGTATATTAAATATTATGGGAGAAAGTTGATTAGGTTGATATTAAGGTTTGAAAACTTAATTATTTGAGATCAAGTAGTTCTAGAACGACATCTATCTTTGTTGGTATTGAAAATACTGTCCAGAGCATGTGAGGTGAAAGTGAAGCATATTAAAATTTGTCAGATATCATGTTCTATATATTTTATCTTCATCTTCATCTTCATCTTCAGATATTACGTTATGAACTAGTCCACCGCTAGAGTATGCTATTGCTTCTTTTCTACATATCATATCCTCACTGATTGAGGTGACGAAAATGACAAGATTTTTGGGTCTATATTTTGATCTAATCTCCAATTTTACGTTGAAATACAACCACACGCTGCGTCGTTTGTGCTGTGTTATCACCGTGGTAATATAAGCTTTTAAACTATCAAAATCTCCAATTACTTATAACAACTGATTTTCCTTTAGGTAGATGCTAAATTAAAAAAAATATCAATAAAATTTTGACGAAAGTTATTATTATAGTTGAGGTTAGAGTTGTTAGAATAGGTTATCCGGTCTTAAATGAATCGGTTGGATCCGGAGAATTTTTTTTTTAAATAACCAGATTTTTTAAAAAATTTCAAAAATATCCATTTTTTCCAAAAAATTATCAAAATGGGCAATTTTTGCCCTAGTTCTCTACATGGGCGCCACCCTAGTTGACGCCTACCCTTAAAGGGTAGGGCAAGTCGCCACTAGGAGTGGCGCCTACCCTTAAATTTATTATTTTATTTTTTTTAAAATATTTTTTTTTTTAATTTTTTTTAATTTATGAATTTATATTTTTTATAAATTATATTAATTTATATTAACACATATATATAAATAAAATTATTTACAAGATATATATATATATATATATATATATATATATATATATATATATATATATATATATATATATATATATATATATATAATATATATATATATATATATATATATATATATATATATATATATATATATATATATATATATATATATATATATATATATATATTAATTATATATATATTAATTTAATTTATAAGTAATTATTATTATTTAAAATTTTTTGGAAGAATTAGGGTTAATCATGTTAAGGTTAATTTATCAATTATAATTAGGGTTTATTGATCGGTTATAATTAGAGTTTGGTAGTTATGACCTAATTGAAACCCTAATTCCCCATAAGATTAATTAATCAAGTGCGACACTAATTAGGGTTAAGTAGACTGGTGTACAACCCAGATCTTTTCCTATAAATAAAGTGTTATTTTCTTGCATTTTCTTCACCACTATTTCCTATCACCTTCTCTATCAAGTTGAGTTCATGGCATCCCCAAGACCGTCGTCATGCCAGCGAACATCATCAAGGCGCCCGGATCCTGAACCAGTAATCTTAAAAAGGGATGGGCATGTTATTTTCTCGCCTTTGAAACCTCCAATGGAGATGAAATTTTGGAACATCCGTTCGTTGGACCAACTAAAAAGGTCCTTGATGTCTTGGTTAGAGGGAGATTACCAACCTGGTGAAGTCATCAGAAGGATTCAGAGGCTTAGAACAAGGTTCTCATTTGAAACTGGAGAAACGATACGTTGGTGGGTTGAAGTTGAAAGCGACATTTATTGCATCCAAATGATGCATGGATCAGACGACATAGTGTTAACTGTTGTAATTTCTTAGATTTTAATGGTTGTTTGGTATGTTGTTGTTGTATTTGTTATTGTTCTAGTACTTGTTCTTGTTTTAGTACTTGTTTTTGTTCCAGTATTTGTTTTTGTTTTAGTAATTGGTGTTGTAATGTTAGATGTTTGTGTTTGTTGTTCAAGTGTCATCTTCTATTTGGAATAAAAAGTAAACTTTAATTTAAAATGATTTTGGTACACAGATTTATGAATATGAAAACTAAGTTGTGGAACTAGATCCACGATATGGACATTTGTTCTTATTATGCCCTAGTTGTCTACATATGCTACACTTCCTCTGCATTTTCTCTGCGACGTCCATTTCAGTTCTAATGCGTCTGCTATTTGGGCGACCACTTTTATTCCGCCGCATCGATTCGTTGTGCCAAACAATTTCCCCGTCATACTCTGGCCAATACGCCTCCAATGCTACCACCGGAAAGGGATTGTCGTATACATTGAGCAATGTTGCAACTTTGTAGATTGGAGACACTAGCGATAATGAATCGAAGTGGCTGTGTGAACACGCTGCAATGACATGGGAACAAGGCATACGATAGGCCTGAAATTGACCACAGTCGCACCAACGGTCTGGTATTAGGACCCTATACTCTTGTCTGGGCAGCCCTTGGTTGTGGTCAATTGTTTCCTTGACACTAAAAGTGTGGCCATGGCGGTCGAATTCCGTAACCCGATGGCTGCTGGCTTTGGCAGATTCCTGCCTCATAAACTTCATGCAGGCATCACTATATACTTGACTCGTTTGCAACACTTCATTCCAGCGCCTGCCTCTTGTTACGAACAACGTTGCCATCCGAAAATAGGTCGCACTCACCAATGCGGTTACCGGGAGGTTATGTATGCCCTTAAAGACGCCGTTCATTGATTCCACAAGATTTGTTGTCATGTGGCCCCACCTCACCCCATCGTCGTATGATCTAGTCCACCTCGCTCTGTCAATATTATCGATCCACCTCCCTGCATCAGAATTTGCCAATACTATTTCCCGGCGGTAGTATTGGAATCCAGGTTGGTTTAATGCATACCCCGCGTTTATCAAATGTTGCTTCAAGAAGTTATCCTTGAACTCCCGCATAAAATTTTGAGCAATATGCCTGATGCAGTAGACATGCATAGACGGGGGGTCATGCCAACCATTTGCTGGATTATTGTATGCACTGTCTATTGAAGCGTGCCTGTCAGAAATCACACAGATGCCAGCTTGTGGAGTCACGTGCGTTCGGAGATTCTTAAGGAAGAAACTCCAAGCAGCAGCCGTTTCTCCTTCTACCAATGCAAAGGCTATTGGGAAAATATTAGAATTGCCATCTTGTGCGACCGCCATCAGTAACGATCCTTTGTATTTCCCATACAGCCAAGTTCCATCGACTTGAACAAGTGGTTTGCAGAATGTGAACCCGATGATGCAGGGACGGAATGCCCAGAAAAGTCTATGGAAAATTCCATTACCTTCTAGACGAGTTCCGTCAGGGGATTGTGCCGGCAAGGTCTCCACTATAGAAACCGTCCCAGGTGAATACAATCATAGTGCAGCCAGGTAGCGTGGTAGTTGTTTGTATGATTCCTCCCAGTTACCGTATACAAGTTCAATTGCCTTGGTTTTCGCTAACCAAGCCTTTCTGTATGACGGTGTATATTTGATAACAGCCACACAATGGGAGATAATTGTTTTGACTTTCAGTGACGGGTCAGCCTCAACTAGAGGTAATATGGAATGGCAGATCATATCATGGCTAAGTTTGCGATGATCCTGTGCCATGTTGGTGTTGACGCAAATGTGAGCTTGAGATATGGACCCTATCACCCACGCATTATGTTTCTTCTTGTACGATGCCATCAACCTATACCCACACTCCGGATATTTGCATACAATAACGTATCTTTCCGGATTTGATTTGATAACATCGTAGTCAACACAATTTTTCAAGTGCCAGTTCTTTATTGCTAACAGACACTCTTCCTTGGTCCGAAATTGGTCACCCTTCTTTAAGTCCTCATCAGACCTCATATATGGGTTGTAGAACATATCTGATGAGGGCTCATCCTCGCCCAAGTTAAGTGTTGTGAAGTGCGCAGGCGGTGAGTAGCGTTGCGCTATAGGTATTTGAGCTTGGTCTTCGTCTTCAGAATGACGGTTCACCAAGTCATCAACCACGTCTTCAGCATCATCAACCACATCGTCTTCAACGTGGTGCTCAACATCTTGTTCGTCATCAATCACAGGATCAATAACCTGTGATTGAATATTCTGAGTTGGTTGAGGTTGTTCCAACACAATGTACAACACTATGTATTCGTAACCAGAGTACTCATGGTTACGAAGCATGTATTGTGTCTCCATGTCATTTTGTATCAATGACTTATAAAACTTGACAGAGTTATTTTCTGAAAAAAAAGGTTGTTGATAAAAAATTTGGGACACGGGTTGTCTTAGTTTGGACTCAATCTTCCTTTTCAGATAAGAGAAGTCAGCTCCTCTATTTAGACAAAACCGAGTGCATTCGGTGTTTCTAAATAGGAAGCCAGACATATCACATTCATAAGTCTCACCATTGACGTGAGCTTTGATTTTGTATTGTGAAGAAGATGACATGTTTTGTGAAGGTTTTGTGAAGATTGTTGTGAAGATATTGTGAATGTTTTGTGAAGATTGCTGTGAATATATTGTGAATGTTTTGTGAGGATTACTGTGAAGATATTGTGAATGTTTTGTGAGGATTGCTGTGAAGATATTGTGAAAATGTGTGTGAATATTTATACTGCAAGATTCCCACACATCTTTGCATGCATGTCTTCAACCAAGTCTTCCCCAAGAGCAACGCATGCAAAACTTGGACACGTGTAAAGCATGCAAGAATCTTGCAGGCTAGGTGCAGCTGCATGCATGTAATAATTTTGACACGTCTACTGCCTATCCATGAAATGTATTCTCCACCTAGTCTGAACTTAGTCTGCAAGATTCCCACGCATGCCAACACTACCACCTAGCCTGCACCTATTCTGCAAGATTCCCACCTAGTCTGCACCAATGCATGCCAACACTACCACCTAGTCTGCACCTATTCTGCAAGATTCCCACGCATGCCTTACACTTGTCACATTTTTGCATCATCAGATTCCACCAAGTCTTCCCCAAGACAAGACAACTCTCACCTAGTCTGCACCAATGCATGCCAACACTACCACCTAGTCTGCACCTATTCTGCAAGATTCCCACGCATGCCTTACACTTGTCACATTTTTGCATCATCAGATTCCACCAAGTCTTCCCCAAGACAAGACAACTCCCACCTAGTCTGCACCAATGCATGCCAACACTACCACCCAGTCTGCACCTATTCTGCAAGATTCCCACGCATGCCTTACACTTGTCACATTTTTGCATCATCAGATTCCACCAAGTCTTCCCCAAGACAAGACAACTCCCACCTAGTCTGCACCAATGCATGCCAACACTACCACGCATGCCTTACACTTGTCACATTTTTGCATATTCAGTCTACTTGAAAACGAGTATAAATAGAGGGTCATTCTTGCAAGTTTTCATCAACCACTAACACTTTTATTCAGAGAACTCCGGCGAAACTTCTCATCCACCAAGCTTCGTTCTACATTGCAGTCATGTCTCTTCTTACCATGGGCCAAGAACACAGAGGCACTAGGGCAAACATTGCCTCATTCGTAAGTTTTTCTTGAACATTGCCTCTTTCGTATGTTTGTAATTAGTTTTTTAAAAGTCCAATCTAATGATTGTTTATATTGTTTGTTTTTAAAGGATCCCAAGAAATTTCGTCAACGTTCACACCCAATGCCTTATCCAGACCCATGGTGCGTACCTTACATAGAGCGTGCGGGTTTCGGTCATGTTATGCATGTTGTAAATGCCACAATTGATGTCAAATTCATTTTGGCTCTGTGTGAACGTTGGAGACCTGAGACACACACTTTTCACCTACCAACTGGTGAATGTACCGTCACATTAGAGGACGTGTACATGCTTTTGGGTCTTAGAATAGATGGTAAGCCTGTGACCGGAAATGTTCAACAGCCTAACCAAATATGTGTTCAAATGTTGGGGGTAGATCTGGTCGAGGGTGAGGGGTCTGCCAAAGCAAGGGGTCAGGGTATTAAATTATCTAGCCTACAATTGTACCACGACTCCATAACTTTGACTGAGGAATCCTCCGAACAAGAAAAAGTCATAAAAACCCGGGTTTACATTATGCTATTGTTTGGGAACTTGCTATTTCCCGAAGGCACGGGAAATAGCATAAACTTTATGTACTTGAGTTTGCTCGGGGACATTGATAGAATAAGCACATATAGTTGGGGTTCTGCAGTATTAGCATTCCTATATAGCTCTTTGTGTAAAAATGCACATAATGAGCACTGTACATTTTTTGGATGTGCTTTTTTGCTCCAAACATGGGGGTGGTGGAGATTGCCGAGGCTAGCCCTAGAAAATCCTAATGACTACTCCTTCCCCTACGCAACTAGGTAAATTTATGATGTTAATTCATTTTGTATATTTATTCTATAAATATTTTTAAATAATATTATTTATCTTTTTTTGTTTAGGTTCATTACAACCGGACTGGATTACAGTCTTACCCCCAAAAATAAAATTATATTTTATCGTCAACTCCTGGATCGTCTCCGAGCACAAGATGTATTACCACTAAATCACTCAGCTTCTAACTGATTTATTAATATCATGCATTCTCGATAAATAACATATTTGCTTTTTTCTTTGCAGTTTATTTGGAGGCCATATTTGGGATTGGAACATCAACCCAACCCCGAAGATGCAGCTGTTTGGACAGCAAAAACGACCATAATGTGGTTCACCACTGTGGAGATGCACCAAAGTGACCGTGTCAAGCTGCAATTCGGAATGCATCAAGAAATCCCAGGCCCCCCAATGTTTATGGAACCTTGGCATCTAAAAAAAGTCAGCCATCAGTGGTATGCCCAAAATTGGAAGGAATTTGCTAAGGAGTTTCGTAAAATGTGGAAAGACCGTGCCCACTATGTTCTACAATTTCCGGTGGCGCCCAACGAAATGAAGCCGACAAGGGAATATGTGGATTGGTATAGAGCAAATACAAATCCAGAAATGATTGTGTCTGACCCGTTCTATTTGGACGATCCCCGGATGCAACAGCCATATTTCCAACAACAACAACCACCACAGTATTCCCAACAACAACAACCACCACCTTATTACCAACAACAACCACCACCACCATTTTACCAACAACAACCACCACCACCTTATTACCAACAACAACCACCACCACCATATTACCAACAACAACCACCACAACACATGTCCACCCCTCAACCAAATCAACAATACATACCACAAACTCAACCCCAATACCATGAAGACTACCAACAACAAACTCAACATTCCCACCACCATCAACAGTCCCAACACCTACCACAATATCAATCCCCCCACTTCCACCAATCCCAACACTTCCATCACGACAATGTCCCGAGCTCTTCCAGTCCTCCACCTAGCCCCGACACGGGTATACAAGAGGACTACCAACAGGACTACTACACACCACAACAAACATTGTACTTTGGCCAACCCGATTCAACCCTAAACTACCAAAGACCACAATTCGAGGGCGCACCCAGCAGTAGTCAGTTTGTCCCACCGAGACAAAGCTTTGAGGGCGCAGAGGGGACCCGTCTTTCCTACAGCACTGAAGGGACTTCAACCCAACCACAACGGCAAACGGCAAGGGGACGCGTTAGGGCAAGGGGTGGTAATAGGGAAGCACCACCACCACGTGAACCGTCTAGGCGAGCAATTAGACCTCCCCCGTGCGGATCGTACAAGGGACCGCATCATATGTGATTAATCATATCTTTGTAATATTTGTCTTGTCAATTATTATAATAAAAATATTTTCTGTTTATTATCTTTATATCTTTATCTTTATCTTTAAAGATATTGTCTATCATATCTTTATATATATATATATATATATATATATATATATATATATATATATATATATATATATATATATATATATATATATATATATATATATATATATATATATATATATATATATTAATTTACATGTGTATAAATATTTATTTACACGTATATAAATTAATTTTTTTCCAAAAATTTACAAATAATATTAATTACTTATAAATTAAATTAATATATACATATATAAATTAATATATATATATATATATATATATATATATATATATATATATATATATATATATATATATATATATATATATATATATATATATATATATATATATATATATATATATATATATATAAATATATATATTACTTGAAATGACATGCTGTCAATGAACATGATTTTGAAAAGGAAAGGATCGAACATGATTTGAAAATTGAATTTTTTTTTTAATAACCAGATTTTAAAAAAAAAATTCAATGTCTAAAAATGAAACAGACTCTAATTATATTTTATTAAAATTATAAAAGAAAATTAGACTTTTTCTAGATTCTAAATAGAAATAAAACCTCTTGATATTTGTTACATTTATTTATTTATTAGTATTTATTTTTAAATTAATAAATTCATAATAATTGAATAGAATAAGAATTAATTAATGATTAATAGGATTCAATTAATAATTTATTAGATTATTTTTTTACTCTTATTCATGATGAATAAGAATTAATTCATAATTGATTAGATAATTTTGTTAATGCCATAATTTTGTATGAATTCAATGTGTTATAAACTACTATTATTATTTCCAATAAAACTATAGACAATATAACTCCTATCAATTATGGTGGCATGTTGTTGCATTTGATAATCTCTTACTAATTTTTTTAAATATATTTTTAGTTCTGATTTGATTAGTTTCAAAATTTTATATTTATTTTATATTTTTAAGATAAAAACAAGATTTTAATCATATTATATAGATGTGAATAATCTTTATCACTCTATTATATAGTTCTAAATATTTTTTAACACTCTAAATAAGGGTAACATGGTACAAATGTTTGAAATTCTAAAAAAAAAAAAAAAAAAAAAAAAAATATTTAAAAAAAAAAAAAAAAAAAGATTTAAGGGTAGGCGTCACTCCTAGTGGCGACTTGCCCTACCCTTTAAGGATAGGCGCCAACTAGGGTGGCGCCTAGGTGTATATTAGGGCAAAAATTGCCCATTTTTGTAATTTTTTTTAAAAAATGTGTATTTTTAAAAAAAAAATTAAAAATTCTGGATATTAAAAAAAAAATTCGGATCCGGATGTTTAAGACTGAATCAAAAAAATATTATTATAATATGTATTCAGAGATACTCTATTTGAGTCTGGTTTTGAATTATTCAATCTTAAATGAATATTTTATAATAAAAATGAAAATAAAAATTTTATAATATTTATTATAAATGAAATTAAAAATTATATTATTTTAAAATATTATATATTTTTAAATATTATATTATTTTTTATAAATATTATAATAAATTTTTAAGTATAATATTTATCTAAATTGTATAAAGTAATATTCAAATATTTAACATAACAGAAATTAATATTAATATAGTACGAGGAAATAATATTGAGTATATTAATATATAAAATTTTAAAAGAGAAAGATCAAATGTAATAAAAATAAAATTTAATGAGTTGAGAAAAATTAATATATTATTTTAGAATAAGACAATATAAATAATTTTTCTTTTATATTTTATAATTAGGTAAGTTTAATGGGCTATCCACAACTTACACCGACTAACTCTAACTCTAATAGATAATAGACTTTTAGGGCTAAGCTAAAAAAACTTGAAAAATATGAATTTTAATTTTAAGACCTAAACTCTATAATTTTTCGAATCGAGCATGTTGATCAATGTGAACTATTTCATTTGGACAATTCTAAGATGATTTTTTTTCTGTTTATCAGTTTAAACCACAAAGATCATAAATATGGCTGGCATATACACATTTTTATTTTAAACCAAAATATTGAAAACAATTTTTATTTTTAACCACAACAATTTAATTTATTAGTACTTATATTTGAATGTTTTGATTTAGGTGAATGTACATAGGGATTCATCTAAATTAAAGCGGAAAAACAAAGATGACTTTGGATCATTATCAACCGCTCAATCAATCTTGTGTGTTATATTATATTTTTTATTTATTTCAAATTTTAAATGTTAAAAATTCAAAAAATAAAAAAATAAAAAAACATTTTGCACCATCTACCAATCTCTCTTTTATTATTGTTGTCGCAGCATCGCACTATTTCTTTTACCCTCCACCATTGTGACAATATCATCCCATCGATGCAAGAGGTGGGAGAATGGAGGATAAAAAGTATAATGATGTTGGCACGATGGTGGTGGAAGGTGGAAGGAGATGTCGGCAAACACTTAAAAATTTCAATAAAAATATAAAGAATTCGCATGATTTTGTTCTAATCGAATCTATAATATTGGTCCAAAGTCACCATAATTTTTGCACTTCAAAATCACGAGATCATAATCTTGTAAGGAGAATTGCATTATTAGAAAAAGTTAATTTTTTTGTATGAATGGTATTTCTTTTTTGTATTTTTAAAATTAATTTTTTTGGACTATATTAACTGAAATTTTATTATTAGAAAAAGTTTTCTAAGAAATTTTTTAGAAAATATTTAATTAAAAAATAGAAAACTAAAAATATACAAGTGAGTAGTATTGGTAGTTATGTTTAATTTTCATTCTTCAATCGTTTTATTTTCGATCATTTATTAAAATATTAAAAAAACACAACATTAAAATACACTAAAAATACTAATTTCGAATTTAGGTAAAATAAACTTATCGCAATAAATAAATAAATTTGAGGAGCATATCAATTATGTTCACCTGTTCATTTTGACGTTGACTTCGCGCAAATCAGATTTAAAATAATAAATATACAAACAAAATAGCAGTGTTAATCAATCGACAACACAACATTTTTAACTAAATAAAAGAATGGATAAGAAAATAATATAAATATAAAATTCAAGTAATTAATTGGTAGAAATATCATACTAAAAATTAATCGAAACATAGAAAAATTTTCAACAATTGATTTGCTTCCGGAACCAAAATTTTATTTTCTTCACACTGCTATCGAAGAGAATCATCATGTGAATTATAAATGTAGTGGAAGTTACTGTAGCAAAGATTAAAGGTAGGTCTAATTTTAAAGAACTTAGGGATCATATATTATTGAATCATATATTGAAAGAAAAAATCAATTGTCTATTGAAATTGATTTAAGAACAACTTCATATATTCAAATTTGTTCAAGTATTATAATTGATCACTGTCATACCCCAAAATTTGCCCATTAATATTTCAAGACATTTTTCAGGGCACTCCGACTCATTTTTATGACATTGATCTTAAAGGAACAAAGGCCCAGCTCACGAGTGGCCCAATCCAGAAAATGGCCCAAACTGGCCTGCTCGCTAGGCGAGCAAATCCTTCGCCTAGCGAACGTTCGCTACACGCTCGCCTAGCGAAGCTGGCAGATAACAGAAAATTCTGGGCTTCACTCTGAGCCCATTAGGTCATGAAAAAAAAGCATTATAAATACCACAACTCCAGTCAGAAAAAGGGAGGACGAAAAAGGACGAAAGGAGAACCCTAGTAAGCAACCCCTAGCGCTCACAGACGGAAAACCCTGGAGGCTAACCCTGAGAGTTCCGAGTAACCCTAAAGGAAACCCTGAAGGAAAAGCCGGCGGCAACAAGGTCACTTCCGCTCAATTCGATCCGATCGGCCAATTCAAGGTTACAATTCGATTACAAACAGGTTGGCATTGCTATTACTACCTTATGTTCTTAATTTGCACATGGTATCATGATTGAATTTATGAAACTATCTTAAGTTTTACATATGAATTTAAGTATGCATGAACATCTGAATGTCTAACCACATAATCTCTGTAATGAATGCTATAAGGTGTGAAGCTTGCTGCCATTATATCGTTATTAAAACCGGAATCCGCAGCCGCTCGCTAGCACATCGCTAAGCGAGCATGCAAGGAGTGTTCGCTAAGACTTCGCTAGGCGAAGCAGGAGCGAACGCGACAGCAGCCGACTTTTTTGTTCTGACTTTTGCTCACCTGTCATGTTTTTATCATAGCCATGCATTGTTTATCTGACCCTACTGCTGTTCTGGTTTCTTTTGTGGTGTAATTCTCGATTGCACCCTGATTTGGTATTCTGACATGTTTGCTGAGTTTTGCAAAGGTTCACACATCGCCGGGAAAGCTAGCTAGATAGGTATTCCACTTTATTTGTGGGATGCCCTTTGTGGAGTTTCACCCTAAATTACCTAATTAATTTTAATGTATTAATCTTAATGTGGAGATCCACCCTCAATTACTTAGCTGATTTTAATGTATTGATTTTAATGTGGAGATTCATCCTAATTGCCTAATTGATTGTAAAATACGGCCTTTAAATAGGTGATCTTGGACCTCTCTTTGCTGCCCTACGGTATTACGGTATAACGGTCGTGTCCCGCGAATGTAGGGATACACTTAGCAAAGACCCTTCGGTTAAATCATCATAAAATAAATCATGGTCCCTCGGATGTTGCCTTCGAAAATACGATTTTGTCCCTCGATGACCCTTCGGTGTAGCCTACGGTTAAATGATGATCGTCCCTTCGAATGCTAAGGTATCCTTACAACTGTTGCCTTCAATGACCTATCGATGACCCTACAATGACCCTTTTACATCCAAAGGATAAAACTACTTACTTCTCAATAGTAAGGACAGTTTTACCCTCATAAGGATAGGAAATGCCCATAACGATCTTAGGAAGGTATAACTCTCAATTACTGGATCATAACCTAAAACATTTTCCACCCCTCACACTTTGCAAGTCCTAGAAAATCACCACTTGGTATACATTCATACTAGAATCATTACCAAGTTATATTTTTCTAAACTGTTTTTCAAAATCAAACGAGATAAATACTTTGTATACATTCATACGAGAATCATTACAAAGTTAAACTCTCTTTTCGAAACATTTTTAAACAATTCACCAACACTTTTCAGACAAAAATATAAGTGATCCAGCAATTAAGAGCCCATGGATAACCATGGATACAAAGGGTGCTAATACCTTCCCTTTGTATAATGTACCTCCCGAACCCAAAATCTATTGAGGTCTTTCCTGTTCTTTTCCACCTTGTCGCATCACGCGAAAAACCGGCGGGAAAACAAGAAACAACAGAGCCGCCACCGTGCGTTATTTATCCCAAAAGAGGGAAAGGAAACGCTCAGAGTAAACCTGGGAAAGAACATGGTATCGCGACCAAAGAGAATGGGTTCGGGAGTCGGTTATGCGAAGGGAAGGTATTAGCACCCCTACGCATCCGTAGTACTCTACGGGATCCACGCACAAAAGGAAGGAATATTGGTTGCTAAACACTGCTCAAACTCACACATACTGGCTGAAAGAGACACAAGAAACTGACTGAAACTGACTCGGCAGGATGTCGCATCCTGGGCCTACTTAGTCTATCAGGCATAGACATCAGAGTCGAAGTAGTTCGGACTGGGGAAACGACACATGCTCGCTAGGATATCGCATCCTATGCATACGTATCTTCTCGGACGAGAGAAGAATCAGAGCATTCGTAGCTCGGCTGACACGCACACAAACAAACACAAATAGGCAAACGTGGAGCCCGACTGCCAATCACTGGACTTATGTCAGCATCCGAACCTAAACACACACAAGAAGGCAAACGTGGAGCCCAAATGCCAATCATTGGACTTACATTGACATCCGAACCAAACGCACGCACACTGGAACCCAAATGCCACTCGATGGACTTACATCAACTTCCAAGCACACAACAACACAACAAGTTAATAGGGAGTCGGGGACTCGAGCCTATAACTGTCAAGCACACACTCAAACAAACAGACAACAAGTTGCTAAGGAGTCAGGCACTCAAGCCTAGCAACTGTCAAACAACTCACACAAAAGAAAAGAAAAGGCGCCCGGAGAGATCAGCTCAATCTCCTGCCTACATACTTCATCTGGTATGAAGATCAGGGCGATGTAGTTCCCCTACGGAGGGATAAAGGACTAGCCTAACCAGATAACAGAGGGAGACACAACTAGGGAGACTACGACTCGAGCCTAGATGTTATCATGCAAATCATCCCTAAGTTAAGGTTTCTAGCTAACTGGCACAGGGAGCCAGCCTATCCTAAACATGACTTGCACAGGAAGCAAGCCACACACACACTTAACTTGCACAGGAAGCAAGCCAAGCAAAACCTACTTGCATAGGAAGCAAGTCTAAACTAAACCTAACTTGCACAGGAAGCAAGTCAAACAATCCTAACTTGCACAGGAAGCAAGTCAAACAATCCTAACTTGCACAGGAAGCAAGTCAAACAAACCTACGAGCACAGATAGCACACACTATATACACACAAGTGGCTCAAACAAGGGTTAGGTTTTAGTCAAGGGGTCATATCAACCTCGACAAACAAACCTCTGGAACTGGGTGAATGTGCTCTTAACCTTGCCATTGAGGGGCTAAGGTGAAGCAGATGAAAGGTGAGTGAAGATAAGACTTCACAGCTCTTATCCCTGGCCTGGGAGAGCTTAAGACAAGAATGTGTGGGTTCAGAAAGTGGGAACCCTTCTACACATTTGAATCTGACTCAACTGTACAATTGTACAAGATCTTGGGTTTGTATCTGCAATGCATCAACACAGTGGTGTGAGCAAAGCAGATGACACACTGAATAGAGGGGGATAGATTGCATATCCCTACCTTCCACCAATTGCCTCTTCACTTAGGAGGTCTTTGACTCTATGCAAGGACGAAATTAAACATCCACAAACATTGCCTCTTAAGGAGGACTTCAGACGGTTGCCTGGCCAAGTAACAGGCCAGGTCTTCCAGACTACATGAAGATTAGAAGCATACCTCAATGCAAATTGCTTATACAAGCAAAGCAAAGCAAGTTCAAAGAACTAAGCAACTAAAGTACCTGAAATCAGTCAAACACAGTTAGTATACAAGTCAAAGTTAAATCAAAATGAAACAGACATCAACCAGTTAATCAGGAGCAAATGGATGTGCAAGGCACAAGGCTTAAGGCATGTGAGCCAAGCCACCTACAAAACAAACAAGTTAGACAATGATATTCAAGTAAGCTCAATCAAATTGTAATGATCACTTTGAAGCATTTGTAGCTTAACCTGAAAACATAAGCTCAAAAGTGAGTACCAGGACCACTAGGGCAAGCCTAGGGTCAAAAGAGGATGAAAAAGTCAAAACAGCAAAGGATGAGTGTCCAAAATCATGTTCAAACCATTAAGAAACACAACCAATTGGATTCACATTCATATCAATCATCATCATCATTTTATGGACAAAAGAAGTCAAAACATGGCATTTAGAAGCTCATAGAAGTCAACAGCAAGACTTGAATCAAAAGCAATCCTAAACATTTCTAAAAATCATCAAATAAATCATGATCAATCACAATCCACAGCATGGTAAGCATGTCAAATTTCATCTCATTTGGACAAGTGGAAGGCAGTCAATGAAAATCAGAAAGTCAAAGCCATTTTGAACATGTTCAAAGAAGTCAACCAAACATGCATCAACTTAGAAAATTCATAAATCAGTGATAGCATATGATAAATGAATGGGATCAAAACCATGGCAAAGATGAGGATGTCTAGTTATCTCATGTAAAATTTCATGTCCATCCAATAAAGTATGAGAATTTCACAAATGAAATGGGAACATGTGTCACACAAAGTCAACATATGACCAACCAGGGGAGAAAATCTCAAACAATTAGGAAATGCCACAAATAATTCCAAGAAAATTCACATGTAAACTAGACATACAAGAGTAGGTTCATGCAAAATTTCAATCCATTTTGAGGTCAAGAATCATGGTAATGAAAATCATGAAGTTGGACATCAATGGTGTGACACAAATTGTCACACCCTAATTCAAAAAATCATAACTCTCAAACCACAAATGATAAATTCACAAACTCTACACCAAAATCACCATGAATGTGTCTAGTTTGAGCACAAAAAATTTGGGAGCCATTGGATACATTCTCATCATTTCACAAAGGTTTTGGCAAGGTGTACAAAAATTGGTCACATGTCACAAACCCTAGCACCATTTAAAAACCAACCATCCAAAAATTTTGGAAAAAATGTGATAAAAAAGTAGAGATCATGATGAACACAACACAAAAAATCCCATTAAGTTTGGATTAAAATTGAAGCATTTATGATTTTTGGAAGATTGGATATAAAATGTGAAATAAAAATGGAAAGTAAATGAATTAATATTGAAAGAATGGCACTTTTGTAATTCTGGGCGCCACTTACTGAAGCACAGTCGTTTTGGGCATAAAATTGGAATAATTTGATTGGTTGTTGCTGAACTAGGCCATGCACGTGAGAAAAGTGAAGAAAATCTGGGCAAGGTAATTGGGAACTAGGGTTTCACATGCAGTGTTCATTCATCCCTCTTTCAATCATGGATTTTTCGAAATGCCCAGAAATTGGAATCCAACATATCATTAGAACCAGCAAGCATAGTACATTAAGAATCCATCATCCACTTTCCTTAAAACACACTAACAATCATGAATCGAAGCTAAACATATTTCCACACCAAACTTGTTTTCAAAATAACTTCATGAACACACAGCCATTTTCAAAAATAAAAGCATCATGGCACTCATCATCAAAAGACCTTCATGAAGCATATCAGAATTTTAAAAAAGGTGGAAGTTGAGAACTCACTTATTTTTTAAGACAGTCGTGGTACAGTGGTTTGTTGGTGTCCAATGGCTGAAACAGATGCTGTAGAAGCCTTCCAATGATGAATGAATGGAGGAGCTTGGCTCAGGAATGGCTTGGTGAGGTTTCAAACTTGGACTGTCATGGAATGGTGGCTGCAAAAACAGTGCTGCAAGAAGCTTTTAATAGGTGGAGAAACATGGTTGCAACAGGTCCGCAATGTTGCTTGGACATTGTTTTAAGCCAGGCAAAGTTTGTTCTTTGGGAGTTTTGGACAGGAAGTTGAAAAATGCAAAAATGAAGTTTGAGAGAAATGAGTGATTTCTGCTGTGTATGGCTGCTATTGAGGTTTCAATGTATGACAGAAAATGGTGTTTGATATTGTCTCAAGCAAGGCCAGGCTTTGTTTCTCTTGGAAGTTTTTTGACTGTTGTTTGAGAAATGGCCAAAAGTGGATTCTTTAGGAAGTGAATGATTTTTGTGTGCAGTGTGTTTTTGCTGCTTAGGCCAAATGGTTTGTGGCTGCAATTAGTGTACTCAAATGATGAAAGGATGGTGAAAATGCAATGGCCAGGGTTTTGTTCTTTGGAAGTTCTTTGGACAGATTTTTGAAAATGCATAAAATGAAGATTTTTAGGATGAATGATTTCTGGTTTTTCTGCTATCAAATGGCTGCTAGTAGGGTTCAAAATGAGGAATGATGAAGGAAAAAGCAAAGGCCAGGCTCAGTTCTCTTTTGAGTTCTTGACTGTTTTTTGAAAGTGCTAAAAGATGAAACTTGAGAGGGTGAAAGCACAAAGGTTGGTATGCTGTCTTGTGGCTGTTAGCAAGGTTTGGCAATGATGAAAAATTGATGAACAAGGCTGCTGTTAGAAGTTGCTTTTGGTTTGGAAGTTTTTTTTGGACAGAATTTGCAAATGCCAAGGTGTGGTTTTTGAGCATGAGTGAATTTTGGTCTGTGTCTGCTGTCCAATATGGCTGCAGCTAGTAATGTTAAGTGACAGAAAATCATGGTCTATGTCTGCTATGAGCAGTACCAAGCATGGCAAGGTTCAAGTTCCTTTGAAGTTTTGACAGCTTTTTGGAAAAAATGGCCAAGGATGATTTTCTAGAGAATGAAGTTGGTTGTGTTATGCAGCCAGTAGTCCTCAAATGACAGGAAATATGATCAATAAAATCTGCTATGTGATGTGGTACAAGGCATGGTGCATGAAAGTGTGGAGTTTTGACAGCTTTCTTGCCAAAGTGCCAAAGCAAGGTGAATCAAGTTTTTTTAGGATGAGTGAACCCTTCCTTCTTGCTGTCAAATGTGGTTTTGGTCTGCTATTAGGGGCTGGTCATGACAGAAAATGATGATGATTCTACTGTCATGGTACAAAGCATGGTTTGTGAGATGAATTTGGTGAGAACATGTACTTCCTTCCAAAATTCAAGCAAGTTGGCATGGCTTCTTCTTTCTGTTGGTTATGGGCTGCAAATTGTGTTCATAATGACAGCAAATGGTCCCTTAATTTTCTGTTTTTAGAGTACAAAGCATGGTATGGTCCATGGACATGGTGAAAGTGTACCTTTCTTCCAATTCAAGCAACTAAGTATGGACTCACATGTACTGCATAATTTGAGCTTGCAAACACATTTTAAATGACATTTCTGAGCTATTTCAATTGGCCAAGTGGTTTAAAGAATGATAAATCAAAAAGTCAAACATTGGTCAAACTTGCATTTAAATGAGATAGGTCAAAAAACGCCATTTTGATTGGTGAAGTTTTGGCTCATGAAATTTATATTTTTGGAAAGAGGGGATCAAATGTGACTTGTAGGAAAAAACCCCACCAAAATTGGCCAAATGGTTTAGGAGATATGGCCTTTTGAAGTTCAAGATTTTCTGAAATCGATTCGATCATAACTTGCCAACCACACATGGGAATTAAGAGTTCTTGGACTTTTTGGAAATGGGAGAACAAGATCTTCAACTTTCATGTTGGGCAAAAATTCATTTGAGGCTTGTATCATGATGTAAGTTTGAGGATCAAGACTTTCCATTTTTGGTAAGTTTCAGTTACAGGTCCAGTTTCCAATTTTGGAAATTTTTGATCTGGCTTCAAATTCTTCCATGATGGTGTTTGACATGATATGTGAAGACTATTTGGCCATGAATGAGCTCTCACAAACCAATTTCCATCATCAAATCACTGATTAAATGGACAGTTGACCAACGGTTGACTTTTAGGGTTTCTGGCTGACTGTGCATTGACTGATGACTTCCAAACCCTAATTCCTTGAGACCTTGACTTCAAATGATGTCCCAAGTTGTATGGACTCTTAATTATTGATCAAGGTGCCCAAATTCCACAAGAATGGCCACCATCCACAGCTTTGACTGACTGTTGACTGTCTTAGGGTTTTTGACTGTCTGTGTATGAACTGATGACCTCTGAGCCTTCAACCCTTGACTTGAACACTTCAAATGGACCTCCAAGTCATGTGAACTTGTTGGAAAAACCCTAGGGCCTTGGCTCCTTGAGAATTGTGCTTGCTTGCTTGGTTGACTGATCTTCTGATCAGTTTGACCTAATTTCTTGACTTGCTTGCTCTTAAAGCAAAAGAGGCAATGCAATGCTATGCAATGGACCATGATATGCTATGACCTAATATGAAAATGTATGTACAATGATAGGTGCAAATTTGAGGTGCTACAGCTGCCCCTATTCAATCAGCTGGGAACCCGAATGGATGAGAGCAACGGCTGTCAGACTTTCAGGGTAAACAGGGATTGAATATAAAAGAACCGTAGAATTTGCACAACAGGGATCCACCAATGGAAACGTCCACTGGGATTTGATGTTTATTGCTGGGTATATACTTTTTGGTTTTCAAAGGGTACAGCCACATCCAGACATCGCAACGACGATGAATGGGGGAAAGAAATCACAACTAGATGCCAATGGACAACTAGGAAAAACTCAACGTTTACCAAGACCAACGGAGAGGTGACCAGACATTAATGAATGACTGGAAAAGATACAACCATACGTCAAAGGACGAAATGGGAAAAACTCAACGTTTACCAAGACCAACGGAGAGGTAACCAAACATTAATGAATGACTGGAAAAGATATAACCATACGTCAATGGACGAAATGGGAAAAACTCAACGTTTACCAAGACCAACGGAGAGGTAACCAACTGGGGACGGGTACAACTAGACGTCATAGGACGAATAAGAAAAACTCGACGTTTATCGACACCAACGGAGAGGAGGAAACTCTACTGGGGAGAGTGAATACAACCAAATCATCAACGGATGATCGGGAAAAACTCGACGTTTATCGAAACCAACGGAGAGGTAACTCTGCATGGGGATAGGTACAACTAGACGTCATAGGACGAATAGGAAAAACTCGACGTTTATCGACACCAACGGAGAGGAGGAACACTTCTTCGATTTGAAAATCGGAAATTGGCCTGAACGCCACTTCGGTCCGAATACCGGAAAATTGGCCTGAGTGCCATGAGTACATCGACCTGATCGTCGGAAACTCCTTCGGTCTGAATACCGGAAAATTGGCCTGAGTGCCATGAGTACATCGACCTGATCGTCGGAAACTCCTTCGGTCTGAATACCGGGAAATTGGCCTGAGTGCCATGAGTACATCGACCTGATCGTCGGAAACTCCTTCGGTCTGAATACCGGGAAAACATAAGACATCGACCTGATCGTCGGAAACTTCTTCGGTCTGAATACCGGGAAATTGGCCTGAGTGCCATGAGTACATCGACCTGATCGTCGGAAACTCCTTCGGTCTGAATACCGGAAAAACATAAGACATATTATCTATAGCCGTCAAAACGTAGATAATACACTCGCATGGAAGATTATCCATAGCCGGGTTGTAGGTTGTCAAATGAATAATCGACCGAAAAGACAGGCATCTGGGTACCAGACTAGGTATGCAAAAGATGACCAATCAAAAGAGGATAAAATTGCTTATTCGGAGCAAGTATCCAAAAAGAAGGGGAAGACCCACCGGGGACAATACTGCTTGATCAAGGCAAGTATCCAGAGGGGAAAGAATGTCAATATCACGAACCGGATACTGATGACTGCAAGGAGGGGATTACATCTACCGGTTTGTAGGCAGAAAACCACGGAAAAGTAGCCAGTCATCGATAGGATGAGCACAAAGGGTTAACTCCAACAAGGGGATGAAAGTGGGATTTTACAACTACCAGCTAGTAGGTAGAAAACCACAAAGATAGGACTTACAACTACCGGGTTGTAGGTAGAGGCCAACAAATTCCGCTGAGGATGAAATGAATGAGTGCCGGTTAGTGAGCGACTATTCATTTATGCCCCAGGGCAGCACAAGAGATAGTCAACAAGAAGCCAATTTAGGATCGATCCAAAAAGGCAGACTGAATCAAGACCCATCCTAATGAGGAAAGAACTCAATAGGGAAAACCCATCCCATTAGGGAGGGAACGGAAGCAACTGTCATCCACGAGGATGTATCTCAGTGGGGAAATGGCAGGAAAAGATTGACACTTTCTGCTTAAGGGGTAGACTCTACATGGAGAGATCAGACACACCCATATCTGCTTAAGGAAAAAAAGACCCAAGCTGGCAAGACGCTAACAATTGGGGAGTAACACTGCTGGGGATACCCACTCGACTGAGGAATCACCTGTTGGGAAAACACCAACCTCTCAACCATGCTGATGAACCCAATCCTGAAGCCGATCCAATGGCGCGATGCTAAACTCTTTCCAACAACCCAACCTCGGCTGGTTACCACGGCCTAGGGCTAATGGATATGCTTGCAACGTTGATGCATGAGTTTTTTCTTGCTTTACACAATGCCCCATGATCATGGAAATGCTATGCACTAATGATGCGATATGCTATGCTTATCTAAATGATGAGTGCATAAACACACGTCTTCTTCAGAGACAACACCGGGGAACTCCAGGAACTGTGCTGGGGATCCTATAACCATGTCAACTTCCATCCTGCCGGGGAAAGACAAACCTTGCTGGGAAAAAAAACATCAACACAACCTCTGCTGGGAAGACAGCTTCAGACTTGGAAAACAGTCACAACTCCGCTGGGGATGCCGATATTAGTCTACTACAGAAACCCGTCCAATCCACTGGTAGGATGAACTCTGCTGGAGAAATAAATGCTACTCCATTAGGGACGACCCAACCAATCCATATGTAGGAGAATCACTGCTGGAGATGTATTTCATGAGACCCGCTCCACTCGGGGAATTTGCTGAGGAAAAACCACACCATTCTGCTGGAGAGAAAAACCATAGTGGTGAGAGTAACAACTCTGTTGAGGATGATGACACGTCATATCATACTGGAGATGAATTCCCACAAACCTGCTTGGGATAAGCACTCACGGCCATACTGGAGATCATAGTATCACAAAACCAATTGTTGGGGAACACACCAACGGTCTACAGATAAACTCCACTGGGGTGCTCCCGAGGAAAATAACTGTCAGGCGCTCAGCGGGGATTCTCAACTGGGGAAATCTGCAAGCATAGGCCTGATGGGGAGAAGCAATCCTTAGATCTGCTGGAGAAAGAAGGTACTGTCCACAGGTATCTCTGCAGGGGAAAATAATTCTGATAGCTTCAATACTGGCTTGGGCTGGGGAACCGTGATAACCTTCAGGCTTACTGAGGAGACAACGATCTCGTATCTGCCAGGGAGATCACACTCTCAATCCTCTGGGGAGATACAGCTTGTTTGACACGGATGTCGGTCAACTCGTCGGACACTGGTATCCATCATCCACTCATGGTGTTGACTTTCCACTTTTAAGAACTCCCAGACTCTTCTGGACTTTTCTGCTCCATCATCTTGTATTCCCAATCTCGTCCGTACTCCACGGGGATCGAACTCCTGGTATTCATACAAACTTTCCAACCATCAGACTTTGAAGAGTCTTCTTGATTAATTTTCCAGGACCGTCGTCGTAATCCTTCACTGCCTTTTCACCGTTCAACTATCCCTTGCCCCTGATTCGGCTCTGCAGGGATCGTTAGATAAAAGAACGTGCCCCAGGTATGCCCCATGATAAGGCTCAAACATCACTCTACTGGGGATGCCCCACGATAGGGCTAATAGGGACTTGGAGGGAGAAATGTTGCACTACTGGGGACATGAAGATGAACATCTTCAAACAACACTGCGTCGGGCAACTTCATTGAGGAGAGACCATACGAGGTTCTGTAGGACAAAGATACAGTCATGCTCGAGATACGAACAATTGTCTTACCTGTTGGTAATCATACCACCCCCGGGAGAGCACTGTGGGTCTCCTAAGTATCTTTCCATCATTGTGAAGGTTCACTTTGTTTAAGAACAATTTTTTTGAAAAATTTGTTTATTTTGAAAACAATGATACTTTATCAATTAAAACATGCAAAACGTTTGTTGAGTTGAAACAAATAAGAATGCAAATAATTGGATAAAAGCTCAAATTGATGTGATGGAATGGTAGTCTGCAAAGGGCGAGACTCCATGGATCTGTACAAGTTTGAAATTGGTGATATATATTGGAGAGGGCTACATTGAACATAATGACCTTTCCTCTACCATTCTGAATTTTCGATGTATTCAGAGCTTCAGTCGACGACGAATCGAGAATCCCTGACGGATGACAGATGTACAACACAGTCTTGTCAAGATGCAGTTACTTGCCAAATCCCTAATTTTGCCTAGATTGCCCCAGTGTGAGGTGTTCAATTTAGCGGGATGCAAATTCTCTTTTTTTTTCAATGTCTCTAACTTTTGCCTGGATCGCCCTTTCGGGTTTTCAATCCACCGAGACGCTCCTTTTTGCCTAAGTCGCCCTTTGGAGTGTTC
This sequence comes from Lathyrus oleraceus, assembly GCF_024323335.1. Classification (NCBI taxonomy): domain Eukaryota; kingdom Viridiplantae; phylum Streptophyta; class Magnoliopsida; order Fabales; family Fabaceae; genus Lathyrus; species Lathyrus oleraceus. The sequence continues at coordinate 146,185,530 of NC_066579.1, forward strand.
GACTTAGCGAGCTTTTGCTTTTTTTGTTTTTGTTTTAGGCGAAGTATTTCTTGACTGCATCGGAATTCACAGGACGAGTGAACTTCTTCATCCATTGATGTAAGTGTTAAAGCACTGCCTGAAAAGGCTCTCTTGACAACACATGGACTTTCATAGCTTGGGGTTCACTTGCCCCTGGAATCGGGCACGACAGACAAGACTTTCTTGAGCACAGGGTCCCTCGGAACACACGAGGCTTGATCTTCTTGTCGAATGCTTTCTTCACTCTCTGCTGATATGACTGACCATGACACATGGCAGTTGATCTCTTTGATTCGATCGAATTCAGCATCAGTCAACTTGGGACTTTGAGGGTGCTATTTTCTTTTATTTCCTTTTTTTCCTTCTGATTTGATTTCTTTTGATTTCTTTTGATCTTGCACCCTCTTCTTTCTTCTTCTTTTTTCTTTTTTTTTTGATAATGCCCCAGTTGGCTGTTCTGCTGATTCTCGAGATGTAGCTGAGTGATCTTCTTTCCTTGCTCAAAAAGTCGGGAAATCTCGTCAGGAATCCCTTCAACATCATCTTCGTCCACTTCAAATACAGGGAATTCAAAATTGGGAGATGACGTCCGATCATTATGTTCAATGGGTTTGAGAAACAACCTGCATAAAGATTTTAATATGAAAAGCTCTTTGAAAATCAAACAAGACAATCGTTATGCGGATGAAAAGATTGCTTTTATTCTTGTTTTTAAGGTTTTTTGTGATCACCAATTTCATGCAAAAAGCGAAAAGGGAAAACAAATGGAAAAACAAATGTTTTAACATGAATTATTTGAATGAAAATATCATTGCACAAAATGCTGCCAACAATGTCATCACTTCTCCTTTTGGCATGGGAGAAGGGTTTTTAAACAAAGTGATTGTTACTCTGACTTATGAACAACTGTAGGAAAGCCCACAGTGACCCAATTGTGATAGATCCCACCGAGGATGACAACTGTCAGTATCTCTTGCATTAGCAGCTTCTGTTTCTGAACAATCCTTCTGAAGAAAAAGTCGGCGCCAGCCCCGGACTTGTTATCTTTAAGCTTGATTAACACGGGGACCCAAGTCTTCAAAGTTCAGGATACCTGACTTCACGAGGTCTTGAACCTTCATCTTCAGCTGGAAACAACTGTCCACATCATGACCAGGAGCACCCGAGTGATACACACAATGATGTTCAGGCCTATACCACCACCGAGGGTTGACGGGTATGGGCGGCGGGTCTCTGGGAGTAATCAAGTTCTGCTCTAACAGAGAGGTATACAGTTCGGCGTAGGACATGGGGATTGGATCAAAAATGATCTTCTTCCTCTCATTACTCGTACTGGCTTGATTACCATTGTGAGGCTGGGAAGCCTGCTGCTGAGGACGATGTTGTGGATGCTGATATTGCTGAGTCGGCCTTCTCTGCTGTTGTTGAGGTTGAGTTGCTGGAATAGTCACACCAACAGCCTGACGACACTGTCCTCTGTTCGCACTCCTCCGTCGGTGCACAGCATTTGTTTCACTCTCTCCCCTTTTGGGTGCCCCAGAGTATGTCTTCTTAGAACCGGAAGAACTTGAAGAGCCAGGATGGCGAACTGGAGCGCGGGTTGCTCTGACATTAACAGTCTCTGCAGCAAGAGGCTGTTCTCTGATTCTGATCCCCTTCAATTCATCACCCACGGCATAATCATTGACGAGAATAGTGACAGCAGCATTCTCATGAACGGGTACATCCACCGGTGGAGCACGGTGGACTGGTGGAATCACGGCTTCCAGTCTCTGGGCTAAAGCGCGCAGCTCCTCTTGCCCCTGAACAACTCCTTGCATCATCGTCATAAACTGGGCCATGTTTGCCCTCATCTTAGCCAACTCTGTCTGAACCTGGTCCATAATCATCTGATGATTGAGTCTGGTTGAGTAGCGGTGCGGACGACGGTCAGCTATCCTGTCTCAGTCAGGAACCAAAGTGAGAAGCCACGACCAAGAACACCTGTTATGCAAAATGATATGAGTATGATGCTAATGATGCGTATGATGCACATGCTATGCTCATTTCTCAGGCATTCAAAGAGCCTGACCCATCCTGAAAAGATGGCAACCTGCAGCAACAAGAGAACAAACAGATACAAGGAAAATGAGAACAACAGGGAAATACTGACAACCTTATCCACACATAAGGGTAAAAAGGTCAATACCACCGAGTCAACGGAAAATTCGCACAAACAAAGTACAAAGAAATGAATCCCATCCAACAAGCCTGGAGGTGATTCCCAACAATGTAGATCCAAAGACGGAGTACAAACAAATGAATCCCATCCAACAAGCCTGGAGGTGATTCTCAACAAAACACAAACAAAGATGCAAACTAAGACAGACGGTCTTCTGGAATGAGGGTCTTCAGGTAATGGCACTGGTCTATCAACAGTGTGCATTCTGAACATTCTGGTAGAGGGGTAATCTTCTCCTTCAACTGTCTTCTAAGCTCTAAGACTTCTCCTCCAAGGTGGTTCTCTGATGCTTGTCTCAAGTCTACTTCCTTCCTCAACTGAGCGTCTTTGTCTCTGAGTTGCTTCTCTAGGTCTCTGATCTTCTTCTGATAGTTGGCTTCTGCTCTCTGCAGTCTCAAGCGCTCCCTATGCTCCTCATCCAACATAGACTCTATCTCCTCATATGATCTCTTCTTGCTCCTTGCTCTGCTAGCATCTTCTCCTTGCACTTCCCTGAGTTGATGGGCCATGTGCAACCTATCAGCTTTAGCTTTGTATAACTCCATATGGGCGTCTTGCTCCTTCTCCCTCAACCGACGACTCTCCATCAGAGCTTGCTTATAGTGCTCAGCAGGCACACTCTCAGCAAGGATCAAAGGTGGTTGCTCTTGCAACGGCTCCATCCTATCATAGGGTAACAACAAAGTTTCTACTCTCTCCTTGACCCAATCAGTGTAATCAGGCATAGCAACGGCAAACTTCTTCCCTAAGACGGATCCATCCTTCACACCAATAGACTTCCAAGCTCTCCTTATCTGCTCCAATCTAGCCGGGTCGCTCTGCTTCTCAAAAAACACACTTTCCGCTACCTCAGCCTCAAGTGGTCTTCCCTTCATCACAAACCCCAACTGGCGAAGAGAAAGAACCGGGTTGTAATTGATGCAACCTCTAGTCCCTACGAGTGGCACATTACGGAATCCTCCACAGCTCATAATGACGTTACGCACATCCATCCGGTAAGATTGCCACCTGATATCATAGGAGGTAAGAGACATAACCCTCTGAGTCCACTTATGCGTGCTCTGAGCATCCACAAAAGGTCCACTGACTGGCAGGAGTGACAAGAACCATCTGAGCAAAAGCGGGAGACAACACCTGATAGCCCCACCCTTACCATGCCTACTGTGAATAGCATAGTAAGTGTCAGCTAACAGAGTAGGAACTGGATTTCCTCCAATGAAAATACTGATTGCAGCATAGTCAACAAAATTGGGCATACTCGGAAACAGGACGATCCCATAGATCATGACGGCCAACTGAGCATGAAAGGCTTCCCATCTTCCCTTCTCTGCTTCTTCTCTAGCTACCCTCAACAGAAACTTCAAAGGCAATCCTACAACATCCCCACTGGACTTCCAACTATCACTGACTTCCTTGATACCCAAATGGAGAGCTCTGGCAACAACTCTGAAATCAACCTCCTTGGGCACATCAAAAAAAGGAACCTGATACCGGACCGGGACACTCAGCAGAATGGAGTATTCCTCAAGAGTAGGCGCTAACTGATAATCTTGAAAGGTGAAACAATGAAGCTCTGGGTCGTAGAACTGTAGAAGAGTCTGCAACGGCACCGGATCGACTACCATCTTCAACAGTGTCAGAATATCTCCATACTGGTCAACAAACCCCTTCTGGTTACCACTGGTCATAAGGTTGCTCAACTCAATCAGAGACGTCAAAGGTTCACGGTGAAAGCTGTAGGAACAAGTCTTCCGCTTCAACTCTGGGACCGTTGCCATCTCTATCAGTGAACAAGCTCTGGAATGTACCTGAGAAATGATATGCATGCAGGGATTAGTTTTTTTTCTTTCCCCTTTTTTTCTCTCTTTTTTTTTGTATCCTTTTTTATTGCGTTTCTTTTGAAAAATAAATATGCTATGATGCAAATGATGCAGACACGACTGGTTGGCTGTGTCTCTCAGAACACAGGATCAAAGCTTCGGCTTGAACTCGGAACCACAAATTCATCTGAAACCCAAAGTCATCTGAGACCCAAAATTCTGAACCAATAGTCACCAACAGGATCACAAGTCACCAACAAGTCACCAACAAGTCACCAACTGTACCTGTAATAATGATCATTCCCTCCCCACTCACGGGTGTCATCTAGGCCAGGGTAAGGTCGAGAGAAACGCAGCATAAATAACCTTTCGCAGAACATCATCATATACACACCCGAAGTATGTAACGATAATGTCCCACCAGGGTCTGAACTGCTCGTGATATCAATGTTCCGCTAAGTGGCGCAATACCACCCGCTTCCCATGAATCACTCTATTCCTAAGTTTCCTAGATTTCACTCATAGCCTGGGTATTGGGCCTTTTACCTCATGTAACTCCCACCCCAACAGAGAGAAACAGACAACCAACCAGGTGAACAGATGAATATGAATGCAAACATAATTACAAACATAAATGCAAACAATAGACAATGAATGCAAGCAGTAAATAATGGATGCAATAAATAAACACAGCACAAAGCAACCAAACCCTAACCTAGAGAGCGCTAGGAGAGACTCGCTTAGGGAAGATGGACCAGCATAGGTCAACTTCTCTATAATCCCCAGCAGAGTCGCCAGCTGTCGCATCACGCGAAAAACTGGCGGGAAAACAAGAAACAACAGAGCCGCCACCGTGCGTTATTTATCCCAAAAGAGGGAAAGGAAACGCTCAGAGTAAACCTGGGAAAGAACATGGTCTCGCGACCAAAGAGAATGGGTTCGGGAGTCGGTTATGCGAAGGGAAGGTATTAGCACCCCTACGCATCCGTAGTACTCTACGGGATCCACGCACAAAAGGAAGGAATATTGGTTGCTAAACACTGCTCAAACTCACACATACTGGCTGAAAGAGACACAAGAAACTGACTGAAACTGACTCGGCAGGATGTCGCATCCTGGGCCTACTTAGTCTATCAGGCATAGACATCAGAGTCGAAGTAGTTCGGACTGGGGAAACGACACATGCTCGCTAGGATATCGCATCCTATGCATACGTATCTTCTCGGACGAGAGAAGAATCAGAGCATTCGTAGCTCGGCTGACACGCACACAAACAAACACAAATAGGCAAACGTGGAGCCCGACTGCCAATCACTGGACTTATGTCAGCATCCGAACCTAAACACACACAAGAAGGCAAACGTGGAGCCCAAATGCCAATCATTGGACTTACATTGACATCCGAACCAAACGCACGCACACTGGAACCCAAATGCCACTCGATGGACTTACATCAACTTCCAAGCACACAACAACACAATAAGTTAATAGGGAGTCGGGGACTCGAGCCTATAACTGTCAAGCACACACTCAAACAAACAGACAACAAGTTGCTAAGGAGTCAGGCACTCAAGCCTAGCAACTGTCAAACAACTCACACAAAAGAAAAGAAAAGGCGCCCGGAGAGATCAGCTCAATCTCCTGCCTACATACTTCATCTGGTATGAAGATCAGGGCGATGTAGTTCCCCTACGGAGGGATAAAGGACTAGCCTAACCAGATAACAGAGGGAGACACAACTAGGGAGACTACGACTCGAGCCTAGATGTTATCATGCAAATCATCCCTAAGTTAAGGTTTCTAGCTAACTGGCACAGGGAGCCAGCCTATCCTAAACATGACTTGCACAGGAAGCAAGCCACACACACACTTAACTTGCACAGGAAGCAAGCCAAGCAAAACCTACTTGCATAGGAAGCAAGTCTAAACTAAACCTAACTTGCACAGGAAGCAAGTCAAACAATCCTAACTTGCACAGGAAGCAAGTCAAACAATCCTAACTTGCACAGGAAGCAAGTCAAACAAACCTACGAGCACAGATAGCACACACTATATACACACAAGTGGCTCAAACAAGGGTTAGGTTTTAGTCAAGGGGTCATATCAACCTCGACAAACAAACCTCTGGAACTGGGTGAATGTGCTCTTAACCTTGCCATTGAGGGGCTAAGGTGAAGCAGATGAAAGGTGAGTGAAGATAAGACTTCACAGCTCTTATCCCTGGCCTGGGAGAGCTTAAGACAAGAATGTGTGGGTTCAGAAAGTGGGAACCCTTCTACACATTTGAAACTGACTCAATTGTACAATTGTACAAGATCTTGGGTTTGTATCTGCAATGCATCAACACAGTGGTGTGAGCAAAGCAGATGACACACTGAATAGAGGGGGATAGATTGCATATCCCTACCTTCCACCAATTTCCTCTTCACTTAGGAGGTCTTTGACTCTATGCAAGGACGAAATTAAACATCCACAAACATTGCCTCTTAAGGAGGACTTCAGACGGTTGCCTGGCCAAGTAACAGGCCAGGTCTTCCAGACTACATGAAGATTAGAAGCATACCTCAATGCAAATTGCTTATACAAGCAAAGCAAAGCAAGTTCAAAGAACTAAGCAACTAAAGTACCTGAAATCAGTCAAACACAATTAGTATACAAGTCAAAGTTAAATCAAAATGAAACAGACATCAACCAGTTAATCAGGAGCAAATGGATGTGCAAGGCACAAGGCTTAAGGCATGTGAGCCAAGCCACCTACAAAACAAACAAGTTAGACAATGATATTCAAGTAAGCTCAATCAAATTGTAATGATCACTTTGAAGCATTTGTAGCTTAACCTGAAAACATAAGCTCAAAAGTGAGTACCAGGACCACTAGGGCAAGCCTAGGGTCAAAAGAGGATGAAAAAGTCAAAACAGCAAAGGATGAGTGTCCAAAATCATGTTCAAACCATTAAGAAACACAACCAATTGGATTCACATTCATATCAATCATCATCATCATTTTATGGACAAAAGAAGTCAAAACATGGCATTTAGAAGCTCATAGAAGTCAACAGCAAGACTTGAATCAAAAGCAATCCTAAACATTTCTAAAAATCATCAAATAAATCATGATCAATCACAATCCACAGCATGGTAAGCATGTCAAATTTCATCTCATTTGGACAAGTGGAAGGCAGTCAATGAAAATCAGAAAGTCAAAGCCATTTTGAACATGTTCAAAGAAGTCAACCAAACATGCATCAACTTAGAAAATTCATAAATCAGTGATAGCATATGATAAATGAATGGGATCAAAACCATGGCAAAGATGAGGATGTCTAGTTATCTCATGTAAAATTTCATGTCCATCCAATAAAGTATGAGAATTTCACAAATGAAATGGGAACATGTGTCACACAAAGTCAACATATGACCAACCAGGGGAGAAAATCTCAAACAATTAGGAAATGCCACAAATAATTCCAAGAAAATTCACATGTAAACTAGACATACAATAGTAGGTTCATGCAAAATTTCAATCCATTTTGAGGTCAAGAATCATGGTAATGAAAATCATGAAGTTGGACATCAATGGTGTGACACAAATTGTCACACCCTAATTCAAAAAATCATAACTCTCAAACCACAAATGATAAATTCACAAACTCTACACCAAAATCACCATGAATGTGTCTAGTTTGAGCACAAAAAATTTGGGAGCCATTGGATACATTCTCATCATTTCACAAAGGTTTTGGCAAGGTGTACAAAAATTGGTCACATGTCACAAACCCTAGCACCATTTAAAAACCAACCATCCAAAAATTTTGGAAAAAATGTGATAAAAAAGTAGAGATCATGATGAACACAACACAAAAAATCCCATTAAGTTTGGATTAAAATTGAAGCATTTATGATTTTTGGAAGATTGGATATAAAATGTGAAATAAAAATGGAAAGTAAATGAATTAATATTGAAAGAATGGCACTTTTGTAATTCTGGGCGCCACTTACTGAAGCACAGTCGTTTTGGGCATAAAATTGGAATAATTTGATTGGTTGTTGCTGAACTAGGCCATGCACGTGAGAAAAGTGAAGAAAATCTGGGCAAGGTAATTGGGAACTAGGGTTTCACATGCAGTGTTCATTCATCCCTCTTTCAATCATGGATTTTTCGAAATGCCCAGAAATTGGAATCCAACATATCATTAGAACCAGCAAGCATAGTACATTAAGAATCCATCATCCACTTTCCTTAAAACACACTAACAATCATGAATCGAAGCTAAACATATTTCCACACCAAACTTGTTTTCAAAATAACTTCATGAACACACAGCCATTTTCAAAAATAAAAGCATCATGGCACTCATCATCAAAAGACCTTCATGAAGCATATCAGAATTTTAAAAAAGGTGGAAGTTGAGAACTCACTTATTTTTTAAGACAGTCGTGGTACAGTGGTTTGTTGGTGTCCAATGGCTGAAACAGATGCTGTAGAAGCCTTCCAATGATGAATGAATGGAGGAGCTTGGCTCAGGAATGGCTTGGTGAGGTTTCAAACTTGGACTGTCATGGAATGGTGGCTGCAAAAACAGTGCTGCAAGAAGCTTTTAATAGGTGGAGAAACATGGTTGCAACAGGTCCGCAATGTTGCTTGGACATTGTTTTAAGCCAGGCAAAGTTTGTTCTTTGGGAGTTTTGGACAGGAAGTTGAAAAATGCAAAAATGAAGTTTGAGAGAAATGAGTGATTTCTGCTGTGTATGGCTGCTATTGAGGTTTCAATGTATGACAGAAAATGGTGTTTGATATTGTCTCAAGCAAGGCCAGGCTTTGTTTCTCTTGGAAGTTTTTTGACTGTTGTTTGAGAAATGGCCAAAAGTGGATTCTTTAGGAAGTGAATGATTTTTGTGTGCAGTGTGTTTTTGCTGCTTAGGCCAAATGGTTTGTGGCTGCAATTAGTGTACTCAAATGATGAAAGGATGGTGAAAATGCAATGGCCAGGGTTTTGTTCTTTGGAAGTTCTTTGGACAGATTTTTGAAAATGCATAAAATGAAGATTTTTAGGATGAATGATTTCTGGTTTTTCTGCTATCAAATGGCTGCTAGTAGGGTTCAAAATGAGGAATGATGAAGGAAAAAGCAAAGGCCAGGCTCAGTTCTCTTTTGAGTTCTTGACTGTTTTTTGAAAGTGCTAAAAGATGAAACTTGAGAGGGTGAAAGCACAAAGGTTGGTATGCTGTCTTGTGGCTGTTAGCAAGGTTTGGCAATGATGAAAAATTGATGAACAAGGCTGCTGTTAGAAGTTGCTTTTGGTTTGGAAGTTTTTTTTGGACAGAATTTGCAAATGCCAAGGTGTGGTTTTTGAGCATGAGTGAATTTTGGTCTGTGTCTGCTGTCCAATATGGCTGCAGCTAGTAATGTTAAGTGACAGAAAATCATGGTCTATGTCTGCTATGAGCAGTACCAAGCATGGCAAGGTTCAAGTTCCTTTGAAGTTTTGACAGCTTTTTGGAAAAAATGGCCAAGGATGATTTTCTAGAGAATGAAGTTGGTTGTGTTATGCAGCCAGTAGTCCTCAAATGACAGGAAATATGATCAATAAAATCTGCTATGTGATGTGGTACAAGGCATGGTGCATGAAAGTGTGGAGTTTTGACAGCTTTCTTGCCAAAGTGCCAAAGCAAGGTGAATCAAGTTTTTTTAGGATGAGTGAACCCTTCCTTCTTGCTGTCAAATGTGGTTTTGGTCTGCTATTAGGGGCTGGTCATGACAGAAAATGATGATGATTCTACTGTCATGGTACAAAGCATGGTTTGTGAGATGAATTTGGTGAGAACATGTACTTCCTTCCAAAATTCAAGCAAGTTGGCATGGCTTCTTCTTTCTGTTGGTTATGGGCTGCAAATTGTGTTCATAATGACAGCAAATGGTCCCTTAATTTTCTGTTTTTAGAGTACAAAGCATGGTATGGTCCATGGACATGGTGAAAGTGTACCTTTCTTCCAATTCAAGCAACTAAGTATGGACTCACATGTACTGCATAATTTGAGCTTGCAAACACATTTTAAATGACATTTCTGAGCTATTTCAATTGGCCAAGTGGTTTAAAGAATGATAAATCAAAAAGTCAAACATTGGTCAAACTTGCATTTAAATGAGATAGGTCAAAAAACGCCATTTTGATTGGTGAAATTTTGGCTCATGAAATTTATATTTTTGGAAAGAGGGGATCAAATGTGACTTGTAGGAAAAAACCCCACCAAAATTGGCCAAATGGTTTGGGAGATATGGCCTTTTGAAGTTCAAGATTTTCTGAAATCGATTCGATCATAACTTGCCAACCACACATGGGAATTAAGAGTTCTTGGACTTTTTGGAAATGGGAGAACAAGATCTTCAACTTTCATGTTGGGCAAAAATTTATTTGAGGCTTGTATCATGATGTAAGTTTGAGGATCAAGACTTTCCATTTTTGGTAAGTTTCAGTTACAGGTCCAGTTTCCAATTTTGGAAATTTTTGATCTGGCTTCAAATTCTTCCATGATGGTGTTTGACATGATATATGAAGACTATTTGGCCATGAATGAGCTCTCACAAACCAATTTCCATCATCAAATCACTGATTAAATGGACAGTTGACCAACGGTTGACTTTTAGGGTTTCTGGCTGACTGTGCATTGACTGATGACTTCCAAACCCTAATTCCTTGAGACCTTGACTTCAAATGATGTCCCAAGTTGTATGGACTCTTAATTATTGATCAAGGTGCCCAAATTCCACAAGAATGGCCACCATCCACAGCTTTGACTGACTGTTGACTGTCTTAGGGTTTTTGACTGTCTGTGTATGAACTGATGACCTCTGAGCCTTCAACCCTTGACTTGAACACTTCAAATGGACCTCCAAGTCATGTGAACTTGTTGGACAAACCCTAGGGCCTTGGCTCCTTGAGAATTGTGCTTGCTTGCTTGGTTGACTGATCTTCTGATCAGTTTGACCTAATTTCTTGACTTGCTTGCTCTTGAAGCAAAAGAGGCAATGCAATGCTATGCAATGGACCATGATATGCTATGACCTAATATGAAAATGTATGTACAATGATAGGTGCAAATTTGAGGTGCTACACACCTTTCCTTATTGGATAAAAGAAAAGTCGATGGCGACTCTTGCTATCCGCGACATTGCGATAAAAAGCAAAATACCCCAAGTCAGTTCACCGTATTTCAGAACTGGCGACTCTGCTGGGGACGATTACAAGAGAGGTTACCTTAAAAAACAAGATCACTTATTTAAAATTGTCTGATTTACTTTTAAGGGATTGCTTGGGTATTCTTGAGTGAAAGATCCTACACCCGGATCTAGTGTACCTTAGGTAAGTAGCAATAGATCATCGCGACTATCCGGCGTATACTGGAATGGTTAAAATGATGGCTACGGTTAATGTGACACTTTGGATGTCCTGATGTTCCTCATGTTTACTTGAGGAAAAATTTGGCATCTGCTTGGTGTCATTAAAGCATTAACCAGACCTTTAGAACCCTAATTGACTCATCCTGGCCATTAGAAAGTAGTGAGATAACTGACTTCGGTTCCGACTGGGGTTGGTTGAGACTCGATACTACACTCCTTGAGATTGGACTTTAGGGAAGCTTCGGTCAACCACTTGGTGTTGCACTGAAGTGGACTTGAAGGAAGGTCAATGATTGGAGATCCTTTTAGAACCCAGTTACTATTCTAGGACAGGTTGAACCAACCAAACTTCAGTAGGGAGGGTACTTACCTATGGAACTCATGCAAGCCTTAAAACTTAGGAGTGATTGTTGTGTGACTTGCTTGTGTTTGTTTACATAACATCATAACATAATAACATCATAACATCACAATATCATGACATTATAACCATTTCAAGGACTTAGGGATTTAACTTTGCTCTGTTTTGTAAAGCTATGGCTCCCAGGAAGACCATCCGGATTAATCTTGTAGCAATCTCTCCTCAACTCAAGAACTTAGCGTCAGAACTTTCCGATCATGCGCAGTTCATCAAGAGACATGGTTCTCTTCTCAATTTAGTTACCACTGGGTTCAAAGAAGATATGATGAGAGTTTTATTCCAGTTCTTCGACCCTAAACATCATTGCTTCACATTCCCAGATTATCAGTTGGTACCCACATTGGAAGAATTCTCCAGACTGCTTGGGATACCTATCCTTGATCAACTACCGTTCAGTGGTTTAGAAAAGGTTCCGAAGTCTGAAGAAGTTGCCGCAGCTTTACACATGACGAAGTCCGACATTGAAGCTAATTGGGTAACAAGGAGTGGAGTTAAGGGTTTACTTGCCAAATTCCTGACAAATAAGGCCCGAGAATTCTTAAAAGTTATGAATGTCCGTGCTTTCAAAGACATCCTGGCATTGCTAATCTATGGCTTGGTGTTATTCCCTAATCCAGACCAATTCATAGACATGAATGCTATTAATATATTTCTCACTCATAACCCTGTACCTACCTTGCTGGGAGACATTTTGCATTCCCTCCACACTCGTACCATGAAGAAGCAAGGGACTCTCATGTGCTGCATACCTTTGTTGTCTAGGTGGTTTATTTCGCACCTTCCTCAATCGGTCTTGAAGAACGAGCAGAATTTGAAATGGTCTCAAAGGATAATGTCGCTCTCCCACCCAGACATCTGTTGGTGTCCTCAGTTCAAGGAAAGTGTTACCATCATTGACCGTTGTGGCGAGTTCCCTAATGTACGACTCCTAGGAATAAGAGGAGGTATTACTTATAATCCTGCTTTAGCTCTGCGACAGTTTGGTTGTGCTCGAAGAGATGGCCCACATGAAATGATCATCGAAGGCATTGTGTTCGACTATGACAACGATTCCCAAGGCCTCCGTCAAAGATTTGTACGAGCTTGGGGCATGGTGAAGAGAGGTACGTTAGGATAGAAAAATTCTATTCCTATGGAACCTTATCTCAGATGGGTACGCGCCAGAGCTCGTGAACTTGTCATGCCATATCTTGCAATCGGACCTCAGATTGTCGAACCTGAAGCTGAAGGAGGTGCTCCTCAGATCATTCCTTATCCAGATATGCCTACCAATGTTGAGGAACTAAAGAGATCCTGGATCCAGTTGAGAGAAGAAAGGGATACTTTCGAGACTCAGTTCGTCGCAGAAAGGAAGAAAGTGTTAGAACTTACCAGTCAGCTTAATGAGGAACGAAGACTCAATGCGTATCTTCGCCCAAAAAGAAGCCGCCCCTGGGAGACTTGAGCTTTCATTGTATTTTTATTATTATTCCTTTTGTAATGAACATTGGTCAAAGAAATTAGCAATAAACATTTCTCTCTTGTTGGTGATTTACGCAAAGTTAAATTCCAAAAGTCCTTGAAAACATTTCATACATTGCATAGCATAACATAACACTGCATAACAGGTATTCTACAAGTTCAATGTTCTCACGGTCCTCCTTCTAAACAGAAAAATGGATCTCGAACAAACTGTCAAAGATCTCCAGACTCAGAATGCTCAATTCAAGGAGATGATGCTAAGCTTATCCAAGGGGCAGGAGGAACTGAAGGCTCTTTTGCTCGAAAAGAAGAAAGACAAGAAAGCTGTGAGTTTCATTAACCCGGGAAGAAGGCGTAAAGGACAGGCACTGCAGGGAATGCTAAAGGCAAATTTGATCATCCTCAGAGATCCTCCTACGAATCCCAACACTACTTCTTCTCGTTATAACCCTAATGCCAGGTGTGCATATCACTACGATAGCCCCGGGCATGATACAAACGATTGCTGGTCATTGAAGAATAAGATTCAGGATATGATCGAAGCTGGAGAAATTGAGTTTGAGCCTCCGGAGACCCCTAATGTCATCACTGCTCCTATGCCTAATCATGACAAGACGGTTAATGCCGTGGATGACGACGATCACGTTTCCAATGTGGCGGACTTAACATCTCCTCTCCCGATCATAAAGAGGAATTTATTGCAAGCTGGTTTATTTCCAGGTTGTGCTGAAGATTGCAATCTCTGTATATTCCAACCAGATGATTGTTGGGAATTGAAGAATGGTATTCAACGGCTGATGGATGATCGTACAGTTCTCTTCGAAAAGATTCCTAAGGCGGAAAACCCTATTGAAGAAATATCTGTGATTGCTAGGTCCAAAGTTCCAGTGAAGATTACCGCTACTAGGGCGCCTGTGAAGATTACTGTTGAGCCCAGGGTAGCTCCCCTAATCATTACTGCACCTGGCCCGATCCCGTATTCCTCAAGCAAAGCTATTCCGTGGAATTATGGCGGTGATGTTTACGTCCATGGCGTAAAGCAAATTGACAATTCTACTAATCCTAATGGCATCGTTGGGACTAGTAAAATTACTCGAAGTGGAAGGATCTTCTCTCCAGAAATCTCACCTCCTGTCCTTGAAACTCGAGGAAAGGAACCAGTCAATCCTTCTCAGTCAGAGACACCGATCGAAGTTACTCCCGAAGATGTTGCCAAACAGGAAATGGAAGAAGTGCTGAAAATCATCCGCAAGAGTGATTTCGATGTGGTAGAACAGTTGGGGCATACCCCGTCTAAGATCTCGATGTTATCCTTGTTGTTATCTTCTGAATCTCATGCCAATGCATTGATAAAATTCTTGAAGACTGCTCATGTGCCTCAGGAAACATCTGTCGATCAGTTCGAAAATTATGTTGCTCACTTGGCTGTTGACAATGGCCTAGGCTTTTCCGATGCTGACCTGACACCAGCGGGAAAGAATCACAATAAAGCCCTGCATATCTCCATTGAGTGTAGGGGAATCACTTTGTCTCATGTGTTGATCGATAATGGCTCTTCCTTGAATGTGCTGCCAACAGCTGTGCTGGATAAGCTGGACTGTAAAAGCATCGAACTGAAACCTAGTGACATTGTGGTACGTGCTTACGATGGTGCGAAGAGTGTTGTCCATGGCGAAGTAGTCCTCCCTATCAAGATAGGACCTCAAGTCTTCAATACTACCTTCTATGTAATGAACATTCGTCCTGCCTATTCCTGCTTACTGGGACGCCCTTGGATTCATGGGTCAGGTGCTGTAGCTTCGTCTCTCCATCAAAAGCTGAGGTATCCCACAGAGGGCAAAATTGTCACCGTGTGTGGAGAAGAAGAGTACATTGTCAGTAGTGTGCATGCCTTCAGATACGTCGAGATGGATGGTGAATTCATTGAGACTCCTTGTCAGTCATTTGAAGTAGTTCCTCCGACCAATCCTGCCCTTAAGCCAACTTCCGGTGTGCCCAAGGTTATTCGGACTCCTCCTGCTATGATTTCCCTGAAGGACGCTCAAGCTGTGGTTGAAGATGGTGGCTGTACTGGCTGGGGTCAACTGATCGACGTACCATACAAGTCTGACAAATTTGGCCTGGGGTTTAGCTCTGAGAAGGTAGCCAAGAGTCAAATTAATGCTGTAGAAGACGCTAACAGCGATTGCGACCTGGATAGCTGGATTTTCCCAACAATTGGCGACGGACTCAATAATTGGAAGGCTGAAGACACTATCCCGATTTCCTTTAGTCAGGAGTAATTGTTATTGTCTATTTTGGTGTTGCAAATTTTTGTTTTTTTTACAATTGAACTTCTCCAAGCGTTGTGGCTATGCCCGAGGCACAATAGCTAATTTGTTAAGGGTTTTGTCATTTTCATAAGCATATTCATATTCAATAAATCAATGGACTTTTTGCATTCAAATATTGCGCTCTTTGTCTTTTCTGTCATCTTCCAAACAAGCTATGTTTTCTTACACACACTCACGTAACGAATTGCAGATCCATACCCACTCTAGATCCTGTTGATAATAGTTCTACTACTGTTCATTATGACTTTGAAAATTCGATCTACCAAGCCGAGGATGGAAGTGTGGAAGATTGTGAAGTACCTGGAGAACTTGCCAGACTGTTACTGCAGGAAGAGAGGACTATACAGCCGCACGAGGAGTCAGTTGAGATTGTAAATCTGGGTACCGAAGTAGACAAGAAAGAAGTCAAAATAGGAGCAGGCTTGGAAAACAGTGTCAAAAGAAGGTTGATTCAGATGTTACATGACTATGTAGAGATTTTTGCTTGGTCTTATGACGACATGCCAGGACTGGATACTGATATAGTAGTACATCGGCTGCCAACGAGGGAAGATTGTCGTCCTGTTAAGCAAAAGGTTCGTCGCATGCGTCCTGAAATGTCTGAGAAAATCAAAGCCGAGGTTATGAAACAATTTGATGCAGGTTTTCTGGCTGTTACTTCTTATCCTCAATGGGTTGCTAATGTGGTACCAGTGCCGAAGAAGGATGGCAAGGTGCGAATGTGTGTAGACTACAGAGATTTGAATAAAGTGAGTCCCAAAGACGACTTTCCACTTCCGCACATTGATGTTCTGGTAGATAACACCGCTCAACACAAGGTATTCTCATTCATGGATGGATTCTCAAGTTATAACCAGATTAAGATGGCGCCTGAGGACATGGAGAAAACTACGTTTGTAACGCAATGGGGCACGTTCTGTTATAAAGTAATGCCATTTGGTTTAAAGAATGCAGGGGCAACGTACCAGCGTGCTATGGTGGTTTTGTTCCATGATATGATCCATCATGAAATAGAAGTGTATGTGGATGACATGATAGCCAGATCTCATACTGAGGGAGAGCATCTCGATCATTTATACAAACTGTTCGAGAGGTTGAAGAAATACAAGTTGAGGTTGAACTCGAACAAATGCACCTTTGGAGTAAGATCCGGCAAACTCTTGGGCTTTATTGTCAGTGGTAAAGGGATTGAGGTTGACCCGGCTAAGGTGAGGGCTATTCAAGAAATGCCAGTTCCCCGTACAGATAAAGAGGTCAGAGGTTTCTTGGGACGTTTGAATTATATTGCCCGATTTATCTCCCACTTGACTGCTACCTGCAAACCCCTCTTCAAACTACTGAGGAAAAATCAAGAGATGAGATGGAATGATGAATGTCAAGAAGCTTTCGACAAAATCAAGGAGTATCTTCAAAAACCTCCCATTCTGATGCCACCAGTTGAAGGAAGACCTTTAATCATGTATTTGACCGTGTTAGAAAATTCAATGGGGTGTGTGTTGGGACAACATGACGAGTCTGGCCGAAAAGAGCATGCCATATACTACCTTAGCAAAAAGTTTACCGACTGTGAAACAAGATACTCACTGCTCGAGAAAACTTGCTGTGCTTTGGCCTGGGCTGCTCGTCGACTAAGACAATACATGTTGAATCATACCACTTTATTGATTTCTAAGATGGATCCTATCAAATACATATTTGAGAAACCTGCCCTCTCCGGAAAAATAGCAAGATGGCAGATGATTTTAACAGAGTATGACATCCAGTATACTACCCAGAAAGCAATCAAAGGAAGCGTGCTAGCCGATCATTTGGCTCATCAAGCGGTGAATGATTACCAATCTATGAATTTTGAGTTCCCGGATGAAGATGTCATGCTTGTTACTGATCAGGAAGAACATGGACCGGATGAAAGACCCGAACTTGGATCCCGATGGACTATGGTTTTCGATGGATCTTCTAATGCATTGGGCAACGGTGTTGGTGTTGTAATTATATCTCCCCGGGGTTGCCATACGCCCTTCACTGCCAGACTATGCTTTGATTGCACCAACAATATGGCTGAGTATGAAGCATGTATTTTGGGACTTAAGGCTGCTATAGACCTGAGAATCAAGTTTTTAAGGGTGTATGGAGACTCGGCCCTAGTAGTCAGTCAGATCAAAGGAGAATGGGACACTAAACATCCGAATCTCATCCCTTATCGAGAGCGGGTGTTAACATTAATCCCATACTTCGAAGAGATTACATTCGAACACATTCCACGAGAAGAGAATCAGTTGGCAGACGCATTGGCTACCATGTCATCTATGTTCAGAGTCAGATGGGGCAGCGAAGCTCCCATGATCACCATTGAACAGTTAGATGAACCAACGTATTGTTATGAACTTAACGCTGATGGAGTAGAGGAGAAACCTTGGTTCCACGAAGTAAAAAGATATTTGGAAACTCAGGAATACCCTGAAGAGGCATCTATCAATGACAGAAAATTTCTGAGGAAGTTCTCCGCTAAATTCTTTTTGAGTAATGGATTATTATACAAACGTAATCATGATTCGACTTTGCTTCGCTGTGTGGATAAAAAGGAAGTAGAAAAGATTATGGAAGACATGCATGATGGTATTTTTGGGACTCATTCTAGTGGGCATACGATGGCCAAGAAGATTCTGAGATCAGGGTATTATTGGTCTACCATGGAAGCTGATTGCCATCATCACTCCAGAACCTGTCACAAGTGCCAGATATATGCGGATAAAGTACATGTGCCTCCTGCTCCATTGAACGTGTTGACAGCACCTTGGCCCTTTGCAATGTGGGGCATTGATATGATTGGAGAGATTAAACCTACTGCTTCTAACGGGCATCGTTTCATCCTTGTTGCTATTGATTACTTTACAAAGTGGGTAGAGGCCGCCTCATTCGCTTCTGTCACCAAGAATGTGGTGGCACGATTCATCAAGAATAATCTCATTTGTCGATATGGCATCCCTTAAAGAATTATTACTGACAATGGTACTAATTTGAACAACAAGATGATTACTGAACTCTGCACGCAGTTCAAAATAAAACACCATAACTCTTCTCCGCACCGGCCAAAGATGAACGGTACCGTGGAGGCTGCTAATAAGAATATCAAGAAGATCATACAAAAGATGACGGTGACGTACAAAGACTGGCATGAGATGTTACCGTTTGCTCTTCACGGTTATCGCACTTCAGTACGCACTTCGACAGGAGCAACTCCTTTCTCTTTAGTCTACGGAATGGAAGCCGTTTTACCAGTGGAAGTCCAGATTCCCTCTCTAAGAATCATAAAAGAGGCGGGCTTAGATGAAGATGAATGGATTCAGACTCGACTCGACCAGATAAACTTGATCGATGAGAAGAGACTTGCGGCTGTGTGTCATGGACAGATATATCAGAAGCGCATGACCCAGGCATTTAACAAAAGAGTCAAGAGACAGGTATATCGAATTGGCGATTTGGTAATAAAGCGTATCATTCTACCACAGGGTGATCCCAGAGGCAAATGGATTCCCACGTACGAAGGGCCGTTTGTAGTTAAGAAGGTATTCTCTGGTGGAGCCATGATACTAGCTACAATGGACGGCGAAGACTTCCCGCATCCCGTGAACGCAGACATAGTCAAACAATACTACGCATAAAAGAGACCTGCTAGGTCGACGTACCTAGGCAAAAGTAAGGGCATCCCGGCAAACCAAAAAGGTTCGGGCAAAAATTAGGGATAAACATAAAAAAATGTGCACCCGGCAAGTCAAAAACCTGAAAAGGCGGCTTGGGCAAAAAGGGGTATCCTGGTGGATTGAAAACCTGAAAAGGCGGTCCAGGCAAAAATTAGGGATCAAAGCGTATGACTATGTCCCGTTCTCAGACAGCTTCATCCAAGTTCAAAGGACTGAACAAGCTAATCACTTCCATCCGACAGCAGGAGATGAGAGGCTTGAAGACATAATGGCAGTAGGGGAATTAAAGTCAATAGGACGTTTTCGGCATAGCTTTCTCTTTGTTTTCTTGACAATTTCCTCTTACTAGGATTTCTGTCTCCTTGTACACAAATTACCTGTTTATAGGCCCTCTTTCGAAATCAATATAATTTTAGTTTCAAAAAAAAATGCTTTTGTTTTACTTTCTCTGTTTTGTTTGCATAAGCGTCCATTGATTTAATTCGAATTAATATATGCATTTGGATATGATCGATGTTTACCAAAAATGCGTGCATAAAATAGAAATAGCGATTACTACTAGACTTCATAATCGAGGAGAAGGTCTAATCATGCTTTCCAATGAATCCGTTGCTAATCCTATCCCCCAGCAAAGCCAGTCATTCCCAGAAGAGAGTGGCATTACTAGACAAATGGGTCATCTCCTCCACCCCCAGCCAGGCTTTTGTTGAACATTTCTACCATCAGACAGAAATCAAGCATCCCCGGCTAAGAAAGGGTCATCGATACCAGTATCTCCCAACCAGAAGATTGAGATTTGTTTTCCCCAGTAGAGTCCTCTGGAAGAACTTTTCAGATGCATAATTCATTCATTACATCATTTCACAGCATACGCATGCATACATCGTTCGCAGTTATTTTCGAAAGCATAAAACATCTCATGCATCATGACATGGCATGAAGCTAACTTTATTTTTCAGGTTAATTATTCCCCTGATACAGTCAAAACAAAGGTCCATTCAGACGGACATCCTCATCAATTACGTTCAGGATTCAACTACATCTTTCAGATATACTCCATGTCAACATTCATTCTGACATCCTCCTAACGATGGCATCTATAAGCCCATCCCAGACATTTATTGCAAATACAACATATACAAATACTATCAGATATAGCCTAGCGTACGGTTCATTCTGATTCAGCTCAACATATGACTCTTTCAACTCAGATGCGATCTAACGTACGATCCATTCCGACCTTCAACAACTCCAATACGGTCTAGCATACGACCCATTTGGACCTTCAAGGCCTCAAATGCTACCTAGCGTACGGTACATTCTGAAGTGTAGTCTGGCGTATGACTACCCCCTTCATCATCAGGTACAGCCTAACGGACGGCTCAGTCTACAACTCAGATACGATCTAGCATACGATCCATTCTGATCCTTCACCCCCAGTAACGATACGGCCTAACGGACGGCTCGTTCCGCAACTCAGATACGATCTAGCGTACGATCCATTCTGATCCTTTATCCCCAGTAG
Organism: Lathyrus oleraceus; assembly: GCF_024323335.1. Lineage (NCBI taxonomy): Eukaryota > Viridiplantae > Streptophyta > Magnoliopsida > Fabales > Fabaceae > Lathyrus > Lathyrus oleraceus. Next base: position 146,206,432 of record NC_066579.1, read on the forward strand.
TGTATGACTCATTCGGATTCTTATCTCATTTTGATTCGGCACAACATATTACTCCTCCAACAATACGGTCTAGCGTACGACCCATTCGGATCTTCATTCCTCAGATACTACCTAGCGTACGGTACATCCCGAGGTGTAGTCTAGCGTACGACTACTTTTCGTCAAATACAGCCTAACAGACGGCCCATTCTGCAACTCAGATACGATCTAGCGTATGATCCATTTTGATCTGTTATCCCCAGCGGCGTATGACCCAGTCTAACTCCCCAGTGAAGTCGACGGCCTAATGAATGACTCACTATACGGTCTAGCGTATGACCCAATGACACCCATGACTTCAGATATCTTCTAACGTACGACGTACTCTGAAGCTCTCATCATCAAACTTCCTAGATGGCATCTTTAAACCCATCTCCATCAAGACTAACTAATTGACAAGTGCAAATTTTTGGGGCATCCTAAGTGTTCAATAATCTTCCACCTCCAGACCACGAATGGCGTACATACCATTCTGACTCTCTCGGTTCAAGAATATTGAACAGGGGCAGATACCCCAAAATTTTCCCATTAATATTTCAAGACATTTTTCAGGGCACTCCGACTCATTTTTATGACACTGATCTTAAAGGAACAAAGGCCCAGCTCACGAGTGGCCCAATCCAGAAAATGGCCCAAACTGGCCTGCTCGCTAGGCGAGCAAATCCTTCGCCTAGCGAACGTTCGCTACACGCTCGCCTAGCGAAGCTGGCAGATAACAGAAAATTCTGGGCTTCACTCTGAGCCCATTAGGTCATGAAAAAAAGGCATTATAAATACCACAACTCCAGTCAGAAAAAGGGAGGACGAAAAAGGACGAAAGGAGAACCCTAGCAAGCAACCCCTAGCGCTCACAGACGGAAAACCCTGGAGTCTAACCCTGAGAGTTCCGAGTAACCCTAAAGGAAACCCTGAAGGAAAAGCCGGCGGCAGCAAGGTCACTTCCGCTCAATTTGATCCGATCGGCCAATTCAAGGTTACAATTCGATTACAAACAGGTTGGCATTGCTATTACTACCTTATGTTCTTAATTTGCACATGGTATCATGATTGAATTTATGAAACTATCTTAAGTTTTACATATGAATTTAAGTATGCATGAACATCTGAATGTCTAACCACATAATCTCTGTAATGAATGCTATAAGGTGTGAAGCTTGCTGCCATTATATCGTTATTAAAACCGGAATCCGCAGCCGCTCGCTAGCACATCGCTAAGCGAGCATGCAACGAGTGTTCGCTAAGACTTCGCTAGGCGAAGCAGGAGCGAACGCGACAGCAGCCGACTTTTTTGTTCTGACTTTTGCTCACCTGTCATGTTTTTATCATAGCCATGCATTATTTATCTGACCCTACTGCTGTTCTGGTTTCTTTTGTGGTGTAATTCTCGATTGCACCCTGATTTGGTATTCTGACATGTTTGCTGAGTTTTGCAAAGGTTCACACATCGCCGGGAAAGCTAGCTAGATAGGTATTCCACTTTATTTGTGGGATGCCCTTTGTGGAGTTTCACCCTAAATTACCTAATTAATTTTAATGTATTAATCTTAATGTGGAGATCCACCCTCAATTACTTAGCTGATTTTAATGTATTGATTTTAATGTGGAGATTCATCCTAATTGCCTAATTGATTGTAAAATACGGCCTTTAAATAGGTGATCTTGGACCTCTCTTTGCTGCCCTACGGTATTACGGTATTACGGTCGTGTCCCGCGAATGTAGGGATACACTTAGCAAAGACCCTTCGGTTAAATCATCATAAAATAAATCATGGTCCCTCGGATGTTGCCTTCGAAAATACGATTTTGTCCCTCGATGACCCTTCGGTGTAGCCTACGGTTAAATGATGATCGTCCCTTCGAATGCTAAGGTATCCTTACAACTGTTGCCTTCAATGACCTATCGATGACCCTACAATGACCCTTTTACATCCAAAGGATAAAACTACTTACTTCTCAATAGTAAGGACAGTTTTACCCTCATAAGGATAGGAAATGCCCATAACGACCTTAGGAAGGTATAACTCTCAATTACTGGATCATAACCTAAAACATTTTCCACCCCTCACACTTTGCAAGTCCTAGAAAATCACCACTTGGTATACATTCATACTAGAATCATTACCAAGTTATATTTTTCTAAACTGTTTTTCAAAATCAAACGAGATAAATACTTTGTATACATTCATACGAGAATCATTACAAAGTTAAACTCTCTTTTCGAAACATTTTTAAACAATTCACCAACACTTTTCAGACAAAAATATAAGTGATCCAACAATTAAGAGCCCATGGATAACCATGGATACAAAGGGTGCTAATACCTTCCCTTTGTATAATGTACCTCCCGAACCCAAAATCTATTGAGGTCTTTCCTGTTCTTTTCCACCTTTCCTTATTGGATAAAAGAAAAGTCGGTGGCGACTCTTGCTATCCGCGACATTGCGATAAAAAGCAAAATACCTCAAGTCAGTTCACCGTATGACAATCACCAAGTGTGTGGTGACATAATTTGTAAAGAAAGCGTGTGTACCTTCTAAATGTATTTGCAAACAGAAAGTGATATGGTTTATGTTTGTGTTGTAAAAGTTTATTTGATTCGAAGAGGTTTAAAATCCACCATAGTGTTGATATTTTTGAAAAGGTCCTTTGAATTTGGTTGATTCAAAATCTGCCATAAATTTGGTGTTTATGTTAGAAGATTATAAGAGAGGTCTTGGTTTGAGGCTTGTACCAAGATTTAACATAGTTTAAAATCCTTCTAGATGTGAAGAGACTAGATATACCCTTATGTTGGAAAGAGAAACTAGGATAAATCTCTTGTGTCATTTACATTTATGTTATTTACTTTTATGCACTCTATGTTCTAAGTTCATCATTGTAATTCCAGAAAAATAAAAATAAAAGAATATTTGTAAAATAATAAGAAAAACTTATAAAACCTAATTCAACCCCCCTCCCCCCTCTTTAAGATTGCACATTATACTTATAGAATAATCATTTAATCTAATTTTTTAGATGTGATAATGATGATTGATCCATATTGTTAAAGTTTATTTTTATGTTAAATACACATACAGACACCAAACATAGTTGTGATATGAAGAAATAAGATTTGTAATGTTTCAGGGTGTAGTGTCCCAGAAAACATTACAAATTAGTTAGTATTAATAACAAGTTAGTAACTATATTTTTAAGGGTAAATTCTTTGTTACCCTGAATTTAAGTTGGGTATCGGTACCCAATTAAGTTCAAGGGTACTGGAGTATTCACTTAATTTTAATAAATAAGTGATGTGACATGAAATTATACCATTTAATAGGTTGAGTGTATCGGTCCCAATTATATATAAAATTCATTTTTAGTCCCTCAAAACAATTTCTTTAAAAAATGGCCCTCATAATATTTTTCATCCATATTTGTGATCCCTTTGGCTAACGTCTGTTAACGCAGCTGACGTGACATTGACACATGGCAATGACAACGTGGCAAAGATTTTGACATGGATGTCACGTGACATTTTATCCCTGTTTTATATTATTTATAAAAAAATAATTTATAACGACAAATATTTCGTCGCTAAATCCGTCGCTAACATTAATATCAAACAAAATTATAAAGATCTCTTCCACATAATTTTTTTTTACTTGATATGAATTAAATATGATTTTTTTTGCGAGCCGATTTTCTATGAAACTCAAACAATAAAAACATTAACATATGGTTGAGTTTTAAGCTATTAGTTTGGAGGGACTTATATCACAACAAATATAAAGTATCTTCAAACTTTCATTGCAATCCAAATAAGTCTCAATTTATTTTTATTTTTTGATCGAAAGACATATATGTGTTTCGATTAAAAAATCAAACTAAATCGAAACTTATTTGAAAAGTTATAAAACTTTGCAAATCAGTTTTATGTGTTATTATGTAATTTCTTGCAAAATATTAGCTCAAAATTGAATCATATGTCAATGTTGCGTTGTTTCCGTTTCATGGAAAATTGGCGCTTAAAAAATTCTTATTTAATTCATCTCATGTCAAAAAAAATTATTTTTATGGGAGAGATCCTTATAACTTGATACACTAGCGTGAATTTTTTTTAAGTATTTAAGACTTTTTGCTATCAATAGTGTTAAATTTCTCATTTTGTCACTTGAAAAAAACACATTTATATGTTTTTTTAATCAAAAATTCAAAATAAATCGAAACTTATTCAAAATATCATGAAAATTTGCATGTCCTTGTCATGTGTTATGATATAATTCTATTTAAAAGATTAGATTAAAATTCATTCATATGTCAATGTTTTTCTTGTTATCGTTTCATGGAAAATTGACGTTTAAAAAATTTATATTTAATTCATATCAAGTCAAAAAAAATTAAATTTTTATGGGAGAGATATTTATAATGTGATAATTATTTTTGAAAAAATCATGAAAAAAACGAAGTCAATGTCATAAGAATGACGTGTTTGAATTAGCTAGGGATTAGCCGCGGAATTAGCTACGGTTTCTGGATTTTTATATGATGTTAATGTTAGCGACAAAATATTCATCGCTATAAATAAAATTTATATAAATAGAGGACAAAATTCCACATGACTCCATGTCAGCATCTTTGCTATGCTGACATTGTCACGTGTCAATACCACATCAACTCTGTTAACGAACGTTAGCAAGAGGGACCAAAAATGTGGGTGAAAAATATTTGAACAATTTTTTGGAGAAATTTTCTTAAGGGATTAAAACTGAATGTGAGATATTTATGAGGTCCCTAAACATATTTAACCCAAAAAATATATGACGATCAACAATCTCATATATCCAAATATTTTAGAGGCGAAGTGGTAAATATTTAACATGTTTATCCAAATATATGGGTATGCGCAATTATTGGTGTTTTAATATTTTTAAATAATGGTCCACGACGGGCTACTTATCAAAATTGTCCATATATTTAAAATTTGCCAAATTTTAGATTCCATATTTGACTTTAAGTGACCCTCGCATATTAAGTCATCTAATATTTATGTTAGTTTTAGAAATAAATATTATTAATAATATCTAATAAATTTTTTAACCAAATAACCAAGTTTGCAAAATTTAATAGAAAATTAATCTATTTTCACCAATAATTTTCAATATAACTATGTTTCAAATTTAAAAAAAAGTAGAGACTTAAACACTATTGACGTCTCTTCTATATTTAATGAAGGACACCAATTAAATTGACGTCTTCTATTTTTTTTTTTAAAGTTATTTGTAGATGTGATGTTATTCAGAAATTTATCTTCATAACATTTTGTCTGCGTAGGTAAATCCACATGCAACATCAATTTGAGATTTTTTTTAAAATAACTAAATTTTTCAATTAAAATTCTAAAATAACCATTATTTAAAAATATTACCAAAATAACACTTTTTCAAAAATATCTAAGATAGGCGCCAGGTGCATTGGTGCATCCAATGAAAATACTATTCAACGGCGCCACATGCATTGGCGCATGCATGACCATGACGCCACTAGGAGTGACGCATGCATGTGTAGGCGCCACATGCAATGGCGTATGCATAGTCAATTCTATGTGTGCGCCAATGCATTTGGCTACTGCTCCACCACTCCATCTATAAATACACAACATCATCATCCAATAATTTTTGACACATCTTCTTACCATCTCATTCCATTTTCCTTCATCTTCCTTACACTTTTCTTTAAAATGTCTTCATATTCATATATGTGTCCTTATATTCACAAGAGAAATATCGATTTAATTTTTTCAGTAGTCCAGCCTCCGATGAAGATCCAACATTGGAATGTAGATACGTTCGAACATCTAAATAGGACATTGAATTGTTGGTTAGATGAAGAAATTGCAGATGGTGAAAGGATCAGAAGAATTCAATGACTTGATACGACGTTCAACCAAAATGGAGAAGTTCGTTTCTGGGTGGATGTTAAAACTGACATAGACGTTCACATGATGATGTATACTTATCACAAAATTATTTTGATGGTTGTAAACACATAGTTATGTTGTTTATGTGTTGTATTTGTTTGTAATGTTATTTTATTTGTTATAGTGTCTTATGTTGTTGTTTAATTATTATATTTGTTTTGCTTATCATATGAAATGAATGTCATTTTTAATATAAAGCAAAAGAGTTACAATTAAAATTATGTTGATGTGTTTGGTCCAACACTGGGACAATTTGTATGATTATGATCGGGCTGGCGATATGAACTACATAATCTAACCATTTTGTTCGCCGTATCCATTTCGGTTCGAATATAGGTGCTGTTTGGGTGACCCTTTTCTTTCTTTGCATTATTTTATTGTGGCAGAGAATATCCCCTTGACATGCAGGCTAATAATCCTCTTTTGCTACCACCGAAAAGCTAATTTTGTAAACATTGCAAAGGTTTATGACTTTGTAAACATTGAATAGTAAGTTGGAAGGAACCATTAGAGAGACTTCGTAAAAGAGATGTGTCGTCATTGGAGGAATCAACGACAACACATCTTAAATGAACCAAGCATACATGGTGCTAGACTAACTCAACATTATATAGTATGGTTTAGGTCAGTTACAACGTCACAATTTGTGTTTGAGCCAAGGTATTTGATTGATCCACACCAACGAGCTTCGTCATCATACGTCCAACAACAAATCCCTACCCAAGAACAATGTCAACCCACCCAAATCCAATGACCAACCTCACACCATCACCATACCATATACACCCAACCACCAAACACCCAACCTCGCAACCAATTCATATCACACACCCAAACTCAAAACTATGAACCAAACCTTAACCACCAACAATGATACACAGCCACCACATCTGTCTATAGCCCAGATGATTCATACAATTCAACCTCATGTCGTCATAGCCCTCCACTTATGAACATCCAAACATCCCACCGCCATAACACTCAACCATTGTATGACTTTATTACACCACGGGAACCGTTGCTTTGTTTCCTAAACGATCCAACGTCCCAATTCAGGCAATCATACCGTCCACAAACAACCCAATCATAACGACACAAATACGACAACATGGGCACCAGACTCAATTAGGCAACACCCCTAGCTATTGGGGAGAAATGATGATAAATTTATCAAATACCGTTGGAACTTCACACCAGCCACCATTGCATCATGTCAGCACTCAAAGATCCCAAACACCTCAGGGAAATCGTGGGAGACCTCGAAGACAGACTAACGCACTAGGATGTGGAACAGGGGAACATTTCAATCTGGTAGGTCATATATTTTATTGTCAGTTATAATATATTTTAACTTTATACCATAATATTAATGATTATTTTTTATTTACCTATTTATTTTATTTACTTATAAGTATAACTTACAAAATTTTAAAAATAATATAAAATATAAAGCATGTGCCACATGCAATGGTGCATACACTTGATAAAATAAAGTATTCGTCAATTGCATTGACTTTACCTGCATGCATGCATCAATGATATTGACGCTTATGTTCAATGACAACTTGGATGCGCCAGTAGGGTGTGCATGAAACATAGTTATATTGATAAATAATTTGAAATAGTGATTATTTTAAAAATTAAATTAAAAATTTTAGTTATTTAAAAAAAATCAATTTGAAGATAAATCCGCACTTAAATTAACATGTAACATTAAATCTACATAAAAATCCATATATAATTGAAAAAAAATATAAAAAATAATAAGAAGCATTAATTCAATATAAATATAGAAGGAAGGAAGTTGATCCATAATTTGAAATATAAATATATTAATATTATGGGAGAAAGTTGATTAGGTTGATATTAAGGTTTGAAAACTTGATCATTTGAGAAAATATTTCAGATCAAGTAGTTCTAGAACGACATCTATCTTTGTTGGTATTATAAATACTGTCCAAATCATGTGAGGTGAAAGTGAAGCATATTAAAATTTGTGAGATATCAGGTTCTATATATTTTATCTTCAGATTCAGATATTACGTTATGAACTAGTCCACCGCTAGAGTAGGTTACTGCTTCTTTTCCACATATCCTCACTGATTGAGGTGACGAAAATGACAAGATTTTTGGGTCTATATTTTGATCTAATCTCCAATTTTACGTTAAAAAACAACCACACACGCTGCGTCGTTTGTGCTGTGTTATCACCGTGGAAATATAAGTTTTTAAACTATCAAAATCTCCAATTACGTATAACAATTGATTTTGTTTTAGGTAGATCCTAATTTAAAAAAAACTCTCAATAAAATTTTGACGAAAGTTATTGTTATACATGAGATTAGAGTTGTCAAAATGAACTATCCGATTCTATATAGATCGGTCCCAACGGATTTCGAGCGTTTAGATCTGGGCAAAAGAAACTATGTTATAATATGGGCTAAAAAATTATTAGTTGAGTCCGGCTCTTGATAGGTTTCGGACTATCCAATCATATACTGATCTTTTTTAATAAAAAATAAAAATAAAAATCTTATAATATTTATTATAAATAAAATTAAAAATCATATTAGTACTATATTATTTTTTATAAATAGTATAACGTGATTTTAAATACAATACATATCCAAATTGTATAAAATAATATTTCAATATTTAACATAAAAGAAACTAATATAATACGAGGGAAGAGTGTTGATTATATTAATATATAAGATTTAAAAGAGAAAGATTGAATATGATAGAGATAAAATTTAATGAGGTGAGAAAAATTAATGTGTTATTTTGGAGTAAGAAATATAAATATTAATATATTTTTTAAAAAATTTATAGCTATGTGGATCTAATGGGCTTCCCACGGTCCATACGGACTAGCTCTAATAGATAGCAGGTTTTTTAGGGTTGGGCTAAAAAAGTCCTAAAAAATACGAGCTTTAATTTTAAGGCTCAACCCTATAATTTTTTGAGTCGGACGTGCTGGCCCATATGGATTAATTCATTTTGACAACTCTACTTGAGATGATTTTTTACGTTTATCTATTTAAACCACAAAATTACAAATATGACCGTGTTAGCTGGGATTTTCGACAGGAGGAAAAGCCTCAACAAATAAGGGCAAAGAGAAAAAATCTTCGCTCGACCAAAATCTGGACTTAGTTAAATTTTCGGATGTTGCAAGAGACATTTAGACTATGTGATAGCATCGACTGCGTAGGTCTTACGACAGTGGCAAACCGGTCGACAAGGCGGTTATTTGGGCGCTCAATGTTACGTTCGAATATCAATAGCTGCATATGGATTTCCTTCTAAAGAGACACGTGGAGAAAGGACAAAGACAAACTGCATGCTGAGCTTTACGTGGCGAACTCTGAAGACAGAAACATTAGGGGTAGTTATTTTATACTTGTATATATAGGAGTTCATTATGTTGAATTCTGGTTGTTCATGATATTACAAAAATCTCATTGAAAACTCAAACTACCAGCTATACAGAAACGAGCAAATGGCTGAGAGAATGTAAGAACTGATGAATTACCAACATTTTACTTTCAATACAAAGTTTCTAGTTTTACTTTTTCACTTTGCAAAACAAAAAAACGCGTAAAAGTTTCTATTTCTGAATAGAAACTTCAAATGTTTGATATATTTTTCACAATTTATTCCTGAAATATTAAAACATAAAAATGATCAACAATTTTTATATCCAGTATCTTAATCTATTCTCATAAAAGTGCCATAAAAATCATATGTCCTTTGAAGGACTCTGATGATTTTCTTCATGTATATTATTTGCATCTGCTAATCTTCTTATGTCACGAGATGATGAAGGTTCACTTCCTGCTTTAGAAGCCTATAAAAAACAAAATAATTATTATATTAGAGCATCACTAGAATTATTAAATGAGATATATCATCACTATTTTCTTGGTGGTGTACTTGTTTATGTGAGATGTTGTATTTTTGCAGTTTACGGTATCTTGTTTTTGGTTATTAGAATTGTAAAACATTTTGTAGTTGGTCGTGTATCGTGCGAGCATACATCTAGTTATATTAAAACTCATAACAACATAAGATACGTTATAGGGATAAGCAGCAAAGCTACATAATTTTGACTACCACTCCAAAATTGAAAATCTTAATCCCGTAATTGGCCGTGCATCTTGTGGGCATACATCTAGTTATATTAAAACTCATAACAACATAAGATATGCTCTGGACATGAACAAGAAAGCCACACAATTTTGACTACCACTCCAAAATCAAAAGTCTCAATCCCATTATGTCTCGTGCATCGCGCGGACACGGGCATAAATCTTGTTATATATAAAACTCATAACAACATGAGACACATCTAGTTATATATAAAACGCATAAGAGCTACACAATTTTAGCGTCCACCAAAATAAAAAATCTAACCAATTTTCTTATCATAATTCCAAATGAAAATTAAGCATCTTTCCCAAATTGATATACCTTATAAATTATGACACAGAAAAGCATGCAAATTTAGGCACAAACCCCTAAACTCAAGCATGTGGCATGACCTTCACTTCCGTTTCATTTTTATTTATTTTTTATCTAATCGATTTGATTCCAATTTTTAAACTACTTTTTGTTTTTTTACATATTTATTATATTACTATAGCATTATATCCCATGCTTCGACCTATCAAATTCATGCCATTTCTTGTCCTATATACGTGCCTATAAATAACTCTATCAATCTTGTCTCTAATCATTATTAACTTCCTCATTCCTTAATTTCATCAAAACTACAATTATAACGTTTATGTCATGGATTCTGGTCTCTGCGTAGTGTTGGTAAGATGAAGGGTTCTATGTGGGGCTATTCTGGTGCTCATGTTGATAAATTCTCCGCCAAGTTGCCATGGAAGGAAACACTTTCTTTTCCATTTCATGATAATAATTCCTTAGAACCTGTTGTTACTAACTACTTTAACTCCACATTTAATATTACTATTTCAAAATAATTTTTTATATTAATTTATCAATGTTTATAATAATTTTTATTAGGGTGGCAAAACAAGCCGTCAGACACCCGTTTTGTCCGTATTTTTTCGCGGGATCAGTCAAATTTTAGACTCACACCCTCAAATATTCATCCCGCCATCATATTCTTAAGAGGCAAATCAAAGTTTTAAGTTCGCACCTTCAAAACTATTTGTACCTAAATAAAAACAAACTAATTATGTATTAAACCAACATAATAATGAGATAATTTGTCATGTTTGAATAACTCATTTCACACACAACATGAAACAAACCTATACTAATACCAACTAGTGAACATCCTGAAACTTAAGAATACATACATTAGACATTGTAAGTATTTAATGCAATCCAAACACTAACAGAAAGAAAAACGAAGATACACGAAACAACCCCATTCTACCAACAAAGAAGTCTCATTTTCTAATTGTTGTAAATAAACCATGTTAATATTTATGCATCAAACAACTACAAGGATAAGGAAAAACTCACCAGCTAGCAAATAGAGTTATGAATCCAACAATTTAGTTGAAGAAACCACTGCGTATCTATCAATAAATAACCACAACATAAAATATTATGATAAGATTCATACAAGTAAGTCAAAAGGAAATGACACAGTGAGATACAACAGCAAGCAAAAACAACTAACAAAGTAAGATTCATCCACAATATTGTTCAGAATTTGGATATAGTTGTTAAAAACCATTGAATATAATCGAATTCGGTGGCCCAAATTATAAGATTAACCAGAGGACTAAGAAAACATTACCATTCAAATTATCCTAACGACACTCTTACACAAGAATATATCAAGAACTTAAACTTAGAAAAAAATCCAAATGAATATAGAATAATATATTCAAAAAATGTTAATCTTGTGAAGAGGTTAATAAAATTATCAGCTGAGTCCCATAAACCATAACAGTTATGTCAATGTCAAAAATCATGTAATGAAAAACGAAAGCATATTATTACCTTAGAATTGGTGGTTTGTGGAATTGTGGACTGTTGAGTAGAAAAATAGAGCAATAAAACGCCCGATTGCAGAATTGCAGATTACGGAGCAGCAGAACAGAGCAGCAAAAAACCTGATTCTGGAACAGCAGAAAACCTGATTGTTAGGGTTCCATATTGATAATAATATTGAATAAGTGTAATTATAATTTCAAATAATTGTTAGGGTTTGAATTTGAATGAAAGGAATAAATTGAGATCAAAAGGGTTTACCTGAAACTGGACAGAAGGAAAGGAATAAGAGAAATTTGAAACCGAAGTGGAAATTCATAGAAGAAAGTTGAAAATCGGAGAAGAAATCTGAAAATACCGGAGAGAGTTGAGATGAATTAGGGTCATTTTTGTTGGTGCAAAGGTAGAATAAATGATGAACGGAAATATTCTATTAAGAGAATGACGACTACAAAACATGATAAAAGTTACAATGATTGCCACCCTATTTATAAGCTAAAACTAGGGTTACTAGAATAGGATAAAATACTAAAATACCCTCTAACAAACTTAGGGGCTAAGAAAATAGTACAACTAATAAATATGAATTACTTCTAATACCATCCCTTAATTCATATTCCATCAAAACTTGTAACACCAATTCCATCCCTTAATCTGAGAAATTGATCAGTCTTGATAGCTTTCGTCAGAACATCTGCCAACTGTTTCTGAGTGCTGCAGTGTACAACTTCTAACACTCCCCTCTGAACTTGATGTCTCAGAAAATGATACTTGGTCTCAATGTGCTTGCTTCTCCCATGCAACACTGGGTTTCTGGCAAGATTGATTGCAGACTTGTTGTCAACCATCAGCTTCAGAGGTTTGTTTACTTTAATCTTCAGATCCTGTAATAGATTCAGAATCCACACAGCTTGGCATGCAGTAACAGCACCTGCAATGTATTCAGCTTCACAAGTTGACAACGCCACAACAGGTTGCTTCTTGGAACACCAAGAAATGGTACCTCCCAGAAATTTGAATAAGTACCCAGACGTACTTCTTCTGTCAACTCTGTCTCCACACCAATCAGAATCTGAATAACTCAGAAGTTCTGACTCATCCTTTCTTCCAGAAGGAAATAATACTCCATACTTCAGAGTTCCCTTGATATACCTCAGAATCCTGACAGCAGCTTGGTAATGGGACCACTTAGGTTTACTCATGAACCTACTAACCATCCCAACTGAATAGCAAATATCAGGTCTGGTATTGCACAAATACCTCAGAGAACCAACCAACTGTTTGAAGGTTGTAGCGTCCACATCCTTTCCATCAGAGTCAGAATCCAGTTTCTGATTTGTATCAGAAGGTGTGACAACAATCTTACAATTCTTCAGATTAAATCTCTTCAGAAGTTCTAATTCATACTTGAGCTGATGCAAAATAATACCTTTCTCAGAGTATCTGAACTCCATCCCTAGAAAGTATGTCATTTTGCCTAGATCAGTCATTTCGAATTCATTCATCAAAACTTTCTTGAACTTGGCTATCTCCTGTTCAGAACTTCCAGTCAGCAGTATATCATCAACATATAAACATACCAAAGTCATATTTCCTTCAGAAGTATGTTGAACATAGACACCGTACTCCATCTCACATTTCTGAAAACCTTGCTTCTTGAAAAATGAATCAATCTTCTGATTCCAAGCTCTGGGCGCTTGTTTCAATCCATATAGAACTTTGTATAATCTGTACACCATCCCTTCCTGATTCTTTTTCACAAATCCAGGAGGTTGTGACACGTAAACTTCTTCTTCTAATGGACCGTTCAGAAATGCAGATTTTACATCTAAATGCATCAGAGGCCAATTCCTGTTAGCAGCTATTGCAATCACCATTCTGATTGTTTCATGTCTTGCTACAGGTGCAAACACTTCAGAGTAATCCAGCCCAGGTTTCTGTAGAAATCCTCTGGCTACCAACCTTGCTTTATGTTTGCCAATTGAACCATCTGGCTTTAACTTCTGCTTGAAAACCCATCTGACGCTGATGGCTTTCTTGTCTTTTGGAAGTTCTGTCAGCTTCCAAGTCTTGTTTTTCTCTATAGCATCAAGTTCTTCTTTCATGGCCTTCAGCCAGAGCTTCTACTTAAGAGCCTCTTCTGTACTTATGGGTTCAGAGTCTACTAACATGGCACACTGAATAACTTCTCCTTCAGAGTCTACTTCAGTGTCTTGCAACATGTCAAATTCTGCATATCTTCTGGGGATGTTTCTGATTCTTTATGGTCTCTGAACTTGTTCAGAGTCTTGAGCTTCAGAGTTTCTAGCTTCAGATGGTTGACTTCCTCCAGAGCTTTGACCATCTTCAGGGGCTGGCATATTTCCAGAGTCTAAATTGCCACCAGAATCTGGATTACCATCAGAGTCTGGGTCATCAGAGTCTGGATCATCAAAGTCACTTTCATCTTCTGAGTCTTCTCCAGAGTCAGAATCACTATCAGAATCAGAATCAACGTCAGAGTTTACTCCAACTTCAGAAATTCTTAACTCTGACCTTTCTTCAGAAGTTCTAACATCAGAATCAGATTGAGACTTATCCCAATTCCAAAATTCTGATTCCTTCACAATCACATCTCTGCTGAATTCAATTTTGTTGGTTTCTGGACAATAGAGCTTGTATGCACCTGTACTGTGGTACCCTATCAGAATCATCACTTTGCTTCTATCATCCAGCTTCTGTCTTCTGGCTTCTGGAACATGTTTATAGCAAACAGAACCAAACACCTTCAGATGACTAACACTTTGCTTATCTCCAGTCCACTTCTGTATTGGAACTATTTCCTTCAACTTCTTCGTAGGACATCGGTTGAGTACATACGTTGCAGTGGCAACAGCTTCTCCCCAGAGCTTCTGAGGAAGTTTCTTCTCCTTTAGCATGCTTCTCACCATATCAAGCAAAGTGCGGTTTCTTCTTTCAGCAAGACCATTGTGTTGAGGGGTATAAGGAGCAGTAACCTCATGCTCAATTCCATTCTCCTCACAGAACTTCTGGAACTCTTTGGAGTTATACTCACCTCCACCGTCAGTTCTAAGAATCTTCAACTTCTGACCATTCTGATTCTCAGCCTTCATTCTGAACTTCTTGAATTCATCAAACACCTCGTGTTTAAACTTAATAAGGGATTCCCATGTCATTCTTGTGAATTCATCAACAAATAACACAAAGTATTTATTCCCTCCAATCGATGCTACTGGAAATGGACCACACACATCAGAATGTACAACTCCCAAGGCATGTTTTGCTCTTGGAGCAGTTTCTGACGCAAATGGCAATCGTGGTTGTTTTCCTTCTATGCAAACTTTGCATGACTTTTCAGGCTTCTTAATTGCAGGAATTCCATGTACCAACTTCTTTGAATTCAGATGTTTTAAGCTTCTGAAATTCAAATGACCAAATCTTCTGTGCCACAACTCACTCTCCTTTTCAGCACTTGTTGCACTAAGACATTCTGAGTCTGTAGTTCTGACATTCACCTTGAATGTTCTATTCCTTCCCTGTTCTGACTCCATAATCAACTTCTGATTGAAATCATACAGCTTCAGAAGATTGTCCTTCATGGTAACTAAAAAAACCTTTCTCAATTAATTGTCCCACACTCATCAGATTGCTTCTGATGCCAGGTACATACCACACGTTCTGAATCAATGTTGTTTTCCCATTGTTCAGAATCACTCTGACATTTCCCATACCTTCTGCATTAAGATATTTGTCATCAGCACATCTGATCTTTGTCCTCTTTTCAGAGTCAAAGTCAACCAGCCATTCCTTGTTTCCAATAAGATGATTTGAACAGCCAGTGTCCATATACCACCAGTCTATCAGATCCATATCATCAGATTCAGAGGCCATCAATAGCATAGATTCGTCATCAGAACTTCTGGCTATATTTGCTTCTTCTGATTTTCTCTCCTTGTTTGACCAACAGTCTCTAGCAAAGTGACCAAACTTCTTACAACAGTAACATTGGATCTTCTTCTTGTCATACTTCTCTTTTCCCTTCTGAGCATTCTTTTGTCTATCAGAGGTTGAGCTTTCTGACTTCTGACCACCATCAGATCTTCTCCTGGCTTCTGACTGCTTCTGATACCTCCTATCAGAAGTTGCTTTCAGAGCCTGCTGCTCTACTTCCCTTTCAGAAGTTCTCTCAGTCAAACGCAACTCTTGCGCTTCTAGACTGCTCTGCAGCTCTTCAATTCTCATGGTGCTCAGATCTTTGGAATGTTCTATTGCTACCACAATGTAATCAAATTGAGAGGTAAGGGATCTCAATACCTTCTCCATGATTGTTTCTTCAGAAAGAGTTTCTCCACACGCTTTCATCTCATTAGTGATCAGAATCACTCTGGAGATGTATTCAGAAACTTTCTCATTATTCTTCATGTTGAGATTCTCATATTGCTTTCTCAAGGACTGAAGCTTCACCTTCTTCACTGATGCGTCACCACCATAAAATCTAACCAGTGTGTCCCACGCAGCCTTTGCTGTCGTTGAATCTACAATCTTCTCAAACACATTTACATCAACACATTGATGAATGAAGAACAATGCTTTCTGATCCTTCTTCCTTACTTCCTTCTGCGCGTTTTTCTGTTCATCCGTCGCATTTGCTGCTACCGGAACATAACCATCAGTGACAAGATCTAGAACATCTTGAGCACCGAACAGTACACGCATTTGGATCATCCAACGATTCCAGTTTTTACCGTCAAATACTGGAAGTTTGGTGTTCATGTTGCCGTTTCCGTTCATCTTTCTACCTTGCACAGTACACTCAGATTTCTCACACAGTGTTTCCCAACCCACAGAATTAAAATTCTGATCAGATTTTGTTCAAGATTCAACACGAATCTAAGAATCAAAATCAAACACACAAGACCTCACGTTCACTCGTGTTTCCCGTGTTTCCCAATGAATCCGAACCGGAGCTCTAGTTACCAATTGTTGGTGCAAAGGTAGAATAAATGATGAACGGAAATATTCTATTAAGAGAATGACGGCTACAAAACATGATAAAAGTTACAATGATTGCCACCCTATTTATAAGCTAAAACTAGGGTTACTAGAATATGATAAAATACTAAAATACCCTCTAACAAACTTAGGGGCTAAGAAAATAGTACAACTAATAAATATGAATTACTTCTAATAATTTTGTATGTTCGAAGAAGAAGGGCATATGAATAATTGTTTTCTTTTTTATTTATAGAATAACATTATTATTATTATTATTATTATTATTATTATTATTATTATTTAATTTTTAAAAAGGGAATGAAGAGTGAGAAAAATGTGCTTCACATTTGTGCGAGAATTCAAAAACAATTAAGTAAATAATGGCGGTTAAAACTGCCATTTAGTTACTAATATTACGTCGTTTAGAAAAATCGTCGTAATCAGTCGAAGATTACGGCGTTTTAAACTAACCGCCACAATTTACACGACTTTTTGTAGTGTTACCTTATTTCATTTATTTTCAGTATTATCCAAGTCTTTTCATTCAACATTCCAATATTTATCTTTTGTTTTATACACTTTTGAAGTAGTCGAAGTCGACGTCTTTCGTTCTTACGGTCGCATAAGACCCTATTTTTGGACCAAGTTGAAAACAATCATTTTAACATAAGAGAATAAAAAATAAAATGGTTATCTGACACTATGTCCTAGAATTCACTGATTGATCTGACAAGTAACCATTAATTTTGAGACCAGTGGTTGCTTACCATTTTTCAGCGTAAACAAATTGGCACGCCCAGTGAGACCTGTGCTAAGTTTTTTATCCGTTTATAGATTTTCTTGTGTTCTGTCTTTTTAAATAGTGTGTTATTTTTAAAATTCGTTTCTGGGCATTTTGTATGAAATTCAGGAGTGGTTAGCCTTTGTCTAGAATGTCTCGTCCTTCTGTAGATAGTTTCAATCCCTAGAATAATCCCCAAAATGTAGTGCAACAACCAGACGTGTTGGCAGTTGAGGAGCCAATTCTCTCGACACCAGTTAGAACGACCGCTCTGGTGGCATCAATGGCATCGGTTGCAATGATTTCATCGCAAGGGCAACACCCCCACCGCAGTCGAGGAATTCACTGAATAATTCTGTGTTTGCGAGACCTTTGTTTAGGTTCTTAATGCCATCGTTTGGAAGAGATTACCCTTATGGTATGCCAACGTCCATGATGGAGAACCTTCAACCAAATGTGTCAACCTTTAGTGACAATTTGATGGCCACAATGCCATTGTACAACGCTTACAATGCCTCAACATCGACCATCAATAATATGGTACGGCCAAGAGGTATAAACTATATCCCCTAGAATACGCCATCTTTGAATACAACTTCTATGATGGCCATGAGGCAGAAAATGGATGTGGGTAATGTAGAGTTAGCGAATACCCTCACTCAATAAATGGGAACTATTTTTAACCCGTTAGATGCAAATACGAATCAAACCTATAAAGTGTTAGAAAATAAAATGGGGCGTATCACTTATTTCTTTGGCACGTCCTGCAGTACAAGTTCAACCTTCTCCACAAATATCGAATGCTAGAGTGGTCGAAATTCCTGAGAACGACATAACATAGGCCATTGTAGGTCAAAACCAAAGGTTAAAGCAATAACCTACCCTGAAAAAGGAAGAGGTAGAACAAATAGAACAAAACAATCCTAGGCCTCTGATGGTTCAGAGGAATCAGAATGCTGACCAAGTGCTTAGGTATGTCCAGTAGAATAGTTTTGCAGGACAGAATAACATAAAAAACGTGATCAAACAAATTTTGGCCCATAATGGCCTTAATGTGGGACTCCACCGACCAAATTATATATCTCCTTTGTCAGAATATGTTCGACAGTCGGAGTTACCCGAGGGATGGAAAGTACCAAAGTTTACCAAATTCGCTGGAGATACTAACGAGTCGACAATAGAACATGTCACCCGATATCAAATTGAGGAAGGCGACATAGCGAACAATGAGAATTTGAAAATGAAGTACTTCCCAAATTCTCTAACAAAGAATGCCTTCACTTGGTTCACAACCCTCCCTCCCCACTATGTTCAATCCTGGAGCCAGTTAGAAAGGATATTTCATGAGTAGTTTTATATGGGACAGTCGAAAACCAGTTTGAAAGAGTTGGCGAGTGTGAAGCGAAAAGTCCCTCAGTCGATAGATGACTATTTGAATAGGTTCATACTTCTAAAGGAAAGATGATTCACCCAGGTTCCTGAGCATGAGTTGGTCGAAATGGCCGTTGGTGGCTTGGACTATCCAATTAGAAAGAAGTTAAATACTCAATACCTTAGGGATATGCCACAACCCGCAGATAGGGTTCGTCAGGTAGATTGCCTAAAAGCTGAGAAAGCTAGAACAAATAAATATCATAAAAAAGATAAAGTTGCTTACATAGACGGAGACGATTATGTCTCCAACATGAGTGATGATTGTTCGAGGAAGGCAATGTCAACATGGCTGAATTAAAGCCATGACCCCCTTATGTTTTTAAATTATTAAAACCATCGAACGAAAAAAATCATGTCGAGACTAATAAAAACGAAAAGTTCGCGACTAGAACTACACTTTTGACATTACAAAGTGAAATGAAATATTTGATTTTCTAGTCAAAGATGGTCAAATTATAGTACCTCCTGACTTGAAATCTCTTCCTTTAGAACAAAGGAAGAAGAGAGGTTTTTGTATGTACCATAACTTTTTCGGTCATAAAACTTCTCAATGTGTGCTTTTTAGGGATTTGGTCCAAAAGGCTATGTATGAGTATCCAATTTTATCCTAACAGTATTTAGCTAAAGCGATCAGAAATTTGGTTGGTTTAGTGCAAATTGAAATAAGACTTAGCAGATAAATAAAATAGGACACATGGTTGTGATCATCTATAAAGACTTTCCCTAATGATTATTTGAATTCAAACACGAGAATATCCAAGAAATTTCTAGAAAAGGTAGATAAATATGTACGACATCCAATTTCTTGGCGTGCATATTTAGACGTGTTTCTAGCACGACTAAGCGACTTTACTTTCAGACTACGATCATATTTAGATAAATATCTACGACATCCAATTTTCGATATCGATTTGTATCCTTTCAGACTACGATCATATCTATGTTGTCTTTTCTTTCGCAGCCGACACAAATATTTTTAAGAACTTGCATTCTAAAATAAAAATACATATAATTCTCGTACTTTATGTTCGAATAAATCAACCAGGGATCGTCATGAGATAGAATCTCACGAACCAATTTCCTTATAAGAAGTTACAATCCTCATCTCTAAAGTTTTGGTAATAAAATAATTTTCCCTACAAAATTACAAATTCCATTAAAAAGTCGATTTCATTCTTGCGAGCACATGCAACATCATATCATGTCATATCATGATCAATTCATATCTTTAAATTATTCATACATAATATGTTATTTGTAAGGGGTCAATATTCCATCGTCCATATAAAACAAAACATACACTACAATATTATAGAATAAATCATAGAAAA
Source organism: Lathyrus oleraceus (assembly GCF_024323335.1). Classification (NCBI taxonomy): domain Eukaryota; kingdom Viridiplantae; phylum Streptophyta; class Magnoliopsida; order Fabales; family Fabaceae; genus Lathyrus; species Lathyrus oleraceus. Next base: position 146,226,950 of record NC_066579.1, read on the forward strand.
CATAACGGCCTAAGCAAAATCAAATCCACAAAAATTATTATTATGCAAATATATTTATGTGTGAATATGTGTGCTCCTAAATCTAAATGATCCAGATATAATAAGTCTACCACTAAGGTGCAACACATAATTAATCCCATGACAATGGGGAGGATAATCGGCCACTGAGGCACCGCACATGAACGCATATGTTTGCCATAATGATGCAAATGAGAATCCTACCACTTAGGCAAATCCCGCAACTTAAGAAAATCATATAACCATATAGTATCACATCATCAAGCTCATCATCTTAAAATTTATTTCACATATTCATCCATCTCCAATCATAATTGATTCATATCACAACCACACATGATAATAATACTCACAAACAAAACATGGATTTATCCATATCACATAATCATATACGCAAAAACACAATATATAGAACTAGTATTTCTATTTTCTTTTACCGAATTAAAATTTATCGTCTAAGACTATAATTCGATTCTTTTTTCTCTTCCGAACAATTATGTAAGTTAGTCTATAATCCCTAAATATTAGTTTCATTATAATCAGTGTGGGGAGGTGCCCTTACCTTAGAAGTTTTTTTCCAAGCCGCATTTAAAATCACTCTGGGCAAGATCCTATCTTTATCATACTTTCACATTTTAATTCGAGTCCATGTGCAAAAAAAATTCTCTCTTGACTCGTCATCCTCCAATCATTTTGTTTTTTTTATCATTTATGAAAATATTTTTAAAATACGATATTAAAATACTCTAAAAATACCAATTTCAAATTTTGATTATGTCCACCCGATCATTTTGATGTTGGTTTCGCGCAAATTGGAGTTACAATGATGAAGATACGAACAAAATAACAGTGTTAGTAAATCGACAATTCGACATTTTTAACTATATAAAAGAATGGATAAGAAAATAATATAAATACAAAAACTTAAGTAATTAATTGGTAGAATTAAAATTTTGAAAATTAAAATGAAACTGATAACATTTGCTTCCAAAATCGAAATTTCCTTTTCTCCGCACTCATCCAATAGAATCATCATGTGAGTCATTGTTGTAGTGGAAGTTATTATAGCAAAGATCAAAGGTAGGTCTAATATTTTTTTTCTTCTTTTATTCCTATAAGAACTAAAATGGCCCATTAATTCTATACATATGATTACTTTTTCTCACCTCTCTTATTTTAATACATAGTCGAATCAATATAAATACATACTTACTTATGTATTTTCTCATTCATAATTAAAATATTAAGATATATACTAATAACACTTAATATTAATTATTAAATATAATAAATAAATACATAAAATCAAAAATATATAGGTAGTATAAAATTAAAGACAATTAAATTTAATATTATTAATTCATCAAAATATTTTTTTATAAAATAAATAATTAAACTAGAAAAATATAAACAAGTAACTAGAACAGGTCAATAGAAATAAATAATTAAGATATAACTATTCACATAAAAATAATTATTCACTAAATTTTAAAACTTACCTAAATAAATGTATTGCATATAAAATATCGAGATGTTACATTCTCATCCCCTTAAAATAGCTTCGTCATCGAAACTAGAATGTATAAAATATTAGAATATAATTCCCTTTTAAAATAAAATCAAACAATAACAAAATCGATTTTAATATGATGAAGAGTTAAAATATTATAATATATAAATAAAATAGCTATAACAATATAAAATTCTAGGATCTTACTTTATTACTATAAAAATAATTGTTTCATCCTCGAAACTAGAAAGTTGCGATAAATAAAAAAATCACTTACAAAATATAAAGTCAAACTATTCAACCACTTTTATATAAATTCACAATTGAAACTATATTCAAATTATTATTCTTGTTTTATTTAGAAAAATTATGTAAATTAATCATTTAAGTTTATAACAACGAATAAAAGTATAAGGACGTCACACTTCCTCTGCACACTATGATTTCAACTGAATATTGTCGTTAAATCTACAACTCAAGTAAGCTTAAAAGAATTTCTATTAAAATCAAAGGTAACACAAATTTTTAATATCAAATTTATATAAAATAATCATATATAAAATAAAATACTTTGGGGAAATAAATTATTACACGAAAAACAAATAAATTTTTCTCTAAACAAAACATAGTAAAATAAATTCATTATCAAAGATGGACCAATATATTTTATAAAATTCAAATGTTAAATCCCGTAAAAGTTTTTGAACATTTATGGTATATAATAAATCACGAGAGATTCAAAATCAAAAGCTAAAAATATATAGATAAATCAAATCTTTGATTGCATACTAGTTCACTTTGTATGTCCAATTAACTTAGCATAATCCAACAATTGATGAGGTCGATCTATTTCATTTATAATTTCGTCTAATATCAACAAGAGATCGAGGTGGACCAGTCTCTCAAGTTGACAATAGTCAGTCAACAAGCATAATAATGGTACAAACAATCTTAACCCAACAATCATAACATTTGTTGTAACTTGCACTCAGAGTCCGCCGAATTTTTCATTAATTTTCAATACATTTGAATCACACTCCCCCAAAACAACACGAGTTATCATAACTAATATAGGTATTTCACTTACTTGTGCCTAAAGCACACACCATTCATCGAGGATGAATCTTAAGTTACTATATCTTACAACCTAGTTGAGTCAGAAAAGATTTATATAATCTAATCTTATCTCTAAGTGTTCATAAAGAAAAATTTGACCTCAAGTAGTCATATATTAAAATATTAAATAGTAAGGTCAAGGTATTAAACAATCAACCAACAATCAGAATGCACACGACATATAAATACATGCATTCACACCTCATTCATTTTTTTTTCTTCCTAAACACACTTAATGACATCAATCCACGATATTTAATTGCACCATAGCATAATACGTTCACTTTATTCCAATCCATTTATATATAATTTTATTTAGCATAATACAAACTTATTTTAATTATCTCAAATCCATAAACATTGTTTATTTTTAAAAAAAAAAATTTAATATCAATCTCATTAAAGAATAAAGAATTTCAATTCACCAATAACAACAATAGAAACTACAACACACATAAACTACGAAAAAGATTTAATACAACCAAATTACAAATAGAAACAAACAATATAATAGAAAATAACTCGTCTTTTAGTGATAAGAAATAGAGAAGGGATAGTGTAGAAAATAACTTTTAATAACAAAGAGTAAAAAAGAAGATAATACAGAAAATGACTTTTTGTGACGGATAAATTACAAAAAAAATAACATTCAGTGACAGATAACAAATTATAAATTATACAAAAAATAAGATTTAGTGACAGACTAGTAAAACAATTTCACAGAAAAAATATTTAGTTACACACAATAATGGTTACACCTAAAGACGGGTTAATAGCAATTAAATGGTAGAAATAACATAAGTTATTCCTACACAAATAATTTATAGGTGCATATATCATCATGAAAATCTCTAATTTTAAAAATAACGGTTCCATATTATAAATACTATTTTCGTTAATAAAGGGAAATAAGACATTTCTTAATTTCATAAAAGTGTTTGTTTGTGAGATCAAATTGATTTTTTTTCTTGATGAAAACTTCTATTAACGTACATAATTTACCAATAGTCATGATCATCAAATTAAAGAGACAACATTTATATAAAAAATTACACAACTAATTAATAGCAACATATTTGCAAATGAAATTCTTATATCACATATATATACATTTTTTTCCTGTGTAGTCATAGCTAGATTCAACATTGAAATTAATTAAATAAATATATAACTTATAATATGCTATAAATATGGTCATTTTTCTACTAATAACATAGATACCAAATACTATGGTAAAAAAGCGTGAATTAAATTTTCCAAATGATGGTAGGTATGTTTTTTCTCTACTTTATAAAAAAAACTATCACCAGTCAAAATAATCAATAAATCAAAATTGTAAATTATATAAATCAAGATAATCAATAAAATAAATGTTTTTATTTATCTACCAACATAAAATATCAACTCAAGAACAAACACATAAATCACAAAGAACAAAGTTAATGCATCTTATAAGCACAAATAACTTTTAATCAGTGATATAATAAGGATGCAAAGATAGTAGTTCAACAACAAAGAATTCAAAACATCCATATATCATTCAAATGCCAATGTCACACAACTCGTCCCAATCCAAAAATTTATGTTTGATAATTATTGCACTGATACCATGTTGTAATGTCCCAAATTTTAATCCAAGACATTATTTTAAAATTCTCATTTATTTTTTGAAAATGTGACTATTTTTTACAACATAATAATCATTCATGATAAACTATAAAAACCTTAATTAAATTAAGTTATTGGAATAATTTATTTAAGACGTTACAATCGTCATCTCTAAAGTTTTGGTAATAAAATAATCTTCCTTACAAAATTACAAATTTCATTAAAACCCTGATTTTATTTCAATGAGCACATGCAATATTATATCACGTCATATCATAATCAACTCATATCTTCAAATTCTTCGTACCTAATATGTTATTTGTAAGGGGTCAATCTTTCATCATATATAGCAAATCATATCAAATATACAATACAATATTTTGTAACAAATCATACAAAACATAACAACATAAGTGAAATCAAATCAACAAAAATTGGTCTAATCAAATTGATGATATTGGTCCAAAGTCATCCAGACTTTTGCACTTCAAAGTTATGAGATCATGATCTTGTATGGAGAATTGCATAAACACTATACACATAAACAATTTTTTTTATATTTTTAAATTTTAATTTTTTAGATTATATATTAACTGAAATTCTATTATTAGAACAAAATTTCTAAGAATTTTTTAAAAAAATATTTAATTATAAAATGGAAAATTAAAAACTTAAAACTAATGGATACAAGTGAGTAGTGTTGGTAGTTATGTTTAATTATCGAAAATAGTTTCACCTTCTACAATAAAAATTGATTCGGAATTGACTTTTTTATTCATGCATTATCGGTGAGTAAGAATTGTGATGAACTTTGGTCATGTGTACTTCTAGGACATATTTATTCTAGTGCAGCTTTATTGTAAATAAAAAAAATATTTACTGAAATGTATAATATCAAAACCTTAATGTTAAAGTAGAATGTAAATAAAGGAGTTAAATAAAGATTACTCACAATAAAGACTTTAAAGTATTATATGAAAAAATATTCACACTCTTAAAACTATATCTTCCGGATATAATCACCCATCATTAAGGCAATCACATGTAAATTTGTATCCACCACTAAGATAATCAGACATGAATTTTACTCACCACTAAAGCAACCACAAGATGAATATGTCATGACATGCATGATGCAAAATAAAATAGATTTATCACTTAGACAATCACAAATTCAAAATCATATTTATTATGTCTTCTCTAATTTAGAAAGTATACCGTTCATCCACTTAATTTAAGAATTTATACACTAACTAGATCAATTTAAGAAGTTAACTCTCTATTTAATCACTTAGAGAAATTGCAACACATTATATACATGACTATATTATATTATAAATTAATTAGCATTTCCTCACTTGAATTCACTAAATACTTGCACACAAAGGTATTATTGGTGATTTTGGTCTCGCCACACCAGTAATTCCATCTTGACACAATTATATATATTACAATATCGGGTTCACCAGATAGCAGACATCCCACACAATCATGTACTAATGTGTATACAATATCTAGCCAATTCCTAAATCAAGTTTAATTGGAAAAACCTTAGCTTTATGTGTTTCTCTTTGTAATGACAATACTCTTAGAGACTCTACGATCTGATTTGACATACAATGATGTGTGTAGCTCCGCAAGTGCATATAAATACCAAGTAGTAGAATAATATCAAACCCACAAGGAGATGTGTATGAGTATCAAATTTTATCGTGACGATATTTAGCTAAAGTGATCACAATTTTGGTTGGTTTAATGCAAATTAAAATAAGATTTAATAGATAAATAAAATAGGACACGGGATTGTAATCATCTATCAAGACTTGCCCTATTGATTATCTGAATTCGAACACGAGAATATCCAAGAAATTTATAGAAAAAGTAGATAAATATGTACGACATTCAATTTCTTGTCATGCATATCTAAACGTGTTTCTGGCATAGTTAAGCGACTTTCTCAATCGAGAACGAGTCACCTTGTCACAGCGGATTCCTCACTACTCTAATGTTTAGTAATATGCAATCCGATATCGATTTGTATCCTTTCATACTACGTCATATCTAGGTTGCGTTTGCTTTCGCAGTCGACACAAATATTTTTAAGAACTTGGATTCTAAAATAAAAATACATATAATTCCCGTACTTCATATCCGAATAAATCAATCAGGGATCGTCATGAGATAGAATCTCACGACCCATTGTCCTTATAAAATTACTCACTCATGATAAGGTAAACAATAATTAAGCAAGTAAAAGGCATAGCATACAAAGCAAATAAAGTAAAGCAATTGAAAGTAAAGAACCTGAATAAAAGAAAGATTGACTTAAATAAAGAAAACCAAAGAAAATATAACAATGTTGTAGAGGAATACAAACGAGGGGAAAAAACTCAACTTGGAAATCACAAGGTATCTAGAAGCAATAAGTTGTTACGCCCCCGATTTTAACCCAAGATATTATTTTAAAATTCTCATTTACTTTGAAAAATGTGACTATTTTTTTTCAACAGAATCATTATTCATGATAATTCTAAAAACCATAACTAAATCAAAATTATTGAAATAATTTATTTTAGACGTTACAATCCTCAGATCTAAAGTTTTGATAATAAAATAAATTTCCCTACAAAATTACAAATTCCATTAAAAATCTGATTTCATTCGCGAGCACATGCAATATCATATCACATCATATCATGATCAATTCATATCTTCAAATTCTGTATACCTAATATGTTATTTGTAAGGGGTCATATTTTTATCGTCCATATCATATAAAGCAACACATACAATACAATATTATATAACAAATCATACAAAACATAACAGACTAAGAGAAATCAAATCCACAAAAATTCTTATTTCACAAATATCTTTATGTGTGAATATGCATGCTTCTAAATCTAAAAGATCCGGATATAATAAGCCTGCCACTGTAACACCCACATATAATACATGTCTAGAATACATGTTATACATAGTGTAATACTGGTACTGAAATACATAAGCGCCTAGCGGCAACAATGTACATATTTACATGCTCAAAAGAAACATAACATGGTACAAAACGTACACAAAAGTGCCCAAAATAAAAACTAGGAGCTAGATCACTATACAATGATCTCAAAATATATACACAGCGGAGTAGTCATCCACACATCAGATAAGCAAGACATCACTCTATCTTGTCCTTACCCTTCGCCTACTCGGAACCACCTGAAAAAGTAATCAACAACATGGGGTGAGATGATAATCTCAGTGGGTTCCTTATCTTATGGATCCACTCTCGGCTCTACTGGGTTTTCTAAACAATATCCAACTCAAGTCAACAAGGGAAAGAACACTTAAGTGATAGGGAACTAACTCGTAATGTATGACAACATGCACCTGAGTTCTCGCAACTCAAACAAGATCATTTTTCAGATTCACGAAACATCAATCCCTGAGAGGACCTATGTCTAGGGCAAGCCCAGTTCATGCATACTCGTATGATTCGACTTTCGCGGTGGATATCGGGTCCTTTATGAGTTCCAAACTCATTTCAAGCGGCCGTCACCCGTATGGGACTCTAACCCACTTAGGGTATCTTTCACCGTATGGGACTCTAACCCACTTAGGTGTCCACCTTTCCCCCATGTCCGTCGTGGTTGGGGCTCAAACCCAATTGAGGCATGAATCATCGGTCTCACATCCTATTGCTTACTCATCTAAGCATATCAAATAGAGATGTGCACCACCAAAGGAAAAACATTATGAATACATGATCGGTTCCACAAATCATAACAAGATTCATCAATCACATGTGACTTCATTCACCAAAATACACAAGCAATAACATGGAATGTTCCATACAAAGCGTCTCATTCTCAACTATGGCAACCATTCGTCCACAACCTACACATAAGCATCGTACGAATGAATGCCTCCTTCTAATGTTATCTAAGTTATAAGTCTAACTTATGGCTTAATACTAATCTCTACTTTAACTCACTAGATTCATTATGTAATTTTCACAATTAACATCAATTCAATACAAGCATAGCATCACAATTGATTAATGGTTGATGAAAAGCATTTAGAACATCAAAGAAATGGGTTTTTGAAGTGTTTGGCTTAAGTCAATCAATTGGTTGGGGAAGCCCAATCGATTGGTTCGTCTCACATTTCTATATTTTCAAAGTTTACAAAGGATCAATCGATTGATCCTCAGTGTCAATCGATTGGCTCATGAAAATTTCCAATTTTTCCAAAACAGAAAGTTTATGCAATCAATTGTAATCCCCTGTCAATCGATTGGTCCTGCTAAAATTTCCTTTTCTACAAAACAGAAAGTTTGGCCAATCGATTGGAGGAGTGTGTCAATCGATTGGTTCTCAGAAAAATTCCATATTTTCCAGCTTTGAGTGTGTGATCAATCAATCATCTTGGAGAAAACACCCAGGACCAATCGATTGGTCCTTACCATTTTCACAGGAATACTTTCTGTATCACATGGATTTCCATCTGCATAACTTTGTTACCTTCCTAACAAATCATACACTTCTTCTAACAAAACCCATCATACCATATGCTCCTATACACATATATATCAAGGGTTTCAAGTTCGTAACCACAACCACAACAAATCATGTAGTCACCATAATCATGAAGAACATATCAAAGCACTAGTTCATAGAAATCAGCAAAATCAAGAGAAAACATTCATCACATATCATGGATTCTTATGATCGATCTATGATTCTACAACCTAAATTTCTAGAATCTTAGGGTTTCTAACTAGAACCCACCTCAAGAAATGGAAGAGGAGAAGTTATTGAGGATGGGATGATGATATGAAGATGATGGTGATGATTCCAAGCCCTTGATTTCTCCAAGATTTCTTCTTCTTCTTCTTCTTCTTCTTCACTAGCTTGCTTCGTCTTCTTCTATCTCTCTAGTTTGTCTGATACATAGAGCAAATGAAATGGTACAAGGATAGATGGTAAGAGACCACTTGTGAGGACATGTGGACCACAAGCCATGGAGTATTTGTGTGGTTAGTAAGTGAGTAGAAGTGGTAGAAACAAATATCTCAAGTGGCATTATACTTGTAATATTTGTTCTACCAGAGCTATTGACCCATTATTAGTGTTACCAAAATGTCCCAACTAATAAAAGGTTAGTCCCAATTAATATTAATTAAGTCCACCTGAACTCACTATTTATTCTATTTATCCCAATTGATAACTTTTAGAGCACATAGGAACTCAATTGATCTCAATAAATAGGAATTTGGGTATTTAAGGAAATATGGGGTATTACATCCTCCCCCCTTAAATAAAAATTCGTCCTCGAATTTAAATATTACCTGGAAGAGATAAGGGTAAGCATCTCGTATTTCTGACTCCATTTCCCAGGTAGCACCGCCTGGATGTGATTCATCCCACTGCACCTAAACAAGAGGGATCTCCTTATTCCTTAATACCTTAACTTCTCGTACTACGATACGGCTCGGTAGAGGTTCGAAAGTTAGGTTTGCTTCTAATTCTATTGAATCTAGAAGAATAGGCTCAAGAGAATCTGGAATGAACTTTCGAAGTTGAGATACATGGAAAACGTCATGCATTTCTAATAGAGAATGTGGTAAGGCTAATTTGTAAGCTACTTCTCCAATCCTCTCTACAATCTGGTATGGCCCTACTTATCTCGGACTTAGCTTCCGTGACTTAAACGGTCCCTTCAGTCTCAACCTCGGAGTCACCTTCATCAAATTCCAATGGTCTTCTTCTATGATCTGCATAGCTCTTTTGGCAATCTTGTACTTTCTTCATCTTATCACGGACCATCCTTAGCTTATCCTTAGTCTCTTGAATAATCTTTGGTCCTAAGATTCTTTCTTCACCAACTTCCTTTCAACATAGAGGTGTTCTACATTTTCGTCCATACAAGGCTTCATAAGGAGAAATCCTGATACTTGCATGGTAACTATTGTTATATGCGAATTCAATCAATGGTAAGAGCTCCTTCCAATTCCCTCCACTTTCAAGTACAAAAGCTGTTAACATATCTTCTAGTGTCTGTATCGTCCTCTCAGTCTGACCATCCGTTTGAGGATGATTAGACGTACTCAAACACAACTTTGATCCCATATCTTGTTGGGATGCCTTCCAAAACCTTGAAGTAAACTTTGGATCTCTGTCAGACACAATACTGGTTGGAATACCATGTAGTCTTACGATTTCTGAAATGAATAACCGTGCAAGATGACTTGCCTTGTAAGTAGTCTTCATGGCCAAGAATTACTCGAACTTAGTTAACCGATCCACAATCACCCAAATTGAATCATAACCATCTTGGGTACGAGGTAACCCTACTACAAAATCCATTGAAATACTATCCCATTTCCAAACTGGAATCTCTAAAGGTCGCAATAAACCACCTGGCTTCTGATGTTCGATCTTTACTTGCTGGCATACTATGCATTCCGACACATACTCTGAAATATCCCTTTTCATTCCAGGCCACCAATAGTCTTTCTTCAAGTCATGATACATCTTCGATGAACCTGGATATATGGTAAACGCCCCCTTGTGGCCTTCCTCTAAAACTTTCTTTTCAGCTCAGTATCGTCCAGAACACAAATCCTTTGATTAAACAGAATAACTCCATCTAGTGATTGAGAGAAACCTGGTTGAGTCGATATCTCTTGCAACTTCTCATCCATCATTTGTCCTTGCCGGATCTCTTCCCTTAGGTTAGAAGTAACATTCAAATTTCCCATTATCACACCATCCTGCGTCCAACTAAACTGAATATTAAGATCTCAGAACTTTTCCAACAATATGTATTCTAACATCATTAATTCGTCCTTATGCATCTCTTTCCGACTTAAGACATCCGCAACCTTATTCGCCTTCCCGGGTGATACTTAAGCTCAAAGTCAAAGTGCTTCAAATACTCCATCCACCTCCTTTGTCTCATGTTTAACTCTTTCTGGTCAAATAAGTATTTCAAACACTTGTGAGCGCTAAACATCTCAAAATGCACTCCATACAAGTAATGTCGCTACACCTTCAGTGCAAAAACAACAACAGCTAGTTCAAGATCATGAGTCAGATAGATCTCTTAGTGAGGCTTCAACTGATGAGAGGCATAAGCTACAACCTGACCACTCTGCATTAACACCCCTCCTAATCCTTTCTTAGAGGCATCACAAAATACTTCATAAGACTTACTAGTGTCGGGGATGACTAGAATAGGAGCAGTTGTTAGCTTTTCCTTCAAACTCATGAAACTCTGCTCACACTTCGAATCCCATTTACAAGAAATTTCCTTTCGGGTAAGTCTAGTCATTGGTAAGGCTATATGCGAAAACCCCTTTATAAACCTTCGATAGTAACCTGCCAAACCTAAGAAACTTCTGACTTCGGAAGCATTCTTTGGTCTAACTGCTTCGACTTTAGATGGATCCACTTATACTCCTCCTTGTGATATTACATGACCAAGAAACTTCACTTCGTTCATCCAAAACTCACACTTACTTAACTTGGCAAAAAAGTTGTTTCTCGTGCAGTACTGACTGAATAATTCTTAGGTGTTCTTCGTGCTCTTGGGGAGTACAAGAATAAATAAGAATTTCATCAATAAAGATCACCATGAACTGGTCAAAGTATGGTTAAAATATCTGATTCCTATAGTCCGTGAAAACAGCAGGGGCATTCGTCACACCAAACAGAATCACAAGAAACTCATAATGGCCATATTGGGTTCTAAATGCGGTCTTTGGTACATCTGAATTCTTAACTCTTATTTGATGATATCCCGATAATAGATCAATCTTCAAGAACATACAAGCTCCTTTCAACTGATCTAACAAATCGTATATCCTTGGCAGAGGATACTTGTTCTTAATGGTGACTTTATTCAACTGGCGATAATCAATACACAACCGCATACTACCATCCTTCTTCTTTACTTATAACACTGGAGCTCCCCATAGTAAGAAACTAAGTCGGATGAAATTCTTGGTTAACAACTCTTCCAATTGATCCTTCAACTCTCTCAACTCGAGTGGTGCCATACAATACGGAGAAATGGAGATTGGAGCCGTCCCAGGTATCAGATCAATAGAGAATTCCACTTCCCTTTCAGGAGGAAGATAAGTGACATCCTTAGGGAAAACTTCCAGAAATTCACAAACGATAGGAATTTGTGTAACACTCAGATTATCGCTAGATTCCTTGGTGAGAACCAAGAGAACTGACTTTTCCTTCTCAAATAAAAAATTAACCATACCAACCGTACCTTCCAAGATAGTAGTTAATACATCCTTTGGAGTAGCTTCACTAGATACGATGATAATCAACTTCTCTTCACATCCAATAAACACCGAATTGGCGGAAAGCCAATCCATCCCCAAAACCACGTCAACCTTCTTAAGTGGTAAACAAATAAGATCAATCTGGAACATTCTACCATTCACCGAGAGCGAACAATTTTCACAAATCAATGATGTCTTAACCACATCATCCATGACGGTAGTAACCACCATAGGAGGAGACAAGGGATTTGCTTGCAAGCCAAGATGCTTCATGCACTGAATTGATACAAAAGAGTGTCTCGTCCCACAATCAAACAATACAAAACAAGGATGTTCATTGTCGAGACACGTACCAACAATTAAGGCATTGTTGCTCTTAGCCTTCCTTGCATCCAAAGTATAAACTCGACCAGTGCTCCTCCCCTGCATCTGATTCTTATTCTGAGGATAATCCCTAGCCATATGTCTTTCCCTCTGACAAGTAAAACACTTAATTCCACTTTCAGCACATCTTCCAAAATGAGATCTCTTACATATTTGACATTGCGGAGGATGGTTAGGTATTGCATGCTGCACTTGTTTCCCCTTGAAAGCTTGAGGTCTAGGCCTAAACCGGTTACCTGGCCTCCCTAGGTCCTTCTGTCCACTCCTATACTGACCCCTTTCTTCTTGAACTTTCTTCAAACTATTCTCAGCCACATAGCATTGCCTTAACAATTCAGCATAAGTGGTGAATTCCCTTAGAGAAACACTGTGAGAAATTTCACCTCTTAGACCAAAAAGTAATTGATCGATCTTTCATTTCTCATCTGGTGCGTACGCGACTTGTCTAGAATAAGCAGCCATATCTTCAAACTTCTCAGCATACGCAGCTACTGCCATAGTACCCTGTCTAAGCTACTGAAACTCAAATTCTTTCTGAGTCCTCAAAGAGCTAGGAAAATACTTATCCAGGAAGGTAGTCTTAAAATGCTCCCAATCCCTAGGTACTCCTTGATTAGTCATAAGAGTCGAAGCACTCTCCCACCACCTCACAGCGGGACCCTTCATCATGTGAGAAGCAAACACAACCTTATTCTCTTCACTACAATGCACTATCTGAAAAATCCTTTCCATGCTAGTTATCCACTCATGAACCTTCACAGGATTTAATCCACCATGGAACTCAGGAGGATTCATACGAAATAAATCCCAGAAACTACCACCTGCAGCTTCTTGCGGAACCCCTTGAGGATGAAGACCACCATTCCACTGTTGCATGAATTCGTTCTGTTGCTGCTACATCTATTGCACAAACTAAGGCTATTGAAAACCTTAACTCCCACTTGGTGGTTCAGAGTCTGAATTATGAGTTCTGGGTCTACCACGACCTCTGTGTCTGTCAGTCATGATCCTGAATGTCATACAAATAGAATTAAGTTGATCAGGATCAATACTATGAATATAACATCAAGGACAATGATGACAACCCACATATGAGGCAGAAAGAAATACTTATAATATCTCATGGCTAGGTCGAGGATACGACCTGCTATGATACCAATTGTAACACCTGTAAGACCCCAATTTTGGGCCCTAAGATCCCTCATGGCCCATATCATTCATATCATAACCTCAAGGATCATTGCATGCCTTTGTCCCCTTCTAGTGGATAGATTGCCTTGTGGGTTTTGTTTCTTGATCACCAAGCATACTTTGCATTTGTATATCTTTGCTTTCATATGTTTATCATTCAAAAAGTACAAAAATATTGTCTGTTTAACCTTGTTGCTTGCAGTGGAAGCAATCATCAGCAATTAGGTCAAAGTCAGTCATTGATCAGTCAAAGCAATGGATGATGGCCATTCTTGTGGAATTTGGGCACCATGATCATTAATCAAAAGTTCATATGTCTTGGGACATCATTTGAAAACAAGTTCTCAAGGAATTAGGGTGTGGAATTCATCAGAAGAGTTCAGTCAGTCCAAAACCCTAGAAAAGTCAAACTTGGTCAACAGTTGATTTAATCAGAGATTGGATGGATAGAATTGATCTAGAGGAGTTCATTCATGCTTGTATAAGCCTCATATATCATGTTCAACCTCATCATGGAAGAAAATCAAGCCAATCAGAAATTTTCCAGAAATAGAAAGTGGACCTGTAATTTCAACTGCCAAAAATGGAAACTTCTTGATCTTAAACTTACATCATGATACAAGCTCCAAATGAATTTTTGCCCAACATGAAAGTTGAAGATCTTGTTCTCCCATTTTCAAAAAGTTCAAGAACATCAAAATCCCATGTGTGGTTGTCAAGATATGATCAAATCATTTTCATCAATTTTTGAACTTCAACAAGCCATATCTCTCAAACCATAAGGCCAAATTTGGTGGGGTTTTTTCCTACAAACCACATTTTTCATCATCTTTCCAAAAATATAAATTTCATGACCTAAAACCTTACCATTCAAAATGGCATTTTTGGACCTTTTGCATTTAAATTCAAAGTTTGACCAAACTTTGACTTTTTGAGTTTTTGACTTTTTCTTGATTTGGTCAATTGGGAAATGCTTTAAACCATATTTGAAACTTGCCTCAAGCCATAAACCATCATCATATCACCATTTTTCCATCATTTTGAATCAAAATGCAAAGTTGGCATTTTTATGCATATTGGTTCAAAAAAAGCAAAACCAGTACAGTTTTCATATGTACAATCAAAGCAGCAGCAATGTGGTCTGTCTACAGCCTGGTTATAAGCCCAAAATTGTGCCAATTCACACCCTCCACTTCATTTGCACATAATTAGTAATTTGGCAAATGGTTTCATAAAAAACAAAGCAAGGACAGCATTCATGAAACAACCAAAAACAGCAATTACTTAGGTGATTTGCAGCTGTTTGCCAGGCCCAATTCGAGCCAGTTTGCACCTCCATTTACTCACTTTTACATAATTAGCAATTGGCATTTTGATTCATAAAATTAAAACTGGGATTAGCATGTGATAATGTGAGCTTAAACAGCACATATAAGGGCATTTTTCTGCCATTTGCAACCCTAGGAATTGACAGCAGCCAACAAAATACTCTCATTTCCTTTACTCTTGCATTTTTGCACCAGAGCATTTTCTGCACAAAAACTTCAAAGGACCTCGAGTTTTCTTCATAGCTCCACCACCTGGACATCATCTTGAGTCCCTTTCAAGCTTCGAACCCCACCTGTGACCACCATTCCATAACTGCTTCTTCAAGAGCACTGTTAATGGCAGATCTCGAGCTGGACCAAGCTGTGCATTCTTGAGCTAAATTCCTGTAAGCATTCAACCTTTGGAAGCTGTGTGACTATCTGTTTCGAGCTATATCCATCAATCCATCACTATTTCCAGCTTTTCTTCAAAAACAAGTTAGTTTTCGATCCTCTTCTTTCTCCAAACTGTATCATGTTTTTGGTAGGTCCTATCATGCTGAGTACACTACAATTTGTTTTACCTGAAATGATGATGTTATGAGGGAGAAATCCGGATTTGTATTTTTGTGCATGAAGTTGTTCTTATTCGATTCCTGAATACTGTGGTGTTTTAGTGGTAATGTTTGATGGATATGTCATGCTTTTTGTGTGTAGGTTCGATTGGTTTGGTTAATTCATGTTTCTGGGCAATTTGTTTTTCCATGTATGAATGTATGCTGCCCTGTTCATAAGCATATTCCTGCCCAGATTTTTCTTATGATATGCTTGTTTCATTGTTGGTTGAGGGTGCTTAATGATGATGATGTATTGCTTGTTTGGATTGTTGATGTTGGTCACGATTGATGTTTGAATGATGAATTATTAATGTTGAAATCGTATTGCTGCATAAGCCAAACCCTCATACTGTTTCCAGAAATCCAGCTCTATGTTTTGGTTGCTGTGTGTTATTGTTGCATAAACATCATGAGTGTATTATCATGTGGTGTCCATGTGGCTGTTTGAGTTTTATTGGTTAATGAACATGAATGTATAGACCTACTGTAATGCCAATGTTGCTGTTATGATGAGCACATGATGATGAATATTGACTGCTGTTGTCTGCTTTAATTGCATAAGCCATTACCACCTGCTATGCCATGCTACCTATGTGCTTTTGCTTGGTTTGCTGTTGAATGATAATGATGTTCGTATGCTGTTGAAATTGTTGGTCGAGTTTGTATGCTGCTTTTTTGCTATGCCTTTGCCATGATAAAACTTTGCTGCAGTTTAAAACCTTGTGAACATGTTCAGAAAAACCAATGTGATTTGTGTTGAATGCTATTGTTTTGGGTTGTTTGATCTGTTGATGAAGAGTGATGAATGTTGCTGCTGCTGTTATGATATGCTGCTGTTTCTAAAACTTGAGCTGCCATGAACTTCTCATTTTTGTTTATTTTGGCATGTTGTTTGTGATTCCCACTGCCATGCTATTTGGATATCACATGTTGATAATGAATTGTGAAGTTGAACATACCATGCCATTATGAGATGCTTGTTGAATGTTGGTCTGTTGATGTTGTTGATGATACAATGTTGAAAACCCTGCTGCTGTTTTAAAAATGTCCAGAAAATCCATGATGAAACATGTTATATGCTGTTGATTGATTGCAGTAGGAACATTACCCATACTATGCTGATGCTTAATGCTTGTTTATAATGCTAACATGATGATGGTTGTTGCTGTTGTTTTTGAAACCAATACCCTGACAGTTATTTCCATGCCATGTGGTATGCCATTGTTTGTTTGATATGTAAACATTGCCAATGCCATGTCAGTTGTTTGCTGCTGTTATGAGGATGTTGATGTTCATGATACCCTGCTGCAATTTTGAAACATGTTGTTGCTTTTGTTTGTTCAATTTAATATGATGATTGATGAACATGATGCTATACCAGGCTGTTATGATAAACCCTCATGTTTTTTCCAGAACTCCAATTCATGTTGTATGCTGTTGTGATGAGTACATGACAATGATGAATATTAGAAAAATCCATATGTCTGTGTTGTATGATATTGTTTGCTTGCCATTAACCATGCTGCAAATGGATGATTGAACATGATAGACATGCAACCATGCTGAACCATGCTGATAAACCCTGTTACTTTCTCATTGAAATCCATCTTATGTCAGTTGTTTGCTGTTGTTTGTTTTGGTGTGGATGATGATAACGAATGTATACATCCTGCTGCTGTTAAACATAACCACGCCCATAATTCTTTCATGAATATACTTATGCTGTGTTGGTTGATAATGCATGAGGTTGGTATGTCATGGTCCTGCTCGATTAGTGCTGTTGTTGTTTTGATAGTTTGATGATGATGAACTTTGAATGGTGAATGAATACTGCTACTGTTTTGAACTTGTATGAAATACCTTTGCCATGCTGTTGTTCATTTGGTTTGGTTGATAAATAATGATGAATGTGTGCTTGCTGCTGTTATGATAATGTTGATGTTCATAATGCCCTGCTGTTTTGCTGTCTTAAGCTGACCATAAAATCCACATAATTGATGTTTGACTGTGTTGGCCATGATCTTTTTGGCTGATACTGTTGTTCATGTGCTGTTGATTTTAATGATGAATTTGGTTGATGAATGCATGATATTACATGTTGTTGATACCATTGCTTTTGTTTACTTCATTTAGTTACATGATGATGAACTTATGCTGTTGCTTGCTGTTGTGTATGATGAAGCATGATGAGGATGAACTTGGTTTGATGATTACATGATGATGATAACATTGAATATGCTTTGGCTGCTGTTAGAAACCCTAAGGGTTTATGTGAAAAAAACCAGAATTTTGCTTTAGCCGTGAGCACTGTTCCATTGGTTCCATCCAATGAGAACATTTCATTTTGTTTGCCAATGCTGTGTCGTTTCAATTAGTGAGGAGGATATTACAGCTATGCCACCCGTTGACTTGTGTTGACCACTTATGCCATGCATTTTGTTCACATTTCACCCAATTTCATCCAAACTCCAACAATTATTTTCTCATTCATTTTTCATCCAAAAATTATGAATTTTTTTCCACATGTTCACAAATGAGTCTAATATTTAATTGTGAATTTTAATTAATTTTTCATGTCCTGGATTTTAATTGATAAATGATTTTCCAACATGTGTGCATAAATGATACCCTTTGCCATTTCAATTGTGAAATTGTCATATTGTATCCAATGCCTTTGAAATTTTTTGTGGTGAAACTAGACACATTGACCTTCATTTCCATATAAAGTTTGTACATTTATCATTTGTGGATTGATGGTTATGATTTTTTGAAGTTGTGTGTTGCATTTGGTGCTATACCATGATCATGCATTTTCATAATTTTTGTTCACACACTTCCCTACATCCAAATGACTCCAAATTTTGCATGAATGATCCCTTGTATGTCTAATTGATGTATGAATTTTCTTGGAATTAATCTTGCTGTTTTCCATTTGATTGAGAATTTTCTTCCATACTTGGTCATTTGTTGACTTTTTGTGCTATACATTGCCAAATCTTTTGAGAAATTCTCAAATTTATCACATGATCATGAAATTTCATATGTGATAACTAGACATCTCAAGCTTTGCATTGGTGTTAATCTCATTCATTTCTCTTCTGTTTTCAAATTGATATGATTTTTTGAAGTTGACCCATGCTTGTTGACTTTCACCATGCTTACTTTAATTTGATTTAACTTCATGATTTTACTTGACTGCCTTCCTCTCATCCAAATGCCATGAAATTTTACATGTATACCATGTTAGATGTTAGGAGTGAGTGTGATTTATTTCATGATTTTTGAAAATTGTTTGAGTTGACTTTTGAATGAAGTCTTTGCTGTTGACTTTTGTATGCCTCCTTTGTCATGTTTTGCATCCTATGGCATATGAAATGACCTTGATGCATGATATAAGTTTGAATCCCATTGTGTTTGATTCCTACATGATTGAGCTTGACTTTGATTGAATATTGCTTGCTGCCTTGACCTTTTTCTTTCATCTTTGACCCTAGGCTAGTCCTAGTGGTCTTCTGAGCTTATGTTTGAGTTCATCTGTTTCAGGTTGAGCATCAATGCCTTGAGGATCATTCAAATATTTGTTTGAGTTGAATTATATGATGTGCTAACCTTTGTTTTGTAGGTGACTCACACTTGAGTCTTTGTGCCTTGCACAATTGGTCCCTCTGTGTGACCATTGGTTCATTTTCTTTTGCTTTTGACTGTTGACTTGCTTTCTAATAAGTTTGACTTTTGCAGGTGCTTTAGTTGCTTAAGTTCTTTGAACTTGCTTGCTTGCTTTGCTATTTAGCATTTGCTTTGAGGTATAAATACTTCTTCTTCATGTAGTCTGGAGACCCGGTCTGTTATTTGACCGGGCAAACTGTCTGAAGTCCTCCTTAAGAGGCAATGCCTGTGTTTGTTTATATTTGTCCTAAGCAGGAAAAGTCCTTCAAGTAAGGCAATTGGTGGAAGGTAGGGATAAGTAATCTATCCCCCACTATTCAGTGTGTCCTCTCTTTGCTCCCATTACATGGTTGAAGCAATGAGATAAATACCCAAGATCTAATCGAGTCAATAATGTGGAGAGAGTTCCTGCTTTCTGAACTCCCACACTTTCTTATATGCTCTCTCTGATATGAGATTGAAGCAATGAGGCATACTCCTCATCTCCTTTTCATCTGCTTCACCTGAGTCCCTCAATGGCCAGGTTAAGAGCGACCTTCACCTATTACAGTAGACTTTCAAGGTCAAACCCTCTTGTGTGAGCCCCATTGTTTGGCTATAGAGTGTGTTGTTTGCTATTCATTGATTGATTGATTGTTTCATGTGCACTTGCTTGCCTATATGCTATGCATTTATCATCATCATCAATTGCCATTAGTGCATGTTCATCTCATTTGCTTTTGTGATGCTATCATTATTGTTTGCCCATTGAGGACAATTGTAAGTCCATTGCTTTGGCATTTGCTCCTGTGATATGGAAGGATAGAGTGTAAGACCTCATTGGTCACTCATATCTTCTGTTTATCTGTGTGTATGTGAGGATACAGTTATAAGTCCCTGTAAGTTGGCGTCTGTTGTCCTGTGATCATAATGTGATCTGTTTGATTTGTATGTGAGGTTGCAGTTATAAGTCCCTGTAAGTTGGCATCTGCTTTCCTGTGATCATAGTTTGTTCATCTGTTTATGTGAGAGGTTGCAATTATAAGTCCCTGTAAGTTGGCATTTGCATACCTGTGATCATGTTGTTGCTCTTGTGCTTGTATGTGAGGATCCATTGTAAGTCCCGGTGACGTGGCATTGGATTTCCTGTGGGCATACTGTGGAGTTAACCTAAGTCCAGATAGATTGGCAGTTGACTTCCATATTTCATCTTTGTTTTTCTTTTGAGGAGATTAGTGTAAGACCATTGAGTGGCATCTGATATCCATTTCTGTTTTAGGAGACTGGTGTAAATCCATTTATTGGTATCCGGTATCCGCTTTTTATTTCTTTGCCTGTGGAGATTAGTGTAAGACCATTGAGTGGCATCTGACATCCCATTCTGTTTTAGGAGATTGGTATAAGACCATTGATTGGCATCCGATATCCGCTTTTGCTTGCTTGGATTGTTTATTATTATTAATTGCTATTCCAAAGGACACACTTGAATCATCTGCTATATGATTTCAAGAAGTGAACCTTCTAAGAAGTTTTACTATCCATCTCCATCCATTCATCATTCATTACGTCTTAGAACCTTTTCACACTATATCTTTTAAACTTGACGTAAGTGTTGTGCAAACATCTTCATGTTTTTCTAACTAAAAACCTGGACTCAAGTCCTTGACCTTTTTTTCCAAACTCCATTTCATAATACTTATTTGAATTGATCTTAATCATACTTTGACTTCATTTTCATAATCATAATCAGTAACTCCACTCATTCACTTGTTTTGGCTTTGTCCATTAATCTTTTCATACATGAGCTATAGGTTTGATTTATCTTAGTGGTTGATGTTAATCTCACCTTCTGTCTTTAGTGATTGAATTGTAAGTCTTCCTTGCCTATTATAGGGTTAACCCCTCCCTGGCAAGTTGAAGCTGTTCTCACATGGTGGACGTTGTTGTTTGTATGAGGTTGAGTTTTCTCCCGTGGATAACGTAAGACCTAGGGTTTGTGTTTAAAATTGAACCTAACCCACTTTTGGAAATCTTTTAGCCGAACTACGGCGTTCTGATCCTTACCTTTGATGGAAGGTACGTAGGCAACGGGTTCATCCGTTCGAACCCAATAACCCAATAATAATAAAACTTGTATATTCTTTTCTCATCATCCCAATCATGTTTGCACAATCTTTATGTCATAACAAATAAGAATATTTTACAACAAGTGTGAAAAGGGCTCCCTAGGAGTACCTAGGACGTAGTGGGTGCCTAACACCTTCCCATTGCGTAATTTACCCCTTACCCAGAATCTCTGATCTTTTTATTAGTTTTCTACGTGTAAAACTTCTTAGGCTTTTGTTCGCTTTTTAGCCAATCCTTTGGATAAATAAAAGTGCGGTGGCGACTCGAAATTTCAAGGTATCTCTTAGCTTATGATTTAATCGATAGATCATATAGCGACGAATACACCGCTACAGAAAAGTGGCGACTCTGCTGGGGAAGCCTCACCAGAATCTCTGGTTGGTATTGCCTACTTTTCACCCTTGTTGTGCTATATTATTATTCTCTATCTGACATATTTTTGTACAATTTGGGATGAATGTATTGATTGTAATGTGTGAATTGCTTGATATACATTTGCTGTTTGCTTTGGTGATCTGTGAGATGAGTTCTATACCCGAACTCGAGTGCACTCTAGGATAGGAGAATGGCATAGTCTTGTTGACTGGTGTGGAGTAGTCCTTAGCCAGTTGACTTGCGAGCCCATTCACTTGGTGGAGGTCATGTTGAACTAATAATGTCACACAAGTTATTTGTGGTTAGGCATTATTCTTTCAATCATGTTCCGCAGAAGCCAAGGACCTTAGTTTACCAAACCCATCTTGGCCTATTTTTAGGACCGTAGTGCGGAGATCGTTCAGATGTCAGTTCTGACACGATTGTTACGCGATACTACACTCATAAGAGTTTCTCTTGAGAATATTCTTGGAATACGAGTATTCGTTCCTCCGATAATATTCGAAAGATGGAACGATGATTATGGGAACCTCTGATAGAACATGTCTGGCAGGTTTAAACCCTAGTACACTCCCTTTGGGTGGTTCTTAACCAAGACTCCATGCTCGTGACTCTCAACAAACCCGTGATTCGTGGTTGAGTCGTTCAAACATTGTTAATATCAATGGATCCCGGATCAGGTGTAAAACCTAAAATCCATCAAAGCGGCTGGTTGATATTAGGAATGTTTGAACCGGTTCATGTACCGTTAATATCAATGGAACTTGGGTGTCGATAAGGTGAAAACCTAAATCCACCAAAATGGATGATTGATATTAGGGATACATAGAGCTTTCCCACGGCCTTTGTTTGGTGTGCTTTGTTTGATCCTTGAGTGTGTTTGTTGCATTCATGCATTCACGCATTTCATCCGCATTCATGTCATCAAAAGAGAAAATTTTCAAGGAACTTAAAGGGTTATTTGCAAAATTTTCAGACATGGAAAGACCGAAAAGGCATACAAAGAAGTACAGCTTCAAGCAGCCTGATGTAAAAGAGTTAAGGAATCTGACATCGTATGTACTAGATCCCTTGGGTTTCAAAGCTCGTTATGGGAAGCTTCTGCCGCGGTTGACTACTCAAGTGGATGAGGGATTGATGAGCACTCTTGCTCAGTTCTATGATCCGCTCTATCATTGCTTCTTATTTCCGGACTTCCAGTTATTGCCGACTTTGGAAGAATACTCTCACCTTATTGGGATTCCTATTCTGGATCAAGTGCCGTTCAGTGGCTTAGAGAGTATTCCATCTGCTCGAGAGATTTCCAGCTTGTTGCACATAGATGAAGATCTGATTAGAACTAATCTGACTACCAAAGGCGGAATTCAGGGTTTTCCTTCCGAGTTCCTCATTGCCCAAGCAACCTTTTATGGGAAGGCCATGAGTGAGGATGCCTTTGAGGCTCTATTTGTGTTGCTTATCTATGGATTGGTGCTGTTTCCCAACTTCGACAAGTTCGTCGACATGAATGCCATTAGGATTTTTTCAGTCCTTAATCCGGTTCCGACCTTGTTGGGTGATGCTTATGTCTCCATGCATCTGAGGAATATGAAGAATGGAGGAGTCATTGTCTGCTGTTTACCCCTGCTGTACAAGTGGTTTATTTCGCACTTGCCGCAGACAGTTGCTTTCAAGGAGAACAAGGGATGTCTACGGTGGTCTCAGAGACTCAT
This sequence comes from Lathyrus oleraceus, assembly GCF_024323335.1. Classification (NCBI taxonomy): domain Eukaryota; kingdom Viridiplantae; phylum Streptophyta; class Magnoliopsida; order Fabales; family Fabaceae; genus Lathyrus; species Lathyrus oleraceus. Next base: position 146,250,859 of record NC_066579.1, read on the forward strand.
GTCTCTCACCAATGATGATATCACCTGGTATGATCGCGTGTACGATACCGTTCAGATCATTAATTCTTGTGGGGAATTCCCTAATGTGCCTCTTCTTGGTACATGTGGTGGGATTACCTACAACCCTACGCTTGCACGTCGTCAGCTTGGGTTCCCCCTAAAGGATAAACCCCATAACATTCTGTTAGAAGGTGTGTTCTTTCAGGAGGGTAAAGATCCCCAAGGCCTGAAGGCCAGATTTGTCCGCGCTTGGCGCAATATTCGCATAAAGAGTAGGAATGAATTGGGTCCAAAGAACTGCATTGCTTTGGAGCCCTATACCTCTTGGGTCAGACAGAGGGCTGCTACCTACCTGATGCCATATGATCATCCGAGACCTACACTGTTGGATGTGGCTGGGCCTTCAACCCTCCCTACCCAACGTGTAGAGGAGTTGAGAGAAGAAGACCTTTCGCGTGCCTGGATCCGCGAGAGAGAGGAATTGCTGCAGCAGCTCAAGGAGAAAGATGATATGATTGAATTTCTCGAACACCGAGTGATCGATGATCCGAACGACACTTGGACTTCTTTGCTTCCTCAGTCTTCCAAATTCTGGAAAAGGAAGTATGATCAACTTGCAAAGGAGAAGGCTGATATGGAGGCTGCCTATGAGAGAGAGATCAAGAAGCTGTACACTTCTCGTCTTCCAGCATCCCGAGCTAATAGGGATCCATAGGATGTTATTTACCTTTCCTCTTTGTAATGAATTAAAAGAATGCTGTACTTCTTTGTCTTAATATTTTGAATGAAATATTTTCCATGAGCAATCAAAATGTTTAATATTCAAAATATTGCAAACAAAACCCTAAGGGTTCCTTGAAAATCAAAGCATTTGCACAAAGCATTTCATACATCATTCTTGCATAAACAGGTACCTTTGTTTCTGGTCTTCCGGTTCTAACCTTTGCTCTTCATTTATTTTGAAGACAAGCTGACTCACCGGTATTATACAAGGGTCAACTCTGCGAGGATTATGGAGCAGTTGGAACAAGAGAACCAGAGTTTGAGGGATGAAGTCGCCAGACTTGGCGCTCTGATGGAGCAACTTCTTGCTGCCCAGAATCAGCCTGCTCCTCAACAGCCAGCAACTCCGGTTCAGCGGACAGTTATATCTGAGATAGCTACGTCAACGGTGCCTGTCAGTGCCCAGCAGCCAAATGCCATGCCTCCCGGTTTTCCTTGGGGGATGCCTCCTGGCTTTATGCCCGATCTGCCAGCTCCAACATTTGCTCAAATGCCGGCATCTAGCCCGGTCCCTATTCCTGTTCCTCCTGTCGTGCATACCATGCCTAGGGTAGACGACACCATTTATCACTCTGAAGCGTCTGAGGGCTCAGATGTTCATGAGAAAATGGATGCTATGAACGATCAATTCCTTGAGCTGAGAAAGGAATTGAGAACTCTCCGAGGCAAAGATCTCTTCGGCAAGTCAGCAGCCGAACTTTGTCTAGTTCCCGGTGTGAAAATACCAGTTAAATTCAAGGTCCCAGACTTTGAAAAGTATAAGGGGAACACTTGTCCTTTGGCACACTTAGTCATGTATGCCAGAAAGATGTCCACGCAGACCGACAATGATCAACTCTTGATCCACTACTTCCAAGACAGTTTGTCTGGTGCTGCTCTCCGTTGGTACATGAGCCTGGACAGCGTCAACATCCGCTCTTTCAATGACCTTGGCGAAGCTTTCGTCAAGCAATATAAATACAATGTTGACATGGCGCCTGACAGAGATCAACTCAGGTCTATGTCACAAAAGGACAAAGAGACGTTCAAGGAGTACGCCCAGAGATGGCGTGAGCTGGCAACTCAAATCACTCCACCATTAGAAGAGAAAGAGATGACCAAGATCTTTCTGAAGACTCTTGGGTCATTCTATTATGAGAGAATGGTGGCCAGCGCTCCCTCTGATTTCACCGAGATGGTGAACATGGGGATGCGTCTTGAAGAAGGTGTCCGTGAAGGACGATTAACTAAAGATGATGGTTCTTCCTCTAAGCGTTATGGAGCGTTTAAGAGGAAAGAAGGTGAAGCTCATGCTGTGCAGTCTCAGCCAAAGCAAAGAAGACCCTCTGTTCAGAGGAAGCCCGCACGTCATTCCAGACATCAGCATCAGGTGGCTAGTGTGGCACCTGTATTCAAGGATAGTGCTCAGCAGTATCAACATCAGCAGCAATATCCACAGCCGCAGTATCAACAGCAACAGCAGCGTCCACAGCAACAGGCTTACCAGCCTCGTGGAAATACAACCAATCAAGCAAATGTGAATTATGATAGGAAGAAGGTCAGCTTCGACCCTATTCCGATGACATATACAGAGCTTTATCCCTCCTTATTGGAGAGGAAATTGGTTTCTCCCAGGGATCCTCCTGCTATTCCTGCCAATCCGCAATGGTGGTACAAACCAGACCAGCATTGTGCCTACCATTCCGGTGCTCCGGGCCACAACGTTGAGAACTGTTTCCCGCTGAAGAATAAGGTTCAAGACCTTATGAGAAGTGGAATTCTGAGTTTTGAAGACTCAAACCCTAATGTCACCAGGAACCCATTGCCTTCGCATGGGAAATCCGTGAACATGATTCAGGAAGACCTTGGGAAATACAAGGTGAAGTATGTCAGTCATATCCGGCAATCGTTGGTTGATTTACATAAGATGCTGTGTCAGCACAGCTATTTGAAGCATAACCATGACCAGTGCCGTGTCTGTTCTGTTAACCGCTTGGGTTGTGATCAGGTTCGCCGAGAACTGCAAATGATGTTGAACGAAGGTACCATTGAGATTCTCCAGAATCGCAATGTTGATGTTGTCGAGCCCGAAGTGAGTGTTATCTCCCCGGTGTTCAAGCTTCCAGAGCCCGTTGTTATTCGGTACAATAGCAATAAGCCTAAAGCTTCGCCTTCTCTGATTATCAAGCCAGCCGGCCCTGTGCCGTATTCATCTGACAAAGCCGTACCTTTCCGGTACAATCCTGTTGCTGTCCAGGATGGGGTTGAAGTACCTTTGCCTTCCACTTCCGTGACCACTATTGCTGATGTTAGTGGGTTGACCCGAAGCGGTCGTGTGTTTTCTGCACCTGCCAAAGCTCCTGCTGTTTCTTCTGAATCTGTTGAGCACCCTGTGGGGACTGCTGTGAATGTTCAGAATCCGGCACCTGATGTTGCCAAACCCTCCTCGTCTGTACAAAAGACTCCTGTTTCTTCAGTTATTGGCCCGAGTGGCATTGTTGATGAAGAATCTGATGAGATGCTGAGGCTCATCAGAAAGAGTGAGTACAACATTGTAGACCAGCTTCTACACACGCCCTCCAAGATTTCTATTCTTTCTCTATTGATGAACTCAGAGCCTCATCGGGAATCTCTGCAGAAAGTCTTGGACCTGGCATATGTCGATCACGACGTCACCTTGGAACAATTTGATAGCATTGTTGCAAACATTACTGCTTGCAACACTTTGAGCTTTTGTGACGCTGATCTCCCTGAGGAGGGAAGAGACCACAACATGGCTTTACACATATCCATGAATTGCAAATCTGATGCAATGTCCAATGTACTGGTGGACACTGGATCGTCCCTAAATGTATTGCCAAAATCCACACTCTCACGATTGTCATATCAAGGTCCTCCTATGAGGCAGAGTGGGGTTGTTGTAAAAGCTTTTGATGGGTCGCGTAAGACCGTGATTGGGGAAGTGGATCTCCCAATCAAGATTGGACCAAGTGATTTCCAGATCACTTTTCAAGTAATGGATATTCACCCATCATACAGCTGTCTCTTGGGCAGACCATGGATTCACGAGGCTGGCGCCGTGACATCCACCCTACACCAAAAGCTGAAGTTTGTGAAGAACAAGAAATTGGTTGTAGTAGGGGGAGAAAAGACTCTCCTGGTCAGTAATTTGTCTTCTTTCTCGTACATTGATGCAGAGGATGAAGTTGGAACTCAGTTCCAAGCTTTATCTATTGATAAACCAATCGAGAAGAAGTCTCCTTCATTCACTTCCTACCGTGATGCGAAGCTGGCCATTGAATGTGGTGCAGTCGCTGGATTAGGGAAAGTGCTTGAACTTGAAGATAATCGATCCCGGGCTGGCATTGGCTATGGTTCTGGGGCATGCAACGAGCAAGGTCTGTTCACCAGTGGAGGATTTATCCATGCTGATCAACCTGCAGAAGAGGAAGCTGCTGCTATCATTGAAGAAGAAGATGCAGAGGATTTGAACAATTTTGTTATTCCTGGTGGTGTCTGCCACAATTGGGTCGCTGTGGATGTTCCTACGGTTATCCATAGATCAAAGTAATTGTTCATTTTGTTTAAAACCCTTCTCCCATGCCAAAAGGAGAAGTGATGACATTGTTGGCAAAGCATATATACAATGATGTTTTCATTCAATTTTTGCATTGTCAAAACATTTGTTTTTCCTTTGTTTTCACTTTTTGCTTTTCTTTATGAAATCAGTGATCACAAAAAACCATAAAAACAAAAATAAAAGCTGTCAAAGCAACATTTTTCATCTGCATAATGATTTGCTTGCTTAAATGCTGAAATTTTTTCTTAACCAAAATCATTATGCAGGTTAATCCTAAAACCCATTGAACATAATGATCCAACGCCATCTCCCAACTTTGAATTCCCTGTATTTGAGGCAGAGGAAGATGACGTTGAAGAGATTCCCGATGAGATCACCCGTCTCCTTGAGCACGAAGAGAAGATCATTCAGCCGCATCTCGAAGACTTGGAAACAGTTAACTTGGGATCTGAAGATTGTGAGCGCCTGGTGAAGATTGGGGCACTTCTTGAAGGGTCTGTTAAGGAAGATTTGATCAGCTTGCTACGAGAATATTCAGATATCTTTGCTTGGTCCTATGAAGACATGCCGGGTTTAGATACAGATATTGTGCAACATTTCCTGCCTTTGAAGCCTGAGTGCGTGCCTGTGAAGCAGAAGCTCAGAAGAACTCATCCAGATATGGCAGTGAAGATCAAAGAGGAAGTTCAGAAGCAAATTGATGCGGGGTTTCTGGTGACTTCGACATATCCTCTATGGGTGGCCAATATTGTGCCTGTTCCTAAGAAGGACGGAAAAGTCCGTATGTGCGTTGATTATAGAGATTTGAATAAAGCTAGTCCAAAAGATGATTTTCCTCTACCACACATTGACATGTTGGTAGACAATACAGCTAAATTCAAAGTCTTTTCCTTTATGGACGGATTTTCCGGATATAATCAAATCAAGATGGCACCAGAGGATATGGAGAAGACAACATTCATCACACCTTGGGGAACATTCTGTTATCGAGTGATGCCCTTCGGTTTGAAGAACGCCGGAGCCACGTATCAACGAGCTATGACTACCTTGTTTCATGATATGATGCACAAGGAGATAGAAGTCTATGTTGATGATATGATTGCTAAGTCCCGAACGGAAGTTGAGCATATTGAGCATTTGTTGAAGCTTTTTCAACGTTTGAGGAAGTTCCAGCTTCGTCTGAATCCGAACAAATGTACTTTTGGAGTCCGTTCCGGAAAGTTGTTGGGTTTTGTGGTAAGTGAAAGAGGTATTGAGGTTGATCCTGCAAAGGTCAAAGCAATACAAGAGATGCCCGCACCCAAAACTGAGAAGCAAGTCCGAGGTTTTCTTGGCCGCTTGAACTACATTTCCAGATTTATATCCCACATGACTGCCACATGTGCGCCGATATTCAAGCTCCTCCGGAAAGATCAGTCTCATGATTGGACCGAGGATTGCCAGAAAGCTTTCGACAGTATCAAAGATTATCTGTCCGAACCTCCGATTTTGTCTCCGCCAGTAGAAGGAAGACCTCTGATTATGTACTTAACAGTTCTTGAAGACTCGATGGGTTGTGTACTCGGTCAACAAGATGAATCAGGGAAGAAGGAGTTTGCTATTTACTACCTCAGTAAGAAATTTACTGATTGTGAGTCTCGGTACTCTATGCTTGAGAAGACGTGCTGTGCTTTAGCTTGGGCAGCTAAGCGTTTGCGCCAGTACATGATAAATCATACAACTTGGTTGATATCCAGAATGGATCCAATTAAGTATATATTCGAGAAGCCTGCTTTAACTGGGAGGATTGCCCGTTGGCAGATGTTGTTGTCTGAGTATGATATTGAGTATCGAGCTCAGAAAGCTATCAAAGGTAGTATCTTGGCTGACCACCTAGCGCACCAGCCAATTGAAGATCATCAGTCTGTTCAGTATGACTTCCCTGACGAGGAAATTCTGTATTTGAAGATGAAAGATTGTGATGAGCCTACACTTGATGAAGGTCGAGAACCTGGTTCCAGATGGACGATGGTGTTTGATGGCGCTGTTAACCAATATGGAAATGGAATTGGGGCAGTAATTATTAATCCCCAGGGATCGCACATTCCATTTACAGCAAGGCTAACCTTCAAATGCACGAATAATATGGCGGAGTATGAAGCCTGTATAATGGGACTTGAAGAATGCATTGACTTAAGAATCAAATATCTTGATGTCTATGGTGATTCAGCTTTGGTTGTCAATCAGATCAAAGGTGAATGGGAGACAAATCAACCAGGTCTCATCCCATACAGAGATTATGCAAGGAGAATTTCAACTTTCTTTACAGAAGTTGAATTTTATCATATTCCTCGAGAGGATAATCGGATGGCAGATGCCCTTGCTACACTTGCTTCCATGATCGTTGTCAGATGGTGGAATGACGTTCCCAATATTACTGTGATGCGCTTGGATAGACCAGCTCACATATTTGCAATCGAAGAAGTGAAAGATGACAAGCCTTGGTATTTTGATATCAAGAATTTCCTCCAGAACCAGGTCTACCCGCCTGGGGCATCTGTGAAAGATAGGAAAACTTTAAGAAGGCTGTCAGGCAGTTTCTACCTCAGTGGTGAAGTGCTGTACAAAAGAAATTTCGATATGGTTTTGCTCAGATGCGTGGATAGACACGAAGCAAGCCTATTGATGACTGAGGTCCATGAGGGTTCATTTGGTACTCATTCCAATGGACATGCCATGGCTAAGAAGATGTTGAGAGCAGGCTACTATTGGCTGACAATGGAGTCTGACTGTTGCAAGTATGTGAAGAGATGTCACAAGTGTCAAATTTATGCGGATAAGATTCATATTCCTCCGACACTCCTGAATGTGATTTCATCACCATGGCCTTTCTCTATGTGGGGAATCGACATGATCGGTATGATTGAGCCGAAAGCGTCCAATGGACATCGGTTTATTCTCGTAGCCATTGATTACTTCACCAAATGGGTTGAAGCTGCGTCATACGCGAATGTAACCAGACAGGTGGTTGTGAAGTTTATCAAGAACCAGCTGATTTGCCGTTATGGTGTGCCAGAGAGGATCATTACTGATAATGGATCCAATCTGAATAACAAGATGATGGACGAGTTGTGCGCTGAATTCAAGATTGCACACCATAATTCCTCTCCTTACAGACCTAAGATGAATGGGGCTGTTGAAGCTGCTAACAAGAATATCAAGAGAATTATCCAGAAGATGACTGTCACGTACAAAGATTGGCATGAGATGCTGCCATTTGCTTTGCATGGATATCGTACGTCTGTACGCACTTCAACAGGGGCAACCCCTTTCTCTCTTGTTTATGGCATGGAAGCCGTTCTCCCAGTAGAGGTGGAGATCCCATCAATGCGAGTCTTGATGGAAGCCAAGTTGACTGATGCTGAATGGATTCAGAGTCGTTATGACCAACTGAATTTGATTGAAGAGAAGAGATTAACTGCCATGTGCCATGGTCAGTTGTATCAGCAGAGAATGAAGAAAGCATTCGACAAGAAGGTCAAGCCTCGCGTGTTCCGAGAAGGTGACCTTGTGCTCAAGAAAGTTTTGTCTTTCGCGCCCGACTCCAGGGGCAAGTGGACTCCAAACTACGAGGGTCCATATGTTGTTAAGAGAGCCTTTTCAGGCGGAGCTTTGATGCTTACAACAATGGATGGGGAGGATTTCACTCGTCCTGTGAATTCAGATGCAGTTAAGAGATACTTTGCCTAAAAAAAAAAAAAAAAAAGTATATGCAAAAAAAAAAAAAAAGAATGAAAAAAAACAGAATTGCTCGCTAAGTTGAAAACCCGAAAGGGCGGCTTAGGCAAAAATGAGCGTCTCGGTGGAGAACCCGCAAGGGTAATTCAGGCAAAAATTAGAGACTTGAAAAAGAAAATATTTGTATCCCGCTAGATTGAGTACCTCACTCTGGGGCAATCTAGGCAAAAATTGGGGATTTTGGCAAGTAACTGCATCCTGACAAGACTTTCTGGTTCATCAGTCGTCATTTCGTCAGAGGATTCTCGATTCGTCGTCAACTGAAGCTTCGGATACATCGAGATTCAAATTGGTAGAGAAAGGATCATTATGTTCGATGTAGCCCTCTTCCAATATATATCACGGATTTCAAATTTGTACAGATCTATGGAGTCTTGCCATTTGCAGACTACCATTCTATCAAATCAATTTGAGCTTTTTATCCAATTTATTTGCACTCTTATTTGTTTCAATTCAACAAATGTTTTGCATGTTTTAAATTGATAAAATATCATTGTTTAAACAAATAAATTTTTCAAAATTTTTGTTTTAAACAAAGTGAACATTCACAAGATTGAAAGGATACTCAAGAATATCTCAGTGCTCTCCCGAGGGTGGCATGATTCCCAACAGGTAAGACATTGGTTCATATTCTTGGTTTGGTGGTATTTTCTTTCTTCAGATCTTTGTTGGGGTTGTTCCTCAAGCAGAGTTGTGGTTGGGGTTGTTCCCCAGTACAGTCGCAAGGGATTTGTTGTTGAAAACTTCGTTTTCTCCAGCAGCAGTTCTCCCCAGCATGGGTGTTTTATTGTGAAGTTTCGGTGGTTGATGGTTTGTCATCCTGGTGCCCCGTCACTCTCTCCAGTGGGTCGTATATCCCCAGACTTTATTTGTCCCCTCAGCACAGTCATGAGTAGCTGATTGATTGATACTCCCCTCGGAGTCGCGAGTAGAGCTGTCATTAATATCCCCACCAGGGTTGCAGGTGGAGTTGTTACCGCTTTCCCCCATGCAGTGTGCCAGCAGGATTTGTCTGTTTCCTCAGCACGTTTGTTTTCTTTTGAAGACCCGGTAGGTCAGTGGTTTGATACCCAGTACTTTACCTTTTCCCCGGCGAAGTCGTCTGCGGAATTGTTGCTGTTTCTCCATCAGAGTTTTTCTCTCCGGCAGAGCAGGATTTATTTTCCTACTCAGTGGTTGATTGGGTTGACATCCCAGTATATTTCAATCATCTTTTCCTCAGCTTAGTCTGCAGAATGTTTGTTATGGCGGTTTCGCCCGTTGAATACTCCTTCGATCCCGATATGGTCGGATGATGGCTTTAGCCTCCAGTGAACGGATTGATCTCCTGACTGTTTGTGATCCCCAGTAGAGTGGCTTGTATTGCAGAATCTACTTGTTGTGATCAATTTGCTGTGTATATTCCCCAAGTGGAGTGGTTTGTTGCAGAATCTATTTGTTTGATCTGTCCTCCCTCAGTGGTTGTTCCCCAAGAGAGTAGCCGACAGTTTTCCCCAATAGAGTTGCTTATGCAGTAAGATTCTATTTGGATGATATCATTCTCCCTCAGTGGGTTGTTCCCCAGTGGAATTATGTGGAGTTGCTTCTACAGCAGTTTGTGCTTGTGCTTACGCACCTTTGTTTCTCAGTTGACACTGAGATCCCCTGCGGATACTTTGGGACTTCTCTTGTTCCCCTACAGATTTGTCTTGGTGGCTGTTCTGCCCGTTGTGACTTTCTGTACCCTGATTGGGTTGTTTCCTGATATCTCTGATTCTCCGCTTTTTCAGCAGTACTTGCAGATCTTTGCTTTTCAGCATATAGATCTCCGCAGATTGGCTCTCCAGCTGGTTTTTCCCCTGGAAGTATAATACCGGACGTTTTGTTCCTGAACTTGTTTGTGTTAGAATTGTCTGTTTTGTCAGCATTCATCAAACATAAATCAAGCATATTCATGCATATTCATAAACATTCAGATATTCATGTTGCATTTTTTGCCATGTATCCTTTTGTTTGTCGTGTCTCCTGCTATGGTGATATAGATCTCTTTACAGATCTCCCCAAGCAGATGTTGGGTGTTTAAAATCTCTCCATATAAAGTCAACCCCATAAGCAGAAAATGTTAGCTTTCCTTCTGCAGTTCCCCACCGAGATATATCCTCGTGGATGACGGTTTCTTCCGTTTCCTCCCAACACATATATTGGGATGGATTTTCCTATTTGAGTTATATCCTCATTAGGACGTGTCTTGATTCAGTCTGTCTTTTCGGATCGTTCCCGAATTGGCTATTTGTCAGATATCTTGTGCTTCCCAGTGGGTTGTTCCCCAGCGGAATGTTTTTGGGCCTCTACCCAGTAACCGGTAGTTGTAAGTCCTATCTTTCCTGGATTTCTTAACAGAATTTGTGGTTATACACCTTTTATTCTCCAGCCAGAGTTTTGGTTTTCTACCCGTACCCGGTAGTTGTAAATCCTATTTTCCTGCTCTTCAGCAGTTTGTGGTTTGTTATAAACCCTATTTTGGTTTCCCGTGCGGATTTGTGATTTGTTCTATCCCCACGCGGAGTTGTTGGTCTTCTACCCCGTATTCGGTAGATGTAAACCCTAATTTTGTGGTTATCTTCATTCAATATTTGATGTTGATTTTCTTTTGCTTGTGTAAGTTGCTCAGATCAGCACTTATATACTCAGCAAGTCTTTTGTGGATAATTGCCGTATGCTAGCAATTTTATCCCCAGTGGGTCTTTTCACCGTATGCTAGTGATTTGTTCCCTGGATCATTGATTCTTTATCAATGCATCCCCAGCTAGTCTTCTGTCGATAATTGCCGGATGCTTGCAATTTATCCTCAGCAGTTCGCCTTTCATTTACCCTTTTGTCGGTAATGTCTGTTGCTCTTTTGATTGGTTATCATTATATACCTAATTTGGTATCCCGATGCCTTTCTGTTCGGTTGATCTATCCGTTGTTAACCCAGTAACCGGTTGTGGATAATCTTCCATGCGAGTATATTATTCACGGTCTGCCGGTAATGAATAGTATATCTCATGCACTCTTCAGTCGAAGCCTTTTGTGTTTCCCCAGTCGAGTAAGATTCGTTATTTCCCTTTGCGGAGTCGAATATTTTCTTGTTGTTGGATAATTGCCGGATGCTTGCAATTTATCCCTTTGAGTTGTCTTTCGTTTACCCGTATGCTTGGTATCGATTGTCTCTCTTTTTGGTTAGTCACCTATTATATACCCAGTAACCGGTATCTCTGGTGTCTTTTCCTGTCGAGTATATTATTCACGGTCTGCCGGTAATGAATAATATATCTCATGCGCTCTTTAGTTGGAATCCTTTGTTGATTTTCCCCAACTGAGCAAGATTCGTATTCTTTGTAGAATCGAATATCCATCCTTTAACCAATTCGTGTTTTGGATGATGAGTGTTTTGGAAGTGAAATCCAATTCACGTTTTCGGTAGATCACCTATTATATACCCAGTAACCGGTATCTCTGGTGTTTCTTACCATGCGAGTTTATTATCTACGTTCTGACGGTAATAGATAATATATCTCATGCGAGTATCTTATCCACGGTCTGCCGGTAATGGATATCATATCTCATGCGCTCTTTGGGTGTGTGTCCCCAGTTGAGTAAGATTCGTTTTCCCGTTGTGGATTCGAATGCCCATCCTTTAAGTCGATTTGCTTTTTCAAGCCCTCCTTTCGGATGATGAGTGTTTTGGAAGTGAAAACCAATTCACGTCTTCGGATCTTTATCCTATAAACAACCCAGTAACCGGTTCAGGATAATTTTCCTTTCGAGTATATTATTCACGGTCTGCCGGTAATGAATAATATGTCTCATCTGAGTATTCTATCCACGTTCTGACGGTAATGGATATTATATCTCGTTCACTCTTGAGTCGATCTTTTGATTGTTTTCCCCTCAGAGTAAGATTCATTTTCCTTGTGGAATTGAATATCCATCCTATAAACAAGTTTGCTTTTCTAGCTCCCTTCAGGATGATGAGTGTTTTGGAAGTGAAATCCAATTCACACTTTGGTCGGTCACCTATTATATACCCAGTAACCGGTATCCTTGGTGTTCCCTCCTTTCTGCTCCCTATTATGACCTCGGTCCCCCTGTGGAGTCAGATTTTCCTGAGTTTGTTACCCGTATGCCTGGTAACATCTCATTTTCTTTGTTACTTCCCCAGTGGATTTCTCTTTTGCTTCTCCTCAGGAGTCAGTTTGTGTCTCTCCAATGGATTTATTTTCCTTTGGAATTCTTTTCCCAGTGTGAGTTCTTCACTCCCCAGTGAGTCCTCCTGTCTGTTTTTTCTGTTCTTCTAATCAGAGTCGTGTCTTGTTCACGTTGTGTCAGTTTTGTTTTCCCCAGTTTGGAGTCGTGTATTGTCCACGCATTTCTTTTTCTTTTATTACCCCCATAGAGGCTTGTTAGAGTCTCTGTTCCTGGTGAGTGTACTACTCCGATGGATCGTCTTTTCTTCTGTGTGAATCATATTCCCCACAGAATTTGTGTCTTTTGCACGCATACATCTGCATCATGAGGTCTCTTAGGGACCAAAATTTGTCTCATTACTGTTATTTAAGTCCATTCTACCGCGTCGAGATGAAGATTTCTAAACTTCACTTCTCCGGCTAGAATGACCTTAAATAGGGGCATCTGTAAGACCCCAATTTTGGGCCCTAAGATCCCTCATGGCCCATATCATTCATATCATAACCTCAAGGATCATTGCATGCCTTTGTCCCCTTCTAGTGGATAGATTGCCTTGTGGGTTTTGTTTCTTGATCACCAAGCATACTTTGCATTTGTATATCTTTGCTTTCATATGTTTATCATTCAAAAAGTACAAAAATATTGTCTGTTTAACCTTGTTGCTTGCAGTGGAAGCAATCATCAGCAATTAGGTCAAAGTCAGTCATTGATCAGTCAAAGCAATGGATGATGGCCATTCTTGTGGAATTTGGGCACCATGATCATTAATCAAAAGTTCATATGTCTTGGGACATCATTTGAAAACAAGTTCTCAAGGAATTAGGGTGTGGAATTCATCAGAAGAGTTCAGTCAGTCCAAAACCCTAGAAAAGTCAAACTTGGTCAACAGTTGATTTAATCAGAGATTGGATGGATAGAATTGATCTAGAGGAGTTCATTCATGCTTGTATAAGCCTCATATATCATGTTCAACCTCATCATGGAAGAAAATCAAGCCAATCAGAAATTTTCCAGAAATAGAAAGTGGACCTGTAATTTCAACTGCCAAAAATGGAAACTTCTTGATCTTAAACTTACATCATGATACAAGCTCCAAATGAATTTTTGCCCAACATGAAAGTTGAAGATCTTGTTCTCCCATTTTCAAAAAGTCCAAGAACATCAAAATCCCATGTGTGGTTGTCAAGATATGATCAAATCATTTTCATCAATTTTTGAACTTCAACAAGCCATATCTCTCAAACCATAAGGCCAAATTTGGTGGGGTTTTTTCCTACAAACCACATTTTTCATCCTCTTTCCAAAAATATAAATTTCATGACCTAAAACCTTACCATTCAAAATGGCATTTTTGGACCTTTTGCATTTAAATTCAAAGTTTGACCAAACTTTGACTTTTTGAGTTTTTGACTTTTTCTTGATTTGGTCAATTGGGAAATGCTTTAAACCATATTTGAAACTTGCCTCAAGCCATAAACCATCATCATATCACCATTTTTCCATCATTTTGAATCAAAATGCAAAGTTGGCATTTTTATGCATATTGGTTCAAAAAAAGCAAAACCAGTACAGTTTTCATATGTACAATCAAAGCAGCAGCAATGTGGTCTGTCTACAGCCTGGTTATAAGCCCAAAATTGTGCCAATTCACACCCTCCACTTCATTTGCACATAATTAGTAATTTGGCAAATGGTTTCATAAAAAACAAAGCAAGGACAGCATTCATGAAACAACCAAAAACAGCAATTACTTAGGTGATTTGCAGCTGTTTGCCAGGCCCAATTCGAGCCAGTTTGCACCTCCATTTACTCACTTTTACATAATTAGCAATTGGCATTTTGATTCATAAAATTAAAACTGGGATTAGCATGTGATAATGTGAGCTTAAACAGCACATATAAGGGCATTTTTCTGCCATTTGCAACCCTAGGAATTGACAGCAGCCAACAAAATACTCTCATTTCCTTTACTCTTGCATTTTTGCACCAGAGCATTTTCTGCACAAAAACTTCAAAGGACCTCGAGTTTTCTTCATAGCTCCACCACCTGGACATCATCTTGAGTCCCTTTCAAGCTTCGAACCCCACCTGTGACCACCATTCCATAACTGCTTCTTCAAGAGCACTGTTAATGGCAGATCTCGAGCTGGACCAAGCTGTGCATTCTTGAGCTAAATTCCTGTAAGCATTCAACCTTTGGAAGCTGTGTGACTATCTGTTTCGAGCTATATCCATCAATCCATCACTATTTCCAGCTTTTCTTCAAAAACAAGTTAGTTTTCGATCCTCTTCTTTCTCCAAACTGTATCATGTTTTTGGTAGGTCCTATCATGCTGAGTACACTACAATTTGTTTTACCTGAAATGATGATGTTATGAGGGAGAAATCCGGATTTGTATTTTTGTGCATGAAGTTGTTCTTATTCGATTCCTGAATACTGTGGTGTTTTAGTGGTAATGTTTGATGGATATGTCATGCTTTTTGTGTGTAGGTTCGATTGGTTTGGTTAATTCATGTTTCTGGGCAATTTGTTTTTCCATGTATGAATGTATGCTGCCCTGTTCATAAGCATATTCCTGCCCAGATTTTTCTTATGATATGCTTGTTTCATTGTTGGTTGAGGGTGCTTAATGATGATGATGTATTGCTTGTTTGGATTGTTGATGTTGGTCACGATTGATGTTTGAATGATGAATTATTAATGTTGAAATCGTATTGCTGCATAAGCCAAACCCTCATACTGTTTCCAGAAATCCAGCTCTATGTTTTGGTTGCTGTGTGTTATTGTTGCATAAACATCATGAGTGTATTATCATGTGGTGTCCATGTGGCTGTTTGAGTTTTATTGGTTAATGAACATGAATGTATAGACCTACTGTAATGCCAATGTTGCTGTTATGATGAGCACATGATGATGAATATTGACTGCTGTTGTCTGCTTTAATTGCATAAGCCATTACCACCTGCTATGCCATGCTACCTATGTGCTTTTGCTTGGTTTGCTGTTGAATGATAATGATGTTCGTATGCTGTTGAAATTGTTGGTCGAGTTTGTATGCTGCTTTTTTGCTATGCCTTTGCCATGATAAAACTTTGCTGCAGTTTAAAACCTTGTGAACATGTTCAGAAAAACCAATGTGATTTGTGTTGAATGCTATTGTTTTGGGTTGTTTGATCTGTTGATGAAGAGTGATGAATGTTGTTGCTGCTGTTATGATATGCTGCTGTTTCTAAAACTTGAGCTGCCATGAACTTCTCATTTTTGTTTATTTTGGCATGTTGTTTGTGATTCCCACTGCCATGCTATTTGGATATCACATGTTGATAATGAATTGTGAAGTTGAACATACCATGCCATTATGAGATGCTTGTTGAATGTTGGTCTGTTGATGTTGTTGATGATACAATGTTGAAAACCCTGCTGCTGTTTTAAAAATGTCCAGAAAATCCATGATGAAACATGTTATATGCTGTTGATTGATTGCAGTAGGAACATTACCCATACTATGCTGATGCTTAATGCTTGTTTATAATGCTAACATGATGATGGTTGTTGCTGTTGTTTTTGAAACCAATACCCTGACAGTTATTTCCATGCCATGTGGTATGCCATTGTTTGTTTGATATGTAAACATTGCCAATGCCATGTCAGTTGTTTGCTGCTGTTATGAGGATGTTGATGTTCATGATACCCTGCTGCAATTTTGAAACATGTTGTTGCTTTTGTTTGTTCAATTTAATATGATGATTGATGAACATGATGCTATACCAGGCTGTTATGATAAACCCTCATGTTTTTTCCAGAACTCCAATTCATGTTGTATGCTGTTGTGATGAGTACATGACAATGATGAATATTAGAAAAATCCATATGTCTGTGTTGTATGATATTGTTTGCTTGCCA
The DNA here is from genome assembly GCF_024323335.1 of Lathyrus oleraceus. Taxonomy (NCBI): domain Eukaryota; kingdom Viridiplantae; phylum Streptophyta; class Magnoliopsida; order Fabales; family Fabaceae; genus Lathyrus; species Lathyrus oleraceus. The sequence goes on from NC_066579.1 coordinate 146,267,091, forward strand.
TTAACCATGCTGCAAATGGATGATTGAACATGATAGACATGCAACCATGCTGAACCATGCTGATAAACCCTGTTACTTTCTCATTGAAATCCATCTTATGTCAGTTGTTTGCTGTTGTTTGTTTTGGTGTGGATGATGATAACGAATGTATACATCCTGCTGCTGTTAAACATAACCACGCCCATAATTCTTTCATGAATATACTTATGCTGTGTTGGTTGATAATGCATGAGGTTGGTATGTCATGGTCCTGCTCGATTAGTGCTGTTGTTGTTTTGATAGTTTGATGATGATGAACTTTGAATGGTGAATGAATACTGCTACTGTTTTGAACTTGTATGAAATACCTTTGCCATGCTGTTGTTCATTTGGTTTGGTTGATAAATAATGATGAATGTGTGCTTGCTGCTGTTATGATAATGTTGATGTTCATAATGCCCTGCTGTTTTGCTGTCTTAAGCTGACCATAAAATCCACATAATTGATGTTTGACTGTGTTGGCCATGATCTTTTTGGCTGATACTGTTGTTCATGTGCTGTTGATTTTAATGATGAATTTGGTTGATGAATGCATGATATTACATGTTGTTGATACCATTGCTTTTGTTTACTTCATTTAGTTACATGATGATGAACTTATGCTGTTGCTTGCTGTTGTGTATGATGAAGCATGATGAGGATGAACTTGGTTTGATGATTACATGATGATGATAACATTGAATATGCTTTGGCTGCTGTTAGAAACCCTAAGGGTTTATGTGAAAAAAACCAGAATTTTGCTTTAGCCGTGAGCACTGTTCCATTGGTTCCATCCAATGAGAACATTTCATTTTGTTTGCCAATGCTGTGTCGTTTCAATTAGTGAGGAGGATATTACAGCTATGCCACCCGTTGACTTGTGTTGACCACTTATGCCATGCATTTTGTTCACATTTCACCCAATTTCATCCAAACTCCAACAATTATTTTCTCATTCATTTTTCATCCAAAAATTATGAATTTTTTTCCACATGTTCACAAATGAGTCTAATATTTAATTGTGAATTTTAATTAATTTTTCATGTCCTGGATTTTAATTGATAAATGATTTTCCAACATGTGTGCATAAATGATACCCTTTGCCATTTCAATTGTGAAATTGTCATATTGTATCCAATGCCTTTGAAATTTTTTTGTGGTGAAACTAGACACATTGACCTTCATTTCCATATAAAGTTTGTACATTTATCATTTGTGGATTGATGGTTATGATTTTTTGAAGTTGTGTGTTGCATTTGGTGCTATACCATGATCATGCATTTTCATAATTTTTGTTCACACACTTCCCTACATCCAAATGACTCCAAATTTTGCATGAATGATCCCTTGTATGTCTAATTGATGTATGAATTTTCTTGGAATTAATCTTGCTGTTTTCCATTTGATTGAGAATTTTCTTCCATACTTGGTCATTTGTTGACTTTTTGTGCTATACATTGCCAAATCTTTTGAGAAATTCTCAAATTTTATCACATGATCATGAAATTTCATATGTGATAACTAGACATCTCAAGCTTTGCATTGGTGTTAATCTCATTCATTTCTCTTCTGTTTTCAAATTGATATGATTTTTTGAAGTTGACCCATGCTTGTTGACTTTCACCATGCTTACTTGAATTTGATTTAACTTCATGATTTTACTTGACTGCCTTCCTCTCATCCAAATGCCATGAAATTTTACATGTATACCATGTTAGATGTTAGGAGTGAGTGTGATTTATTTCATGATTTTTGAAAATTGTTTGAGTTGACTTTTGAATGAAGTCTTTGCTGTTGACTTTTGTATGCCTCCTTTGTCATGTTTTGCATCCTATGGCATATGAAATGACCTTGATGCATGATATAAGTTTGAATCCCATTGTGTTTGATTCCTACATGATTGAGCTTGACTTTGATTGAATATTGCTTGCTGCCTTGACCTTTTTCTTTCATCTTTGACCCTAGGCTAGTCCTAGTGGTCTTCTGAGCTTATGTTTGAGTTCATCTGTTTCAGGTTGAGCATCAATGCCTTGAGGATCATTCAAATATTTGTTTGAGTTGAATTATATGATGTGCTAACCTTTGTTTTGTAGGTGACTCACACTTGAGTCTTTGTGCCTTGCACAATTGGTCCCTCTGTGTGACCATTGGTTCATTTTCTTTTGCTTTTGACTGTTGACTTGCTTGCTAATAAGTTTGACTTTTGCAGGTGCTTTAGTTGCTTAAGTTCTTTGAACTTGCTTGCTTGCTTTGCTATTTAGCATTTGCTTTGAGGTATAAATACTTCTTCTTCATGTAGTCTGGAGACCCGGTCTGTTATTTGACCGGGCAAACTGTCTGAAGTCCTCCTTAAGAGGCAATGCCTGTGTTTGTTTATATTTGTCCTAAGCAGGAAAAGTCCTTCAAGTAAGGCAATTGGTGGAAGGTAGGGATAAGTAATCTATCCCCCACTATTCAGTGTGTCCTCTCTTTGCTCCCATTACATGGTTGAAGCAATGAGATAAATACCCAAGATCTAATCGAGTCAATAATGTGGAGAGAGTTCCTGCTTTCTGAACTCCCACACTTTCTTATATGCTCTCTCTGATATGAGATTGAAGCAATGAGGCATACTCCTCATCTCCTTTTCATCTGCTTCACCTGAGTCCCTCAATGGCCAGGTTAAGAGCGACCTTCACCTATTACAGTAGACTTTCAAGGTCAAACCCTCTTGTGTGAGCCCCATTGTTTGGCTATAGAGTGTGTTGTTTGCTATTCATTGATTGATTGATTGTTTCATGTGCACTTGCTTGCCTGTATGCTATGCATTTATCATCATCATCAATTGCCATTAGTGCATGTTCATCTCATTTGCTTTTGTGATGCTATCATTGTTGTTTGCCCATTGAGGACAATTGTAAGTCCATTGCTTTGGCATTTGCTCCTGTGATATGGAAGGATAGAGTGTAAGACCTCATTGGTCACTCATATCTTCTGTTTATCTGTGTGTATGTGAGGATACAGTTATAAGTCCCTGTAAGTTGGCGTCTGTTGTCCTGTGATCATAATGTGATCTGTTTGATTTGTATGTGAGGTTGCAGTTATAAGTCCCTGTAAGTTGGCATCTGCTTTCCTGTGATCATAGTTTGTTCATCTGTTTATGTGAGAGGTTGCAATTATAAGTCCCTGTAAGTTGGCATTTGCATACCTGTGATCATGTTGTTGCTCTTGTGCTTGTATGTGAGGATCCATTGTAAGTCCCGGTGACGTGGCATTGGATTTCCTGTGGGCATACTGTGGAGTTAACCTAAGTCCAGATAGATTGGCAGTTGACTTCCATATTTCATCTTTGTTTTTCTTTTGAGGAGATTAGTGTAAGACCATTGAGTGGCATCTGATATCCATTTCTGTTTTAGGAGACTGGTGTAAATCCATTTATTGGTATCCGGTATCCGCTTTTTATTTCTTTGCCTGTGGAGATTAGTGTAAGACCATTGAGTGGCATCTGACATCCCATTCTGTTTTAGGAGATTGGTATAAGACCATTGATTGGCATCCGATATCCGCTTTTGCTTGCTTGGATTGTTTATTATTATTAATTGCTATTCCAAAGGACACACTTGAATCATCTGCTATATGATTTCAAGAAGTGAACCTTCTAAGAAGTTTTACTATCCATCTCCATCCATTCATCATTCATTACGTCTTAGAACCTTTTCACACTATATCTTTTAAACTTGACGTAAGTGTTGTGCAAACATCTTCATGTTTTTCTAACTAAAAACCTGGACTCAAGTCCTTGACCTTTTTTTCCAAACTCCATTTCATAATACTTATTTGAATTGATCTTAATCATACTTTGACTTCATTTTCATAATCATAATCAGTAACTCCACTCATTCACTTGTTTTGGCTTTGTCCATTAATCTTTTCATACATGAGCTATAGGTTTGATTTATCTTAGTGGTTGATGTTAATCTCACCTTCTGTCTTTAGTGATTGAATTGTAAGTCTTCCTTGCCTATTATAGGGTTAACCCCTCCCTGGCAAGTTGAAGCTGTTCTCACATGGTGGACGTTGTTGTTTGTATGAGGTTGAGTTTTCTCCCGTGGATAACGTAAGACCTAGGGTTTGTGTTTAAAATTGAACCTAACCCACTTTTGGAAATCTTTTAGCCGAACTACGGCGTTCTGATCCTTACCTTTGATGGAAGGTACGTAGGCAACGGGTTCATCCGTTCGAACCCAATAACCCAATAATAATAAAACTTGTATATTCTTTTCTCATCATCCCAATCATGTTTGCACAATCTTTATGTCATAACAAATAAGAATATTTTACAACAAGTGTGAAAAGGGCTCCCTAGGAGTACCTAGGACGTAGTGGGTGCCTAACACCTTCCCATTGCGTAATTTACCCCTTACCCAGAATCTCTGATCTTTTTATTAGTTTTCTACGTGTAAAACTTCTTAGGCTTTTGTTCGCTTTTTAGCCAATCCTTTGGATAAATAAAAGTGCGGTGGCGACTCGAAATTTCAAGGTATCTCTTAGCTTATGATTTAATCGATAGATCATATAGCGACGAATACACCGCTACAACACCCACATAGAATACATGTTTGGAATACATATTATACATAGTGTAATACTGGTACTAAAATACATAAGCTCCTAGCGGCAACAATGTACATATTTACATGCCCAAAAGAAACATAACATGGCACAAAACATACACAAAAGTGCCCAAAATAAAAACTAGGAGCTAGATCATTATACAATGATCTCAAAATATATACATAGCAGAGTAGTCATCCACACACCAGATAATCAAGATATCACTCTATCTTGTCCTTACCTTTCGCCTGCTCAGGACCACCTGAAAAAATAATCAACAACATGGGGTGAGATGATAATCTCAGTGGGTTCCCTATCTTATGGATCCACTCGGCTCTACAGGGTTTTCTAAACAATATCCAACTCAAGTCAACAAGGGAAAGAAGACTTAAGTGATGGGGAACAAACTCACAATGTATGGCAACATGCACCTGAGTTCTCGCAACTCAAACAAAATCATTATTCAGACTCACGAAACATCATTCCCCGGGAGGACCTGCGTCTAGGGCAAGCCTAATTCATGCATGCTCGTATGACTCGACTTTCGTAGTGGATATCGGGTCCTCTATGAGTTCCAAACTTATTTCAAGCGATCGTCACCCGTATGGGACTCTAACCCACTTAGGGTATCTTTCACCGTATGAGACTCTAACCCACTTAGGTGTCCACCTTTCCCCCATGTCCGCCGTGGTTGGGGCTCAAACCCATTTGAGGCACGAATCATCGGTCTCACATCCTATTGCTTACTCATCTAAGCATATCAAATAGAGATGTGCACCACCAAAGGAAAAACATTCTGAATACATGATCGGTTCCACAAATCATAACAAGATTCATCAATCACAGGTGACTTTATTCACCAAAATACATAAGCAATAACATGGCATATTCCATACAAAGCGTCTCATTCTCAACTATGGCAATCATTCGTCAACGACCTCCACATAAGCGCCGTACGAATGAATGTCTCCTTCTAATGTTATCTAAGTTATAAGTTTAACTTATGGCTTAATACTAATCTCTAGGTTAACTCACTAGATTCATTATGTAATTTTCATAATTAACATGGACTCAATACAAGCATAGCATCACAATTGATTAATGGTTGATGAAAAGCATTTAGAACATCAAAGAAATGGGTTTTTGAAGTGTTTGGCATAAGTCAATCGATTGGTTCCTCTCACATTTCTGTTTTTTCAAAGTTTACAAAGGATCAATCGATGGATCCTCAGTGTCAATCGATTGACTCGTGAAAGTTTCCAATTTTTCCAAAACAGAAAGTTTATGCAATCAATTGTAATCCCCTGTTAATCGATTGATCCTGCTAAAATTTCCTTTTCTGCAAAACATAAAGTTTGACCAATCGATTGGAGGAGTGTGTCAATCGATTGGTTCTCATCAAAATTCCACATTTTCCAGCTTTGAGTGTGTGATCAATCAATTGACTTGAAGAAAACACCCAGGACCAATCGATTGGTCCTTACCATTTTCACATAAATACTTTCTGTATCACATGGATTTCCATCTGCATAACTTAGTTACCTTCCTAACAAATCATACACTTCTTCTTCCCACAAAATCCATCATACCACATGCTCATATACACATATATATCAAGGGTTTCAAGTTCATAACCACAACCACAACAAATCATGTAGTCACCGTAATCATAAAGAACATATCAAAGCACTTGTTCATAGAAATCAACAAAATCAAGAGAAAACATTCATCACATATCATGGATTCTTATGATTCATCTATGATTCTACAACCTAAATTTCTAGAATCTTAGGGTTTCTAACTAGAACCCACCTCATGAAATGGAAGGGGAGAAGTTGTTAAGGATGAGATGATGATATAAAGATGATGGTGATGATTCCAAGCCCTTGATTTCTCCCAGCTTTCTTCTTCTTCTTCTCCACTAGCTTGCTTCCTCTTCTTTTATCTCTCTAGTTTGTCTGATACATAGAGAAAATGAAATGGTACGAGGGTAGTTGGTAAGAGAGCGGTCTTGAGAACATGTGGACCATAAGCCATGGAGAATTTGTGTGGTTAGTAAGTGGGTAGAAGTGGTAGAAACAAATATCTCAAGACGCACTATACTTGTAATATTTGTTCTACCATAGCTATTGATCCATTATTAGTGTTACCAAAATCTCCCAACTAATAAAAGGTCAGTCCCAATTAATATTAATTAATTCCACCTGAACTCACTATTTACTCTATTTATCCCAATTGATAACATTTAGAGCACATAGGAACTCAATTGATCTCAATTAAAAGGAATTTGCTTTTTTAAGGAAATATGGGATATTATAGCCACTAAGGCACCACATAGAATAAATCCCATGATAATGGGGAAGATAACCGACCACCAAGGCACCGCACAAGAATGCATATATCATGTCATAATGATGCAAATGAGAATCCCACCACTTAGGCAAATCATATAACCATATAATATCACATCATCAAGCACATCATCTTAAAATTTATTTCACATATTCTACCATCTCTAATCGTAATCGATTCATATCACAACCACACATGATACTAATAATCACAAACAAAATAAGGATTTATCCACATCACACAATCATATACGCAAAAGCATAATATACAAAACTAGTATTTATATATATTTTTACCGAGATTAAAATTTATCGACTAAGACTATAATTCGATTCTCTTTTCTCTTCTGAACAATTATGTAAGTTATTCTATAATACCTAACTATTAGGTTCATTATAATCAGTATGAGGAAGTACCCTTACCTTAGAAGTTTTTCTTCCCAACCGCCTCTAAAATCACCCCAAACAAGATCCCATCTTTACCATGCTTCCACATATTAATTTGAGTCCATGTGCAAAATTGTTGCTCTCTTGACTCCTCGTCCTCCCATCTTTAAATTTTTTATCATTTATGAAAATATTTAAAAAATACAATATTAATATACTCTAAAAATACCAATTTTGAATTTAGATAAAAGAAACTTACCGAAAAACAGAAAATAAATTTGAGGAACATATTGGTTATGTTCACCCGATCATTTTGATGTTACTTTTGCACAAATCGGAGTTACAGTGATGAAGATACAGACAAAATATCAGTGTTAATCAATCACAACACAACATTTTTAACTACATAAAAGAATGGATAATAAAATAATATAAATATAAAAACTTAAGTAATTAATTTGTGGAAATAAAATTGTGAAAATTAAAATGAAACAAAGAACATTTTTTCGACATCTAAATATTTGCTTTCAAAATCGAAACTTCCTTTTCTCCGCACTGTCGTCGAAGAGAATCATCATGTGAACCATTGTTGCAGTGGAAGTTACTGTAGCAAAGATCAAAGGTAGGTCTCGTTTTTTTCTTTCTTTTATTTCTATAAGAACTAAAATGGCCCATTAATTCTATACATATGATTACTTTTTCTCGCCCTCTTTATTTTAATATATAGTCCAATCAATATAACTACATACTTATTTATTTCATAATTAAAATATTTTTTTTAAATACTCATTAATATGCTTTCATATTTATAAGTTTATTAAAATAACAAAATAAGAGATATACTAATAAGAATTAATCTTTATTATTAAATATAATAAATAAATTTATAAAACCAGAAAAATATAGATAGTATAAAATTAAAGACAATTAAATTTAATATTATTAATTCATCAAAATAGTTATCTATAAAATAAATGATTAAACTAGAAAAATAAAAACAAGTAACTAGAACAAGCCGATAGAAATAAATAATTAAGATATAACTATGCACATAATAATAATTATTCACTAAATTGTAAAATTTATAAAAATAAATGTATTGCATATAAAATATTGGGATGTTGCATTCTCATCACCTTAAAATAGCTTTGTCCTTGAAACTTGTGACACCTAACACTAACTTCTTCAAAAAATAATTCACATCACCATATTAGTTTATGTGTACAATTTCTACTAAACCAACAATCAAAACACCAATATCTGTCAACACCCCAACTGACATTCTTTGACTTTTTTCATACCAAAACCTATTTTCTCCTTCTCTAATTTCTCCAATATCAGGTTACGAGTGACAAAAATCAGAGAAATAAAGAGAAATTTATAATTTTGTACCTTAAAGAATGTGATTTCAAATACTACCCAATAGAATAATAGAATAAGAGAGTAATCAAAGCAATCACTAGTTATGTTGCAAATATCTTAGGAAGCGTGTCTGTAATAAAAAATTTAATTTTAATATCTATGAAAAATAAAATTTCTTTGTTAGTAATAATTTTAAGTTGTTCCCAATTAAATTCAATAATAAATATAATAAATATAATCAATATTTAAATTTTGTATTATTAACATTACTACTAAAAAATGAAACACTAATTAAATTCTATTACATTACACTTTTGATTATCTATATGTAATTTAATTTAATTTATAATTTTTATTACTAAACAATAAAATCACATCAAATTTACAAATATTTGCTTCAAAACGATAATAAAAAATTATCAATTTTGTTTTCAAACTAAATTGAAATATTTATTACCAATAAAAATTAATAAAAACTTTAATTATAACTATAATGAAACAATTACACTATAGTTCCTTTTAATCATTAATATTATCATTTTAATATGCTATGTTATTTATAAAAAAAAGTTATAAATAAAATATTATTTATGAACACAAAAATGTCAAAAATAATTGAAAAAATTGATGTCAATTAAAATTAATTTCATCATTAAAAAATGTGATAAAAATTAAATAATGAATATAATAAATAATTAAATTTTTTATTATTAACATTTTTATTGAAAATTTAAAAATACATATGAATAATAAATATATTATTTTATTTATAAACATTAAAAGAATTAATACATATAATATTTTATCTCAAATATTAACAACACATAATAAAATGTTACAAAAATGAAATATTTTTTTTATAAATATTTTAATAAATATGTGTATTATTATTATTATTACAAATGTTTATATCATTTATAAATAAATAAAACTCAAAAAATAATAATAATAAATATAATTGACTGTTTTTTAGATCATAAAAAAAACCGATGAATAGATGGACTAATATATATATATAAAACATTATATTGATTTAAGGTTGATTATAACTTACAACTCATACGATTTAAAACTAATTGATATGGATGTTTACTTACATATTAAATAATTGATTAATTCAATTTTGTCGTAATTAAGAACTAATTGGATTCTAATTATATTTTAGTTTAAATATTCATTTATTAGTATGACAATCATAAGTTACACGTTTAACAATTAATTTTATGACAATTACCAATTAATTTGATAATTAAATTATATTCAATCAAATATACTTATTTTTTAATATTAGGAGAATTAGTTTTACATCTTTTTTGACACAATTTTACACCTTTAAAAGTCACAAACATGGAAAATATGTATAATATATTATATATATATTAATCATTATCTCAAATATTACTAAGATTAAATATTTTTTGATTTATATACATATAAATAAAAACAAATATTACAAAAAAAATATTCATAACAAATATTTATTAAAATTCATCCATCACCATTTAACATATATTTTAGCTATATAAACATCGCTACCTATTAATTAAAATATTAAAATTAAATTCATTTGAATCATCAAAAATTAATTTAGTCTCTGTAAAACATAATGTTTATTTTTGATTTTAATAAAAGAAATTGAATCTTGATAAAATATTTAAAATAAACTATATTTAAAGTTGTTCATAATTAAATTAAATTAAAAAAAATAATAAATATTTAAATTTTGTATTATTAGTGAAAATTGAAAAACACATATGAATAATAAATATGATATTTTATTTCACTTGAACATTAAAAAAATAGATATAATATTTTACCTTAAATATTAATTGCAAATAATAAAATGCTACAAAAATAAAATACTTTCTTTTTATAAATACTTTAATAAAGACATATATTGTTATAATAAATATTTATACTATTTTTAAAAAATATAACACATGAATTGATGATAATAAGTAAAATAAACTATTTTTTAAATCAATAAAGATAATTGATGAATTGATGGACTTGAATTACTTACCTATTTAATTATTGACAATTTTAATTTTATTATAATTAAGAGTTAATTGGATTTCAATTTAAGTGGTTAACCATTACATATAATATTCATTTATTATTATCACTATTGCATTCATTTAACCGTTTAAAAACAATAAAGATAGGAAAACATGTACGTTGCAGTCATAAGAATTATCATAGGAACATATTTTTGTATACAAACAACAATCTATTAATTTTTTTAATACCACACCATAGCAACGATTCACTATATGATAATAAGCAATTGATAATTTAATCTTAGATCTTAACACCGACCATGATGATTGGTTACTCCGAGTTAGAATAGTTTGATTGTGGAGTGTTTATAATCTGTGAAATAATGAAGAACAAACATTATTAAAAATTATTTTATTAGATGAAAAGATAATAACTCTTTATCCAAAATATTGTGTTTGTTGTTCATAAAATATACTTTTATATTTAAAATATTTAATATTATTACATTTTCTTTATAAAATTATTGATTTCAATATTTTATTGCTATATATTTTTTTATTCAGGGAACTCTTTTACATGCAACAATAACCAAATAGCTTATACCACAGTTTAGATAAATGATACAAGAGGGAAATTTATATACCATAAAAAATATAAAAATAGTTTCGCCAAATGAAACATACAAACCAATCAAAAGCTTAAAAATGTATGTCTTTTGTGAAGGACTGATGTAAGAAATATTCAAGATTCATTCTCCACAATTCCACACTATTATTTTTAATTTGTTACCATATAAACAATTTTAGAAAGAGTTGGAGACAACCGTGTTCTCTTTGATAGTATTATACACAAGTTATCCTACAACAATATAAATTATATTATATAACTATATTCATGTTTCTTTTCAGATATAGTCGGAATACTTCATGCTCTTAGATATGAAGAACACATTTGCGTACAAGGAAAACCTACAAAAATTCGGAGACTTGAGTTGAGGGTACAAGAGTAAGATTTTAACTACGTATATTTATTTATTCATATATTCATACATAAATTAAGTATATCAAATTAAAATTAATCTAAATATTCTAATCATAATTTTCATAGGAATGAAATTGTTAAGGACACATTGTGGAAAACTAAATAGTTATTGAATTTGAAAATTTGATGAGAGATCAACCATAAAGAATTATCATTGTTGCAATCACCTCTACAGTACTCAATATATTTAGAGATAACTATATATTTAAACGTTATAGATATTTTATTTACTCAGAAGTATTATCATTTTCACTAACTAATTTAAATTTTTATTCCACCGAAAAATACTTGATCAACTCAACTTCAGCTATCCAGACTTAAATCAATCTAGAAAATCCAGAATTCTAACGCCTAAAAAATTAATGTACCCATCAAATATACTTTATTTGGTTACTAACATTTACGAATTGTCCTTTTTATATAACTAAAATTTAAAATTATTCTTTCACTCTCTCTTTTTATTTTGTATAAATTATACACTCCATCAAATAATTGGCTAGAAATAAAGAAGATTCATATTATTGAGCTTTCAAATATGTCACCTCAAAAGATAATGACTCAAAATAGAACTACACTACAAAATATAATGATAATGACATGAGAGTCCGATGCTCAGTTACACTATAAATTTTAATTAAAAAAAATTGTAAATACAATTCTAAAATTATTTTACTTACTAATTTTTCTAAACTTTTAAATATATGAGGTTTTCTTCAAAATTTCAGTAACTATAAATGAAATCGATTGGATGTGAGAAATGTATGAAGAAATTTAAAGAAGAAACCTTGAATTGAAATGTCCTTCTTATGAAATACCTTCAAAATATCCAAAATCAAGTTTAGACATTTGCAATCATAAACCATCTTATCAAAAAAATTATTATTAATATAAGATAATGCTAACATGTTAAGATTAAATGTAGAAACTTTTTTTTTGGAAATTATGCATTGTTTTTATTAAAAATTGATAATTAATTTTTTTATTGTTTTTCCAACACAAACTTTCCATTTTTAGACTACTTAACACGTTTCCTTAGGGAACAAGTTAATATTACCCATTAATATAATATAAAAAACATGCAATCATAGGTTCAAGATAATGTTGAAAGTGTTCGATGAAACTGCTAAAGCGATTTTCACATTGTTTGATCAAGAGACACAAAAGTTACTAATAGAATAACTCAAATGAACTTCAAATATTATCCTCTAACGACGAGTCACTTCTTATACGCAAATTAAAGACTCGAAAATCTATTAAAGCAAAACAAAGGAACAACAAAGCCTGATCTAAGAATAAAATAACTAAAAACCATAAAAATTGATTCTAGTTTTGAAGACTTATTTGATGTTTTAACATTTAATTTGATGTTTCACCTTGCATTTCCATTACTATTATTCATAAATGTAGTAATTTTGAATTAAAATTAGACTATTTTCTTTTGGTATGCTAATGTTATTACCTATATTACAGTTTTTATAATAAATAATATCTACCATAAATAAAGTTTTATTTTATTTCAACGACTTCTATTTACCACCTCCATGATCTTCTTTACCACTCGTGCATCGCACGAGTCCTATTCTAGTTGTTTATAAATTAAAAACTATTAGTATCAATATTGATGAAAAATATAAAGGTTTGAGAATCATATGATCTCTTTCATCTTTCTATAAGAATATTAAACATGTTTTGATATATGGGAAGAAAACTTTGAATTTTGAAAAAGTTGTTAGTAAAATTATTTTTGAAGACGAAAGATTGAAGAGTGAAGATAATACTTCATTAAACTTGGTATTAGTTATTAAATAAAGGTCTTATGTGAAGAAAAACTATGAAATAGGTGTGAGATGTTAGAAATGTGAAAAGTTTGGGTATGTAAAGAATAAGTGTATTGATGAGGCAACCTCAAAAAGAATTCTAAGTCAAATGCTAGAAATGTCTCCCTCACTTTAGGAGACAATGGTATTTTCTAAAAATTGAGAGTTATGTCTTCATAAAATTTCTGATGTCATGGAAAAGAAAGAGTTATTTCTAGTGGATTAGCACATGAGCATTGATTAATATTGATGTAAAGTTTGTTGTGAGATATTATCGATATTAATGCAAAATATGTTGTGAGATACTATCAATGGTTGAATGGTTGAAGATATTTATGCCAATATAAAATTTGCATCATAAGTTCTCAACTCGATTTTAAACATGTAAAAAAATTTAGAGTGGTTTAACTTCAATTGAAGTATACTCTTCTTCAAGTGGAGTGTAGTTATGTTTAGAAATTCTCGGTAAAGACAATGTGAAATTATTGTATGTGATGTAGCTTCAAGTCACTATTTTTATGGTAAAGTTTGTGAGTTCTTTTGAACTATGATTTTCTTTGTAAACAGTGGAAGTTAGTGTTATTTGAAAATAAACATGTTAAAATAGTCTTATGTTACTTAGTTTTGTAAGGGAAAAGAGAGGTCAAAGTTATACAATGGACTTTTAGTTTATATTTGACTTTTCCTTATACTCTTCTATTAGAGTGTTGTGAGAGTTATTAAAATATTGATTTTAGAAGGTGTGAGTGTATTTAGCAATATGATTAGGTGATTTATTTGACTGGTGGATGAAGTTCAATTCGGATTTAAATGAAGATTTAAATTAAAATTAAAATTATATATTGTTGGAGATATTCAAGGAGCGAATCAAATATCCAACAGATTCTACATTAATTCTGGATGAATTCAAAGATATTATCCAAGGATAAAAGTCCAAAGTTATTTTTATATATAAGGAGGTCAAACCTACATTGGAAAGCAAACACTCCTAATAAAGATCTTATAGTGTTAGATTTTATGCCTTGTATTCCAAGTCAATTCCCTAATAGGATTAGTGTAAGATCTTTATGTACACCTCCATATTTCATTAACTTGGAATAAAAGGTTTGTCTAGTTAAGTTGTAATCAACATTTTTATACACACCTTTATGTTTCAGTAAATAGGCATATAAAGTTTGTCTAGTTGAGTTGTAATCAACATTGTTATGTACACCTGTATGTTTCCGTAACTTAGCATATAAGGTTTTCCTACTTGAGTTGTAATATTAAACATTCTTTCATCTTATGAAGATTGAAGTTGATCACGACGGTTTTATGGTATTCGCACGTGTCATTTTTTTTGTGGCAGAGAAGAAAGTGAGTTTATTCTCATATTTAGGGGGAGGATCTAAATATAAAGTCATTGGGTAGTATTACAAAGATACATTGAACAACATAGGGTTTTTTATGCTTGTAAGTCTAATTGTACTAAACTAATAATAATTATTTTTCTTTCTTGGGTTGTGGACTCAGCCTCCTAGACATAGGTGTAGTTTCACCAAACTGGATAAACAAATGATTATGTTCTTTATTGCTTTTACGATCCATGATCTATTACTCGTTAGTATAGTGGTTCCAGTGTAACTTGTCGAACATATTGTCGAAGCATCTAGTTCAATATTTATCCTCTGAGGAACAAAATTTCAAGTCTCGTCTAAGATAATTAACATAAAGTCTCTAATGAGAGACTTAACTTAAGGTATCGTCTAAGGGACTCAGTATAAAGTCTCTCCTGAGGGACTCAACTTAAAGTCTCGCCTAAGAGACTTAATTTAAAGTCTCGCCTAAGGGACTCAACTAAAAGTCTCGCATGAGGAAATCTAATTAGAATTTTGTAGAAGAAAAGGAGATTAAATCACTTTATCCTTTACAAAATCTCGTGCTTAAGGGACTGTGTATCAGTATATCTGTGAAGGCCCCGTAAGACACGAAGTGGGAAGTTCACTAAGGGGTAGTGGCACAACACAACGTCTCTCTCAACTTCGTGGTCACCCATTTTTTGAAATGAGCATCTTTGATTTGGTTATGGTACCTGTTTTCCCTATCGCTCTCCTTCATGTGAAAACTTAGAGGTGAGGTGTCCCTGTCCATAATAGTATGAGAGAGTGAGTCAAAAGGAGACAATTGTATTCTCCCTAAAAATAGGAAAAGTAACTACCCTCTTTTCATGCTCTTGAGAGTGGGTATTATTTCCTCAGAGTATGAGATCCAGGCCCAAGGGACATTCAATCAATTATGTAGAAGAACCACATATAGCATCGCACCATCCTTATGTGAGTTTTCTCTAACATTACGATAATTCTAAAACCCCTGACAATCCTTAACCACAAGGGATTATCACATAGATTTCAAAGAAAAAATATCTTATAGAATGGTCGAAAAATAAAGTAGAGTATCAAGCCTTACCCCATGCAGCCGCTGAATTGTTGTAGCCTGAATCACTTTTATTAAAATTGCATATCCGTTATTTTGTACCTAAATTTCTATGTGATAACCCCAACACTGGACAAAGAACATAGAGCTTGATATTCACTTTGTTTGTGAAAGAGTGGTAGCAAGTAAGCTACAAATTCAACATATTCCTGGCTACATGCAGATATCAACTATTCTTATTAAACTGTAATGAACTAGTCTTTTCCATGGGTTCAGGTCCAAACTCAAGGTTGCTTAACTTCAACCTCAATGAATTTGTAGGGAAGTATTAGAGATAAACTAATCAAAAATAGTTACTATTGAAAAGTTAGTAAGTAAAGTTAGTTAGGTTAATGGAGAGTTAGTTAAATAAATTAGAAAGTGGAACAAACTTCACTTTAGTGCTAACTTGTCTATTTTAAAATCAATCATTTCTCAATAAAGTAATGAATTCATTTTACCAATACAAGAGATCATGCATTAGCTTTCTCTCTTATGCCTTCCATTTCATTCAATTCTTATTGATATCAACCTTTAAGAAGATAAAATACAGCCATGAGACTACTCTTTTATATATATATAATAATACTATTTATATATTACAATATTTTGTTTATTTAATATTCTTTTAACATGAGAATTATAATAAAAATACACAAAACAATAAAACCCTTTGTCCTAATATCTCAAATTATAAATACTATGCTTATAGACACACCAACTATTATATCATCAATAAACACAAACTTACATGATTTCATAACAATTAAAAGACAAACATGGTTTAACAAGAACTTCAAGTGGAGTAGCTTTGGTATTTGTTAATCCAAACTCTTCAGTCATATCAACACGTTCAGATGTTGTTGGATTTAAGATATCAAAAGAATGCAAAAAACTAGCTAAAGAGTAATGCACCATTTGAAGTCCAAAATTCATTCCAGGACACATCCTTCTACCACTTCCAAATGGTAATAACTCAAAATGTTTACCTTTAACATCAATATCTTTATGAGTAGTAAGAAATCTTTCCGGTTTGAACTCTAACGGGTTTGACCAAACATTAGGATCTGTGTGGATCTTCCAAAGATTTGTTATTAATCGAGTTCCTTTTTTAACATGATAACCACCTACGGAACAGTCCATGGAGAACTCGTGAGGTACAGATAGAGGTGCGGCGGGATACAATCTTAAAGTTTCTTTGACTATAGCTTGAATGTATGGCAACTTACTAATATCTGATTCATTTACATATCTCTCTTTACCGATATGAGTGTCAAGTTCTTCTTTAGCTTTTTTCATTGCAAGAGGATTTTTCAATAGTAAACATAGTGCCCATACGAGGGTAACATTACTTGTGTCAGTTCCTCCAGAAAACAATGTCTGCAAATTAAGTGCAAATATTTATTATGCATGTTCATATTTTCACAAAGATTTGTCTAAATACTTGTTTAAATAAAGCTAAAATATATATAAATAAATAAACTAGAATTTTATTTGCACAAATTAAGATTTTCTTGAAATATTCACAAACTTCAAATCAAAAGAGCATGGTTTTTCTTAACCTAGATATTATGTTATAATTTTATTAATAGAAAAATAGTGATTGGAAGAGTTTTGCAGCAAATTTCTTATCATTATATATTAAACTATAACAATTCAAATATCTTAAATTGTTATAGTTTAATGATTGGAATAATTTAGTATCATATTTGTTATTTATTTAGAATAATATTAAGTTTCGTGTTGTTGTAAGTTAATTTCAATAATTCATATTTGAACTAATTTTTTAAAAGGTTCATATTAACAAATTTGTTATACTTGAATGATAAAATATTTTTCAAGTAGAAATTCACTTCTTATTTGTGTTTTTGATTTTTTTTATAAATAAATAAAATATATTTAACTATTGTTTTTCCTAATTGTTTAATAAATTATGTTTTATTTACTTTTTTATTCAATAATATTTTTTTAAATTGACAAATTTTTCTAAACAATTGAAAATATTTTAACTACTTTTTTATCAATAACTTTTTGTTTACAAATCATTTAATTTATTTAATATTTTTTCAACATATTTATTTAGTATTATTTAATTTATATAGTATTATTATATTATATTCAAAACCCTCTCTGAAAAGGTTTAAGACATCTTACTGTATATAGTCTAAAATTTATCACCATTAAATTATTGTTAAAAAATATTTAAAATCTTTATCAATATTAAGACGTAGTTAAATATGATCTATAATTATTTTATTCATAGTTAAACTATGATTAATCTTTAAAATATTTTAAAAATTTAAGATCGCTTTGATTATATTATTTTAATTATAATAAATATGTTATTTTAAATTTATTATTTTATATATAAGAACGGACAGATGCAAGACAGGAAAAAACTAATACATATTTAGTGTAGATAAAGATAAAAAATTTAACACCCACACATGCAAAAAGTGCAGAAAGAAATATGGCCCATAATTCACTTCTTACCGGTTACCATTTATCATATCTAATAGCAAATATTTTTTCAATTTTAAATTTAAATAAAATTTGATCTTTTTATTTTTATATTTGAGCAAAATTTTGAACTATATGCATCAACTTTCTTTATACATTTATGTGTGAATTGGAAAAGATTAGAAGACATACCAATATTGTGGCTTTGATTATTGTATCACAATCAAACCCTTCAATTGTTTTTCCATCAAGCAACGAAAGCAACACATCCATGATGTCTTTATCTTCACCATCAACCTTTTCACCCAAACTCCTTTCATGGCGACGCTCCTTCAACCACTCACCTAAAACCTCATCCAATTCCTTCGAAGTTTCATTCATGGCCTTCACATGACCACCAAAATCAAACAATTTCAAACAAGGAATAACATCTCCCACCGTAATCACCCCAAACAAATGCATCATCTTCTTCAAAGCTTTCACAGTTCTTTGAGCTTCTTCTTCATCAACATTAGTTCTTGCACCAAAATATCTCTTTCCAACAACCATTCGAAGAACCATGTTGAATGTTAAGTGTGTAAACCATTGCTTCATATCCACCAACACATAGTTTGATGAATTGGACTCACTATTTTTTCTAGACCAAACATCGAAGAGCTCTTTAATCGATGTTCGTACTTCGGAAACACGAATATGTTGTTGTTGTTTGACTCGATGATTCGTGAGAATCTCCAGGGTTGCAATCTTACGAAGATTGCGCCAATAAGGACCATATGGTGCATTTCCAAACATGGCTCCTTTATAGGCCAAATGTTGTGTTGCAACAAGCTTGGGACGAGATGAAAGTGCCATGTCGTTGGTAGTGAAACATTCCTTTGCCATTTCCCAATTGTTGATGATTAAAGCGTATTTAGAACCAAGTTTGATGGTGAATATTGGTCCATATTTATCAGCTAAGGCACCTAAGACTCTATGAGGTGATTGTGTGCCACTAAAGATTGGGAGGTGACCAAGTATTGGCCATGCACCTTTGGCTATTGGTGCCTCTTTTTTTTTTATACGATCAAGTAGAATCAAACCTAATGGAATTAGAGAAATTAGGAATGCAATTGCTGTGGTGTTTATTAGGCTGCTTATCGCTAAATCCATTATAGCTAGATGAGGTTGGGTTGATGAATGGATATGCAATTATTGTTACTCTTGAATGCTAGCTATATATAGGAAAAATTCTATGGAGAGAAAGAAAAAATGAAGAGACGTGTATTGTGAAGTCATGCATGTGTACAAATACATTTCCAATTTTTATGTGTGTAATTTTATTCTTGGAAGAGACATGTGTAATATTAAAAGATAATAATCCGAAAAGATATTACTTTTTGAATTACAAGGATAACTGGACGTCAACCCCGTCGTACAAATTAATTATATAAGATTATTTATGTTAATTAAATTGTTTATTTTTTGAAATATACTTATATAAATGCTATAATAAAATATATTATGATTCAACATACAATTGAGATTCTATAAAAAAATTATTTTATAATCTCCTAATATAAAGTGTAACCTAAAAATACTTGTTAATATGAAATATGACTTTTATAATATAAGTTTGATTTACTTTGAGTCTATAATATTTGAATAAATTATTTTTTTTATTAAAAAGAATTAGAAATTTAAATGTTATATTACCTTTTTGAATAAGTTGATTTACTTTTACTTTTTTAAAATATAAATCTAATTAAATGATATTATTATTATTTTTGAGAAAATTAACAAAAGATCATTAATTTTTAACTTATTGATTTTCTAAAAAATTAGAGAAAAAAAGTAGTTAATGACCATTACAATTTTTTTTGGTAAAAATATTAACTTTATAATTATTTGAACATGAATAGAAAAAATCTATTGAAAAAAGAAGTTGTATTTGGAAATATCTAGTGAAAAAATGAATGGATTAGTATAGATAAGAAGTTAAGTTTAGATATAAAATAGTTTTCTTTCCTGATCATGAGATACAAAATGAGTTAATAATGATAATCATTATTAGAGAGAGAATGAACAACATGAAATGAGTTATGGTGAAATAAAAAAGAGAAATAAGAATAATAAACCTAAATGAAGCAATAGGTTAAGAAATCATCACATGTGACAACATAATAAAAAATTAGCCAAAAAACAATAAATTAAAAAAATAAAGAAAATAAGATTTGATAAACATAGATGAAGCAATATTATGAGTTTCTTTTATCAAGAGGTATAATTGAGTTAGTGATGTTAGAGAGAATGAACAACACGAAATGATTTGATGATTCAAGTTTGTACCTATAAACATAACAAAAAATTAGCAAAAATAATAAATTATTAAATGAAGAAAATAAAAATAGAAAAACAGATGATGTGTTTGTATAAAGGATTATCATTATAATCATGAGAATATTATATTCTTGAAGAATATCTTAACTATATGTTCCTCCCTTGATGCCATGCTAACTAGTAAAAAACAAAATACATTAAAAAAAAGACTGAAAACATTATAAGAGCATAATTTAAGATGACATGAAATTGCAAAAATTATGAAAAAAAAAAACCATCCAGAGAAGGATGAAGGAGAACAAATATCTAAGTTATCATAAAAAAAACCATTAAAACAATAATAATAATAATAATAATAATAATAATAATAATAATAATAATAATAATTATAATAATAATAATAATAATAATAATAACAATAATAATAATAATAATAATAATATGTAGTTTAATTAATTAATTATAATTTAATGAGATTTGATGATATAAGTGGAGTTGGGTAAGTGAAAGAAGTTGGGCAACTTTTATAATGGACAGTTATTGATTTTTAATTTTTTTAATTATTATTATTATTATTATTATTATTAGTTATGATTGCATTAAGTTATAGGGTGGAGCAGCTTTATCCATAATTTATCTTAGACTAATTTTGAAACCAACAAAATCAATACTCTTCGTAAATTATGTTCCTTTTCTTATTTATTCATGAGGATCCATGACTGGTCTAAATACACTATATATAAAAGCTTAAAAAATATATGAAACATGTCAATTAGATGACATATGATGACTTGAATCATTTTCTGGTCTAACAACAATAATATAAGATTTTTGGGTCAATATTTTGAATCTCCAATTTTACGTTGTGTTCGTGGAAATATAAGTTTTTAAATTATCTACTACTTTCTATCAAAATCTCCAATTACATATAATAACTGATTTTGTTTTAGGTAGATGCTAAATTAAAAAAAGTCTCAATAAAATTTTGACCGAAGTTATTATTATACTTGAGATTTTTTATGTGTTTATCAATTTAAACCACAAAATTTATAAATATGACTGGCGTATAAACATTTTTATTTAAACCAAAAATATTGAAAATAATTTTTATTTTAAACCATAAAAATTTAATTTACTAGTACATATAATTGAATATTTTGATTTGGGTGAATATACGGAGGGATTCCTCTAAAAAGTTAGGATGATTTCCACTCAATTGATTAATCTTTGTGTATTATATCATATTCTTTATTTATTTAAAAATTTAAAGGTTAAAAATCCAAAAAAATAAAATGTTTTGCACCTTCTGCCAACCTCTATTTTATTATTGTCGTGGCGACAACACTCTATTTCTTTCACCCACCATCACTGTTGTAACAATATCATCCATTCAACACAAGAGGTGGCAGAATGGAGAATGAAAAATATAATAATACCGTTACGACGGTGGTTGAAGGTGGCAGGGAACGTCGTCGTCGTCCTAACACTTAAGATTTTTAATAAAACTGTAAAGAATATAACACATGTCAATATATAATATATACGATTGGTCTAATCGAATGGATGATATTGACCCAAAGTCATCCGAACTTTCACACTTCAAAATTATGAGATCGAAATCTTGTATGGAGCATTGCAAAAACACTATATATATAAAAGATTTTTTTTTATATTTTTAAAATTTAATGTTTTAGATTATATATTAACTGAAATTCTATTATTAGAAATAAATTTCTAAGAATTTTTTAAAAAATATTTTAATTATAAAATAGAAAAGTAAACACATAAAAATAATGGATACAAGTGAATAGTATTGGTAGTTATGTTTAATTATCGAAAATAGTTTCACCTTCTTAAATAAAAATTGATTCAAAATTGACCTTTTTTATTCAATGCATTGTTAGTGAGTAAGAATTTGGTGATGAACTTTGGTCATGTGTACTTCTAGGATAGATTTATCGCAGTGCAGGTTATTATAAATAAAAAAATATTTATCGAAATTTATAATATTAAATCTTTAACCTTAAAATAGAATGCAAATAAAGGATTTAAATAAATATTACTCACAATAAAGACTTTAAAGTATTATATGAAAAAATATGCTCGTCCTTAAAACTAAATCATCCGGATATAATCACCGGTCACTAAATCTATCACATATAAATTTTTACCCACCACTAAAATAATCACACATGAATTTTACCCGCCACTAAAACAACCACAAAATGAATATGTCATGCCGCCATGCATTATGCAAAATAAAATATGATCTTCCACTTAGGCAACAACAAATTCAAAATCATATTTATTATGTCTTCTATAATTTAGAAACTATATCGTTCATCCACTTAATTTAAGATTTTATACACTAACTATATCAGTTTAAGAAATTAACTCTCTATTTAGTCATTTAGAGAACTTGAAACACATCATGTACATGACTATATTATATTATAAATTAATTAACATTTTCTCACTTGAATTCACTAAACACTTGCACACAAAGGTATTATTAATGATTTTGGTCTCGCACACCAGCAATTCCATCTTGGCACAATTATATATATTACAGTGTCGGTATTAATGATTTTGGTCTCGCCACACCAACAATTCCATCTTGACACAATTATATATATTACAGTATCGGTACCACCAGATAGCAGACACCCTATACAACTATTTACTAATGTGTATACAATATCTAAAAATTCCTAAATCAAGTTTAATTTAGAGTTGAATGGGAAAAAACCCTTACCTTTATGTGGTTCTCTTTGTAATGATAATACTCTTAGAGACTCTACGATCTGATTTGACGTACAATGATGTATGTAGGGCCGCAAGCTTACATAAATGTCAAATAGTATAATAAGATCGAACCCACAAGGAGATTTATATGAGTATCGAATTTTATCCTAAAGGTATTTAGCTAAAGCGATCATAATTTTGATTGTTTCAGTGAAAATTGAAATAAGATTTAACAGATAAATAAAATAGGAAACATGATTGTGATCATCTATCAAGACTTTCCCTATTGATTATCTGAATTCGAACACGAGAATATCCAAAAAAATTATAGAAAAAGTAGATAAATATGTACAACATCGAATTTTTTGTCATTTGCATCTAGACGTGTTTCTGACACAGCTAAGCGGTTTTCTCAATCGAGAATGAGTTACCTTGTCACAGCGGGTTCCTCGTTACTCTAATGTTTAGTAATATGTGTTCCGGTATCGATTTGTATCCTTTCAAACTACGATCATATCTAGGTTGCCTTTGCTTTCGCAACCGACACAAATATTTTTAAGAACTTGGATTCTAAAATAAAAATACAATAACAATATATCTAATTCTCGTACTTTATGTCCGAATAAATCATTCAGGGATCGTCATGAGATAGAATATCACGATCCATTATCCTTATAAAACTATAGCAAGTAAAAGACATAGCATACAAAGTAAATAAAGTAAAGCAATTTAAAGTAAAGAACCAAAATAAAAGAAAGCTTGATTTAAATATAAAAAAACCAGAGAAAATATAACAATGTTATAGAGGAATACAAACAAGAGGAAAAAACTCAACTTGGAAATCACAAAGTCGGTAGAAGTAATAAGTTGTAACGCCCCCGATTTTAACCCAAGACATTATTTTAAAATTCTCATTTACTTTTAAAAACGTGACTATTTTTTTCAACAGAATCATTATTCATGATAAATTCTAAAAACCATAACTAAATAAAAATTATTAAAATAATTTACTTAAGACGTTACAATCCTCATATCTAAAGTTTTGGTAATAAAATAATTTTCCCTACAAAATTACAAATTCCATTAAAAACCTGATTTCATTCGCGCGATCACATGCAACATCATATCGTGTTATATCATGATCAATTCATATCTTCAAATTCTTTGTACCTAATATGTCATTTGTAAGGGGCCAATTTTCTATCGTCCGTATCATATAAAACAAAACATACAGTACAATGTTATATAACAAATCATACAAAATATAACAGGCTAAGCGAAATCAAATCCACAAAAATTCTTATTTCCCAAATATCTTTATGTGTGAATATACATGCTCCTAAATTTAAATCATCCGGATGTAATAAGTCTGCCAGTAAGACACCACACAATTAACCGGCCACTAAGGTACCACACAAAAATGCATATGTCATGTCATAATGATGCAAATGAGAATCCCACCACTTAGACAAATCCCGCCACTTAAGCAAATCATATAACCATATAGTATCACATCATCAAGCACATGATCTTAAGATTTATTTCACATATTCATCCATCTTCAATCGTAATCGATTCACATCACAACCACACATGATAATAATACTCACAAACAAAACAAGGATTTATCCACATCACATAATCATATATGCAAAAACACAATATATAAAACTAGTATTTATATATATTTTTACCGAGATTAAAATTTATCGACTAAGACTATAATTCAATTATATTTTCTCTTCTGAACAATTATGTAAGTTATTCTATAATATCTAACTATTAGTTTCGCTATAATCAGTATGGGGAAGTTGCCTTACCTTAGAAGTTTTTCTTTCCAACCGCATTTAAAATCACCCCTAGCAAGATCCTATCTTTATCATGCTTCCACATATTAATTCGAGTTTATGTACAAAATTTTTGATCTCTTGACTCCTCATCCTCCAATCTTTTTATTTTTTATCATTTATGAAAATATTTAAAAAATACGATATTAAAATACTCTAAAAATACTAATTTTGAATTTAGGTAAAGGAAATTTATCGCAAAACAAAAAATAAATTTGAGGAGCATATTAGTTATGTTCACTCAATCATTTTGATGTTACTTTTGCGTAAATCGGAGTTACAGTGATGAAGATACAAACAAAGTAGTAGTGTTAATCAACCAACAACACGACATTTTTAACTATATAAAAGAATGGATAAGAAAATAATATAAATATAAAAAATTAAGTAATTAATTGGTGAAAATTAAAATGTGAAAATTAAAATGAAATAGAGAACATTTTTCCGACATCTAAATTTTTGCTTCCAAAATCAAAATTTTCTTTTCTCCGCACTGTCGTCGAAGAGAATCATCATGTGAACCATTGTTGTAGTGGAAGTTACTGTAGCAATTATCAAAGGTAGGTCTAATTTTCTTTCTTTCTTTTATTCCTATAAGAACTAAAATGGTACATTAATTCCATACATATGATTACTTTTTCTCACCTTCTTTATTTTAATACATAGTCTAATCAATATAAATACCTACTTATTTATTTGTTTTCTCATTCATAATTAAAATATTACTTTTTTAAAATAATCATCAACATGCTTTCATATTTGTAAATTTATTAAAATAATAAAATAAGAGATATACTAATAATATTTAATCTTAATTATTAAATATAATAAATCAGAAAAATATAGGTAGTATAAAATTAAAAAAAATTAAATTTAATATTATTAATTCATCAAAATAATTATCTATAAAATAAATAATTAAACTATAAAAATAAAAACAAGTAACTAGAACAGACCGATAGAAATAAATAATTAAGATTTACTTATACACAATAATAATAATTATTCACTAAATTATAAAAAATACGAAAATAAATGTATTGCATATAAAATATGGAGATATTACATTCTCATTCACTTAAACTAGTTTTTTCCTTGAAACTATAATTTATAAAATATTAAAGTATAATTCCCTTTCGAAATAAAATCATTCAATAACAAAATCAATTTCACTACGCCAAATAAGGGAAAAGAGGGCGCTTATTTTGGCCTATAACAGCGCTTTTAAGCGCCCTCTAATCTGGCGCTGGCATAGGTAAAGACAGCGCTTTGTTTTCCTGGAGAAAGCGCTGTCTAAAGGCCCACATTATAGTGCGCTTTATGAAAAAAGCGCCCTCTGGAGTGGTCCATAAAGGGACACCTTAGAGGGCGCTTTCTGGAAAAAGCGCCCTCTAAAGTTGTCAATGTAAAGTGTTTAGAGGGCGCTTTTTGGAAAAAGCGCCCTCTAAAGTTGTCAATGTAAAGTGTTTAGAGGGCGCTTATTTTTTTAAAATAACTAACACTTTAGAGGGCGCTTTCTGCAGAAAGCGCCCTCTAAAGTTGTCAATGTAAAGTGTTTAGAGGGCGCTTTCTGGACAAAGCGCCCTCTAAAGTTCTCAATGTAAAGTGTTTAGAGGGCGCTTCCTACAGAAAGCGCCCTCTAAAGTGTTAGTTATTTTAAAAAATTTGTTTGAAAAACAGTGGATATTTAATTGGTAACCTGTTCGCATGCTGCAAAAGTGTAAAATTCATATTGATTTCATCCTTTAATCCAATGTTATACACCATTAATCCATTGATATATACAACATGAATCCATTTATATACAACATTAATCCTCCATATATACAACATTAATATATGATTCTTTGATCAACAATATACAACAACATATTCATGATTTAGTAAAAGTACAACAACAATATACAACATATATACAACAACAGCATACAACAACAACATTCCATACATATATGTACAACAATATACAACCTAGCTATATGATTCTTTGATCAACAATGAATTGACACAATTCATCCTTCATTTCATCCAAATGAGCTCTTGAGTAAGATTTGTATTCCTCAAAGTACTACAATTAAGAGAATAAAACATATTCATGATTTAGTAACAAATTAGATTAGTTATCCGATAATATTAAAATAAACCCTAAGTTATTATTCCATACCATTTTTGGGATGTCTATACGATTCAATGCAATGATATCTCTCATAAATCTCAATACAAAAAATCCGCAATCGACCGAATTATTTTGCTGAGGACACTACACAGAAAAACAAACAATATATATATAGTTAATTTCTTACAAACACTATTATAAGCAAAAAAACAAACACTATTATAAGCAAAAATAAGATACTTAATATATACCTGAACTCTGACCCAGGTAATGTCCTTCCTAATGCGGTAATTCTTTTTCGATCTAAATTTTAGTATTGCCCTAACAAAATAAAAACGTATATTGAGATCAATCTGACAGACATAATTAAATATAGAAATACACACGAATATTTAGGGGAATTTCACTTACGTGTCAACCGTCTTCTTCAAACCCGGATATTTACTCCAATCACCCGATAACGAATCGAGATAATACACTATTAGTCTCGAAAGATCCATAGCAACCAACACCCAGTGGCCACTGTAAAATAAAACAAAAATTTAGATGAATGAAAATTTTCTACGTAAAAGATATACATAGATTAGAATGAAATTATTAGAAAGAAAATTTAACCCGTTGCCAGAATTAAACGGTAAAAAATACAAACTGCGTGTAGTATTATCGCCGGGCGCCATGAATCTATCGACTAGATCATTCTTTACGGATGTTGGATTTTTCGATATTAACGTTGCGTTGACACGGGAAGCAGCAATAAAATTGAAACGGTTACATAATTCAGTTCCCCGCATCAATTTGTCATACATATACCTTAAATAGAAACATAATAAATATTAGACTACTCATTGAAATGTGTAAATAAATTGTTCAACTAATTAAATTATAGATTGATCGGAGTACCATATGTATGTATGAATGATAGCGATGCCCAATTCGTCGTGCTCAAAAAGTTGTTGCATGTCCTCCTTTCCAATTATTTCGAAATGAGCTTTTCCGAAAACACCTTCATCAAAATCTATACTACGAATGGACCCGTCCATAATATCGGACTCTTCCACCATTTTCTCAAGACGCATCATAATTTGAGATTTTGTCCCGGCCGTCGTTGGAATATCCTTCGTTGGAATATCCTTCGTTGGAATATCCTTACCATCGCTTTTCAACTTTCGACCGGGAACCTAAAAATTCATATAAAATAAATCATTAATTTTTGTGATGAAAAAGAATTGTTGTGTATATAATTCAATGGGTATATATATTTGTACCTCTTTTTGAGATGCAACCGACTCGATGCGTCTTGAAATCCCTTTACCAGCTTTAGGGGTGGGTCTTGTAGGAGTCTAACATTACCATGTAATAAGGATTGATTAAATATCATAATTGTAGCTGAATTGAAATGTGAATTCTAAATATTCATAATCATTTAGAACATATATACCTCGGCATCAGGGAAAATTAGATCTGACGGCCAACCAACAAAGGATCCGACTGCATCTCGCATCAACGGTGTCTCTGAAACAACGTCGGGTAATGGTAGACGGGCGTCCGTATCTAATACGAGGTCAACCGAAACTTTCATAAATCCCACCGGGAGGGGATTATGGTGAAGTAATTCACCCGAAGTATTGTGCACTTTTCCCTTGCCAACCATGCGATAAGTTGGTGACGATAGATACAGCTGACAAGGTGAAATGCCCTAAACCAATAATAAATGTTATTGTTAACTTGTATATGTGTCAAGTAAAAAAGTGCTATTTTAATTTCATAATAACATATATAATTACCTCGGGAAATTTCGGTTGATGATTGATACTAGCTCGGTCACTAGTATCTTTTGCCTCGGAAGCGCACCTTTCCTCTCTATACCTTGCATTCTCGTTTTGCAGTTGGAGTACTTGTGCCCTTAACTCCGCCAAGGTCTCCATCACCTCTTTGTTGGTAGGATTTTTTGTTTTTGTTTTTTTATAAAATGACGACGGAGTCACACCAAAACCCTTACCCCTCACACGACCGGAATACTCAGGAACATTTAGTACTCGACTAAATACGCTCCTGCAATCCTGGACCTCGGTTGAAGGTACGGTTTGGGATAAAGTCTCCTGAAATATTATTAGAGGAGATTAAAAATGAATTATATGTCTAACAAAATTTTCGATATAATTAAAGAAATAATGTTACATATACTTACACATTCGTCATAAACATTTTGGACCGCTTCAACGACATCCCCATCCTTCCCAACCCGAGCAGCCTTCCATAATACGTGATCCGGAAGAGATGTTGCGTCACTTTTCTCCTCGGCTAGCTACACATTGAATTAGATTATAAGATCATCAATTATAACATATTGTGACAATGTATAAGCTCATAGTATTTGAATATACTCACAATTCTTTGTTGTAACCGTGCATAACCCATACGCCCTTTTTTGTACGGATACGCGGGTTTTGATGCCCTTTTCCTATTTATGTCGCTTACTTCCTGGATAAAAAAGTTTAAGGCATATTAGAACCAAGTAACTTAACAATTGTATAATACCATAATTAATAGACATTACATGGAATTTTTCGTTTCTTCGTTTGGCGACAAAGTTATCCCATTCATCGGCTGAAATAATCTCGGCATACTTCATTGGCCGTTCTCCTTCAACAAATTTTCCTTCCTCATCCTTGAGAAATTTGTTGCACAAAAAGGATCGAAATCCTCGGAGTCTTTTTCCGGCCAATTGAATACAATATTTTTGCCGACTTTCATCGATGTGAAAGGATCTCTAAAAAACATACAAATGGAGTGTGTTATTATAAAGTAATATTATAACAATATATGATTAACAAATAGTAAAAAAAAAAACATATAACAATATATGGTAAGTACCTGTATCTCCGACCATATTTTTTCCTTGCCAACCTTCAAGTCCGGACTTCTCCAATTATCACATGTAATCGGAATATGTTGGCGAACAAGGAAACCAATGTAACTTGCCAACATTGAACCGTTAGGCTCAATTAGTTGGTCTTCAGCACTCCAATGTACTTCAAATTTTACACCCTTGTCTCTTGCACGAATGATTGACTTCATAACAGTCAATCCTCGTTTGATTTCTTTTTCAACATTATTACGTGATTCATTCGCGGCATGGGTATCGTCTTGGTTAGCCATTTTATCTGTAATATAGAAATGATTCAATAAGACCCAAGTAAGACAATGATTCAATACGTGAACACATTTACTGCATGCACAAACTTACTGCATACACATTTACTCACACACACCTACTGCATGCAAAAGACCAATGCAAACTTATGGTGTTTGGAACATGAACAAACTTGCATCCATAATCATCAAACTTCCAAGCACAAGCTCAAACACACTTCAAATATATCAGTTTTCAATCAGAAATAAAAAACTCAGTTTGCCCTAAACAACATTAATCAACATAATGCACAAAATGAAAAACTAAGTTTAGAAAATGCCCTAATCAAACACATGAAGAAAGTGAACGGTAACGATGGAGAAGAGAAATACCTTAAAGGTGACGGTAACGATGGAGAAGAAAGTGAACAGTGACGGTGGAAGAGGTTAACGCAGTGAACGTGAACGGTGAGGGAGGGAGAACGAACGGCGACGATGACGGTGAGGGAGGGAGAACGAACGGAGGACGAGAGTAATCGCAGTAGAGAGTAATCGCAATTGAGAGAAAACCCAGTTACGTAAACGAAATAGCTTATAGAGAGGGAAAATAAAGAGACATGCAGTATATGTTATAATTTTAATGTTTACTAAAGGGGACCTTAGAGGGCGCTTTTTTAAAAAAAGCGCCCTCTAAAGGGGGCCTAAGAGGGTGCTTCTGAAAGCGCTCTCTAAGGCTTTCCAAAAGCGCCTTCTAAACTGGAAATGTACATGGACTTAGAGAGCGCTTTTTCAAAAGCGCCCTCTAAGGGTAACCTTAGAGGGCGCTTTCACAAAAGCGCCCTCTATTGTTGTCCCTCCATTTTTTTTTTGGCTTCACTTTAGAGGGCGCTTAGTTACAAAAGCGCCCTCTAAAGGGGGCCTAAGAGGGCGCTTCTAAAAGCGCTCTCTAAGGCTTTCCAAAAGCGCCTTATAAACTGGAAATGTACATGGACATAGAGAGCGCTTTTTTAGAAGCGCCCTCTAAGGTTACCCTTAGAGGGCGCTTTCAATAAAGCGTCCTCTATTGGTGTCCCTCCATTTCCTCATTATTTTTTCGCTTCACTTTAGAGTGCGCTTTGTTACAAAAGCGCCCTCTAAAGTGCGCTGTCTATTCCAATAGTATGCTCCTTATTTTTTCTCTTTACTTTAGAGTGCGCTTTTGTAATAAAGCGCCCTCTAAGGGGCGCTGTCTATTCCAGTTTTTGGCGTAGTGTTTGCATATGTTGAAGAGTTAAAATATTATAATATAGAAATAAAATAGATATATTAATATAAAATTCTAGAATCTTACATTATTACTATAAAAATAATTTTATCATCCTCGAAACTAGAAAGTTGCGACAAATCAAAAAATCACTTAAAAAATCTAAAGTGAAACTATATTCAACCACTTTATATAAATTCACAATTGAAACTATATTCAAATTATTATTCTTGTTTTCAAATTAATCTCTAGAGTACCCAAGAACTCTAGAGTTAGGTGGGCATAAATTGGAAAATCAGAATGCATGGGATAGTGCAACCCCAAATTATTTAGTAGCCTATCAACTCCGTTCTAGAGACACAGAGCTTCAAGAGTCTCATTATCAGCGTACCGGGTAGGGATGATATACCTTTGAGAAAAATATTCATACCTTTTGGCATGTTCCTCCTTCGTGAAAATGAATCCATGAGGATTTTCTTTTGAAGAACTTCTTCTTTTCTCTATTCTTGCGGTCTCCGCTTGTTTTCCCTTGTAAGATTTCTTTGGTACCATTGTTGAAATTTTGAGAAATTTCAAAGTGATTGATTGGGGTTTTGGATTAAGGTATGTTGTTAAGGGTTGAATATGGTGAAGATTTTG
Organism: Lathyrus oleraceus; assembly: GCF_024323335.1. Taxonomy (NCBI): domain Eukaryota; kingdom Viridiplantae; phylum Streptophyta; class Magnoliopsida; order Fabales; family Fabaceae; genus Lathyrus; species Lathyrus oleraceus. The sequence continues at coordinate 146,299,610 of NC_066579.1, forward strand.
TGAAGGGAGTTTGAGTTTTGATTGGGAGAAGGGGTTAAAGGTTGGAGCTTTTTGATTGTTGGTTATGGAGGTTTAGGGATTTTGAGAGAGAGAGATAGATAGATAGATAGATAGAGAGAGAGAGAGAGAGAGAGAGAGAGAGAGAAAGGATGAAGAAAGATGATGATTATGCTTAATGAGTGGTAAATGTTTGAAAACTTTGATTAATGGGGTGTGTAGGGTGGTTGGGTGGCTTATGATTGGATAAAATTGTGGCGTAGTAGGTGGGCCCGCATGGAAAAAGAGGAAGTTTCTGAAAAAATACTAGGCCTGACCCTTCCCATGTTAGCTGACGCGACCAACCCATGTCAGCCCAAGTTTTTAGTACGAGGTGTGTTGTTATGGAGGAAATGGGTGTGTTAGGCCAACACAGGTCGTGTTAGCTAACACGACCAGCTTCTGTTGGTCCTAATTTTTACTAGGGATTCCCATTTTCTTGATTTTTCTCCCCCTTTTAATTTTGTTGGGTTTTCACTTTAATATTTCTCTAAATTCCCTTCTTTTAAAGATTTTTCTTGATGAGTGTCTCCCCCAAACTTTATTTAGTCCTACACAATTAAACAAAACATAACACAAATTAAATAACAAATATGAGGGTTACCTAACACGGAGCGTTTTGTTTAACGTTATTTCAACTTGGTGGTCCATGAGTGTCAGACACTTAGGGTGGTTCTTTCTTGGGGGCTCCATGCCCACTTCTCCAACCATTTTTCATACTTATCGCTCCCTTTCTTCTTCCTTTTACGGGGATGTAGGTGTTTCTCAATCACTTTTTCATTCATTCCCTTCTCATCATTCTTTTCAACCCTTTTTTCTTTTCCAACCAATTTGTCCTTTCCACCCCAGTTATTTTTCTCACTCGGAACGGTGGTTTTCGTTCATCCGAAACGTACGAACACTCGAAATACAACAGAGTCTCCACCAAAGTTTAATTTTAAAAGGTAAACATCGATAAAACCCTTAAAGAAAAAAAACCATGGTCATTGCAACTAAATTCAGATTTGGGAGTCGATAATGCGTGGGGAAGGTATTAACACCCCACACATCCGTTGTATCCAACGGGGACCATTTAGTAAGTTTTCCGAATGTGAGTGTTAGCTTTAAAGTTTTCTTGATTTCTTATGATTATTATAATGTATTTACAAGGGGATAAATTAGTTTTTTATTAGGGTGTTTGACGAGACATTGAATCTCTCTCCTACGTATCCCAGGTGCGATGGGTATTTCAAAGCTACGTTGTTATTGGTAGAAAATGTTTATTTTTTAGTCAATTTTAGTGAACGATGTTTAGGTCACATTCGAACCTTTAAACATTGCTTGTTGAACTACGCATGAGAGACGTGAATGTTGTATGCTTCACGTTAGAATAGACAACAAGATCCGGATTCTCTCATATCATGTTTTCATCGCATTCGAGCTTAAAATGTTGCTTGCTACTCGCACATGGAAACAAAGCATTGTTTGTAATTTGCGTTGGAATGGATGAAACATCATTCGTTTGCAAAAAAAAAGGTTTTTGTCTCACTGAGGCGGAGAAAAATAGGTTTGATTGGTGGAAGTTATTTTTAGGGGAATGGCAAATATCAGAAATGCAAGCTATACAACTTGTATCCAAATACTTGGGATCACATGGATATACATATAATAAATCCTTTTCATTTGACTTTATTATGAAAAAGAGGTTTGATAAGAATTGAGTTAGGGTTTTTTAAATATGACGAGCACTCGAAAGGCAAGATATACAACTTGTATCTAAGTACTAAGAGATCACAGGCATATACATCCAATAGATCCATTTTCATCGGTGAAGGAACACAACGAATTCGATTTAATTGTTTTATTACATTTTGAGAGGATGACAAGTGTTCGAAAGGCAAGCTATATAACTTGTATCCAAATACTCGGGGATCACAAGAATGTACATTTAATAGATCATTTTTCATTTTATTTAATAGATCATTTTTGACATAAAAACTAGAAGGGGTATACTAGCTAATTGGGGATATACACCGAACACGTGAGCCCAAACTCACCAAAATCCTAAAAAACAAAAAGAAGGTTGATGGGGAAAGGGGGGAAGCCTCCCCCATTTTTTCAGATCCAATCGTTGGGCGACACATGCCCTTTTAAAAAAAATGAAATAAGAAACAACCTAAAACATAAAGAGTAAAGGATTAGTCAAACTCAAAACCATTTTATATCTCTTCCCACTCTTACCTCACGTGAGACCCTTTTCTTCCTCCCTATTCTTCTTATTCCTTTCAAAAACCAAACAAAAACTCTTGCCACCCCAAACCAAATCTTACAAACAAATATGGTAAATGCAAAAAATGCACAAATAAAGAAAATAAAACCCAGAGCATCGTTGACACGGCCGAAACAAAAGGAAATTCGCGCGGAGATAATGATAACAAGAATGTGACACTGTGGTTGGTGTTTCACACGGTGATGGCGGTAGCGTGTGAGTCTCGGGAGAACAATGGTGCATCATCAGACGTGGTTGCGACTACTGAGTTGCATGGTGCTATCTGGATTTCTCTTCTCCTTTTCTTGTTGATTTTATTTGAGAGTTATGTGAGGTTGTATGGTTTCATTTTTGTGTTAGTTTATGGTTTATGTGGCTGAGTTTGTATGATTGTTGTTAATGGTTTGTGTGGACAATGTTGGGTGTTAGTTTTGTGTTGATAAAGTTAATGTTTGGGGTGAGTGATGGTGGTTATTTGATGATAAGGGTGTTGGTTTTATATTGACGAAGGGAATGTGATGTTCGTGTGTTGACTTTTACGAAGGAGTTTGTATTATTGAGATCTTAGTTTTCTATAAAAAAACACACGTAAAAGAGGTTTGGGGGGACTATTTCTCAACTTTTTTCCTGCTCCACTTATGTAAAAATTGGGAATCTATTTATACTAGAACATTAGGTTAAAGCTAAAAGGAAAATAAATAAATTAATGACAAATTAAAATCAAAATGAGATCAAAATATTATTTCTCTGAAAAATCACCCAAAATAATCTTTGATTAGTTTCTTAATCACTAAGCTAATAATAATAATAATAATAATAATAATAATAATAATAATAATAATAATAATAATAATAATAATAATAATAATAATAATAATAATAATATTAATAATAATAATAATATGAACTATTGGTTTGACAGTAGTAGGGAATTATTGTCATATCTTATACATTATAACAGTATCTCCAAATGGATATGTTGTGTAGTGAATCACAAGAACTTCAGGTGGATCAATGGTTATGTCTCCAAAAGCATCAAGGGGAATTATATATGCAAACATTCAGAACATTGGTGAAGATATGAAGAAGATGTTTATCATTTATCCTGGTTTAGTTTTGATGAAGATAAAAGTTTATCAAAGAAGAAAAAGATTGAAGTTTATCTAAATCAAACATCAATATTGCAGAAGTCATTGAATGTTGAAGTAAAATATAATTTGATCATGAAAAAACGTATTCAATGTCAATTCATTCTATATAAAGCTTTATGCGCTCAAAGATCTTCATCTTTTCTTCACTAAATATTTCCTAAACATTCATGCAACAAGTCATTTCATGCTAAGTCTTTTAAAAAGAAAAAAACATCAAATTTTACTTGAGTGCAATCGATTTCACTATTTATGAAATCTACTGCACATCTATTCTTTCAGTTAAATTTGAATTTATTTTATTTTTCATAAATTGTGGCAGTTGGAAACTGTCGTAACATACATGTTTTTGGAACAGTACATAAATTTTAATTTATACGACTTTTTCGTAAATTTTGGCAATTAGAACTGATGTACTTAGATTAAATCTCTTGTTGTTTGAAATTTAAAAATTGTTCTACACTTTTTAAATCAGGTATCCATTAAACCGATTTAAGAAATTTTGTACATAATGCAGAATTGTGTCTTTTCGTGAACCATTTCAATCTAAACTATTGCAAATCATCATGAAAAAGTCTCAAACTTTTCCATAACTCATAGAGGTCTCTTAGGGTGTATTTAAGGAAAAATACGTTAGTTTTAAAATAACCTCTTTTACATATAAATTCATAAAAATTCAAATCTTTTTTTCAAGTGTTCATACAATATAAACAATGAAACTTTGTGCATAAACTTTCATATCATTGAAAAAGTTTCATTCAATTTTTTGAGCACTTAAGAGTCATATATTATTGAGTTATGCATTGAAAGAGAAGATCAATTGTGTATTGAAATTGATTTAAGAACAACTTCATATATTCAAATTTGTTCAAGTACTGTAATTGGTCACCGAGTGTGTGGTGGTATTATTCATAAATAGAGTGTGTGTACTTTTTAAAAGTATTTACAAATAAAAAAGTGATATATTTTATGTTTGTGTTTAAAAGTTTATTTGATTCAGAGAGTTTTAAAATCCACCATAGTATTGGTGTTTGTGAAGAGATCTTTTGAATTGGGTTGATTCAAAGTTCATCATAGGTTTAGTGTTTATGTTAGAAGATTGTAAGACAGATCTTGGTGTGAGGCTTGAACAAAGATTTAACATAGTGGAAAATCCTTCAAGGTATGAAGGGACTAGATGTACCCTTAAGTTGGAAAGGGGAACTATGACAAATCTCTTATGTCATTTACATTTCTTCTATTTATTTTTCTACACTCTATATTCTAAGTTTATCATAGTAATTCCAAGAAAAGAAAAAAGAAAAGAACATCTGCAAAATAATTAATCCCCCCCTCTTTAAATTGCATTCTATATTTATAGGAAAGTCATTTTATCTAATCTTTTGAATGTGATAATGATGGTTGATCCATATTGTTAATTTTTATTTTGTTAAATGAACATACACACACTAAATATAGTTGTGACGTGACGAAATGTGATTTGTAATGTTTCAGGGTGTAGTGTCTCACTAGACATTACAAATTGGTTAGTATTAATAACAAGTTAGTAAATAAATTTTTAATTATGATTTTATTAAGTTAGAGGGTGGAAAAGCTTTATCCATGATTTACCTTGGACTAATCTTTTAAATTAGTAGAAATTTAAACCAATATAAACAATACTCTTCATAAATAATGTCCCTTTTCTTATTTATTCATGAAGATCCTCGACTCTCCAAACATTCAATATGTAAAAACGAAGTGGGTAAAAATATATGACTTCCCTTAAATCCAAAGACTTTTAAAGGCGAAACGGTTGTAATTAACATGTTTGTTCAAATACATGGGTTCGCACCATTATTGATGTTTTAATATTTTAAAATAATGGTCCACAACAAACTACTTATCAAAATTGTTCATATATTTAAAATTTGTAAAATCTTAGATTTTATATTTGACTTAAGTCACCCTCACACATTAAGTCATGAAATATTTATGTTAGGTGTTAAAATAAATATTATTAATAATATATAGTGAAAATCTTAAAAAGTAACCAAGTTTGGAAACTTTAATACCAACTTAATTGATTTTCACCAATTATTTTTAATATAACCATGTTTTAAATTTACAAAAATGGAGACTTAGAAGATATCGGAGCCTCCTCATATTATTTTTAATTTTCTTTTAGCTACATGTAAATTATCCTATACATTTGATATTATATGAGTATTTATCTGCAAAGCGTTTTGCCTGCACAGATAAATCCATGTGCATTATCAATTTATGGTTAAATTCACATGTAAATTAACATATACCATCAAATCTGAATAAAAACATAAAAAATAATAAGAAGCGTCAATCCAATTTAAATATAGAGGGACATCAATTGCTTCAATTCAATTTAAATATAAAAGGGACATGAATTGCTTTTAAATCTTTATTTTTTTTATTTAAAATATGAATATATTAAATATTATGGGTGAAAGTTGATATTAAAATTTGTCAGATTTAGATTCTATATTACATATTCAGATATTATACTACGTTATGAACTCGTCCACCGCTAGAGTAGGCTACTGTTTCTTTTATCTATTGAATTTGCATATTTTTCCAATAGGTGTGTGAAGAATCATAACAAAACAATTTTTTATGAAACATTTGCTTGAATTGTAAATTAGATGACATATGATTACTTGAATCATTTTCTGGTCTAACAACAATAATACTTTTTCATTTGACGTTGTGTTTGAAGCTGTGTGTCATGGCTTGACTAAATTATTATTATACAAGTATATTTTTTTACACTAAAGTTATTATTTTTACAAGTATATTTCACCTGACAAATCCCCAAATTCACTTGACATTGTGTTTGAAGCTGCGTGTCATGGCTTGTCGTCTGTACTGTGTTATCACCGTGGAGATATAAGTTTTTAAATAATGTATTACTTTCTATCATAATCTCCACCCTACGTTGCCGTTGTAATAACATCGTTCGGGGCAAGACGTGGCGGGTGAAGGAAGTAGAGTGATACTGCCACGACGACGGTGGAAGGTGGCAGGAGATTTTTAATATAAATAACAAGAATGTGACACATGTCAAGATTTAGTATAGATGTTTGATCTCATTGAATTGATGATATTGGTCAAATGTCATCGTGATTTTCGGACTTTAGAGTTATAAGATCATGATCTTGTATGAAGAATTGCATAAACATTATATATATATATATATATATATATATATATATATATATATATATATATATATATATATATATATATATATATATATATATATATATGAATATTTTTTTTTATATTTTTAAAATTTAATTTTTGAATAATATTAACTGAAATTCTATTATTAGAAATATATTTTCAAATTAAAAATTTTCTAAGAATTTTTGTTTAAAATATTTAATTAAAAATAGAAAATTAAAAATATAAAAATAATGGATATAATGTTTCACCTTTTAAAATCAAAATTGATTTAAAATTGACCTTTTTGATTCATGCATTGTTGGTGAATAAGAATTTCGTGATGAATTTTGGTCGTGTATACTTCTATAACAGATTTATCGTAACGTCTTGAATTTTAATACAAGGCATTGCTTAGAAAATATTAAAATAAATTTATTTAAACATTAATTTTTTTTAAAAGACTTAAACAATTCAAAGCCAATCTAAATTCCTAAGAAGAAAATTATCACGTTTGTAATTCAATTTAAAGATAACAAATAAATAAATTCAAAATGTGTTGCAATCTTGACACTTCACACTAATATCTAAAATGTTAGTTGTAGATGTCATAAAAAAATTAAAAGAGAGTTAAAATCATAAAAATACAAATATAACATACCAATTCTAAGTGAATTATATACAAGAAATATTTATCAAAATTTAAAATATTGAATCCTTAACCTTAAAACATGATGCAAATAAAGGAGTTAAATAAAGATTACTTCCAATAATGACTTTAAATTATTATATGAAAAAAATATGTACGCGTTTAAGACTATATCATCCGGATATAATCACCGACCATTATGACAACCACACATACATTTTTATCCGTTATTAAGATAATTATACAAAAAGTTTACTCACTAATAAGACAATCACAAAATGAATATATTATGTCATGCATGATGCAAAATAAAATATCATCCTGTCAATTAGATAATCACAAGGTCAAAATCTTATTTATTATTTCTTCTCTAATTTAGAAGTATACGGTTCATCGACTCAATTTAAGATGATGCAAAATAAAACATGATGCAAAAAAAATTATGTTGTAACTAGATCAATTTAAAAAATTAACTCTCTATTTAATCACCTATAGAAATTGCAGCAAACACATATACATGACTATATTATATTATAAATTAATTAATATTTTCTCACTTGAATTCACTATGTACTGGTACACAAAGTATCATTAATGTTTTTAGTCTCACAACATCAGCAATACCATTTCTACATACGTTCGATGTAACACCCCGATGAAATAAGGATAATTAATTAATTTAAATTAATATAATATTTATTAATTTAATTGATTAATTGGATTTTATTATTGGAATTATTATTATTATTGGGTTATTATTTTATTGGAATAAAAGTTGGAATTTAGAAAAGGTCCCATTTAGTAAAAAGGTTTATTTTTCACGTGAAAAGGAAAAAAAAGACAGAAAGTGGAAAAGGGCAAAGAGAACCAGAGAACAAGGGTTGAAGGGAGGAAGAGCTTGAAGCTTAAAGATTCGCCGGATTAACTCAGGTAAGGGGGGTTTATCATCGTTTAATGGGTATTATGGGATAATATGTAATGGGTAGTGATAAACCATTGATTTACCTCTGATTGAAATAATTATGCTGAAAATTGTGAACGTTTGGGATGAACGAATCTGGATTAAAAGTGAAGGAAATTCGTAGGAATTAGATGCAATAGTGTTAGAAATTGTGAGATCGAATAGGTTATGACTCGTGTTAGATGATATGAACGATTATTGTGAAAAATTGGACTGTGGAAGGTTGAATTGGATAGATCTCGTAGCAGAGAAAACCATAGCAGATCTGGAAATCTGGTTTCTGGTCATACGCGTATGGCACTAGGCAATACGCGTATGAGATGTCTGGTACGCGTATGGCACTAGGCAATACGCGTATGGATGAGGAAGATGATGGTTTGAACGTGTTTTGGTCTCTGTTGGTACGCGTATGGGGAAGTGGTACGCGTAGCATACGCGTATGAGACAGGTGATACGCGTATGGGATTGGCTGAGAGATGGGCCATACGCGTATGGGACTAGGCAATACGCGTATGGGCAGGATTGTGATTTTTCTGTGCTGTTGTCGTGCAGTTTTTGGTTGTTCAGCTGAGTAATGGAATTTAGCTGATGTATGATAGAGTAGGGATCAATTCCCCGTTGTTTTGAGTAGTATAGGTATTAGTAGAGTGTGCTAATACTGTGGTTGTTATTTGGCATGATATGATATGCTTATGTGATAAAATACTGATGATGTGTGATGGTATGCATGATGCTGTGAATGTATCAGTTATGTGTGCATTGTGAATAGACTGTTTTATGGCTTAGAGTGTGAGCATATGTCTATTCTTGAATTGTGGTTGATGATTTAGCATTGCTAGGTGAATAGCATGCATAGTATGGCCTTTATGGTGGTAGCTAATTCCCATGGTGAGGAATTAGTGAGTGAGTTATTGTGGATTGTTGTTGATGTTGCATGCTAGGTGATTTAGCGTGCATAGCATAGCCCTTGGGGTGGTAGCTAATTCCCATGGTGAGGAATTAGTGAGTGAGTCACTAGGTCTCAAATGAGTGGGACTAGTGAGCTTGGTAGCCGTATCTGGATTTGATCGGTGAGGTTGAACTATATGTTCACGAATAGTCGGTACCGCATGCATGGAGTCTCATTGCATTTGTATTGTATGGCGTATAATATGAATGGATGTATTCCAATATTATACGTGTGTTTTGTGGTTGAGTTGAGTATGATTTTAGTTGATATTGCCGTTGTTGAATGTATGATCTGATTAGGGTGATGAATGTGTGAAATTACTTGGCATTACATGTTAATTTATAATGCTTATTATATCGATTGAGGAACTCACCCTTACAACTATTTTTCAGGTAACGAGCAGTGATTGAGTAGAAGCTAGTCCTTGGAGTCTAGTGTAGTTCCTTAGTGGGTCATGCTCTGGTAGATGTAACATCGGGATGGGATGTTTTACTATGTTTTCATTGGTTGTTGAACAACTTTACATGTAATGTATTTACATGGTTTGAATGTTGTTAGTTTGTATCCGCTGCGTATTATGCAAATGTTTTATTTTAATTAAATAATGAGCATGACAGGATATATTGTTGAATGGTGTGAAGTATTGTGTGACACCCTTGAATTGCAATATTTACTCTGATTGACATTTTGTTATTTTAATTAAATATTTGGGGTATTTTAGAAGGGTGTTACATTCGACACAATTATATATATATATATATATATATATATATATATATATATATATATATATATATATATATATATATATATATATATATATATATATATATATATATATATATATATATATATATATATATATATATATATATATATATATATATATTACAATATCGATTCACCATATAGGAAGCACATGACAAAATCATGTACTAATGTGTACAATATCTAACCAATTCCTAAATCAACTACAGTTTATAGTTGCATGGTGAAAAATCATTTCCTTTAAGTGTGTCTCTTTGTAATGAAAATACTCTTAGAGACTCTACGATCTGATTGGACGGACAATGATGTGTGCAAGATCGCAAGTGCATGAAAATGCCAAGGAGTATAATAAGATTGAACCTATGAGGAGATGTGCATGAGTATCGGATTTAATCCTAATGGTGTTTAGATAAAGCGATCACAATTTTGATTGGTTCAGTGCAAATTGAAAAAATATTTAACAGATAAATAAAACAGGACATGAGGTTGTGATCATCAATCAAGATTTACCCTATTGATTCCCGTTTCTGATTCAGAAATGTTTGATTGTTACTAGGTATCTTTCTCTGATGCTGGAGCCATACCCTCACGGGTCTGACCCTGCGCATTGCAAATTCCACGAGGGATCACTAGGAGATTTGCTAGAAGGTTGTTATGCTTTGAAAGCCAAGGTACAAGAGCTAATCAACAGTAAGATCTTATCCATTAAAGATGTGGGCTCGAATTTCAGAAGCAACCCCCCTCCAAGACATGGAGAGTGAAGCATGAAGCAAGCTTGAGAAGTTACCTACTAAAGCAAATGGACCAGACGGGACAGCTCATCCTAGATGCTGATAATCATTACACCATCTATTATCATTTGCATTTTTCTTGTTGATTAGGTGTAATTTGTTTTTGAATTTAATGAACAATAATTTTGAAGAAATGTGAATGCATCTTTTGATTTAATCCATTTGTGTTCATTCTTGTTACTTTCCTTTCATTTATGCAAAAATAAAAAAATATAAATATTTTTCCCATTCACTTTTCTTTATCAAACTTTTGATCTAGCAAATATTGGATGGAGAATGATGAAAATAATATACCCAAAATTGTTGACAGTATGCTTCTGGATAAAATTTTGTTGATGATGTAATGCATTGTTTCAAGCACCCCAAACACCGGAGTGATAAGGATTCAATCCTTAGTCAAACACTTTGAGACTAAAAGTTGGTGTTTCTTTCGGAATTAAAAATCCTTAATCTTAACCAAGGCATGACGGTTGTGTTCAGATAGTTTGACTATGCATTCAATATCCAATAAAATCAGTCCATTTATACACCTTCCAATAAAAGGTTCAACAATAAGCTCTTCCTCGCACTCATCAAGAAGCATCGAAGAAGTTGTAAAATACCAAAAAAAGGTTAGGGAGTTTTTTCTGCAACCAACCTTTCACAAGGCAATCACAATCTTTCAACAAAAACAAAAAAGAAAGAAAAATGCCGCTAAGTTAAAATTAAAAGAAAATGACTTAGGGAAAAGTTAGGGCATCTCAGTTCACTAAAAGGTTCAAAGAAGCGGTTCAGGAAAAAATTAGGGATAAAAAATTAAAAGAGGTCATCAAAATCATCAACAAACAAAAAAAGATTAGGTGACCACCACATCAAGAAATCAAAGGGTCGCTAAAAATCTTGAAAAAAACAATATTTTGTGACTACCAAACAAAGTGGGTGACTGCCACCTCAAGCAAAAAAGAACTCACTGGTTCTCGGACCATCGTATCTCCACCTTCAAAACTCTCTTGGAAGTTGAATGCAGGTGTCAAATTAACTGAACACAGGACTAGAGGTCATCAAGGAGAATGGGTTTGGTTAAAATTAAATTTTAAGCTTTATATCCATTTGTTTCAACAATTATGAACTAGACCATGTTACAACCTACAAAAGACCTAATTGAACAAGGTTTATTTTGAAAGCATACTACAATAAGGTTGCGTTAAATACTACAAACAACACATTTCATCTGAGACGTGAAGGGGATATAAGCCCGGTTACACAAGCGAGGTAACAGAGGGAGACATGAGAACCTATCATTTTACCCTTAGATCTTTGAATAACTTAATGGAAAAGTGGCACTGGTCATGGGTTCGATCCACAACAACAATATTTTTTGGATTTTCAAAATTGCGCTATTTTTTACCCCGATTTTTAACAATAGCCGAGGGGTAAAGTTCTGTTTAAAAAAATTTATTTTTAACCTGTTTTTTTCGTTTAAATTTGTAAAGCATATTTGTTGACAAATTCTAAATCTTCATCATCATCATCGTCAATAGCACCAATAACAAAAACAAAAATAAAATCAATAGAATCCTTAAACATTAAATTTCACCAACAAAAAACAACAACAACAATAACAACAACAATAACAATAACAAAATCCATGAAATCTTTAAATATTAAATCTCAACAATAACAACGATAACAACAAGAACAATAGTAACAACAACAACAAATAAATAAAATCAACATAATTGTTAATTACTAAATTTTAATAACAACAACAATATTAAACATTTACTTGATACGACTATGACTAACATTAATAAATTACTTTCATATTTTCCTAACTAACATTAAGCAATTTTAACAAGAATTACTAGAGAAAAGATTATGTTAAAAAACTGACTATGGAATATTTTTCTGGTCTTTCTTTCATTATAATTGTTTTCAATATGTTAAGTTTAAATTTCATCACTTTGCATCAAAGATAGATGATTGTGGCATTCACGTTTTGATTGGCTAGTAAAATTTTTATGTGGATCACTAATGTTTCATGTTTGATGATTTTCATTGTTACTTTATAAATGGACGCCAAAGATTCTCAACTTAACTTTTTCATCAAATTGGCCATAAATAAAAAAATACGCTACTTTATCCATCGGTTTTCAGCAAAACCGAGGTAATAGATCATAAAAAAAAAAGGCTAAAATAGTCTCTTGGTCCTTGTAAGTTAGAAAATTTTTTATTTTGGTCCTTGTAATTTTATTTTATTTTGGTATGAGTCCCTATATCTCACTTTTTGTGTTGATTTTAGTCTCTAAAGTCAAAATCCGCAGGTTTCCTGTGAATTTTCCTACGGATTTTACCTTTAGGAACTAAAACCATCACAAAAGTGAGATATAGGGACTCAGACAAAAAAAAGATATAGGGACCAAAATTCAAAACTCGCTAACTTACTGAGACCAAAAGACTATTTAAGCCTAAAAAAATAAAATAAAAGGTCTTAAAATATAGTTGTTGGGATTCGATGACATGTCCTATAAATACTTTACCCATCGGTTTGCAGCAAAACTGAGGTAATAAGTCATTAAAAAAATTTTAGAAAAATTAAAAGGTGATAAAATGTAGTTATTGGGATTCAAATACGTGTCCTTTAAATACTTTATCCCTCGATTTTCAGCAAAACTGAGGTAATATATCATAAAAAAAATTAAAAATGCTAAAATGTAGTTGTTGGGATCCGAATGTGTCTCCTCTAAATACTTTACCCCTCGATTTACAGTTAAAACGAGGGGATATATGTTACTTCAAAAAAAAATTAAATGTAACGCGTCTATGGTTTACACCTCATTTTTTTGTTGGGTGAGGTAAAGTTTCGTCATAAAATGTATTATTTGTAGTACTGGTTAACTTGACTCCAAAAATATTTTCTAATCATCTGTATTGATATCATGATTTCACATCACCTTTAATATTTTGAATGTCTAGACCAACATTATGCTTGGGTCATTGATCCATTCACTATATTTCACAAAATGACCTCAATAAATTTTGATTTCAAAATTTGCACTAGCATGGCATTAAAATTACATTCTTAAGGAAATTTGATTTTCAAATTAGCACTTAACATCAAGAGAATTCCCATAATATGCAGTTGGTTGAGGAACTTAATCATGTTAGAGAAGTCCAGTCAGGGGAAAATCACTTCGATAATCGGTAAAACCGAGTCAACCACTCCAAGAGTTGTTTAGCCAGGAGAAAATCTTTCCAGGGCTCATGTTGGGGAAATTCACCTTAGCAGAACATCAAATGACAACCACCCCAAAAGTTGGTTAGTCAGGGGAAAATCACTTTGAGGATCATGCTGGGACAAACCACCTCAATGAGCATAATGAGTCCAACTTCAAAAGGACGGTCAATTAAAGTAAACCACTCAAAAAGTCGGTGAATCAGGGGGGAGACGACTTCAACATTCAAAATACTAGGGCAAGTCGTCTCGAGGCCTTCTCATGGAAAGACTACTTCAAAACTCCTTCTGAGGTAATTATCTTCAAAGACCCAATAGACTGGGCAAGATGGGCCACAAAGGGACAAGTCATCTCCATACTTTCAAGTAGCTTAAGTGTACTATCCCATATCCCCTTAAATGCTCAATTAGTTGTTAGTTGAGATCAGTTGAGTTCCTATGTACTCTATTTGGTGTTAGTTAAGACAATTTGAGCTCCTATGTGCTCTAAATGTTGTTAGTTGGAACCAATAGGGTACCCATTGAACTCTGAAGAGATAAATTATTAACAAAAGAGACATGCCAATATTAATTAGTATGAGAGAGGATATTTTGATAATATTAATAATTGGTCAATTGGTACTAGAAGAAAAAATATCAAATGAGATATTTTATATTACTACCTAATATTATAATATATATTAATTATATGTTATATATATTTTTGTATGGTATAGAAAGAAAGAAGGAAAGTAATAGATAAGAAGAAGTAGGAAGAGATAAGAATGAAAGAGAGAGTTATCAGAAAGAGAAAAAAAAAGAGAAAAAAAGGAAGGGAAGAAAGAAAGAAAGAGGAAAAAGAGAAAGAGGAAGAAGAGAAGAAGAGGAATGAAGGAAGAAGAAGGAAAAACCTCATGAAGATCATGATCATCACCACCAATCATCTCATTTTCATCATCTTCTTCATCATCCTCATCAATCTAAGGTGAGTTCCTAGATAGTTGTGGCTTTGGGGGGGGGGGGGGGGGGGGGGGGGGGGGGGGGGGAGGAGCCTCATGGAAGTGGGATTAGGTTTTGTGAATTTGTTGGTGTTCATGCTTCTATGTCTCATACCATGATTCCTTCATACTTTTGTGTGAGTTATGTTGTGTTGTCGTGTTGGAACAATGATGTTGTGTTTGGTAGATGTTAATCATTGTTGGATAGTGTTTAAAATTCATGAATCTATGCTAGAAAGTATGAAGACATGAATGGGTATAAGTTAGGATGGTTTAGGGATGTTAAACATGGAAGAAAAAGTGTTTAGAATAGGTAATTTTGGAAATTCTACAGGTGTCAATCGATTGGTTGCAGAAAAGTTGCAGAACCAATCGATCTGTTCATGATTCTGTGAAGAAAAAGCTGAATTTTGCTGATGTCAATCGATTGGCTACATTGCTCAATCAATTGGTCCTGTCTAATTTCACCAAAAATAGAAGTCAGTAACTTCACACAATCAATTGACTCCCAGTGCAATCGATTAGTCCAACCTTGTTTTACCTAAAACCACTTGTTCCTTGTTTCTAATACATATTAGGAGTCCATTAACTTATACCATAATATATATGTATTAGATTGACAATAACCGGTCGATCTATATGCAATCGAGTGGTTTTTGATCTAGAAATCCGATTAGGTTAAAGCGATTATAGTTTTAGTTTCGTAAATCCATTTTGGATGCGGTCAGAAGCGTTAGGAAGCTAACGAAGATAACTATAGTATAGAGAGAAGTATCTATGATTTATTCCATTATAAATTTTACATGAGTATGATTAAACCCATCGTATGATGATTGGACGGATACTCACTTTGTCGTGTGAGAGTGGAATAAGTTAGAATGAGTTTAGTAGTGTGATGGCTTTGCCTATGGTTATTGGGACATGTTAGATTATCATGTGTGCTTATTGTATACTTGATTGTGAAATGAATTGGTTCCATGTCTCCATCATAAGACGAGAATCATGCCTCCTACTTTTATGAGGTTTAATACATTGGAAAGTGAATCCAATACCTCATCAAGTGATAAGAATAGACCATGGGATGCCATGGGTATTATGTGTATTGGTTATAAATGGTTATGAATTGTTGTTGTGTTTCTTATGTGATGCATTCCATAACCTATGCATGAATTGTTATTGCGTTGAGTATGATATGATTGGTTGATCGTATTAGTTAAATAATAATATGACTAAAACTTATGAGTGAGGTAAACCTATGAGAATTCTAGGTACGTGACTTAGAAAGATAACTTAAGTCATGAAATGATTTAGATAGTGATGCTTGGACGTAATCGTACCGTGGTGTGTACAACGAACAAGTAGTCACAGAATGATACATTAACATGCTTTGTATGGAACATGTGTGATTTATGTATGAGAATGAATCATGTTATGATGCCATGAGAATTGATATGATATCCTGAGAATTGGTTGATATTTGGTGAGGAACATTTGTTCCAAAAGTCCTATTTGTTATTGAGAATTAATCACGTATTCAGAATTAGTTGTGATTGTGCACATACCACTTTGAGGGCTTAGGTAAAGCGGTAAGTGGGGATGTGGCACCAATGATTCGTGCCTTAATTTGGTTTGAGCCCCAACCATGGCGGACATGAGGGAAAGGTGGACACCTAAGTGGGTTAGAGGCCCATACGGTGAAAGATACTCTAAGTGGGTTAAAGTCCCATACGGGTGACGGTAGCTTGAACTGGGGATTAAGCCTCATAGAGGACATAATATTCATCGTGAAAGTTGAATCATACAAGCATGCGTGAGCCAAGCCTAGCTTAGACGTAAGTCCGTTCAGGGATTGATGTTTCGTGAATCCGAATTGTGATTTATTGAGTGGATGCACTCAAGCGACATGTTTCCATACATTGTGATTATCCCTTAGTTACTCAAGTCCCAGTTACAAGGTGCGAGTGATGCACAAGTAACGGAACGTGAATACTTGAGTTAGAATCGAGTAGAAACCCTATAGAGCCGAATGGATCCATAGGATAGGAGAACTCACTGAGATTGCATTAAGTTATAGGGTGGAACAACTTTATCCATGACTTACCTTGGACTAATCTTTTAAATTATTAGAAATTTAAACCAATATAAATAATACTCTCATAAATAATGTCTCATTTCTTATTTATTCATGAGGATCCACGACTCTCCAAACATACGATATGTAAAAGCGAAGTGGATAAAAATATATGACAATATACGGTCCCTTCAATCCAAAGACATTAGAGACGAAGCGGTTATAATTAACATGTTTGTTCAAATACATGGGTTCGCACCATTATTGATGTTATAATATTTTGAAATAATGGTCCACAACAGACTACTTATCAAAATTGTCCATATATTTAAAATTTGTAAAATCTTAGATTTCATACTTAACTTAAGTCATGAAATATTTATGTTAGTTGTAAATATAAATATTATTAATAAAATATAGTGAAAAACTTAACAAATAATAAAGTTTGTAAACTTTAATACCAAATTAATAGATTTTCACCAATAATTTTTAATATAACCATGTTTTAAATTTAAAAAAATGGGAACTCAGAGGATATTGGAGTCTTCTCCTATTTTTAAAGAGGAACGCCAATTGAATTGATGTCTCATATTTTTTTATATTTTTTTTAACTACATGTAGATTTTCCTATATATTTGATATTATCTAGGAATTTATCTTTAAAGCGTTTTGCCTGAATAGGTAAATCCACTTACAATATCAATTAACAGTTAGATTCGCATAAAAATTAATATGTACCATCAAATCTCAGAAAAATCTGTATATAATTAAAAAAACATAAAAAAAGAAGAAGTGGCAATTCAATTTAAATATATGAGAGACATCGATTGCTTCAATTCAATTTAAATATATGAGAAACATCAATTGCTTCAATTCAATTTAAATATAGGAGGGACATTGCTTCTAAATCTTTATTTTATGAGTATATTAAATATTATGGGACAAGTTGATTAAGTTGATATTAAAGTTTGAAAACTTGATTATTTGAGAAAAAGTTTCAGATCAAGTATCTAGAACTACATCTATCTTTGTTGGTATTGTAAATATTGTCCAAAGCATGTGAGATGAAAGTCAAGCATATTAAAATTTGTCAGATTTAGATCCTATATTATATTTTCAAATATTATACTACGTTATGAACTCGTCCACCGCTAGAGTAGGCTACTGTTTCTTTTATCTATTGAATTTGCATATTTTTCCAATAGGTGTGTGAGATTCTTATCATAACAAAACAATTTTTTTATGAAACATTTGCTTGAATTGTAAATTAGATGACATATGATTACTTGAATCATTTTCTGGTCTAACAACAAGAATACTTTTTCATTTGACGTTGTGTTTGAAGCTGCGTGTCATGGCTTGACTAAAGTTATTATTATACAAGTATATATTTTTACACTAAAGTTATTATTTTTACAAGTATATTTCACCCGACAAATCTCCAAATTCACCTGACGTTGTGTTTGAAGCTGTGTGTCATGGCTTGCCGTCTGTACTGTGTTATCATCGTGGAGATATAAGTTTTTAAATCATGTATTACTTTCTATCTTAATCTCCACTGTACGTTGCCGTTGTAATAACATCGTTCGGCGCAAGACGTGGCGGGTGAAGGAAGTAGAGTGATACTGCCACAAAGACGGTGGAAGGTGGCAGGAGATTTTTAATATAAATAACAAGAATGTACACATGTCAAGATTTAGTATAGACGTTTGATCTCATCGAATTGATGATATTGATCAAATGTCACCGTGATTTTCGGGTTTTAGAGTCGTAAGATCATGATCTTATATGTAAAATTGCATAAACACTATACATATGAATATTTTCTTTTATATTTTTAAAATTTATTTTTTTGAATAATATTAACTGAAATTCTATTATTAGAAATATATTTTCAAATTAAAAATTTTCTAAGAACTTTTGTTCAAAACATTTAATTTAAAAATAAAAATAAAATAAAATAAAATAATGGATATAATGTGAGTAGGGTTAGTAGTTATGATTAATTATCAAAATAAATTTCACCTTTTAAAATAAAAATTGAATCAAAATTAACCTTTTTTATTCATGCATTGTTGGTGAGTAAGAATTTCGTGATGAACTTTGATCGTGTATACTTCTATGTGAGATTTATCGTAACGTCCTGAATTTTAATATAAGACATTGCTTAGAAAATATTAAAATAAATTTATTTTATATAAAAATAAAAAATTTAAAAACTTAAACAATTCAAAGTCAATCTAAATTCCTAAGCAGAAGATCATCAGGTTTGTAATTCAAAATGTGTTGCAATCTTGAAACTTCACACTAATATCTTAATGTTTGTTGTAAATGTCATAAAAACAAATAAAAAGAGAGTTAAAATCATAAAAATACAAATATAACATACAATTCTAAGTGAATTATATAAAAGAAATACTTACCAAAATTTATAATATTGAATCCATCACCTTAAAACATGATGCAAATAAAGGAGTTAAATAAATATTACTCCCAATAAGGACTTCTAAGTATTATATGAAAAAAATACGTATGTGTATAAGACTATATCATCCGGATATAATCACGGGCCACTATGACAACCACACATAAATTTTTATCCATTATTAAGATAATTATACAAAAAAATTACCCACCTCTAAGACAATCAGAAGATGAATATATTATGTCATGACGCAAAATAAAATATGACCTTCCAATTAGACAACCACAAGGTCAAAATCTTATTTATTATCTAATTTAGAAGTATACAGTTCATCGACTCAATTTAAGATGATGTAAAATAAAACATGATGCAAAAAATTTATGTTGTAACTAGATCAATTTAAAAAATTAACTCTCTATTTAATCACTCATAGAAATTGCAACAAACACATATACATGACTATATTATATTATAAATTAATTAGTATTTTTCTCACTTGAATTCACTATGTACTCGTACATAAAGGTATCATTAATGGCTTGAATGTCAGAAGCAACCCCCTCCAAGACATGGAGAGTGAAGCATGAAGCAAGTTTAAGAAGTTGCCTCCTAAAGCAAATGGACCAGATGGGAAAGCTCATCCTAGATGTTGATAATCATTACACCATCTATTATCATTTGTATTTTTCTTGTTGATTAAGTGCAATTTGTTTTTGAATTTAATATTTTGAACAATAATATTGAATAAATGTGAATGCATCTTTTGATTTAATCCATTTGTGTTCATTCTTGTTATTTTTCTTTCATTTATGCAAAAAAAAAACCAATATTTCTCTCATTCACTTTTCTTTATCAAACTTTTGATCTAGCAAATATTCAATGGAGAATGATGAAAATGATATACCCAAAATTGTTGACAATATGTTTTTGGATAAAATTTTGTTTATGATGTAATTCATTATTTCAAACACTCCAAACACCGGAGAGATAAGGAGGTAATCCTTAGTCAAACACTTTGAGGCTAAAATTTGGTGTTTCTTTCGGAATTAAAAATCCTTAATCTTAACAAAGGCATGGCAGTTGTGTTCATCTATACACCTTCCAATAAAAGGTTCAACAATAAGCTCTTCCTCACACTCATCAAGAAGCATCGAAGAAGTCGTAAAATACCAAAAAAAAGGTTAGAGAGTTTATTCTACAACCAACCATTCACAATGCAGTCACAATCTTTCAACAAAAACAAAAAAGAAATAAAAAAAAGAAAGAAAAAGTCCGCTAAGTTAAAACTAAAAGAAAATGACTTAGGAAAAAATCAGGGCATCTCAGTTCACTAAAAAGTTCAAAGAAGCAGTTCAGACAAAAATAAGGGATAAAAAATTAAAAGAGGTCATCAAAATCATCAACAAACAAAAAAAGATTAGGTGACCACCACATCAAGAAATCAAAGGGTCGCCAAAATTCTTGAAAAAACAATATTTGTGACTATCAAATAAAGTGTGTGACTGCCACCTCAAGCAAAAAAAAAACTCATTGGTTCTCGGACCATCATATCTCCACATTCAAATCTCTCTTGGAAGTTGAATGCAGGTGTCAAATTAATTGAACGTGGGACTAGAGGTCATCAAGGAGAATGGGTTTGGTTAAAATGAAATTTTGAGCTTTGTCATACGGTGAACTGGACTTTTTGTGTTTTTTATCGCAATGTCGCGGTTAGCAAGAGTCGCCACCGACTTTTCTTTTATCCAATAAGGAAAGGTGGAAAAGAACAGGAAAGACCTTAATTTAGATTTTGGGTTCGGGAGGTACATTATACAAAGGGAAGGTGTTAGCACCCTTTGTATCCATGGTTATCCATGGGCTCTTAATTGCTCGATCACTTATATTATTTTTTGTCTAAAAAAGTGTTTGTGAATTGTTTGGAAAATTGTTTTGAAAAGAGAATTTAACTTTGTAATGATTCTTGTATGAATGTATACAAAGTGGTTATCTCGTTTAGTTTTGAAAATTGTTTAGAAAAATATAACTCGGTAATGATTCTAGTATGAATGTATACCAAGTGGTGATTTTCTGAAGGTATTTTGAAAGGTGTGAGGTGTGAAAAATGTTTTAGGTTGTGAGCCAGCAATTAAGAGTTATACCGACCCAAGGTCTTTATGAGTATTTCCTATCCTTTTGAGGGTAAAACTGTCCTTATTATTGAGAAATAAGTAGTTTTATCCTTTGGATGTAAAAGGGTCATCGTAGGGTCATCGATTGGTCATTGAAGGCAACAGTTACGAGGATACCTTAGCATTCGAAGGGACTATCATCTTTTAACCGTAGGCAACATCGGAGGGTCATCGAGGGACAAAGTTGTATATTCGAAGGCAACATCCGAGGGACTATAATTTATTTTATGATGATTTAACCGAAGGGTCTTTGCTAAGGGTATCCCCACGTTCGCGGGACATGACCGTAATATCGTAATCGTAAGGCAACAAAGAGAGGTCCAAGATCACTTATTCAAAGGCAAAGTTTTACAATTAATTATATAATTAGGATGAAACTCCACATTAAAATTATTAAAAATAATATATTAAAAAATTAATACATTAGAAATTAATACATTAAAAATTAATTTAGGGTGAAACTCCACAAGGGTATCCCACAAATAAAGTGGAATACCTAGCCAATAACCTTTTCCTGGGATATGTGAACCTTTACGAAACTCAAAAAAAAGAAACATGTCAGAACACCAAATCAGGGTGCAATCGAAGATTACACCGGAGAAATATCACAACAATAAATAGGATAGGATGAATAATGCATGGCTATGATAAAAACATAAAAAAAAAACAGACTAGAAGAATCAAGTACTGTCTCGTTCGCCTCTGTCTCGCCTAGCGAAGGCCACGGATTTTGAATTTGAAAACAGCCCCATGTTAGGAACTTTGAATTTTATGGCATTTTATCACAGGAATAACATGGTCAAACATTCAGGGTATTCAGGCATATTTAAATTCCCATACGAAAGCAAATTATATATCAACATTTAATCATGACGCATTATATATGTAGATATGGCCAATTGAAAGTATAAACAATAGAGATACGCAAACCTGTTTGCCAATTCAAGGTTGAAGGGATTGACCACTTGTAGTATCGGAATAAGTTAGGCGGCGGGAATTGGACGGCGATGGCTTCGGTGCAGATGGGCTGCCTTCAGGGTTTCTTTACTCTGAATTCTCCGGGTAGGCAGGGTTCCTATGCCAAAGTTTCTATCCGTCCTTCTCTGTTCTCTCTCTTTCTTTTTCCTCAAGGTTTTGTTCCAAGGAAACCTCAGAGTGTTTTGCTTCTCTTCCTTCTTTCTCCAGTGAATCTCCCAGTGTAAACTCCAAGTCTAACTCCCCCTCCTTTCCTCTACTGAAACTTCAGTATTTATAGACTAATTTCGTGGGTAATGGGCTTGAAATGAGGGAGACCCAAGTCCAAAATAATTTGTTATATTTTATTTATATATTTATTTTAATTATTTAATTAATTAATTAATTAATTAATTAATTAATTTTTTTTTTTTTTTTTTCGTTTTTTTTTTCGTTTTTTTTTTTTTTTTTTTTTTTTTTTTTAGGAAAAATGATGGGTAATTTTTGGGGTATGACAGCTGCCCCTGTTCAATATTCTTGAACCGAGAGAGTTAGGATGGCGTGTATGCCATTCGTGGTCTGGAGGTGGAAGATTATTGAACACTAGAATGCCCCAAAAATTTGCACTTGAGAATCGACAGTTGGTCTTGATGGAGATGGGCTTAAAGATGCCATCCGGGAGGTTTGATGACGAAAGCTTCAGATCGAGTCGTACATTAGGCCAATTTGAAGACATGGGTGCCACACTGGGTCGTACATTAGACCGAATAATGAGTCATCCATTAGGCTGCCGACTTCGTTGGGGAGTCGGAGTATGTCATATGCTGTTGGGGATAAAGGATCAGAATGGACCATACGCTAGATCGTATCTGAGTTGCAGAATGAGTCGTACGTTAGGCTGAATCTGATGACGAAAGGGGTAGTCGTACGTTAGACTACACTTCAGAAATGTACCGTATGTTAGGTAGCATCTGAGGGGATGGACATCCGAACGGGTCGTACGTTAGACCGTCGCAGAATGAGTCGTCTGTTAGGCCGCATCTGATGATGAAAGCGGTAGTCGTACGCCAGACTACACTTCAGAAATGTACCGTACGTTAGGTAGCATCTGAGGGTTGTAAGATCCAAACGGGTCGTACGTTAGACCGCGTTGGAGTTGCTGGAGTTCAGAATGGATCGTACGTTAGATCGTATCTGAGTTGCAGAATGAGCCGTACGTTAGGCTGTATCCGAAGAAGAAAGTAGTCGTACGCTAGACTACACCCCTGAATGTACCGTACGCTAGGCAGCATCTGAGGATTTGAAGGTCCAAATGGGTCGTACGTTAGACCGCATTGGAGTTGCTGAAGAAGTCATATGTTGGGCTGAATCAGAATGAACCGTACGTTAGGCTGTATCTGATAACCTGTATATGTTGTACTTGCAATAAATGTCTGGGATGGGCTTAAAGATGCCATCGTTAGGAGGATATCGAAGTGTTGTCAGAATGAATATTCCCATGAACTGTATTTGAAATATGTATCTGAATCTTGAATGTGATTGATAAAGGTGTCTGTCTGAATGAACCTTTTATTTTGACTATATCAGGAGGATAAATAACCTGCAAAGAAAAGTTAGCTTCATGCTATGTCATGATGTATGAGATGTTTCGTGTTATGCTAAAATAAATGCGAATGTTGTATGCATGTGTATGCTGTGAAATGATGTAATGAATGAGTTATGCGTATGAGAAGTTCTGCTTGGGGACTCTACTGGGGAAAATAAATCCCCATCTACTGATTGGAGATATTTGTAACGATGACCCTTTCTCGGCAGTGGGTTCTTGATTCTGTCTGATGGTAGAAATATTCCACAGATCTTGGCTGAGGATGGATGAGATGATCAATCTGTCTGATGATGCCGACCTCTGTTGGGGAGTAACTGGCTGTGCCGGGGAATACTGCTAATTTCTTCTGAGGAATAACAGACTTGCTGGGGGAATAGAATTGGTAGCGGATTCATTGGAAGCATGGTTAGACCTTCTCCTCGATCCTGAAGTCGGGTAGTAATTGCTATTGCTATTCTACGCATATATTTTGGTAAACATTTATCATATTCAAATGCACATATTAATTCAAATTAAATCAATGGACATTTACGCAAACAAAACAGAAAAAGTAAAACAAAAGCATCTTTTTTGAAATGAATCGCATTGATTTTGAAAGGAGGCCTATGAACAGGCAATTTGTGTACAAGGAGACAGAAATCCTAGTAAGAGGAAATTGTCAAAAACAAAGAGAAAGCTATGCAGAAAAGTCTTATTGATTTTAAGTCTACTACTGTCATTATGTCTTCAAGCATCTCATCCCCTGCTGTCGGATAGAAGTGATTGGCTTGGTCAATCCCTTGAACTTGGATAAAGTTGACTGAGAACGGGACATAGTCGTACGCTTTAATCCCTAATTTTTGCCTGGACCGCCTTTTCAGGTTTTCAGTCCACCAGGATACCCTTTTTTGCCCAAGCCGCCTTTTCAGGTTTTCGACTTGCCGGGTGTACATTTTTTTATATATATCCCTAATTTTTGCCCGAACCCTTTTGGTTCGCCGGGATGCCCTTACTTTTGCCTAGATACGTCGATCTAGCGGGTCTCTTTCATGCGTAGTATTTTTTAACTATGTCCGCGTTCACGGGATGCGGGAAATCTTCGCCATCCATTGTAGCAAGTATCATGGCTCCACCAGAGAATACCTTCTTAACTACAAATGGCCCTTCGTATGTGGGAGTCCATTTGCCTCTGGGATCAATTTGTGGTAGGATGATACGCTTTATCACCAAGTCGCCCATTTGATACACTTGTCTCTTGACCCTTTTGTTGAATGCCCTGGTCATGCGCTTCTGATATATCTGCCCGTGACATACAGCCGCAAGTCTCTTCTCATCAATCAAATGTATCTGATCGAGTCGAGTCTGAATCCATTCGTCCTCGTCTAAGCCCGCCTCTTTCATGATCCTTAGAGAGGGAATCTGAACCTCTACTGGTAAAACGGCTTCCATTCCGTAGACTAAAGAGAAAGGAGTTGCCCCTGTCGAAGTTCGTACCGAAGTACGATAACCATGAAGAGCAAATGGTAACATCTCATGCCAGTCTTTGTACGTTACCGTCATCTTTTGTATAATCTTCTTAATATTCTTATTAGCCGCTTCTACAGCGCCGTTCGTCTTTGGCCGGTACGGAGAAGAGTTATGGTGTTTTATTTTGAACTGCGTGCAGAGTTCAGTAATCATCTTATTGTTCAAATTAGTGCCATTGTCAGTGATAATTCTCTCAGGGACGCCGTATCGGAAGATGAGGCTGTTCTTGATGAATCGTGCCACCACATTCTTAGTAACAGAAGCAAATGAGGCTGCCTCCACCCACTTTGTGAAGTAATCAATAGCAACAAGGATGAAACGATGTCCATTAGAGGCGGTAGGTTTAATCTCGCCAATCATATCAATGCCCCACATTGCAAAGGGCCAAGGCGCTGTCAACACGTTTAATGGAGCAGGAGGCACATGTACTTTATCCGCATAGATCTGGCACTTATGACAAGTTCTGGAGTGATGGTGGCAATCAGTTTCCATGGTAGACCAATAATACCCTGATCTCAGAATCTTCTTGGCCATCGTATGTCCACTAGAATGAGTCCCAAAGATACCGTCGTGCATTTCTTCCATAATCTTCTCTGATTCCTTTCTATCCACACAGCGAAGTAAAGTCGAATCATGGTTACGTTTGTACAATATTCCATTACTCAAAAAGAATTTAGCGGAGAACTTCCTCAGAAATTTCCTGTCATTGATGGATGTCCCTTCAGGGTATTCTTGAGCTTCTAAATATCTTTTTATCTCGTGGTACCAAGGCTTCTCTTCTACTTCATCAGCGTTAAGTTCATAACAATATGCTGGTTCGTCTAGTCGTTCAATGGTAATCCGGGGAGCTTCATTGTCCCATCTGACTCTGAACATAGATGACATGGTAGCTAATGCGTCTGCCAACTGGTTCTCCTCTCGTGGAATATGTTCGAATGTGATCTCTTCAAAGTATGGGATTAATGTCAACACCCGTTCTCGATAAGGGATGAGATTCGGAAGTTTAGTGTCCCATTCTCCTTTGACCTGACTGATTACCAAGGCTGAGTCTCCGTACACCTTCAAGAACTTGATTCTTAGGTCTATAGCAGCTCTGAGTCCCAAAATACACGCTTCATACTCAGCCATATTGTTGGTGCACTCAAAACATAGTCTAGCGGTGAAAGGCGTATGGCCACCCTTGGGGGAAATGATCACGACGCCAATACCGTTGCCCAATGCGTTAGACGATCCATCAAAAACCATAGTCCATCGGGATCCCACTTCAGGTCCTTCCTCTGGTCCAGGTTCTTCATAATCAGTAACAAGCATGACATCCTCATCTGGGAACTCAAAATTCATAGACTGATAATCATTCACTGCCTGATGAGCCAAATGATCAGCTAGCACGCTTCCTTTGATTGCTTTTTGGGTGGTATACTGGATATCATACTCTGTTAAAATCATCTGCCATCTTGCTATTCTTCCGGAGAGGGCGGGTTTCTCAAATATGTATTTGATAGGATCCATCTTAGAAATCAACAAAGTGGTGTGATTCAACATATACTGTCTTAGTCGGCGAGCAGCCCAGGCCAAAGCACAGCAAGTTTTCTCGAGCAGTGAGTATCTTGTTTCACAGTCGGTAAACTTTTTGCTAAGGTAGTATATGGCATGCTCTTTTCGACCAGACTCGTCATGTTGCCCCAACACGCACCCCATTGAGTTTTCTAAAACGGTCAAATACATGATTAGAGGTCTTCCCTCAACTGGTGGTACCAGAATCGGAGGTTCTTGGAGGTACTTCTTGATTTTGTCGAAAGCTTCTTGACATTCATCATTCCATATCATCTCTTGATTTTTTCTCAGTAACTTGAAGATGGGTTTGCAAGTAGCGGTCAAATGGGAAATAAATCGGGCAATGTAATTCAAACGTCCCAAGAAACCTCTGACTTCTTTATTCGTACGGGGAACTGGCATCTCTTGAATAGCTCTTACCTTGGCTGGGTCGACCTCAATACCTTTACCACTGACAATAAAGCCCAAGAGTTTACCAGATCTTACTCCAAAGGTGCATTTGTTCGGGTTCAATCTCAACTTGTATTTCTTCAGCCTCTCAAACAGTTTGTATAAATGATCGAGATGTTCTTCTTCAGTATGAGACCTAGCTATCATATCGTCCACATATACTTCTATTTCATGATGGATCATGTCATGGAACAAAACCACCATAGCACGCTGGTACGTTGCTCCTGCGTTCTTTAAACCAAACGGCATTACTTTATAACAGAAGGTGCCCCATTGCGTCACAAACGTAGTCTTCTCCATGTCCTCAGGTGCCATTTTGATCTGGTTATAACCCGAGAATCCATCCATGAAGGAGAATACCTTGTGTTGAGCGGTGTTGTCTACCAGAACATCAATATGTGGCAGTGGAAAATCATCTTTGGGACTCGCTCTATTCAAATCTCTGTAATCCACACACATTCGCACCTTACCATCCTTCTTTGGCACTGGTACCACATTAGCAACCCATTGAGGATAAGAAGTAACAGCCAGAAAACCAGCGTCAAATTGTTTCATCACCTCGGCTTTGATTTTCTCGGACATCTCAGGACGCATGCGACGAACCTTTTGCTTAACAGGACGACAATCTTCCTTCATCGGCAAACGATGCACCACTATATCGGTATCCAGCCCTGGCATGTCTTCGTAAGACCAAGCAAAAATCTCCACATAGTCATGTAGCATCTGGATCAATCTTCCTTTGACACTGCTTTCCAAGCCTGCTCCTATTTTGACTTCTTTCTTGTCCACCTCGGTACCCAGATTTACAGTCTCAACTGACTCCTCATGCGGCTGTATAGTCCTTTCTTCTTGCAGTAACAGTCTGGCAAGTTCTTCAGGTACTTCACAATCTTCCTCACTTCCATCTTCAGCTCGGTAGATCGGATTTTCAAAGTCATAATGAACAGTAGTAGAACTATTATCAACAGGATCCAGAGTGGATAGGGATCTGCAATTCGTTACGTGCGTGTGTGTAAGAAAACATAGCTCGTTTGAAAGATAATAGGAAAGACAAAGAGCGCAATATTTGAATGCAAAACGTCCATTGATTTATTGAATATAAATATGCTTATGAAAATGACAAAACCCTTAACAAATTAGCTATTATGCCTCGGGCATAGACACAATGCTTTAAGAAGTTTGATTGTAAAAGAAAATTAAAATTTGCAATTCTAGAATAAACAATAACAATTACTCCTGACTAAAGGAAATCGGGATAATGTCTTCAGTCTTCCAATTGTTGAGTCCGTCACCAATTGTTGGGAAAATCCAGCTATCCAAGTCGCAATCACTATCAGCATCTTCCATAGCATTAATCTGATTTTTGACTATCTTTCCAGAGTTAAACCCCAGGCCAGCTTTATCAGACTTGTACGGTACATTGATCAGTTGACCCCAACCAGCACGATCACCATTTTCAATCACGGCTTGAGCATCTTTGAGAGAGATCATGACAGGGGGAGCACGAACAACCTTGGGCACAAGGGGAGTTGGCTTAAGGACAGGACTGGGTGGAGGAACCACTTCAAATGACTGAGAAGGAGTCTCAAAGAATTCACCATCCATCTCGACGTATTTCAAGGCTTGCACACTACTGACAATATACTCTTCTTCTCCACATACAGTGACAACCATGCCTGCTATTGGATACTTCAGCTTTTGATGAAGCGACGAAGCTACCGCACCTGCCCCATGGATCCAAGGGCGCCCCAACAAGCAGGAGTAGGCGGGACGAATGTCCATCACGTGAAAGGTAGTGTTGAAGACTTGAGGTCCTATCTTGATAGGGAGAACCACTTCACCATAGACAACACTCTTCGCACCATCGTAAGCACGCACCACAACATCACTAGGTTTCAGTTCAATGCCTTTGTAGTCAAATTTATCGAGTACAGCTTTCGGGAGCACATTCAAGGAAGAGCCGTTGTCGATCAACACGTGAGCCAGGGTGATCCCCTCACACTCGATGGAGATATGCAGAGCTTTATTGTGATTCTTTCCTGCTGGCGTCAGGTCAGCATCGGAAAAGCCTAGGCCATTGTCAACAGTCAAATTAGCAACATAATGTTCGAATTGATCGACGGATGTTTCTTGAGGCACATGAGCGGTCTTCAAGAATTTCATCAATGCATTGGCATGGGATTCAGAGGATAATAACAAGGACAACATTGAGATTTTAGACGGAGTATGCCCCAATTGTTCCACTACATCAAAATCGCTCTTACGGATGATTTTCAGCATCTCTTCCATTTCCTGTTTGGCAACATCTTCAGAAGTAACTTCGACCGATGTCTCTGACTGAGGAGGATTGACTGGTCTTTTTCCTCGAATTTCGGGAGCGGGAGGTGAGATTTCTGGAGAGAAGATCCTTCCACTTCGAGTAATTTTACTAGTCCCCACAATATCATTAGGATTAGCAGAACTACCAACTTGCTTTATGCCATGGATGTAAACGTCGCCTCCATAGTTCCACGGAATAGCTTTGCTGGAGGAATATGGCACGGGGCCAGGTGCGGTAATAATCAGGGGAGCCACTTTGGGCTCAGCAGTAATCTTCACAG
Organism: Lathyrus oleraceus; assembly: GCF_024323335.1. Taxonomy (NCBI): domain Eukaryota; kingdom Viridiplantae; phylum Streptophyta; class Magnoliopsida; order Fabales; family Fabaceae; genus Lathyrus; species Lathyrus oleraceus. The sequence continues at coordinate 146,329,862 of NC_066579.1, forward strand.
GCACTCTAGTAGCGGTAATCTTCACTGGAGCTTTGGACCTAGCAATCACAGATACCTCTTCAATAGAGTTGTCCACCTTAGGAACCCTTTCAAATAGAATTGTACGATCATCCATCAGCCGTTGAATGCCGTTCTTCAACTTCAAACAATCATTGGGTCGGAGTACACAGAGATCGCAATCTTCAGCACAACCTGGAAATAAACCAGCTTGCAATAAATTCTTCTTAACGATCAGGAGAGGAGATGCTAAATCAGCAACGTCAGTAACGTGAGAATTGTCGTCCACAACATTAACATTCTGGTCATGATTAGGCATAGGTGCTGTGATGACATTGGGGGTCGCCGGAGGATCAAATTCAATTTCTCCAGCGTCGATCATATCCTAAATCTTGTTCTTCAACAACCAGCAATCATTCGTATCATGCCCGGGGCTATCGGAGTGATAGGCACACCTGGCGTTGGGATTATAACGAGGAGAAGTAGTGTTGGGATTTGCAGGAGGGCCTCTGAGGGTAATCAAATTGGCCTTTAACATACTCTGCAGTGCTTGGGTTAAAGTCATATTGATCTTGGTAAACTGTCTTCTCGACCTGTCTTGTCTGTGTTGGAAGTTCTGAGATGGCGGTGCGGCAATTGTAACTGCCCCAACAGTATGGTCACGATTCTTCTTGTTATGCTTCCTCTCACTGTACACAGCATTTGATTCATTCTTTCCCTGATAGGACTTTTTGGTGCTTGCAGAAGTAGTTGCCTGTATCTTTCCACTTCGAATGCCGCTTTCAACCCGTTCACCTGTCAAGATAAGTTCAGTGAAACCTGACGAGGAACTTCCCAGTAGATGGCTGTAGAATGGGCCAGTCAGTGTACCCATGAACATGTCCACTAACTCTCGATCATTCATAGGGGGTTTGACTCTGCCAGCCAAATCTCTCCACTTTTGAGCATATTCTTTGAAACTTTCTTTAGAGCCCATAGTCATATTTTGTAGCTGTAGCCGAGTAGGCGCTAACTCAGAATTATACTGGTAGTGCTTGTAGAAAGCTGTTGCTAAATCAGTCCATGTGCGGATGTTAGAGCTCTCAAGCTGATAATACCACTCTAACTGTGTGCCAGACAGACTCTCTTGGAAGAAATGGATCCACAGTTTCTTATCAGTAGTGTGCGGCTGAATCTTTCTCACATAAGCCCTTAGATGCATCTGAGGACAAGAGGCACCATCATACTTAGTGAAAATGGGAACCTTGAATTTGCGGGGAATGACCACATCAGAGACCAGACCCAAGTTTTCGAAATCCAGACCGGGCACTTTCTGCCCCTCCATAGCTAGCATACGTTCTTCCAGCAACTTGTACTTATCATCCTTCGGAGAGTACTGTTCATGTTCATAATCTTCGTCGTCGTCCTCAGAATTGACGAGATTAGGATTCTCATCTTCCGAATCATTCTCGGTCTCTTCTTCTGAATCCTTCGGAATTCTAATCTTGACTCCTGTAACCTGTCCCTTAAGCCTTCTCCCCGGGTTGATGTAACCCACAGGTTTCTGGTCCTTCTTCTTCTCCATCAAAAGAGCTTTCAGTTCTTCCTGCCCCTTAGATAAGCTCAGCATCATTTCCTGGAATTGAGCATTCTGGGCCTGGAGATCTTTGACAGTTTGTTCGAGAGCCATTGTTCAATCTGTTTGAATCTGCTGGAATCTGTTTGATAGGAAAATCGTGAGAACACTGATCCTTTAGAATACCTGTTATGCGATGCAATGCAATGTATGAAATGTTTTCAAGGACTTTCGGGATTTAACTTTGCATAAACTAACAAAAAGAGCTTTTTTTTTTTCTCTTTTCTCTTTTGTTTTTGCTTTTGTTTTTGTTTTTGTTTTTTCTGTTTTTTTTTTTTAGCAGAGTTAAATCCCTAAATCCTTGAAATGGTTAGTACAATGCCATGATGTTATGATGTTATGTTGTTATGATGTCATGTTGTTAGATAAATAACAAGCACAAGCAAGTCACACAACAATCATTCCTAGGTTTTAAGGCTTGCGTGAGTTCCATAGGTAAATACCCTCCCCACTGAAGTTTGGTTGGTTCAACCTGTCTTAGAATAGTAACCGGGTTCTAGAAGGATCTCAAATCATTGACCTTTCCTTAAGTCCACTTCAGTGCAACACCAAGTGGTTGACCGAAGCTTCCCTAAAGTCCAATCTCAAAGAGTGTAGTATCGAGTCTCAACCAACTCCAGTCGGAACCGAAGCCAGTTATCTCACTACTTTCTAATGGCCAGGATGAGTCAATTAGGGTTCTAAAGGTCTGGTTAATGCTTTTATGACACCACGCGAATGCCAAATATTTCCTCAACTAATATGAGGAACATCAGGACATCCAAAGTGCCACATTAACCGTAGCCATCATTTTGACCATTCCAGTATACGCCGGACAGTCGCGATGATCTCTTGCTACTTACCTAAGGTACACTAGATCCGGGTGTAGGATCTTTCACTCAAGCATAACATACCCAAGCATTCCCTTAAAAATAAATCAGACAAATTGAATAAGTGATCTTGTTTTTAAGGTAACCTCTCTTTTTAAATATTCCGAGTCCCCAGCAGAGTCGCCAGTTCTGTCATACGGTGAACTGGACTTTTTGTGTTTTTTATCGCAATGTCGCGGTTAGCAAGAGTCGCCACCGACTTTTCTTTTATCCAATAAGGAAAGGTGGAAAAGAACAGGAAAGACCTTAATTTAGATTTTGGGTTCGGGAGGTACATTATACAAAGGGAAGGTGTTAGCACCCTTTGTATCCATGGTTATCCATGGGCTCTTAATTGCTCGATCACTTATATTATTTTTTGTCTAAAAAAGTGTTTGTGAATTGTTTGGAAAATTGTTTTGAAAAGAGAATTTAACTTTGTAATGATTCTTGTATGAATGTATACAAAGTGGTTATCTCGTTTAGTTTTGAAAATTGTTTAGAAAAATATAACTCGGTAATGATTCTAGTATGAATGTATACCAAGTGGTGATTTTCTGAAGGTATTTTGAAAGGTGTGAGGTGTGAAAAATGTTTTAGGTTGTGAGCCAGCAATTAAGAGTTATACCGACCCAAGGTCTTTATGAGTATTTCCTATCCTTTTGAGGGTAAAACTGTCCTTATTATTGAGAAATAAGTAGTTTTATCCTTTGGATGTAAAAGGGTCATCGTAGGGTCATCGATTGGTCATTGAAGGCAACAGTTACGAGGATACCTTAGCATTCGAAGGGACCATCATCTTTTAACCGTAGGCAACATCGGAGGGTCATCGAGGTTCAAAGTTGTATATTCGAAGGCAACTTCCGAGGGACTATAATTTATTTTATGATGATTTAACCGAAGGGTCTTTGCTAAGGGTATCCCCACGTTCGCGGGACATGACCGTAATATCGTAATCGTAAGGCAACAAAGAGAGGTCCAAGATCACTTATTCAAAGGCAAAGTTTTACAATTAATTATATAATTAGGATGAAACTCCACATTAAAATTATTAAAAATAATATATTAAAAAATTAATACATTAGAAATTAATACATTAAAAATTAATTTAGGGTGAAACTCCACAAGGGTATCCCACAAATAAAGTGGAATACCTAGCCAATAACCTTTTCCTGGGATATATGAACCTTTACGAAACTCAAAAAAAAGAAACATGTCAGAACACCAAATCAGGGTGCAATCGAAGATTACACCGGAGAAATATCACAACAATAAATAGGATAGGATGAATAATGCATGGCTATGATAAAAATATAAAAAAAAACAGACTAGAAGAATCAAGTACTGTCTCGTTCGCCTCTGCCTCGCCTAGCGAAGGCCACGGATTTTGAATTTGAAAACAGCCCCATGTTAGGAACTTTGAATTTTATGGCATTTTATCACAGGAATAACATGGTCAAACATTCAGGGTATTCAGGCATATTTAAATTCCCATACGAAAGTAAATTATATATCAACATTTAATCATGACGCATTATATATGTAGATATGGCCAATTGAAAGTATAAACAATAGAGATACGCAAACCTGTTTGCCAATTCAAGGTTGAAGGGATTGACCACTTGTAGTATCGGAATAAGTTAGGCAGCGGGAATTGGACGGCGATGGCTTCGGTGCAGATGGGCTGCCTTCAGGGTTTCTTTACTCTGAATTCTCCAGGTAGGCAGGGTTCCTATGCCAAAGTTTCTATCCGTCCTTCTCTGTTCTCTCTCTTTCTTTTTCCTCAAGGTTTTGTTCCAAGGAAACCTCAGAGTGTTTTGCTTCTCTTCCTTCTTTCTCCAGTGAATCTCCCAGTGTAAACTCCAAGTCTAACTCCCCCTCCTTTCCTCTACTGAAACTTCAGTATTTATAGACTAATTTCGTGGGTAATGGGCTTGAAATGAGGGAGACCCAAGTCCAAAATAATTTGTTATATTTTATTTATATATTTATTTTAATTATTTAATTAATTAATTAATTAATTAATTAATTTTTTTTTTTTTTTTTTTTTTTTTTTTTTTTTTTTTTTTTTTTTAGGAAAAATGATGGGTAATTTTTGGGGTATGACAAGCTTTATATCCATTTGTTTCAACAATTGTGAACTAGGTCACGTTACAACCTACAAAAGATCTAATTGGACAAGGTTTATTTTGAAAGCATACTACAACAAGATTGCGTAGTACTACAAATAACACATTTCGTCTGAGACGTGAAGGGGATATAACCTCGACTACACAAGCGAGGTAACGAAGGGAGACATGAACACCTGCTATTTTACCTCTCGACTTTTGAATAACTGAATGGAAAAGTGGCACTGGTCATGGGTTCGATCCCCATCAACAACATTTTTTGGATTTTCAAAACTGCACTACTTTTTACCCCGATTTTTAACAATAGCCAAGGGGTAAATTTCTATTTAAAAAATTTTATTTTTAACCTTTTTTTTTAGTTTTAATTTGTTAATCATCAAATCTGTTGACAAATTCTAAATCTTCATCATAATCATCATCATCATCAAAACACCAATAACAACAACAAAAATAAAATTAATAGAATCCTTAAACATTAAAACACAACAACGAAAAACAACAACAACAATAACAATAACAAAATCCATGGAATCTTTAAACATTAAATCTCAACAATAACAACGACAACAACAAGAACAATAACAACAACAAATAAATAAAATCAACAGAATTGTTAAATACTAAATTTTAACTACAACAACAATATTAAACATTTACTTGATATGACTACGACTAACATTAATAAATTACTTTCAGATTTTTCTAACTAACATTAAGCAATTTTAACAAGAATTACTAGAGAAAAGATTACGTTAAAAAACTGACCATGGAATATTTTCCTGGTCATTCTTTCATTATCATTGTTTTGAATATGTTAAGTTTAAATCTCATCACTTTGCATCAAAGATAGATGATTGTGGCATTCATGTTTTGATTGGCTAGTGCGATTTTCATGTGGATCACTAATGTTTCTTGTTTGATGATTTTCATTGTTACTTTATAAATGGACGCCAAAGATTCGCTACTTAACTTTTTCATAAAATTGGCCATAAATAAAAAACACGCCACTTTATCCCTCGGTTTTCAGCAAAACCGAGGTAATAGGTCATAGAAAAAGCCTAAAATAGTCTCTTGGTCCCTGTAAGTTAGCACGTTTTTGATTTTGGTCCCTGTAATTTTATTTTATTTTGGTCTGAGTCTCTATATCTTACTTTTTATGTTGATTTTAATCCCTAAAGTCAAAGTCCGCAGGTTTCCTGCGATTTTTCCTACGGATTTTATCTTTAGGGACTAAAACCATCACAAAAGTGAGATATAGGAACTCAGACAAAAAAAGAAAGATAAAGGGACCAAAATCCAAAATTCACTAACTTACTGGGACCAAAAGATTATTTAAGCCAAAAAAAATAAAAGGTCTTAAAATGTAGTTGTTGGGATTAGAAGACATGTCCTATAAATACTTTACCCATCGGTTTGCAGCAAAATTGAGATAATAAGTCATTAAAAAAAATTAAAAGGTGATAAAATGTAGTTGCTGGGATTCAAAGATGTGTCATGTAAATACTTTATCCCTCGATTTTCAACAAAACCGAGGTAATATGTCATTAAAAAAAATTAAAAAAAATTTAAAATGCTAAAATGTAGTTGTTGGGATTCGAATGCGTCTCCTCTAAATACTTTACCCTTCAATTTACAGTTAAAACGAGGGAATATATGTTACTTAAAAAAATTAAAATGTAATGCGTCTATGGTTTACACCTCAGTTTTTTGTTGGGTGAGGTAAAGTTTCGTCATAAAATATATTATTTGTAGTAGTGATTAACCTGACTCCAAAAACATTTTCTAATCATTTGTATTGATATCATGCTTTCGCATCACCTTTCATATTTTGAATGTCTATACCAACATTATGCTCGGGTCATTGATTCATTCACTATATTCAACAAAATGACCTCAATAAATTTTGATTTCAAAATTTGCACGAGCATCGCATTAAAATTACATTTTGAAGGCAATTTGATTTTCAAATCAGCACTTAACATCAAGAGAATTCCGATAATATGCAGTTGGTTGAGGAACTTAATCATGTTAGAGAAGTCCAGACATGGGAAAATCACTTCGATAATTGGTCAAACCGAGTCAACCACTCCAAGAGTTGTTTGCCCAAGAGAAAATCTTTCCAAGGCTCATGTTGGGGAAAGTCACCTTAGGAGAACATCAAATGACAACCACCCCGAAAGTTGGTTAGTCAGGGGAAAATCACTCTGAGGATCATGCTGGAACAAACCACCTCAAAGAGCACAATGAGTCCAACTTCAAAAGGAAGGTCAATTAAAGTAAACCACTCTAAAAGTTGGTGAATCAAGGGGGAGACGACTTCAACATTCAAAATACTAGGGCAAGTCGTCTCGAGGCCTTCTCATGGAAAGACTACTTAAAAACTCCTTCTGAGGTAATTATCTTTAAAGACCCAATAGATTGGGCAAGATAGGCCACAAAGGGACAAGTCATCTCCATACTTTCAAGTAGCTCAAGTGTAATATCTCATATCCCCTTAAATGCTCAATTATTTGTCAGTTGAGTTCAGATGTACTCTATTTATTGTTAGTTAAGACAATTTGAGCTTCTAGGTGCTCTAAATGTTGTTAGTTGGGACCAATGGAGTACCCAGTGAACTCTGAAGAGATTAATTATTAATAAAAGAGACAGACCAATATTAACAACTACAACAGAGAGCATTTTGGTAACATTAATAATTGGTTAATTGGTACTAGAAGACTAAATATCAATTGAGATATTTTGTATTACTACCTAATATTACAATATATATTAATTATATGTTATATATATATTTGTGTGGTATAGAAAGAAAGAAGGAAAGTAATAGATAAGAAGTAGGAAAAGATAAGAATGAAAGAGAGAGTTATCAGAAAGAGAGAGAAAAAGAGAAAGAAAGGAAGGGAAGAAAGAAAGAGGAAGAAGAGAAGAAGAGGAAGGAAGGAATAAGAAGGAAAAAGCTCATGAAGATTATGATCATCACCACCAATCACCTCATTTTCATCATCTTCTTCATCATCCTCATCAATCTAAGGTGAGTTCCTAGATAGTTGTAGCTTGGGGGGGGGGGGGACATGAACTTCATGGAAGTGGGATTAGGTTTTGTGAATTTGTTGTTGTTCATGCTTCTATGTATCATACCATGATTCCTACGTACTTTTGCGTGAGTTATGTTGTGTTGTTGTGTTGGAATCATGATGTTGTGTTTGGTTGATGTTAATTGTTGTTCAATAGTGATTAAAATTTATGAATCTATTCTATAAAATATGAAGACATGAATGGATATAAGTTAGGATGGCTTAGGGATGTTAAACATGGAAGAAATAGTGTTTAGAATAGGTAATTTTGGAAATTCTGCAGGTGTCAGTCGATTGGTTGCAGAAAAGTTGCAAAAATAATCGATTAGTTCCTGATTTTGTGAAGAAAAAGATGAATTTTGCTGATGTCAATTGATTGGCTATAGTACTCAATCGATTGGTCCTGTCTAATTTCACCAAAAACAGAAGTCAGTAACTTCACACAATCGATTGACTCCCGGTGCAATCGATTGGTCCAACCTTCTTTTGCATAAAACCATTTGTTCCTTGTTTCTAGCACATCTTATGAGTCCATTAACTTATACCATGATATATATGTATTATATTGAACTTAATTAGTCGATCTATGTGCAATCGAGTGGGTTATGACCTAGAATTTCGATTAGGTTAAAAAGATTGTAGTTTTAGTTTCGTAAATCCGTTTTGGACGCGGTCGGGAGAGTTAGGAAGCTAACGAAGAGAACTATAGTATATAGAGAAGTATCTATGATTTATTCCTCTATAAACTTCCCTTGAGTCCGGTTCACCCCACCGTATGATGATTGGATGGATACTCACTTTGTAGTGTGAGAGTGGAATAAGTTATAATGAGGTGAGTCGTGTGATGGCTTTGCCTAGGGTTATTGGGGCATGTTAGATTATCATGTGTGCTTCTTGTATACTTGATTGTGAAATGAATTGGTTCCATGTCTCCATCATAAGACGAGAATCATGCCTCCTATTTTTATGGGGTTTAATACATTGGAAAGTGAACCCAATACCTCTTCAAGTGATAAGAATACAACATGGAATGCCATGGGTATTGTGTGTATTGGTTATAAATGGTTATGAATTGTTTTTGTGTTTCTTATGTGATGCATTCCATAACCTATGCATGAATTGTTATTGCGTTGATTATGATATGATTGGTTGATCGTATTGGTTAAATAATAATATGACAAAAACTTATGAGTGAGGTAAATCTAGGAGAATTTTAGGTAAATGACTTAAAAGGATAACTTAAGTCATGAAATGATTTAGATAGTGATGCTTGGACGTAATCGTACAGTGGTATGTACAACGAACAAGTAGTCATAGAATGATACATTAACATGCTTTGCATGGAACATGTGTGATTTATGTATGAGAATGAATCATGTTATGATGCCATGAGAATTGATATGATATCCTGAGAATTGGTTGATATTTGGTGAGGAACATTTGTTATAAAAGTCCTTTTTATTATTGAGAATTATTCATGTATTCGGAATTAGTTGTGATTGTGTACTTACCATATCGAGAGCTTAGGTAAAGCGGTAAGTGGGGATGTGGCACCAATGATTCGTGCTTCAATTGGGTTTGAGCCCCAACCATGGATGACATGGGGAAAAGATGGACACCTAAGTGGGTTAGGGGAACATACAGTGAAATATACCCTAAGTGGGTTAAAGTCTCATACGGGTGACGGTCGCTTGAACTGGGGATTAAGCCTTATAGAGGACCTGGTATCCACCATGAAAATCGAATCATACGAGCATGCGTGAACCAAGTCTGGCTTAGACGTAAGTCCGTTTGGGGATTGATGTTTCGTGAATCCGAATAATGATCTGTCGAGTGGATGCACTCAAGTGACATGTTTCCATACATTGTTATTATCCCTTAGCTACTGAAGTCCTAGTTACAAGATGCAAGTGATGCACAAGAAACAAAAGGTGAATACTTGAGTTAGAATCGAGTAGAAACCCTGTAGAGCCGAGTGGACCCATAAGTTAGGAGAACTCACTGAGATTATTATCCCATCCCATTATTGTTGTTATTTTTCAGGTATTCCTTGGAGGTTGAATTCAAGAGAGGTTGTCTACTGATGTTTCAAGGGATGCAGTTATTGTGATCTTCTGTTGTGGAGTTGTGTACAATGAAGATATTGTACATAGTTCTTAGATTTTTATTGTTTAGGCTTTATTATATGACATGTTTCATTCATGTTTTTAGTTTGGACATGTGTATATAATGATGTCAATAGGCACTTATGATTGTGTCAATACCAAATAATGACACTTGTATGATATTATTCTAGATATATATTATACGGACTGTCACATCAAGCAGATTCATGCATCAAGTCATTCCATGCTAAGACTTTTAAAAAGCAAAAACATCAAATTTTACTTTAATGCAATCGATTTCACTATTCATGAAATCGATTGCACATTGTCGCTCCCCGGATTTCCCGAATCCAAGTACAAACGCGAAAAGAGTGGCGCGGAAGAAAGTAGAGTCGTCAGCTATGTACTTTTATCCCAACAGGAGGGAAAGGTAGTACTGCATAACCAAGAGGGAACGAATAAAACAAAGTCTCGAACCAAAGAAAACTGAGTAAGGGGGTCGGTTACGTGAAGGGAAGGTTATCGCACCCATTCACGTTTGTGGTACTCCACAGGATCCACGATTGCTACTTATGTCTAAAGTGTGTGTATAAAAAGTCCTATATGCGATGCAAAAGAGAGAAAATCAATGTCGGGAAAATAAAGAGTTATTGCTCGCACAGGCCCTACCCTGCTGCATACGTATCTCAAGAAGGATTGAGAATCAGAGCACTGTAGCTCAGCTAACCTATTTTTGTTTGTTTTTTGTGATGAATGACGTTACTATACAATCTACCGGATGCTCAACCTCTGGAGACTTACTCACCTGTAGTAGAAGGAGTTAACGTGTTCTTAGGAGAAGAAAAATCAATGAGTTTGTTTGTTTTAGGAATGCTCATGCAAAAAGGAAGTCCTAGACGAAGGAACCATGCTACCTTAATTGACATGCAAACGAGAGACTATACGAAGCCTAGCAATCCTATGGGGAGACGATCACACCATACAAAACAAACATGCATAAAATAAACACGCCAACAAGGGGGCTCAAACATACGTGGGTAGGGCTTTAGTCAAGAGGGGTCATATTAACCCCGACAAACAAGTCACGGAAAGGTAATCAAATGGGCTCTTAACCACTGACATTGAACGTCAGGGTGAGCAGATCAAGCGGGTAATGAGGATAAGACCTCATAGCTCTTAACCCTGGACAGGGTGAGCTCACGACAAAAAGTGGGGATTCAGAAAGGTGGAACCCTCTCCACTGACTGACCGGGCAAAAGATCTTGGGCTTTTGTTCTGAAGCATCGACACGTAGTGCGAGCATAAAGAACGACATACTGAATAACGGGGGATCGACTACTAATCCCTTTTATCCGTCAATTGCCTCTTCATGGAGGTCTTTAGCATTGGTGCCTCTTCTTGGAGGTCTTTGGGTACAAAAGTAAACGCACAAAAACATTACCTCCTATCGAGGTCTTCCAGCTAAGAAAGCGGTAAAATACGGGAAAATATGTAAAAGGGATCAAGAGATCTACCACACGGACAAAGGAAGCTAGAGATCTCTCAGGCTAGCACCATCAAAGAAAACAAGTCAACAAAGCGATCAGAATAAATCTCCAAATGGTATCCCACAAATAAAGGGGAATACCAAGCAAGCTATCTCTTCAAGGTTCATGTGAGTCCTCACAAAAAAAAACTCGACAAACAGGTTAGAATAACAAGGTGGGATGCAATCAAGAGTTGCACCGAATAAGAGAATCAAAATGTAACCACATGAATCATGCCATTAAAGTTCACAAAAAGCTCACAAAAAGCAACCAAGGATAGGAGGCTTAAACCTCTTGTCAAACAAATGCATTAAAAGGGTATCAAAACTCAAAGTCAAGGGTAAGGATCCACACATCAAGACATGACATACCTACTGATTGGAGAGATCGATTGAAATTGAATTGCACCGTTGGCTTTGCACAACAATCTTAGGGTTTAAATGAGAGGGAAATGGTTCTTTGCAGATGAGTTCCCTTTAGTCTCTGGAGGTTGCTCTGAATTAGTTAGAATCTCTCTAGGGTTTTTCCACTGAATTGTTTTAGAATTTATAACCTGATTTTCGTGGCTTTGTGGGCTCAAATGAGAGAGGTCCAAGTCCAAGATTTTTCTGTTATATATATCTATATATATATATATATATATATATATATATATATATATATATATATATATATATATATATATAAAATTTTTTTTTATTATTATTTATTTATTTTTTTATTTCGTTTTTTTTTTCCGTTTTTTTTTCAAAACGCGTGGGCTTCGCCTAGCGAGCACGACAGTTCAGGAAATTCCTCTGAGCGCAGGTGATTCTGGTGGCTTTTCTTGGGACTCGCTAGGCGACCCATTCTGCTCGCCTAGCGAGCATGACAACTCATGGACAAACTTTTGCTCCTTCAAGATTAACGTTGTGAATGACGAATAGACCCTATTTGAACATGTTGGAAGTAACTCAAGTCATTCCCTGGCCATTTCACCTTCAGTTGACCAACAATTGACTTTTGGCTTCATAGTTGAATTTTAAACTGTACTGAGCCCATTAAGCTTGATCCTTCAGATAGAACCCACAAAGTGACTTGGATGACATCCTCTTGGAGCTAATTCTGATTGACATGATGAAATGCAATATGAAATGTTAAATGACCTAAAAAATGAATGCATGAATGAGGAGGGCAAATTTGAGGTGCTACAGCTGCCCCTATTCAATCAACTGTGAACCTGAACGGATGAAGGCAGCGGCTATCAGACTTTCAAGGTAAACAGGAATTGAATACTAAAAGAACCGGAGAATTTTCACTCTGTAGGTGACGAAGCGAGGAAAGCGAGGCCATTTACCGATGGCGGCTTCAAAATAAATTTGATATTTACCGATATCAAGGAAAGCGAGGTCATTTACCGATGGCGACTTCAAAATAGATTTGATATTTACCGATATCAAGGAAAGCGAGGCCATTTACCGATGGCGGCTTCACAACAGATTTTATATTTACCGAGATCGAGGAAAGCGAGGCCATTTACCGATGGCGGCTTCACTGGGGAGGGAAAAGTGAAACAAGACCAGACATTTACCGATGACTGGGATGGAACTCGATGTTTACCGACATCGAACAAAGATGTTTATAAGTGAAACAAGGCCAGACATTTACCGATGACTGGGAAGGAACTCGATGTTTACCGACATCGAACAATGATGTTTACCGACACCTAACAATGATGTTTACCGACACCGAACGAAGATGTTTATAAGTGAAACAAGGCCAGACATTTACCGATGACTGGGATGGAACTCGATGTTTACCGACATCGAACAATGATGTTTACCGACACCGAACAATGATGTTTACCGACACCGAACAATGATGTTTACCGACACCGAACAAAGATGTTTATAAGTGAAACAAGGCCAGACATTTACCGATGACTGGGAAGGAACTCGATGTTTACCGACAACGAACAATGATGTTTACCGACACCGAACAATGATGTTTACCGACACCAAAGAAAGAATACGCTTATGAAACGAAACCATTTACCGATGGAGAAAATGAAACACTCGATATTTACGGATAGCGAGTCTGCTAGGGAATCTTAAACGATAAAACCATTTACCGATGGTTAACAAGTGGCCGATGTTTACCGACATCGAACAATGATGTTTACCGACACCAAAGAAAGGAAAGGACACACACGAGTGTTGACAGAACGATTTTTTGTAGACATCGTGAGAGACATGCCATTTACTGATGGCCAACGATTGGAATTCGACGTTTACCGACATCGAAAGATGATGTTTACCGACATCAAAGAAAAGCACAGACATTTACGGGGATCAACACGACACTTACCGGTATCGCAAGGATGACATCTACATATGTCAAAATTAAGGTAGACACTTACTGGTGACTAAATCGGAAGAGAATCAAGCTTTCCTTTCACGGACTGGTGAGAAAATAAATCTCACTGGGATTATCGATTATGAATGTTGCCAATGTGCTACACTGATGTTGAAAAATGATCCGTCTCTTCCGGAGATATGATCCAATCTGGTTTAATACATGTATGCATATGTTTGAGTTTTCTATGGCGTAATGCTCCACACTGAATGGAAATGCTACGCGATTCGAGAATGCGAATGCAAATGATGATTATTACATGCAAGATGCAAAGGGAGGAAAACTTCTGCTGGGAAAGCGAATGATCACTTTACTGAGCACACAATTCCTGATTCGATCTTCCAACTCTGTGGGGAGATACAACAATTCTGCTGAGGATACTTACTGAACTGACATTCTTGGAATGGTAGAGAAACCAACTCAACTGGGGAGTCACTTGTTGGGAAAGCACCAACCTCTCGACCATGCTGGGGAAACAAATTCCGAACTCGACTTAGACGACCCAACTTCTTACGTGACTGGACAGTGTTGAAACAACAGGGTCTTCCTTCGAACAAACTTTGGCTCATCTGCTTTAGCCATCAATCAAAGATAGTGACCTACGAAACGGCAGTACATACATGCCCCAGGGGATCGTATGGACAAAATATACTCAAGTGTACTCAACATTCAAAATGATTTTCAGATGTTTTATCTTTCCGCACGTCATTGTCTAGCCTTCATGTTTTTAGATGCAATGTTTATCAAAAATTCGGACACTTTTTGCAAACAAAACAGTAAAATAAAAAACAAGAGAGCAATTTGACTGAATAACAACTTTTATTGATTGAAAATGGCCTATAAAGGCAAATACATCAGGAAGCAATTCCTAGGAAGAGGTAATTGCGCCAAAAGAGAAAATAAACTATCCTATTGGCAATGTGAACACGACATTCCACTATTTTCCAATTCTGTTATGACTCATAGATCTTCACTTTCCCCCAAATTCTTTGCTTTCTGAGAAGAGTGATTGGACCGATCATATCCTTCAAGATGGTAGACACTGAAACGCGATGAAGTACAGATAACTCAGACTGTAGTCTTCGCTTTAATCCCTCTTTTTCCTGGACCGCCTTTTCAGGTTTTCAATCCACCCGGATACCCATTTTTACCTAAGCCGCCTTTGCAGGTTTTCGACTTACCGGGATACCCATTTTTGCCTAAGCCGCCTTTGCAGGTTTTCGACTTACCGGGTGTACATATTATTTTTATTCTTTATCCCTAACTTTTGCCCGAACCTTTTTCTTTTCTTTTTCTCTTGGTTCGCCGGGATACCCTTTTTTGCCAGGACTTTCTTTCTTTGTCCAGCGGGTCAGTTTATGCGAAGTATTTTTTGACTACATCTGAGTTCACAGGAGACGGAAAATCTTCACCATCCATAGTTGTAAGCATCAAGGCTCCACCAGAAAAGACCTTTTTAACAACATATGGACCTTCATAATTTGGAGTCCGCTTGCCCCTGTTATCTGTACCGGGAGGAAGGATCCTCTTCAAAACTAAGTCACCTATCTGATAGCTTTGAGGATGCACTTTCTGATCAAAGGCCTTCTTCATCCTTCTCTGATATAGTTGTCCATGGCACACAACTGCTAATCACTTTTCCTCAATTAAATTTAACTCACCAAACCTGGCTTGAACCCACTCAACCTCGTCGAGTTTTACATCCATCATCACCCTTAAAGAAGGGATTTCAACTTCTACTGGCAAGACTGCCTCCATGCCGTACACAATTGAAAACGGAGTTTCCCCGGTTGACGTACGCACTGAGGTACGATACCCATGCAAAGCGAAAGGCAACATCTCATGCCAATCCTTGTACGTCACAACCATCTTTTGCACAATCTTCTTAATGTTCTTGTTTGCCGCCTCTACAGTACCATTCATCTTTGGTCTGTACGGAGAAGAATTGTGGTGTTCGATCTTAAAGTCTTTGCAAAGCTCTTTCATCATCTTGTTATTGAGATTCGAACCATTATCAGTGATGATTCTCTCAGGAACCCCATAACGACAGATAATTTCTTTCTTAATGAATCGAGCAACCACTTGTCTGGTAACATTGGAATAGGAAGTTGCTTCCACCCACTTGGTAAAGTAATCAATCGCGACTAGGATGAAGCGATGTCCATTAGAAGCAATAGGTTCAATCTTTCCAATCATATCGATGCCCCACTTCGCGAATGGCCAAGGAGAATTCATAATATTCAGAGGGTTTGGTGGTACATGCACTTTATCTGCATAGATCTGACATTTGTGGCACTTCCGTGCGTATTTGAAACAATCAGATTCCATGGTTATCCAGTAATAACTGACTCTTAACAACTTCTTGGCCATTGCATGACCACCAACATGGGTACCGAAAGATCCCTCGTGTACTTCCTGCATTAACATGTCTGCTTCGTGTCTAACCACGCATATGAGCAGAACCATGTCAAAGTTCCTCTTGTACAACACATCATCCTTGTTCAAGTAAAAGCTTCCAGCTAGCCTTCTCAATGTCTTCTTGTCATTCTTTGACGCTCCTTCAGGATACTCTTGGCTTTTGAGGAAATTCTTAATATCATAAAACCACGGCTTCTCATCAATAGCAGACTCGGCTGCAAACACATACGCAGGCCTCTCGAGTCGATTCACAGCAACGTGTGGCACATGATTCTGCCAATGAACTTTAATCATGGAAGACAATGTGGCTAAGGCATCAGCCATTTGATTTTCATCTCGGGGTACATGATACAACTTTACTGTCTTGAAGAAAGTCAGGATCCTTCTGGTGTAATCTCTATAAGGAATCAAATGCGGCTGATGAGTATTCCAGTCTCCATTGACTTGGTTAATCACTAGAGCAGAATCTCCATAAATATCCATAGTCTTGATCCTTAGATCAATGGCTTCCTCAATCCCCATGATACAGGCCTCGTACTCAGCTTCGTTGTTGGTTACTTCAAAAGTCAATCTGGCGGAAAAAGGTATGTGTGCACCTTTAGGATTAATGAGTACTGACCCAACACCATTTCCATTCATATTTACCGCCCCATCAAACATCAGTGTCCACTTGTCATCGGGATCCGGTCCTTCCTCGACAAGAGGCTCTTCACAATCTTTCATCTTTAAGTACATGATATCTTCATCAGGGAATTCAAACATCATCGGCTGATAGTCATCAATTGGTTGCTCGGCAAGGTAATCAGACAGAATACTACCCTTGATGGCCTTTTGCGACGTGTATTGGATATCATACTCTGTCAAAATCACTTGCTAACGAGCCACTCGTCCGGTAAGAGCCGGCTTTTCAAAGATATACTTTATTGGGTCTATCTTAGAAATCAACAAGGTAGTATGGTTCAACATATACTGTCTTAGTCGGCGAGCAGCCCATGCCAAAGCGCAACAAGTTTTCTCGAGCAGCGAATATCTTGTTTCACAGTCGGTAAACTTTTTGCTAAGGTAGTATATTGCATGCTCTTTTCGACTAGACTCGTCATGCTGTCCCAATACACACCCCATCGAATTCTCTGTTACTGAAAGGTGCATTATCAGAGGCCTCCCAGGAACTGGAGGTATAAGAATTGGAGGTTTCTGCAAATATTCTTTTATCTTATCAAAAGCTTTTTGACAATCATTGTTCCACCTGATTGCTTGATCTTTTCTTAGCAATTTAAATATCGGTTCGCACGTAGCTGTTAGGTGAGATATGAACCGTGCAATGTAGTTCGGCCTCCCTAAAAACCCACGAACCTGCTTTTCCGTTCTTGGTTCAGGCATTTCTTGAATAGCTTTTACTTTCGCGGGATCAACCTCAATCCCTTTCTTACTGACAATGAAACCTAACAGCTTTCCAGATCTCACTCCAAACGTACACTTGTTTGGATTCAGCCTCATTTTGAACTTTCTCAATCTTTCGAACAACTTTTGCAAGTTTACCAAATGCTCCTCTTCTGTCTGAGACTTCGCAATCATATCATCCACGTACACTTCAATTTCTTTGTGCATCATGTCATGAAAGAGAGTCGTCATAGCTCTTTGGTAGGTAGCACCGGCGTTCTTCAACCCAAATGGCATTACCTTATAATAGAACGTGCCCCAAGGTGTAATGAATGTCGTCTTCTCCATGTCTTCTGGCGCCATCTTGATCTGATTATAGCCAGAAAATCCATCCATGAAAGAGAAAACCGAGGACTGAGCAGTGTTATCGACCAATACATCAATGTGAGGTAATGGGAAGTCATCTTTCGGACTGGCTCTGTTTAAATCTCGGTAATCGACACACATCCTAACTTTACCATCCTTCTTCGGCACGGGTACGATGTTGGCCATCCAAGGGGGATAAATGGTAACTGCTAGAAAACCTGCATCCAACTGTTTATGAACCTCCTTTTTGATCTTGACAGCCATATCAAGACTAGTTCTGCGAAGCTTCTGCTTTACCGAAGGACAATCTTCTCTGAGAGGTAGCCTGTGCACCACAATATCTGTATCCAAACCAGGCATATCTTGATACGACCATGCGAATACATCCACATATTCTTGCAGCATTTCAATCAGCCCTCTCTTGACCTTTTCCTCTAAAGCAACCCCTATCTTGATCTCTTTCTTTGCGTCCTTAGTACCAAGGTTAATGACTTCCAACTCTTCCTGATGAGGTTGAATGACCCTTTCCTCCTGTTTCAATAGTCTGGCCAATTCTTTGGGGAGTTCACAATCTTCTTTACTCTCCTCTTCGGCTTGGTAAATGGGATTATCAAAGTCATACTGAGCCATAACAGAATTGTTTTTAATGGAATCCGCAAGATCAATTCTGCACGAGCGATGTTTCATGCTTTTTTTAGAAAAGAGTTCAAAGAAGTCACAAAAAACAAAAAAACATTGCCATTTTTATTGTCTTGAAAATGAAAGTAAAAACAGAAAGACAGTGAGCACGAATTTGATTGCAAAACGTCCTTTATTGATGATAGTCATTGAAAATTTAAAACATGATGTGGCCCTACAATGAACCACTACGCCTTGGGCAGAGCGTAGGGCTTTCATGCAAAATGAAAAACAAAAGAAAATTACTCTGTCTTAAGAGTAACTTGGACTATTTCTTCAGCAGTCCAGTTGTTGATCTTCTCCCCCGGAGCACACGGGCGCACCCAATTATCCATATCACAATCACTGTCACCATCTTCATTGTCTGTTGCAAAGACATCCCCATGATTCAT
Source organism: Lathyrus oleraceus (assembly GCF_024323335.1). Classification (NCBI taxonomy): domain Eukaryota; kingdom Viridiplantae; phylum Streptophyta; class Magnoliopsida; order Fabales; family Fabaceae; genus Lathyrus; species Lathyrus oleraceus. Next base: position 146,348,784 of record NC_066579.1, read on the forward strand.
CAATCCAGCACTAGTGAAAGTACACGGCCTTTTCTAATCCTGGACACCCTGCTCTGATGATTGAAAAGGCTGATAACCAATGCCAAACAAGTCTTCTTTTACAGGTACATCAATCACCTTGCCCCAGCCTTCCACGTTACCTGAATGAATGACCTCCAAAGCTTGTTTATAGGATGCAATCGAGGTACCTGGTTTCTTCTGTTCAACAAAAGCCACCTTCTCAATACTGACAGTCTCAAAATCTTGACATAGAGTTTCATGAATTTCGCCATCCATCTCCACATATTTGAAGGAGGATAAATGGCTCACGAAGATGTCCTCTTCGCCACACACGGTCACAACCTGACCATCCCGCACATATTTTAGCTTTTGGTGGAGAGTCGAAGAAACTGCTCCGGCTTCATGTATCCAGGGGCGCCCCAACAGACAACTATATGCTGGTTGAATATCCATCACATAGAGGACAATATTAAACACTTCCGGGCCGATCTTCACAGGCAACGTGACTTCACCACAAACTGATCGCTTGGATCCATCAAAAGCACGAACAACAAGATCACTTGGTGTGAGAACAACCCCTTCGGCATCAAGCTTACTCAGAGCCTTCTTGGGCAGCACATTCAAAGAAGAACCGGTATCAACCAAAACATGCGACAAAACTGCGCCTTTTCATTCCATCGTGATATGTAGATCTCTATTGTGATTGCGACCCTCAAGTGTCAAGTCTAGATCCGTGAATCCCAAACTATGTCTCATGTTAACATTTGCAATAACACCTTCGAGCTGGTTAACAGAAATCTCTTGAGGCACATAAGCCATATTCAACATTTTCAACAGTGCGTCACGATGTGCCTCGGAACACATTAACAGAGAGAGAATAGAGATTTTTGACGGTGTCTGGTTCAACTGATCCACGATCTTGTAATCACTCTTCTTGATAATTCTCATAAATTCCTCCACGTCCTTCTCAAAAGAACCCTCAGGCCCTTCCTTTCGCACTGGTTCTTCTTCAAGGACAACTTGTTTTCCTTTTGTTCTAGCAAGAGCCTCAACATTGTTATCCTTCGGAACCTATGGTGCAAACAAACGACCACTTCTCGTAAATCCTCCGGGTCCTCACACATTACCCACAGCCGGACCAACTGTTACTGGAGTCTGATTTACTAATCTGGTCTGATTCTCAGGTCTTCTATTTCTGCAAGAAGCATTGTCATATTGCCACGGAATTGCTCTACTATTCTAAAAAAGTATTCCACTAGAAGCAACAATGGTGGTAGGGGTACTGATAGTTACTGAAGCATTAATAATCGCGGGAACACCAACAGTCACCGGAGCAGATATGGTCACGGGCGCAACTACGGTCACAGGAGTACCAATAGTCACAGGCGCACTAATAGTTCTTGGAGCACGTACAGGACCTTCCGACGGTGTAAAGTAAATGGTAACAGTCGATACCTCTTCACGGTCTTTCACTACTCGATCAAACTGTAAACAACCTTCATTCATCAATCCCTGGATACCTTCTTTCAATTTCTCACAACTGTTTTCATGATTACCACAATCTGAACAATTCTTGTCACATCCCGGGAATACTCCCCCTCTAAGCAGACGTTCCTTCACTACAAACAACGAAGTCTGAACATCATTAACATTGACTACCAAGTTCAAATTTTCCCCATCTTCCACACTATTTACTTTGGGCCCTCCATGCTGAGGCATAGGATTATTCACCACATTTGGAGTAGGAGAAAAGTTAATCGTCTTGCCATCGATCAAGTCTTGGACTTTATGGTGAAAAGCCCGACAATTCTCGATGTGGTGCCCTGGCGCACCAGAATGAAAATCACAACGGACATTAGCATCATAACCAGCGGGAATCCTTGTTAATGGAGCCATAGTGCGAAATTCAACAAACTTTAACCTGAGCAGTTCAGGGAGTAACTCAGCATAAGTCATTGGCAACGGATCAAAATGACGATTTGGCATTCTTTGTCTTGGTTGGAATTGGCGTCGTTGTTGTTGTGGTTGTCCTCTTTGTGGTTGTTGAGGTTGGGTTGCTGGAATAGTCACAACAACAACTTGACGGTATTGTTGTCCTCTGTTTCCATTTCTCTGATTATATATAACATTTGTCTCACCCTCTCTCCTTTATGGTTCCCTTGAAAATGGTTTCTTAGCACTTGAAGAACTTGAAGAACCAGGGTCTTGGATTTTTCCCGCTTTGATAAGACTTTCAGTTCTTTCTCCGCAAATCACAACATCCGAAAAACTACCAAATGGATAACTTCCCATACGATCCATGAATACACCTTGCAGGGTTCCAATGAACATATCTGTCAATTCTCTCTCCAACATCGGAGGTTGTACTCTCGCAGCTAGCTCGCGCCACCTCTGGGCGTATTCCTTGAAACTCTCACCAGTCTTTTGAAACAAACTCTGCAACTGGGTTCTGCTCGGAGCCATGTCCATGTTATGCTTGTACTGCCTCAGAAAAGCTTCACCTAACTCTCTCCAGCTTCTGACAGATTCTTTTCTCAAGTCCATGTACCAATCCAAAGAGGCTCCAGACAAGCTGTCTTGGAAAAAGTACATCCACATTTTTTCATCATCAGTATAAGCGGATATCTTCCGGTAGTAAGCTTGCACATGAGTTCGGGGACAAGAAGTGCCATTGTACTTGTCGAAAGATGGCACTTTGAACTTGTACGGGGTCCTCAACCCATCAACTAAACCCATATTAGAAACATCAAAACCCAAAGAATTCTGGCACTCCATGGCGCGAATCTTTTCAGCAAGGGCGTCGACCTTTCTATCTCTCTCTTCCGTCTTTCCAAATTCATCATCATCACCGGGAATAGTGAACATATCTTCTTGCTTGTCAACCAAATGAGAAGGATGGTGAACTAGAGCACGTGCCGCTCGAGCATTAGCAGCCTCTGTAATGATGGGTTGTCCATTGATTCTAATACCACGCAGTTCGTCACCAGTAGCATGGTTGTTGAGAGGGTTGGTAACAGCAGCGTCATCGACAGGGGCTCCTTCTGGAGGATTCTGACCGATAGGGGGAATCACAGTTTCTTGTCTCTGGACCAAGGCTCGGAGTTCCTCTTGCCCTTGCACTACCCCTTGCATCATATTCATGAATTGGGCCATGTTGGTCCTCATCTCTTCTAGTTCTACTTGAACTTGATCCATGATCTTCTGTTGATTCTTCCTTGTCGCGTAACGGTGCGGGCGGTACTCAGCAATTCTGCCTGAAACGGGAACCAGAATGAGAAATCCTTTTCTAGAATACCTGTAATGATGTAATAATGATATGTGTATGATGCGTATGATGCGTATGCTATGTTTTATCATTTCTCAGGTATTCAAGAGTCTCGTCCACCTTTGAAAAATGGCAACCTGCACTCGTAGGCGGAACATAAACAACAAAGAAGCAACATACACTTGACGGCAAGCAAAAGTGAAACATCAATAATATCATCTATAGTCGTGAGAAATAAGGTTCATACAAACATAGTTCAAGCAAAGATTCAGTTCATCAGTGTAGAACAAGGAATCCCATCCAACAATCCTGGAGGTGATTCTCAAAATAACAACAAGACAAACTAGGAAAGTCGTCCTTCAGGAATGAGAGTCTTCAAATACTGGCACTGATCCATCAATCGGTCACACTCTGAACACTCAGGTAGAGGAGTGAGCTTCTCTTTCAGTTGCACCCTGAGTTCAACAACTTCCTCTCGGAAATGAGATGCACGGATGTCACTTCCTCTGAGCTGGATCTCTGCTGCATGCCTCAGATCTACCTCTTTCTTCAACTGAGTATCTTTGTCCTTAAGCTGTCTTTCTAAGTCTCGTATCTTCTTTTTGTAATTGGCTTCCGCTTTTTGTAATCTTAAACGTTCATGGTGTTCTTCATCCAACATTGTTTCTATCTCATCATAGGACCTCTTTTTGTTTCTCGATCTACTAGCACTTTCACCTTGCACTCCTTTGAGTTTATGAGCCAAATTCAGCCTATCAGCTTTTGCTTTGTAAAGCTCCATTTAGATCTCTTGTTCATTTTCTTTCAATTGGAGATTCTCCATTAAGGCTTGTTTGTAATACTCAGCAGGGACATTCTCAGAAAGGATCAAAGGTGGTTTCTCCTGTAGTGGTTCCATCCGGTCATATGGTAGCAACAAAATCCCAACTCTTTCCTTGACCCACTCAGTGTAAGCAGGCATAGCAATTGCAAATCTCCTCCCTAAAATAGATCCATCTTTTATACCAATATTCTCCCAAGCTTTTCCCACTTGCTCCAATCTTGCTGGATCGCTCCGTTTCTCAAAGTACACACTTTCAGCTATCTCGACATCTTGCGGCCTTTCATTCATGACAAAACCCAACTGACGGAGAGAAAGAACCGGGTTGTAGTTGATGCAACCCCTAGTTCCTATGAGTGGAACATTGCGAAACTCTCCACAACTCATTATGATGTTGCGCACGTTAATCCTATAAGCTTGCCACTTGATATCATAAGATGTAAGCGACATGATCCTCTGAGTCCATTTGTGAGTATTCTGAGTATCCACAAACGGTCCATTGGTTGGTAGAAAAGACAAGAACCACTTGAGTAGCAACGGGAGACAACACCTGATAGCTCCACACTTACCATGCCTGCTGTGTATCGCATAATAGGTGTCAGCTAACAAGGTAGGCACCGGGTTTCCTCCAATGAAAATAGTGATTGCTGCCAGGTCCACGAAACTAGGCATACTAGGGAACATAATAACTCCATAAATCATGACAGCCAACTGAGCGTTGAAAGCTACCCAATTTCCTTTCTTCGCTTCTTCCTTAGCCATTCTTACCAAGAACTTCAAGGATAAGCCCGCAACATCACCGCTTGGTTTCCAATTATCGCTCACTTCCTTGATGCTCAAGTAAAGAGCCTTAGCGACAACTTTGAAATCCACCTCCTTTGGCACATCCAGGAAAGGTACTCGATTTTTGATTCGGACATTCATAAGGATGGAATACTCTTCAAGAGTGGGAGCTAGCTGATAGTCCTGAAAAGTAAAGCAACGAAGCTCCGGATCATAGAACTGTAAGAGAGTCTGCAGAGGTACCAGATCAACCACCATCTTCAACAATGCCAAGATATCCCCATACTGATCATCAAAAACTTTCTGATTACGGTCGGTCACGAGATTACCCAATTCTTCCAAAGATGTCAACGGCTCATGGTAGAAGCTGTAGGTGCAAGTCTTCCTCTTCAACTCTGGAATGGCAGCCATCTCTCGATGTGAACAGACTCCTGAATAAACCTAAAAAATGATATGCATATGCGGGTTAACTTTTTTTCTTTTTTATGCATTATTTTTTTGAAAGTAAACATGCTATGATGCAAAATGATGAAACAATGGATGGTTGGCTGTGTATCTCAAGGCACAGGATCAGAACTTCAACATGAATTCAGAACCGGGAACCATAGAACATGGTCATCAACTTAGAACCCAGACTTCAGAACCAACGGTCACCAACAAGAACCAAACAAAAGTCACCACCAGGACACAGTCACCAACAGAATAAGTCACCATCAGTACCTGTAAATGATTCATTCCCGCCCCACTCACGGGTGTAATCTAGGCCAGGGTAAGGTCAAGAGAAACACAGGATAAACAATCCTTTCAAGAATATCATCATATGCACACCAGGTGTATGCAACGATAATACCCCATCAGAATCTGAACTGCTCGTGATACCATGTTCTGCTAAGTGGTGCCATACCACCCGCTTCCCATGAATCACTCTATTCCTAGGTGTCCTAAAGTTCACTCATAGCCTGTGTATTGGGCCTTTTACCTCTTGTGACTCCCACCCAACAGCGAAACAGATACACAACCAACACAGTATGCATGAAACAATAAAGCGCACATAGGATGCAATGCAAGCAGATAAATATGCAAAGCAATTAATAAATAACACACTATAGACAATAAACAAACAAACGCTAGGAAAGACCCACTAGGGAAAATAAGTCCCCAGTGGAGTCGCCAACTGTCGCTCCCCGGATTTCCCGAATCCAAGTACAAACGCGAAAAGAGTGGCGCGGAAGAAAGTAGAGTCGCCAGCTATGTACTTTTATCCCAAGAGGAGGGAAAGGTAGTACTGCATAACCAAGAGGGAACGGATAAAACAAATTCTCGAACCAAAGAAAACTGAGTAAGGGGGCCGGTTATGTGAAGGGAAGGTTATCGCACCCCTTCACGTTTGTGGTACTCCACAGGATCCACGATTGCTATTTATGTCTGAAGTGTGTGTATAAAAAGTCCTATATGCGATGCAAAAGAGAGAAAATCAATGTAGGGAAAATAAAGAGTTATTGCTCGCACAGGCCCTACCCTACTGCATACGTATCTCAAGAAGGATTGAGAATCAGAGCATCGTAGCTCGGCTAACCTATTTTTGTTTGTTTTTTGTGATGAATGACGTTACTACACAATCTACCGGATGCTCGACCTTTGGAGACTTACTCACCTGTAGTAGAAGGAGTTAACGTGTTCTTAGGAGAAGAAAAATCAATGAGTTTGTTTGTTTTAGGAATGCTCATGCAAAAAGGAAGTCCTAGACGAAGGAAGCGTGCTATCTTAATTGACATGCAAACGAGAGACTATACGAAGCCTAGAAATCCTATGGGGAGACGATCACACCATACAAAACAAACATGCATAAAATAAACACGCCAACAAGGGGGCTCAAACATACGTGGGTAGGGCTTTAGTCAAGAGGGGTCATATCAACCTCGACAAACAAGCCATGGAAAGGTAATCAAATGAGCTCTTAACCACTGACATTGAACGTCAGGGTGAGCAGATCAAGCGGGTAATGAGGATAAGACCTCATAGCTCTTAACCCTGGACAGGGTGAGCTCACGACAAAAAGTGGGGATTCAGAAAGGTGGAACCCTCTCCACTGACTGACCGGATAAAAGATCTTGGGCTTTTGTTCTGAAGCATCGACACGTAGTGCGAGCATAAAGAACGACACACTGAATAACGGGGGATCGACTACTAATCCCTTTTATCCGTCAATTGCCTCTTCATGGAGGTCTTTAGCATTGGTGCCTCTTCTTGGAGGTCTTTGGGTACAAAAGTAAACACACAAAAACATTGCCTCCTATCGAGGTCTTCAAGCTAAGAAAGCGGTAAAATACGGGAAAATATGTAAAAGGGATCAAGAGATCTACCACACGGACAAAGGTCCGAAGTAACAGTAACTAAAGAAATAAGAAACCCAGAGATCTCTCAGGCTAGCACCATCAAAGAAAACAAGTCAGCAAAGCGATCAGAATAAATCTCTAAAGGGTATCCCACAAATAAAGGGGAATACCAAGCAAGCTATCTCTTCAAGGTTCATGTGAGTCCTCACAAAAAAAACTGGACAAACAGGTTAGAATAACAAGGTGGGGTGCAATCAAGAGTTGCACCGAATAAGAGAATCAAAATGTAACCACATGAATCATGCCATTAAAGTTCACAAAAAGCTCACAAAAAGCAACCAAGGATAGGAGGCCTAAACCTCTTGTCAAACAAATGCATTAAAAGGGTATCAAAACTCAAAGTCAGGGGTAAGGATCCACACATTAAGACATGACATACAAACTGATTGGAGAGATCGATTGAAATTGAATTGCACCGTTGGTTTTGCAAAACAATCTTAGGGTTTATATGAGAGGGAATTGGTTCTTTGCAGATGAGTTCCCTTCAGTCTCTGAAGGTTGCTCTGAATTAGTTAGAATCTTTCTAGGGTTTTTCCACTGAATTTTTTTAGAATTTATAACCTGACTTTCGTGGCTTTGTGGGCTCAAATGAGAGAGGTCCAAGTCCAAGATTTTTCTGTTATATTTTTTTTTGTTTATTTATTTATTTTTCGTTTTTTTTTCCGTTTTTTTTTCAAAACGCGTGGGCTTCTCCTAGCGAGCATGACAGTTCAAGAAATTCCTCTGCGCGCAGGTGATTCTGGTGGCTTTTCTTGGGACTCGCTAGGCGACCCATTCTGCTCGCCTAGCGAGCATGACAGCTCATGAACAAACTTTTGCTCCTTCAAGATTAACGTTTTGAATGACGAATAGACCCTATTTGAACATGTTAGAAGTAACTCAAGTCATTCCCTGGCCATTTCACCTTCAGTTGACCAACAGTTGACTTTTGGCTTCATAGTTGAATTTTGAACTGTACTGAGCCCATTAAGCTTGATCCTTCAGATAGAACCCACAAAGTGACTTGGATGACATCCTCTTGGAGCTAATTTTGATTGACATGATGAAATGCAATATGAAATGTTAAATGACCTAAAAAATGAATGCATGAATGAGGAGGGCAAATTTGAGGTGCTACACACATCCATTCTTTCAGTTAAATTTAAATTTATTCTATTTTTCGTAAATTGTGGCAGTTGGAAACCGCCGTAACATACATATTTTTGGAACAGTATATAAATTTTAATTTATACAGCTTTTTCGTAAATTTTGGCAACTAGAACCGATGTACTTAGATTAAATTTATTGTTGTTTGAAATTTGAAAATTGTTATACACTTTTGAAATCAGGTAAACCGATTTAAGAAATTTTGTACATAATGCAGAATTGTGTCTTTTCATGAACCATTTTCAATCTAAACTGTTGTAAACCTTCATGAAAAAGTCTCGAACTTTTTCATAACTCATAGAGGCCTCTTTGGATGTATTTAAGGAAAAATACATTAGTTTTAAAATAACCTCTTTTACATATAAATTCATAAAAAATCAAATCTTTTTTTCAAGTGTTCATACAATATAAACAATGAAACTTTGTGCATAAACTTTCATATCATTGAGAAAGTTTTATTCAATTTTTTGAGCACTTAAGGGTCATATATTATTGAGTCATACATTAAAAGAGAAGATCAATTGTGTATTAAAATTGATTTAAGAACAACTTCATATATTCAAATTTGTTCAAGTATTGTAATTGATCATCAAGTGTGTGGTGATATAATTTGTAAACAAAGTTTGTGTATTTTCTAAAAGTATTTACAAATAAAAAAGTGATATATTTTATGTTTGTATTGTAAAAGTTTATTTGATTCAGAGAGTTTTAAAATCCAACATAGTGTTGGTGTTTGTGAAGAGGTCTTTTGTATTGGGTTGATTCAAAGTCTACCATAGGTTTGATGTTTATGTTAGAAGATTGTAAGCTAGATCTTGGTGTGAGGCTTGTACAAAGATTTAACATTGTGGAAAATCCTTCAAGGTGTGAAGGGACTAGATGTACCCTTAAGTTGGAAAGACGAACTATGATAAATCTCTTGTGTCATTTACATTTCTTGTATTTATTTTTCTGCACTCTATGTTCTAAGTTTATCATTGTAATTCCAAAAAAAAAGAAGAAAAAAAAGAAAATAATAACAAAAATTTATAAAACCTAATTAATACACCCCCCTAGATTGCATTCTATATTTATACGAGAGTATTGTTACATACACACACTAAACATAGTTGTGACGTGACGAAATATGATTTGTAATGTTTCAGGGTGTAGTGTCTCCCTAGACATTGAAAATTGGTTAGGATTAATAACAAGTTAGTAAATATATTTTTAATTATGATTGCATTAATTTATAGGGTGGAGCAGCTTTATCCATGATTTACCTTGGACTAATCTTTTAAATTATTAGAAATTTAAACCAATATAAACAATACTCTTCATAAATAATGTCCCTCTTCTTTATTCATGAGGATCCACGACTCTCCAAACATACTATATGTAAAAGTGAAGTGGGTAAAAATATATGACAATCTACGGTCCCTTAAATCCAAAGACATTATAGGCGAAGTGGTTATAATTAACATGTTTGTTCAAATACATGGGTTCACACCATTATTGATGTTTTAATATTTTGAAATAATGGTTCACAACAGACTACTTATCAAAATTGTCCATATATTTAAAATTTGTAAAATCTTAGATTTCATATTTGAGTTAAGTCATGAAATATTTATGTTAGTTGTAAATATAAATATTATTAATAATATATAGTGAAAATCTTAACAAATAACCAAGTTTACAAACTTTAATACCAAATTAATTGATTTTCACCAATAATTTTTAATATAACCATGTTTTAAATTTAAAAAAACTAGGGACACAGAGGATATTGGAGCCTCCTACTATTTTTAAAGAGGAACACCCATTGAATTGAATTGACGTCTCATAATTTTCTTTTAGCTACATGTAAATTTTCCTATATATTTGATGTTATCTGGGAATTTATCTGTAGGATAAAACGTTTTGCCTGCACAGGTAAATCCACTTGCAATATCAATTAACAGTTAAATTCGCATATAAATTAATATGTACCATCAAATCTATAGAAAAATCTACATATAATTAAAAAAACATAAAAAGATAAGAAGAAGTGTCAATTCAATTTAAATATATGAGAGACATCAATTACTTCAATTCAATTTAAATATAGGAGGGACATTGCTTCTAAATCTTTATTTTTCTAATTTAAAATATGAGTATATTAAACATTATGGGGCAAAGTTGATTAAGTTGATATTAAAGTTTGAAAACTTGATTATTTGAGAAAAAGTTTCAGATCAAGTATCTAGAACGACATCTATCTTTTTTGGTATTGTAAATATTGTCCAAAGCATGTGAGATGAAAGTCATGGATATTAAAATTTGTCAGATTTAGATCCTATATTATATTTTCAAATATTATACTACGTTATGAACTCGTCCACCGCTAGAGTAGGCTACTGTTTCTTTTATCTACTGAATTTGCATATTTTTCCAATAGGTGTGTGAGGTTCTTTTCATAACAAAACAATTTTTTTATGAAACATTTGTTTGAATTGTAAATTAGATGACATATGATTACTTGAATCATTTTCTGGTCTAACAACAATAATATTTTTACACAAGTATATTTCATCTAACGTTGTGTTTGAAGCTGTGTCATGGCTTGACTAAAGTTAGTATTATACAAGTATATTTTTTTAACTAAAGTTATGACTTTGACAAGTATATTTGACCTGACAATTCTCCAATTTCACCTGACTTTGTGTTTGAAGCTGCGTGTCATGGCTTGACTAAAGTTAGTATTATACAAGTATATTTTTTTACACTAAAGTTATGATTTTTACAAGTATATTCCACCTGACAATTCTCCAATTTCACTTGACATTGTGCTTGAAGCTGCGTGTCATGACTTGTCGTTTGTACTGTGTTATCACCGTGGAGATATAAGTTTTTAAATTATGTACTTCTTTCAATCAAAATCTCCACGCAAGAGGTTGAGGAATGGAGGGTGGAGGAAGTAGAGTGATACTGCCACGATGGCGGTGGAAGGTGACAGGAGATTTTTAATAAAAATATAAAAAATGTGACACATGTCAAGATATAATATACACGATTGATGATATTGGACAACGATTGATGATATTGGACAAATATCAGAGTGATTTTCGGACTTCAGAGTAATGAGATCCCGATCTAGTATGAAGAATTGCATATATATATTATACATATGAATGTTTTCTTTTATATTTTTAAAATTTATTTTTTGGATTATATTAACTGAAATTCTATTATTAGAAATATATTTTCAAATTAAAAAATTTCTAAGAATTTTTGTTCAAAACATTTAATTTAAAAATAGAATATTAAAAATATAAAAATAATAGATATAGTGGATAGTGTGGATTTTGTTTTTAAAATAACCATATTTTTCAAAAAAAAATACGAAAATAACCAACTTTTCAAAAAAAATTCCAAAATAACAATGTTTGGTGGAGGATGCGTCAGGGGAGTTGACGCACCCCAAAAAAATAAGAGGAGGCGCCAGATGCATTGGGCCTCATGAAGAGGGGAGTTGGCGCACCTCCAAAAAAATAAGAGGAGGCGCCAGATGCATTGGAAGAGGCGCTTGCATGGCCCTCCAAGAGGAGGCGCCAATACAGCTGCCGCCTATGTGTTTCTTTTGAAAAGAAAATTTAATTTTGCAGTCAACAAAAATTGAACACACAACCTTTAGATCAATAGTGAAACACGTTACCATTACACCACAGACCCTTCATGTTAATTTGTTTCATCATATATTTAATATACCGTGTATAATTACAATAGATTAATAAATTAATTAAACTTAGTTGGACCACGTGCATGAAATTTTGAAACAATACAAACAACAAGTAATTATTTTTATTAACTTCCAATATTCCAATACTATCTCATACAAATTGCTATTTCCATTTTAAATTATATGTTACTCCTATTTTGTAAAATATTTTGTTTTATATTTTAAGTTGTTTTGCAATATAAATTAAATATTAATAAGTTTTTCTTATCATACTATCTACTATTTATATTATTCTTTTATTTCATCATTTTTCATATCATTAATAAATGATATATAATTTATTTATTTATAAAATTAATTATAATCTAAATTTGTGTGAAATATCATAAAGAAATTATTATTTAGGACGAAGAAAGTATCTCATTTAAGTTATGCACGATTTTTAAAAATAATTGATAGTATTTATTTTATTATTAAAATAAATCTGATTTATTATAATGTTTTATTTTTAAAAAATATATTGTTCTTTTTTCATTTTATTAAATTTTATCTCTATTCTTTAATTTTTAAAAATATTATATATTAATATATTCAAATTAATATTCAATTATTTTGTGTTTTATTTTATAATGTATTTATATTTTATTAATTTTTTATATATTAAATATTTAAGTATTATTTTATATAACTTAGACATATATTAATATATTATATTATTTATAAAAAGTAATATAATATTTAAAAATATATTATATTTAAAATAATATAATTTTTCAATTGTATTTATAATAAATATTATGAAGTTTTATTTGAATTTTTGTGTAAAAATTAATATAAAAAATAATATGTTTAAGGTTGAATAATTCAAAAAATTTAAAGAGGGGTAATAATTTTTAAACGCATAATACAATGTAAACAACCCTATAAAATCCAAGATAGTTTGAATTGGTGTATTTAATATCGAATAATTTATTTTTGATGTATTTAATATCGAATAATCCATTTTTGGTGTATTTAATATCAAATAACTCGTTTTATCAACTATACATACTCGGTCGAAAGGTGTTGCATAGTTTTATATTGATTATAAATAAATTATATAAATATTGAAGAATATAATTCATATATTTAAGATATTAAAATTTAAAATAAAAATTTAGTGTCTTTCTCTTATGATCTAAGAACATTGACTCATTAAATATATGATGAAACAAATTAATATGAAGGGTCTGTGGTGCGATGGTAACGTGTTTCATTATTGGTCCAAAGGTTGTGAGTTCAATTCTTGTTTGTTGCAAAATTAAATTTTCTTTTCAAAAGAAACACATAGACGCCAGCTGTACGTTTGGACTCTTAATTTTCGTATTTCTTTTTTTAAAAACATGGTTATTTTAAAACAAGACATTGTTTAAAAAATATTAGAATAAACTTATTTAAACAGAAATAAACAATTTAAAAACTTAAAAAATTCAAAGTCAATCTATATTCCTAAGCAGAAAATTATCACGTTTGTAATAAATAAATAAATTCAAAATGTGGTGCAATCTATATCTAATATCTAAAATGTTAGATGTAAATGTCAATTTTCATTAATCACATCCATATAAAAACAAATTAAACCAGAGTCAAAATCATAAAAGTACAAATATAACATACCATTTCTAAGGGAATTAAGTAAAAGAAATATTTATCAAAATTTATAATATTGAATCCTTAACCTTAAAATAGGATGCAAATAAAGGAGTTAAATAAAGACTGCTCCCAATAAAAATGTTAAAGTATTATATGAAAGAAATATGTATGCGCTTAAGACTATAATCATACAAAAAATTTATTCACCACTAAGACAATTATTAGATGAATATATAATGCCATGCATGATGTAAAATAACTAAGACAATTATTAGATGAATATATAATGCCATGCATGATGTAAAATAAAATATGATCCTGCTAATTAGACAATCACAAGTTCAAAATCTTATATATTATTTCTTCTCTAATTTAGAAGTATACGGTTCATCGACTCAATTTAAGTTGCAACTAGATCAATTTGAAAAATTAACTCTTTATTTAGTCACTTATATAAATTGCAATAAACACATATACATGATTATATTATATTATAAATTAATTAGTATTTTCTCACAAAATTCACTATGTACTGATACACAAAGGTATCATTAATGCTTTTAGTCTCACCACATCAGCAATATCATTTTTACATATGCTCGACACAATTATATATATATATATATATATATATATATATATATATATATATATATATATATATATATATATATATATATATATATATATATATATATATATATATATATATATTCTAGTATTAGTTCACCAAATAGTAAGCACCTGACACATTCATGTATTAATGTGTACAATATCTAATCAATTCCTAAATCAAGTATAGTTTAGAGTTACATGGGGAAAAATCATTTTCTTTAAGTGTTTCTCTTTGTAATGAAAATACTCTTAGAGACTCTACGATATGATTGGACGGACAATGATATGTGCAAGACCGCAAGTGCACGAAAATGTCAAGCAGTATAATAAGATCGAAACCATGAGGAGATGTGCATGAGTATCGGATTTTATCCTAAAGATGTTTAGATAAAGCGATCACAATTATGATTGGTTCAGTGCAAAATGAAAAAATATTTAACAGATAAATAAAACAGGACACAAGGTTGTGATTATCTATCAAGACATACCCTATTGATTCTCGTTTCTGATTCAGAAATGTTTGATTGTTACTAGGTATCTTCCTCTGGTGCTGGAGCCATACCCTCACGGATATGACCCGACGCATTGTGAATTCCACGAGGGATCACTAAGAGATTTGCTAGAAGGTTGTTATGCTTTAAAAGCCAAGGTACAAGAGCTAATCAATAGTAAGATCTTATCCTTTAAAGATGTGGGTCCAAATGTCAGAAGCAACCCCCTTCCAAGACATGGAGAGTGAAGCATGAAGCAAGCTTGAGAAGTTACCTCCTAAAGCAAATGGACCAGACGGGATAGCTCATCCTAGATGAAATCTATTATCATTTGCATTTTCCTTGTTGATTAAGTGCAATTTATTTTTGAATTTATTATTTTGAACAATAATATTAAAGAAATGTGAATGCATCTTTTGATTTAATCCATTTGTGTTCATTCTTTTTATTTTTCTTTCATTTATGCAAAAATAAAAATAAAATATCAATATTTCTCCCATTCACTTTTCTTTATCAAACTTTTAATATAGCAAATATTTAAGGGAGAATGATGAAAACGATATACCCAAAATTGTTGACGGGATGCTTTTGGATAAAATTTTGTTGATGACGTAATGCATTATTTCAAACACCCTAAACACCAGAGAGATAAAGAGTTAATCCTTAGTCAAACACTTTGAGCCTAAAAGTTGGTGCTTCTTTCGGAATTAAAAATCCTTAATCTTAACCAGGACATGACAATCGTGTTCAAATAGTTTGACTATGCATTTAATATCCAATAGAATCAATCCATCTATACACCTTCCAATAAAAGGTTCAATAATAAGCTCTTCCTCGCACTCATCAAGAAGCATCGAAGAAGTCATAAAATACCAAAAAAAAGGATAAGCAGGTTGTTCCTCAACCAACCATCATAAGGCAATCACAATATTTCAACAAAAAAAATTACGCTAAGTTAAAACTATAAGAAAATGACTTAGGAAAAAATCTGGGCATCTTGGTTCACTAAAAGCTTCAAAGAAGCGGTTCAGGAAAAAATTAGGGATAAAAAATTAAAAGAGGTTATCAAAATCATCAACAAACATAAAACGATTAGGTGACCACCACATCAAAAAATCAAGGGGTCCCCAAACTTCATGACAAAAACAATATTCTGTGACTACCAAAGAAAGTGGGTGATTCCCACCTCAAGCAATATCATTTCTACATATGCTCGACACAATTATATATATATATATATATATATATATATATATATATATATATATATATATATATATATATATATATATATTCTAGTATTAGTTCACCAAATAGTAAGCACCTGACACATTCATGTATTAATGTGTACAATATCTAATCAATTCCTAAATCAAGTATAGTTTAGAGTTGCATGGGGAAAAATCATTTCCTTTAAGTGTTTCTCTTTGTAATGAAAATACTCTTAGAGACTCTACGATATGATTGGACGGACAATGATATGTGCAAGACCGCAAGTGCACGAAAATGCCAAGCAGTATAATAAGATCGAAACCATGAGGAGATGTGCATGAGTATCGGATTTTATCCTAAAGATGTTTAGATAAAGCGATCACAATTATGATTGGTTCAGTGCAAAATGAAAAAATATTTAACAGATAAATAAAACAGGACACAAGGTTGTGACATCTATCAAGACATACCCTATTGATTCTCGTTTCTGATTCAGAAATGTTTGATTGTTACTAGGTATCTTCCTCTGGTGCTAGAGCCATACCCTCACGGGTATGACCCGACGCATTGTGAATTCTACGAGGGATCACTAAGAGATTTGCTAGAAGGTTGTTATGCTTTAAAAGCCAAGGTACAAGAGCTAATCAATAGTAAGATCTTATCCTTTAAAGATGTGGGTCCAAATGTCAGAAGCAACCCCCTTCCAAGACATGGAGAGTGAAGCATGAAGCAAGCTTGAGAAGTTACCTCCTAAAGCAAATGGACCAGACGGGATAGCTCATCCTAGATGAAATCTATTATCATTTGCATTTTCCTTGTTGATTAAGTGCAATTTATTTTTGAATTTATTATTTTGAACAATAATATTAAAGAAATGTGAATGCATCTTTTGATTTAATCCATTTGTGTTCATTCTTTTTATTTTTCTTTCATTTATGCAAAAATAAAAATAAAATATCAATATTTCTCCCATTCACTTTTCTTTATCAAACTTTTAATCTAGCAAATATTTAAGGGAGAATGATGAAAACGATATACCCAAAATTGTTGACGGTATGCTTTTGGATAAAATTTTGTTAATGACGTAATGCATTATTTCAAACACCCTAAACACCAGAGAGATAAAGAGTTAATCCTTAGTCAAACACTTTGAGCCTAAAAGTTGGTGCTTCTTTCGGAATTAAAAATCCTTAATCTTAACCAGGACATGACAATCGTGTTCAAATAGTTTGACTATGCATTTAATATCCAATAGAATCAATCCATCTATACACCTTCCAATAAAAGGTTCAATAATAAGCTCTTCCTCACACTCATCAAGAAGCATCGAAGAAGTCATAAAATACCAAAAAAAGGATAAGCAGGTTGTTCCTCAACCAACCATCATAAGGCAATCACAATATTTCAACAACAAAAAAATTACGCTAAGTTAAAACTATAAGAAAATGACTTAAGAAAAAATCTGGGCATCTTGGTTCACTAAAAGCTTCAAAGAAGCGGTTCAGGCAAAAATTAGGGATAAAAAATTAAAAGAGGTTATCAAAATCATCAACAAACATAAAAAGATTAGGTGACCACCACATCAAAAAATCAAGGGGTAGCCAAACTTCTTGACAAAAACAATATTTTGTGACTACCAAAGAAAGTGGGTGATTCCCACCTCAAGCAAAAAAAATCATTGGTTCTCGGACCATCATATCTCCACCTTCAAAACTCTCTTGGAAGTTGAATGCAGGTGTCAAATTAACTGAACGTAGGACTAGAGGTCATCAAGGAGAATGTGTTTGGTTAAAATCAAAATTTTGAGCCTTATATCCATTTATTTCAACAATTGGGAACCAGGCCACATTACAACCTACAAAAGACCTAATTGAAAAAGGTTTATTTTGAAAGCGTACTACAACAAGGTTGCGTTTACTACTACAAATAACCCATTTCATCTCATACACGAAGGGGATATAACCTCGGTTAGACAAGCGAGGTAACGAAAGGAGACATAAAAACCTGCCATTTTACCCCTCAATTTTTGAATAACTTAAGGGGAAAGTGACATTGGGCATGGGTTCCATCCCCAACAACAACATTTTTTGGATTTTCAAAACTGCGCTACTTTTTACCCTGATTTTTAACAATAGACGAGGGGTAAAGTTCTATTTAATATTTTTTATTTTTAACCTGTTTTTTTATTTTAATTTGCAAAGCATCAAATTTGTTTACAAATTCTAAATCTTCATTATCATCATCATCATCAATAACACCAATAACAACAACAAAAATAAAATCAATAGAATCCTTAAATATTAAATCTCAACAATAACAACAACAACAACAATAACAAAATCCATGGAATCTTTAAACACTAAATCTCAACAACAACAACGACAACAACAACAACATCAATAACAATAACAACAACAACAATAATAACAAAAAATAAATAAAATCAACAGAATTGTTAAATACTAAATTTTAGCAACAACAACAATATTAAACATTTACTTGATACGACTACGACTAACATTAATAAGTTACTTTCATGTTTTCCTAACTAACATTAGCAATTTTAACAAGAATTATTAGAGAAAAGATTACGTTAAAAAACTAACCATGAAATATTTTTCTGGTCTTTCTTTCATTATCATTGTTTTCAATATGTTAATTTTAAATTTCATCACTTTGCATCCAAGCTAGATAATTGTGGCATTCACGTTTTGATTGGCTAGAGATATTTTCATGTCGGACACTAATGTTTCATGTTTGATGATTTTCATTGTTACTTTATAAATGGATGTCAAAGATTCGCTACTTAACTTTTTCACCAAATTGGTCATAAATAAAAAAATGCGCTACTTTATGAAAATCGAGGTAATAGGTCATAAAAAAAAGGATTAAATAGTCTCTTGGTCCTTGTAAGTTAGCAAGTTTTTGATTTTGGTCCTTGTAATTTTATTTTATTTTGGTATGAGTCCCTATATCTCACTTTTTGTGTTGGTTTTAGTTCCTAAAGTCAAAATCCGCATGTTTTCTATGAATTTTCCTGCAGATTTTACCTTTAGGGATTAAAACCATCTCAAAAGTGAGATATATGGACTCATACAAAAAAAAAAGATACAAGGACCAAAATCAAAAACTCGCTAACTTACTAGGATCAAAAGAATATTTAAGCCAAAAAAAAAATTAAAAGGTGATAAAATGTAGTTGTTTGGATTCGAAGACATGTCCTCTAAATACTTTACCCCTCGGTTTGCTGCAAAGCTGAGGTAATAAGTCATTAAAAATAATTTTTTAAAAAAATTAAAAGGTGATAGAATGTAGTTGCTGGGATTCAAAGACGTGTCCTATAAATACTTTATTCCTCGATTTTGAGCAAAATAGAGGTAATGTGTCATAAATTTTTTTTTTATTAATATGCTAAAATGTAGTTGTTGGGATTCGAATGTGTCTCCTCTAAATACTTCACCCCTAGGTTTATAGTTAAAACGAGGAAATATATGGTATTTAAAAAAATGTAACGCGTTTATGGTTTACACCTCAGTTTTTTGTTGGGTGAGGTGAAAGTTTCGTTATAATATGTATTATTTATAGTAGTGGCTAATCTGAGTCCAAAAACATTTGCTAATCATCTATATTAATATCATGCTTTCACATCACCTTTCACGTTTTGAATGTCTAGACCAACATTATGCCTGGGTCATTGATCCATTCACTATATTTCACAAAATTACCTCAATAAATTTTGATTTCAAAATTTGCACGAGCATGGCATTAAAATTACCATTCTGAAGGCAATTTGATTTTCAAATCAGCACTTAACATCAAGAGAATTCCCACAATATACAGTTGGTTGAGGAAATTGATCATGTTAGAGAAGTCTAGTCAGGGGAAAATCACTTCGATAATGGTCAAATCGAGCCAACCACTCCAAGAGTTGTTTAGCCAGGAACAAATCTTTCCAAGGTTCATGTTGGGGAAAGTCACCTTAGGAGAACATCAAATGACAACCACCCCGAAAGTTGGTTAGTCAGGGGAAAATCACTTTGAGGATCATGATGGGACAAACCACCTCAAAGTGCACAATGAGTCTAAACCTCAAAAGGACAGTCAATTAAAGTAAACCACTCTAAGAGTCGGTGAATCAGGGGGAAGACGACTTCAACATTCAAAATACTAGGGCAAGTTGTCTCAAGGCCTTGACATGGAAAGACTACTTCAAACTCCTTTCGAGGTAATTATCTTTAAAGACCTAATAGACTGGGCAAGATGGGCCACAAAGGGACGTCATCTTCATACTTTCAAGTAGCTCAAGCAGACTCTGCCATACGTCAGCAATTATTGAGTTCAAAGCGAGTGTCAGGGAATCATGACCCCACTAATTAATCTTTGCCTTTGGATAAGAAGTCTTGTTGCAAAACAAAGAAAATCACTTATTAGTTTTAACTGTCCATTACCTACCACATGGGCACCTGTTTAAACATTCAAATCAATCATTGTCATCCATCGATCATGTCACTTTGCTCTAGCATCATGGCATGCATATCATTGCATTCATCTAGATTGTTCCCATAAGCCTGAAAGTCTTGTAGAATGAACATGAGAATCAAATCCTAATCATGCTTACTCTAAAAGACCAATACCTTTAAGCATCAACATTGCATTGCATCGATCATACATACATCATGCATAAAAGAAAAATTCATTAATCATTCATTGCCTGAAATATGTCACGTGCTCATATGCAGCTTCCCAAAGACTTGATTTTGCCAAATTTTAACCCTTTGGTCAAAGTCCAACTTAATTAGCACCTACAAAAATCTATATTTATTCGTAAGGTTCAATTTCTCTTTTCTTTATCCAATGTACTTGATGATAGTCTGTCATTGCATAAATTTAGTGGAAGAATCGGACCAAAACAAATGAAAGATGAGCTAAAATGAAGAAGAAAGACCAAAAAATGAGTAAAAAATAGCTAAGTGTGAAGATTGTGGACTTAGTGATAAACGAGCAAAAAAATAGTGCAACTTAGGAAATATTCACATGCACCATTACACAGCATCGCGATCGCGATAGGTCCAAAAAAGATGCATCGTGTGACGCAAGTCATCACGCATGCGATTGTCCCTTTTTCTTGGATTTTCCTGATGCGTCTGGTCCATTTTGAGCTCTTTTTAAGGGGAAACTTTGCACTTTTACAAGGATTACGAAAATTGGAGAGAATAGCACGATTTGGAAAGCATCAAAGGTGGTTTTTAGGGCATTTGAAGCCATTTGAGGCCATTACATCAAGGGACTTCATATGTTATTTTTATCTATCAATTGTGATATTGTCATCTGAATTACGAGTAGCTAAGCTCCTCTAGGTTAGGTTATGTTGTGATGAACGTATTTCAATGTTGTTGGATTCTACGTTAATTTAACTTTGTATGAACCTTTTGATCTATAATTTCATTCAATTGCTTATTGTTCTTAATACTTTTTATGTGAGATACTCTTTTAAATTGATTTTGGGCACATAGGCAATACTGACCATTAGCCTATGTGTTGGACCTAGGGAAATCGTTGTACTTACACTAGTTAAAAGGAATAGGAGACCCCGAGTAGTGGCATAGGGAATTAACATTTTGTACATTGCCTAACCCTGCTTACATTGGCAAACTAGGGATAGAAAGCTATGAGTAATGGTTAGTGAGTTATATCGTGAGGGATTGACTATAATGGTTTTATTAATTCGTCGTGGGGTTATAGTGATAAAATCATTCATACAAGACATCAAACATCAACAATTGCGAAATAGGGAATTCTAAAACACAACCTGTGAAGTAGACCTTGTGAAACTCGAAAACCCCCAATTTTACTAGTTTGTATACATTGCACATATTTTGTCTTGTTAGAAGCAATCCTTGTGAATTCTATATTTTTATTACTTTGACATTATCGGTACACTTGTCGAGAAGTCATCAAGCTTTTGACGTTGTTGCCGGGGAGTGTTGATTATCTTAGTAAGGCGATGTTTGTGCAACATTTTATTTTTAGTCTTTTTTTATTTTTGCTTTATTTTCTTTTTTATCATGGTGCTACTGAGGTATTTTTCTGTTTGTGTATGCGTAGTTCAAGATCATCATTAATACCATTGGATCCAGAGATTGAAAGAACCGCACGCGCCCTCAAAAAAGAAGTTAGAGAAGCAACTCTGGACAATGGAATATGAGTAGAAAGGAAACTATCAAGTTCTTCTAACTCTGAAGAGGAGCCCACCATGGCAGCTGCACCACCCCTGCCTATGAGGGATTGCTGTAAAAGAACCAACGAAGGACATGTTTTGAGAGGGTTTGTACCGGCAAACCCTACTAAGTTTGATATTAAAAATTATGTACTTTCAGGTTTAAGAGAAAATACGTTTGACAGGAATGCGATTAGAGACTTGTGGACGCATCTTACACGCTTCTACGAAACAACTTCAATTGGCATACTAACTAATGTCACTGAAGACCAGGTTAAATTAAGATTGTTTGGGTTCTCACTGATTGGAAGGGAGAAATATTGGTTGCTTTTCTTTCCAAATGAAACAATTCAGACTTGAAAGGAATTGGAGGACAAATTCCTATAAACATTCTCCACTACTACTCAGTTCACAAACACCGAGCAGAGATTGTGAATTTTGAGAGACTGAGTCACTTCATGAATCTTGGGAAAGATTTAAAATTTTGTTACGTAGATGCCAGAATCACAATATGAATAATATGAAGTTGATGCAAAATTTCATCAAAGGTCTCAAGAGTCAAACTCACATGTTGTTGGATGCTTCTGCGAGAAGTACTATCCACCAAATGACTGAACCACAAGTGAAAGACCTTATTGAGAAGATGTGTATGAATGAGTACCATTCAAAAAGAAAAATGTTGGTCAAGATTAAAACTGTGGGAATGCCTAAAGGTATGTTAGATTTTGATACCCATACTACTCTTTTAGCTCATATTGAATTGTTAAATAAAAAGCTAGCTGAAAGCAGCTTAGGTAAAGCTAACGTGAGCCAAGTACAAGCAATTAGGTGCGATTTCTATGGAGGAAAACATGTGAATGAAATGTGCTCATTGGAAGGGTCAAGTGAAGAAGTTCAATTTGCTAATTTTCAAAAGAACAACCTGTATTCCAACACATATAATCCAGGTTGGAAAGATCACCCAAATTTCCGTTGGAGCAATAATCAAAATTCAAATGTTAATCATGGTATGCAACAAGGCCAACAAGCTCTGTTTCAAAGGAAACCTTCAAATTTGGAAGAGACCTTGCAGAATTTCATTAAAGCCACTTAAAGTAGCTTTGATAAGGTAAATAAGTGCCATGAAATTATTAGTATAAACCATGATGCATCAATCAAGAATTTGGAAACGTAGTTTGGTCAGTTATCCAGACAAATAGCTACTTTTCCAAGCTCGAGTGGAGTATTCACGGGTAACATTGTAGAAAATCCTAAGAATGAATCATGCAAGGCTGTGGACACAGGTTTGGGGGTGATTATTGAAAAGGGTGATGATGAGATAGTGAAAGAAGGTGTGATTGGAAAATAGGAGAGTAACAATCAAGGTGTCCAAGAGGAAATAAGAGTCGTCATTGATCAACTTAATGATAAAAACTCTTCTTGGAGAAGAAAAAAGAAGCAGATCCTGATTGAACCAAATCCCCCTTTACCGGATTATATAAAACCACCGTACCCGAAATCGGCTCAAGATGATGAGGCAAGGATGTTTGCAAAGTTCAAGGAAATTTTAGCTACTCTCCAAGTAAGTATTTCGTTCCATGAGATTTTAGAACTAATGCCTAAGTTTGCTAAATTTATGAAGGAGTTACTAAAAGGGACGAAAGAGAAAGTGATCAAGGAACATGTAAACATGGTCGAAAAGGATGATGTGGTTATACCTGAATCCTTTCCACCAAAGTTAAAAGACCTAGGTAGGTTTGTTATATCTTGTAATATCGATGGAGTAAATATTTTGCATGCTCTATATGATCTTGGATCAAGCATAAATGTCATGCCACTGAAAACGGCTAAAGAATTGAAAGTGGGTGAGATCATACCGAGTAACATGACTCTAACTCTAGCTGACTCATTTGTTACTCAACCGGTCGGTATTTGACTGACGTGTTAGTGCATGTAGATGGATTAGTGTTTCCTACAGATTTTGTAGTGCTTGTACAAAAAGAGATTTAGGAGGATCTATTATTCTCTGATGGCCATTCTTGGCAACCGGAAAAGCAAAGATATATGTAGAAATGTGTGAACTGGTCTTGAAGTTCAATAAAGAGAAAATAGTTTTCAAGGTGTATGACTAGACACCATATGTGGAGAATTTGGATACTTGTTACCATATGGAGGAAAAAGGTAGCAAAGTAGACAGAGGAACAAGAAGAAGTGAAGTAACCAGCGTGAGGTTATCCCTTGCGCCTAACGTACTTAGGCATGGACCGTCAAGCTAATGACGTAAAAAAAGCACTTGATGGGAGACAACCCATCAGTAAGAATTTATTTTTATGTCATACTGAAATTTAAGTTTTAACATTTCCAATTTTTATGTTATGTTGTTGTAAGAGAAACTAGGTAAAAGAAGAAAAGAACGAAAGATCAAAGGGGAAGAAAACAGAAAAATAAATGAGAGAGGAAAATCTTTAGCCCCTGGTATAATTACGCAGCCTATCACGCGTGTGATAGGACTCTATCGCATGCATGATATAGGAATCACGCGTGTGATACAGACGTTGGGATGATTCAGAGTTTTGTTAGCATCGCCCGCACGATGAGGATATGGTGCGCACAATATGACCGTTAGAGAGAGACATTGGAGGTAATAGTTGATATCGCATGCACGATGAAGGAATGATGCCCGTGATGAGCAACAACTAGTTGGCCTATAAATAGTGATTTTCAAGTCACTTTTTCCTCACAAGTCTCTTATACTCCTCTGCTTTCTATTCTTTCCTCAGAGCTAAATTTTTCTTCATAATTTTCTTCTTCTTTTTCTCTATGTGTATTGTTTTTGATGTTGTTGTTGTTGTTATTGTTATTGTAGATATCATGGCTTACAAAAGAGGATGTGTGTCAAGAGGCTAATCATCAAGGGATGCCTCAATGCCTAGCGCTCCGACCTTCCCAAACCTCAAATTTCTATCTGAGGCGCATGTTGAAAAATTTATCAAGCTTGTGGATTACCATATTGTGAGGGAAAGAGCGTTCGATTTAAAAGATTTGCAAGGTTTTGAATAAATAGGAGAGCTGTTGCAACAAAGGCAATGGGTAAGTTTTAATTATTTGAGTCATGAAATAAATAAGAGTATCGGGCTAGAATTTTACGCGAATGCGGCAGTTGGAGATGCGAACTCCTATACCTCCAACGTGGGAGGTAAGTAAATTTACTATTATCCTACTATAAACTCTCCTTTTAATTTGTAACCTACTCCAGTGTGTCCGATTATGAACTATAGGCCAGAGCACAAAGTCATAAGCGAGGAAATACCCTAGGTAATGTTAGATCTTTTTTGTAGGCCAAAGGAGGCATGGGCCATAGAGCGTGGCTTAGCACAACATCTCAAAACCACAGAATTCCTCCAAATTCCAAGGGCCTGAGCCTCATTTTTTGTTCAAAACTTTAAAGGCCACATCTAATCAATCATAATTCATTATGAAGCGGTGTTTAGGTCTATTAGCTCTTTTTTAGAGGGAACCTATTAATGGCCTCATTTTTTGTTCAAACTTTAAATGCCGTATCTAATCAATCACAACTGATTGTGAAGTGGTTTTTAGGTCTATTAGCTCTTTTTAAGGGGGGGCCTATTAATTTGGGGCGGTTGATTGCTAAAAATATCAAATATATGGCTAACGCTACACAAAAGGCTTATGGGTATTTTTTTGTTTAAATGAATTATGCAGGAGAGCAGGTGTGCGAGTTTACCCTGATGATGAGATGATCAGTTCGAAAGAACCGCTCAACGCTTCGTCCATTAGAAGGTTGCAAAACATGCATCAAGGAAAAGCTGCTCAAATTGATCAACAAGAGAATCAACAAGGGAATGATCAAGAATTCAACCAGCCGCAAGAGCAACAAAAACCACATCAAATACAAGGTCAACAAGCATCAGTATCTCAAAGAAGAATGGAAGCTCACGTAGTGGGGGTTACAAGGTGGACAAAGGTAGTTTCACCCACTTTGTATGTTGAACCTCCAAAGGTTGCACCCGTGTTCAGAGACTTCTATGAACAGAAAGGAGACCATATGTCGGCTCAGAGCTTAAGAGCCCGGTTTGCATCAGCTGAAAATGGATATTTACTTTACAAACCAAGATCAAGAGCAAACAAGGAGGAGAGAATGCCTGCGCGCATAATGGACGAGGCGGAACAGTGACTTCAATAACACAATGCATGATATATATGATCTTTTATGCAACATCAACATCTGAAAAGACATGTAGTTTTTTTAAAAAAAATTTTTAATTTTATTTTTATTTTCATATGTAACATAGAGAAGAGCAATAATTATCAGAAGTTCTCTTCCTCTCCCATTGTATTATCCAATTCATCATCCTGTAGCTGTGTTGTTTTTTTAGATTGTAAGTTTAGCACTTTAGCATTGAACAAATGATCCAAAAGAAACTTGATCATTACAATAGAAACTAGGAACTTGAAGGCTAAGGATGATAAAAGAATCGACGGGCTTGTACTCAACCTACAAATACCTCATCTAGTAAGGTTTGAGTTAAATACTTTCCATTATTCACTTTTCTTTCTTTATGAGTGTATCCATGCATTATTAAGTTTATCTGGTTTGATAAACACACACTGAGGCATTTTTTGTTTATAACTTTGAGCCTTTCTAAACTACCATGTAGTAATAAGTATATCCATTGCTAACCACTTTGAGCTTTAGCCTTTCTTTCGGTGACGTAGCCTAAAATTCTTAGTCATATGACTTGAAAGATCTTTTCTTTCCACCATCTTTTTGGAGTTAGGTAGAACTATAATTCCTAAGTGTATGAAAAAGATTAAGTTTGGGGTTTCTCTTGGAAGTGAGCAAAATTTTAAATTTTGGGATGGGGTCCTAGAGAATATTGGCCAAAATTTCAAAAAGTTTTAGAAAAAATGAAATGGAAAAAGACATTTCTTCAAAAAAATAGAAAAGAAAAAGAATGAAAGTATAAGAAGAACCAAAAATCTCCAGTATTGTGAAAAACGAACAAATATGTATGATGATAGAAGGAGAACTAATCACCTAACTCCAAAGGTTTAAACCTAGTTTCCTAAAAATATCCTACCTAAAAAATAATTATCATAAGTGCTCTTCCTCTCCCATTGTATTATCCAGCTCATCATCTTGTAGCTATTTTTTTTTCAGATTGCAAGTTTAGCCCTTTAGCATTGAGCAGATGATTTAAAAGAAACTTGATCATTACAATAGCAACTAGAAACTTGAAGGATAAGGATGAAAAAAGAATCAACGGGCTTGTACTCAACCTACAAATACCTCATCTAGTAAGGTTTGAGCTAAATAATTTCCATTTTCACTTTTCTTTCTTTATGAGTGTATCCATGCATTATTAAGTTTATCTGGTTTGATCAACACACACTGAGGCATTTTTTGTTTATAACTTTGAGCCTTTCTAAACTACCATGTAGTAATAAGTATATCCATTGTTAACCACTTTGAGCTTTAGCCTTTCTTTCGGTGACATAGCCTAAAATTCCTAGCCATATGACTTGAAAGATCTTTTCTTTCCACCATCTTTTTGGAGTTAGGTAGAAGTATAGTTCCTAAAGTGTATGAAAAAATATTAAGTCTAGGGCTTCTCTTAGAAGTGAGCAAAATTTTAAATTTGGGGATGGAGTCCTAGAGAATATTGGTCAAAATTTCAAAAAAAATTAGAAAAAAAAGTAGTGGAAAAAGACATTTCTTCAAAAAAAAAAAAGAGAAAAGAAAAAGAATGAAAGTACAAGAAGGACCAAAAACTCCAGTATCGTGAAAAATGAACAAAGATGTATGATGATAGAAGGAGAACTAAGAACCTAACTCCAAAGGTTTAAAGCTAGTTTCCTAAAAATATCCTACCCAAACATAAGCAAAGTTACAACCTGAAAAGACCTCTAATGTGTGTGTTGTGTTTTCTATGTTGAACAATATTAGAACATGATTAAGCTAAGCATAATTGATTTTGCATGTTAATTGAGAGATAACCCTACCCATTGAGTGAGTCAAAGTGAGCTAAGAGACAGGTTAAGTACTTGTCAATGTTGAGGACGTTTTCAGAATTTGCCGGATAGCAATTGGAAGCTATAACACTGGTCAGGTAAATAAATACTTAATTTGGTGTTGTATGGTTATTATTGTGTGACTTGTATTCTGTTGAAATGTGTAGTTACATGTGAGTTACTTGAGGACAAGCAATGATTCAAGTTTGGGGTTGTAATGACAACCCGTCATTGCATAAATTTAGTCGAAGAATCGGACCAAAACAAGTGAAAGATGAGCCAAAATGAAGAACAAAGACTAAAGAATAAGAAAAAATAGCTAAGTGTGAACATTGTGGAATTAGTGAAAATTTGAGTGAAAAAGGAGAAAAAATGAGTGCAGCTTCAGAAATAATCACATGCACCATCACGCGCGCGATAGGGACAAAAAAGTTGCATCGCGCGATGGTCCCTTTTTCTGGGTTTTTCTAATGTGTATGGTCCATTCTCAGCTCTTTTTAAGGGGAATTTTCGCAATTTGATAAGGGTTACAAAAATTGGAGAGAATATCACGATTTGGAGAGCACCAAAGGTGTTCTTTAGGGCATTTGAAGCTATTAGAGACCATTACATCAAGGGACTTCATATGTTATTTTCATCTATCAATTATGGTATTGTTATCTAAATTATGAGTAATTATGCTCCTCTAGGTTAGATTGTGTTATGATGAACCTATTTTTCAATATTGTTGGATTCTATGTTGATTTGACTTTGTATGAACCTTTTTTTATCTATAATGCCATTTAATTGCTTATTGTTCTTAATGTTTTTTATGTGAGATACTTTTTTAAATTAATTTTTGGAACATAGGGAATACTGAGCATTAGTCTATGTGTTGGACCTAGGGCAATTGTTAAAATTACGCTAGTTGAATAAGAATAGGAGACTCCGAGTAGTGGCATAGGGAATTAAACTTATGTACATAGCCTAACCCTCCTTACCCTGGAGGACTAAGGGATAGAAAGCTCTGAGTAGTGGTTAGTGAGTTATTTCGTGAGAGATCGACTATAACGGTTTTGTTAATTATTTGTGGGCTTATATTGATAAGGACATTTATGCAAGGCATCAAACATCTACAATAGATAAATAGAGGATTCTAAAACACAACCTGATGTCTTTTGTAATTTTGTTTAACGCTTATTTACTTTTCACACTGAAACTCGAGCCCCCCCCCCCCCCCCCCCATTTTACTAGTTTTTATACATTACACACATTTTGTCTTGTTAGAAGAAGTCCCTGTGGATTTGATTTTTTTAATGCTTCGACATTATCGATACCCTTGCCAAGAAGTCATCAGCGCTCTTGGATCTCCCTTTTTGTTCTTACGTATTTCCATAACCACTCCTTTTGTATCTGATGTATTTCTAAATATATCCTTTGCAACTCTGATGCATTTCTAGAGTTTGTTTCTCGTCTCTCCTATGAATTTTTGGACATGTCTTTTTTATTCTGATGTATTTTCAGAACCCCTCTATTTGTATTTGATGTATTTCCAGATATTTTCTTTTGTAACTCTGATGCATTTCCAAAGTTCATTTCTTTTATCTCTCCAATGAATTTTCTGACCTTTCTTTTTAGTTCTGATGTATTTATAGAACCCATATTTTTGTATCCAATGTACTTCCATATATTCCTTTGTAATTTTGATTCATTTCTAGAGTTCGTTTTTGATTTATGCGATAAATTTATGGACATGTCTTTTTTGTTCTGATTTATTTCCAGAACCCCTATTTATGTATCTATTGTATTTTTAGATATTTTCTTTGTAACTCTTATGCATTTCCAAAGTTCGTTTCTTTTATCTCTCCGATGAATTTTTAGACCTGTCTTTTTTGTTCTAATGTATTTCCAGAACCCCTATTTTTGTATCTGATTTATTTCTAGATATTCCTTTGTAATTCTGATGTATTTCCAGAGTTTGTTTCTTTTACTCTCCGATAAATTTTCGGAAATGTCTTTTTTATTCTGATGTATTTCCATAACCTCTTTTTATATCTGATGCATGTCTAGATATTTCCTTTGTAACTCTGATGCATTTTCTAGAGTTTGTATCTTTTATCTCTTCGATGAATTTTTGTACCTGTGTTCTTTGTTCTGATGTATTTCTAGAACCCCTATTTTTGTATTTGATGTATTTCCAGATATTCCTTTGTAACTCTGATGCATTTTCAAATTTCATTTCTTTTACTCTCTGATGAATTTCCCGACATGTCTTTTATGTTCTAATGTATTTCCCGAACCCCTCTTTTTGTATCTGAGGTATTTCCAGATATTTCTTTGTATTTCTAATGCATTTTCAGAGTTCCTTTCTTTTTCTCTCTAATGAATTTCCTGACATGTATTTTTTGTTCTGATGTATTTCCAGAACCCTTATTTTTTTATCTTAGATAGTTCTAGATATTATTTTGTAACTTTGATGCATTTCAAGAGTCTATTTCTTTCACTTATCCGATGTATTTCTGGATTATTCCTTTGTTTATATGATGTATTTCCATATGAGTTTTTGTGTTATGAGGTATATCTAAAACATATTCGATGCATTTCTGTATTATTCCTTTGTCTCTCTCATGTATTGCCATATGAGTTTTATGTTCTGATGTATTTCCAGAATTTGTTTCTTTTATCCGATGTATTGTCGGATGTGTCTTTCTTTTTGATGCATTTCCATAATTTGTTTCTTTTATCCGATGTATTGTCGGATGTGTATGTCATTCAAAAGTATTTCTAGAATTTGTTTCTGTTATCTGATGCATATCTGAATGTCTGTATGTCTTTCTGATGTATTTCCATAATTTATTTATTTTATCTTATGTATTGTCGAACGTGTATGTTATTCTAACGTATTTTCATAATTGGTTGCTTTTATCCGATGTATTGTCGAATGTGTATGTTATTCTGATGTATTTCCAGAATTTGTTTTTTTTATCTGATGTGTTTCAGATTATTTGTTCATCATTCTGATGTATTTACAGAATTTGTTTATTTTATCCGATGTATTACCTGATGTGTCTTCCATTTGATGTATTTCCAATAAAAAATATCCGATATATTTTCGGATGTGTTTGTCATTCTGATGTATTTTTAGAATTTTTTTCTTTTATCAAATGTATTATCGGATGTGTTTGTCATTATGATGTATTTCCAGAATTTGTTTCTTTTATCCCATGTATTGTCGGATGTGTCTTTCATTTTGAGGTATTTCTAAAAAAATATATTTTATCCGATGTATTCCCCGATGTGTCTATCATTCTGATGCATTTTCATAATTTGTTTCTTTTATCTAATGTATTGTCGGATGTGTCTGTCATTCTAATGTATTTCCAGAATTTTTTCTTTTATCTGATCTATTGTTAGATGTGTCCTTCATTCTGAGGTATTTCCAGATTTTTTTTCTTTTATCCGATGTATTGTCGGATGTGTCTATCATTCTGATTTATTTCCATAATTTATTTATTTTATCCGTTGTATTGCCGGATGTGTTTATCATTCTCATGTATTCCTGGAATTTATTTATTTTATCCGATGTATTGCCAAAAAAAATTGTCATTCTGATATATTTCCAAAATTTGTTTCTTTTATCCGATTTATTGTCAGATGTGTCTGTCATTCTAATATATTTCTAGAATTTGTTTCTTCTGATGCATTTCCTAACGTGTTTGTCATTTTGATGTATTTCCAAAATTTGTTTCTTTGGTTCTGCTAGAAGCCAAAATAAACCATTTTTCTCAAAGTATCCCCAGTAACTCATTTTACCTTTACCTCATTTCATTACCTAACATACTTCATTTACCTGTCATCTCAGCAATTCCCAAAGAATTTGCTTCACATTTTCATATCTCCGACAAGTAAAAAATCTTCCATAAACTCATTGTCGCTCCCCGGATTTCCCGAATCCAAGTACAAACGCGAAAAGAGGCGGCGAGGAAAAAAAAGAGTAGAGTCGCCAGCTATGTGCTTTTATCCCAAGAGGAGGGAAAGGTAGTACTGCATAACCAAGAGGGAACGGATAAAACAAAGTCTTGAACCAAAGAAAACTGAGTAAGGGGGCCGGTTACGTGAAGGGAAGGTTATCGCACCCCTTCACGTCTGTGGTACTCCACAGGATCCACGCTTGCTATTTATGTCTAAAGTGTGTGTATAAAAAGTCATATATGCAATGCAAAAGAGAGAAAATAAAAGTAGGGAAAAGAAAGAGTTATTGCTTGCACATGCCCTACCCTGCTGCATACGTATCTCAGGAAGGATTGAAAATCAGAGCACCGTAGCTCGGTTAACCTATTTTTGTTTGTTTTGTGTTTTTTAGATGAACGGCGTTACTACGCAATCTACCGGATGCTCGACCTTTGGAGACTTACTCACCTGTAGTAGAAGGAGTTAACGTGTTCTTAGGAGAAGAAAAATCAATGAGTTTGTTTGTGTTTTAAGAGTGCTCATGCAAAAAAGGAAGTCCTAGATGAAGGAACCGTGCTACCTTAATTGACATGCAAACGAGAGACTATACGAAGCCTAGCAATCCTATGGGGGAGACGATCACACCACACAAAAACATATAGCATAAAATAAACACACCAACAAGGGGGGCTCAAACATACATGGGTAGGGCTTTAGTCAAGAGGGGTCATATCAACCTCGACAAACAAGCCATGGAAAGGTAATAAAATGGGCTCTTAACCACTGACATTGAACGTCAGGGTGAGCAGATCAAAAGGGTAATGAGGATAAGACCTCATAGCTCTTAACCCTGGACAGGGTGAGCTCATGACAAAGAGTGGGGATTCAGAAAGGTGGAACCCTCTCCACTGACTGACCGGACAAAAGATCTTGGGCTTTTGTTCTGAAGCATTGACACGTAGTGTGAGCATAAAGAACGACACACTGAATAATAGGGGATTGACTACTAATCCCTTTTATCCGTCAATTGCCTCTTCATGGAGGTCTTTAGCATTGGTGCCTCTTCTTGGAGGTCTTTGAGCACAAAAGTAAACACACAAAAACATTGCCTCCTATCGAGGTCTTCCAGCTAAGAAAGCGGTAAAATGCTGGAAAGATGTAAAAGGCATCAAAAGATCTACCACATGGATAAAGATCCGAAGTAACAGCAACTAAAGAAACAAGAAACCCAGGGATCTCTCAGGCTGGCACCATCAAAGAAAGCAAGTCAGCAAAGTAATCAGAATAAATCTCCAAATGGTATCCCACAAATAAAATGGAATACCAAGTAGGCTATCTCTTCAGGAGTCATTTGAGCCCTCACAAAAACTCAACAAACAAGTTAGAGTAACATGATGGGGTGCAATCAAGAGTTTCACCCAACAAAAGAACCATAACAACAACAACGACAGATAAACAGTGCACGGATGCAATAGAAAACATGTCACAAAACAGATTAGAGAGCAAACAGAAAAAACAACTACTGTCATCATCGCTACTGCTTCGCTTAGCGAGGTGCTAGCGAAGCTTCGCTACATGTTCGCTTAGTGAGGTGCAAGCGAATGCCTGCGGGTTCTGGGTTCTTCTTTGATAACAGTCCGATTTCAGTAACCCCAAACCCTATGGTACACATTTCAGAAATTAAACGATTAAACATTCAAGGCATTATTTTACACATTCATGCATATCTAAACCCGTGTGCAAAACCTAACGATACCCACTCTTCCAAATTCACCCATAATGCCTTATACATTTAGAAATTTCAAATTGAAAGGGTAAAGTATTGGGAACAAGGCAAACCTGATTGGCGAGATCGGTTGAAATTGAATTGCACCGTTGGGTTTGCCGAACAATCTTAGGGTTTATATGAGATGGAATTGGTTATGTGAAGATGAGTTCCCTTTAGTGTGTATGAAGGCTGCTCTGAATTCTATTAGTTAGCTTGCTTTTTTCTCCTCTTCTGTATCTAGGGTTTTTTGGGAGATGGAAGCTTAGAATTTATACTCTGATTTTCGTGGCTTTGTGGGCTCAAAATGAGGGCAACTAAAGCCCATGATTTTTCTGTTATATTTTTTATTTTTTTAAAACGCGTGGGCTTCACCTAGCGAAGAGTTTGCTCGCCTAGCTAGCATGACAGTTCAGACTTGGGACTCGCTAGGCGAACCATTTTGCTCGCCTAGCGAGCATGACAGTTCAAGTCATCTCTCCAAATTTGTAACATGTGCGCTGGACCTTTGCTCCTTCAAGAGTAACATGTTGAATGATGAATAGACCCCATTTGAATATGTTGGAAGTATCTCAAGTCGTTCCCTGGCCATTTGACCCTCAGTTGACCAACAGTTGACTTATCATTCAGATAGAACCCACAAAGTGACTTGGATGATATCCAAACTTCTTGGAGCTAATTCTGATTGACATGATGAAATGCAATATAAAATGTTAAATGACCTAAAAAATGAATGCATGAATGAGGGGGGCAAATTTGAGGTGCTACACTCATAGCATAATATCTCATATCATTTCATTTCTTTTCATCAAGGGAATGTTTTTGCGTATTTAGTATTTAACTATTTTCCACCGAGATTATGGGAAGAATGTCATTCTCCATATAAACTAGTCGAAGATATTTAAATAGGAGAAGTTGTCATACCCCAAATTCTGCCCACTGATTCTAATTTTTTAATTGCACTTAAATTCATCTGCATTTGGTCATGGAGTCCCATAAGCATTCATAAGTCAAAATTCAACATAAAGTCAACATTGTGCATTTGTTAGAAAATTTGACTAAAAGTTCATGCATAACGATTCATTGGTACAATAATCATTTAAATCATCATCCCCTTATTTCATATGGAGTTCATTAATCATTTTCATGCATCATAATAAAATTCAAAGAAAAGTTAACATTGCACATGTTGAGAAAATTCGCTAAAATTGCATGTTTCTTTATTCACTTTGGAGAAATAATTCCATGACCATTTAATTCATCATCATAACTTTTATTTCACATTTTATTAATCATTTTCATCCATCATAAATTAAAAGTAAAAAAAATCAAGTTTTTAGCACTAAAACACGAAAGTGATCACATTGTTTTGCCAAACCACTAATGCATCTAACACACCTTCAAATTCAAACTAAATTCATAATATATGTTAGTACCTTAGGATTGACATTAATTTTGTAAAACAAATAATGTTATCACCTCTGTTGTTTTAATATGTTGGGTTGAAGAAGTTTAACATCTGGACCAACATGTCATGTAAGATGTCACGACATCGGGATTGTGACATCTCACATGTGTATAAAACGGAATCAGTTAATTCTGGTTTGGTTTGTGATCAATTAGGAGATCTGGTGAATATCCTAACTCCTATGTGAAGATCTTGAAGATTCAATCAGAAGATTTGGTGAATATATTTGGTGAAAATACAGTTTCCAAATATGGAGATCTTTTAGGAAATAAAAGATTGAAGACCTTGATTGTAGCACAAGAATTCTGCCAGCTATGTAACAGCAAAGGAGAAGCTTGCTGCGATTTCTGAAGGCCCAAATCCAGTTGGGTGATTAGGTTATAAATAATAGATTGTAACCCAGGTTTTGTAAGCCTCAAACAATGTAAAAATTAAGAGTGTGTGTGAGGTAAACCTCCCAACCTGTGGGAAGCTTACCAGGTGTTTCTCAGTGCTTGAAAGCATGAGATTATTTGTAACTTAAAGCCTGTAGGCAAGAGTTGTTATGTTCTTGAACAAAGCTGTGAAGCATGTTCAAGTTGTCTAAGCATTACATGGTAATTGTAATGATAGGAATGTGAACTGGAGGTTTCTATCTAGGAGTGCCTAGGTATAGATTGCATTGGGTAGGGATTAAGTGAAGAGTTGTAAACGGGGGAGTTTAACTCTGAATTAATACTGCTAATAGTGGATCTTCTTCCTGGCTTGGTATGCCCCCAAAGTAGGTAATGTTATACCGAACTGGGTTAACAATTACTGGTGTTTTTACCTTCTGCACACTATATTCTGTTTGTTATAACTCAGTTTGTTTCTAGTCTGTTTATGAAGGGAATAACAGACCTGACACATAGCCTGCAGTCTGAATGTAAAACAGAATGTTATGACATTCATCATTGACTACTGATACTTATAGACTGGTTGGTCTGTTACAGTTCACCCATCTGTAATGTTGGGACAGGTGATGTTCAAATCAATGTTGAGACCTCATGTTGATAACTGGGCAGGATAAATAAACATAAGGGTTGTATTTGATCTCTACTGTGTCTTTGCACTAGATGGACAAAACTGGATGTTCTTCTTTCCATGGTGGTATATTAGCAGATGTCTTGACATCTGTGACTGAGTGCATATGAGTACTGGGTTTTAATTATTATAATTGTCTTGCTGCATTAGTAACAATGTTGGATCAGATGTCATGACTTCGTGTAGAACATCTAAACTCTGACTATACCAGAATTTCAATTGGTATCAGAGCAGACATCCTGTTCTGTTTCTGGATGAGATCCATGGGTGATACTTTCTGGTATCTTGCAAGGAGTTATGTTAGTACTGATGGTTGAACCTTTGGAAGGTTCTATGATTCCCCTGATAGGTCCCTTGAAGTAGGTGGTTGGACTATTCATGACAGGAACTTTGTATACCTGTCTCTGGAGGTTGGCAAATAGCCTTTGTGTGGAACAGCTGTGATAGTATTGAAACATATTCAAACTTGGTATGTTCTTGGAGGCTGATCTGGTGAAGTGCGTGGTCATAGGTTGAATTGTATTATGATTTCCGCTGCATAATACCTGGAAAAACTCAAACTCTGATGAAGTTTCCCCTCATGTGGATGAAAGGCTGTTGTATTCAAGATTTCATCATAATCTACTGAAGATGTCAAAGATACTTGAGTCTCCTCAAGTCCACTCATCATGACGTTCTCACTTCAGGATGGTAAGAATCACCTGATCACTGATTCTTTTACTCTCTTGGGTAGTGTATATGAAGACCTTGAAGATTTTCAAGGAGGGTTGTTCCAAGGAGGTGGAACTAATGTTCTATGTATTGTTAGAACATGTTGTTCAACAAGTATGCAGCTACTGGTTGAAGAGCAGATGTGTTTAGGTGTCAAACAAAGGGATACTTTTGTTTGGAACCTACTCCTGACCTGGAAGAGGAGACATCTGTGTGTGCTAAGTTGACAAGGGTAGGGTCAACTGTGTGTGTGCTCAAGAAGGTCACTTTTAGAAGTCTGATCTCTAGAAGTGGAGCTGGTTGAGATGTGACATTGTGAAATTTCCTGCTGTTTGTCTTATTCCTGTAGATTGATCAGGGTTGGATAGTTGTTCTCTGAAGTACTATGTTGTGTTGGAAGACATGTCCCCTGGATGTTAGAAGTCAATAATGTAGTAACCTGATTGCTAGTTCATTTAAGAGAATTGGGACCATGAATCTTGTTATTCAAACACCACGCTAAGAAGTGGCAGTTCTTTCAAGGAGTAAGAATATGAAGATTCAGCGGTTGGTTGAGGTAATATGCTCTGGCTATGCATATCTACTATTGACTGGTATTGTTTTCTTTCACTAGTACTGATGGTCAGCTGGAGTCTGATTGGTGTGATTGGAGTATGTATAGGTATAACTCATAGAGTTAGTTGCCACTGGTAGGGATGGTGTATGTCATGTTAAGACATGTGCGTACAATGCATGGATATTGGTGTGGAGTTTCCATGATTGTTAATTTGAGGGGGAGTTTTGGTTAACCTCCTCACGTTCGGTCAGCCTAGGGTCTGGTTGGCTGTTGACCTGTGTCACATGGGTTCTGGTGGTTGTGTGACACATTTGCAAGGAAGAATTCATCTCTCTTATTCCTAAGGGTGAATTTAATCTGGGAAGATTTTCAAAACTGTTGAGGTGCTTGCAAGCAGAAGATGTTGACACTAGTAGAGTATTTTCAAAGTATTCTTATGGTAGAAGTATCTGAAAGGAATATTGGGAAAGGATTTAAGATCAATGTCTACTTGTGCCAAGTACAAGTATTTAATTGATTATCCTTGGAGCTCAAGATAAATGATGTTTTTAAAAGATGTTGGAACATCTCATCTTCAAGATCCTGTGCAGAATCACAGGAAGGATAGTACATTGGTTTATGATCTATCACTTTGGTGGCAGCAAAAGCATATGATCTCTGAAAAGGTTTCCTGGCAAGAAACATGTTCAGCCTTGGTGTGCACAAGAAGAAGAAAACATCATAGTCCTGATGGTGGTTACTTAGATCAGGTTACTTCTGATCTAGGTAAGGAAGTGCATTAGCTAATGCACACTATGGAGTCAAGAACAAGTGGTAGCAGTCTTGACATCATGGAAACAACTTTGCTTTAGGAAGTGGAATCCTTGGTATAACTGAAGGGATAGTTTCTAACTAGTCCTTCTGAAGACTCATGCATCAGAGTGTCTGATGTCTTTGGAGAAGAAGCAGGGATTCATCAAGGTGTGAGCTTGGATGACTTAACTGCAAACCTGCAGGATGAAGGATGTTTACTCAAACTTGGTTCCACAATCAAGTCTATGAGAACATTGAACTCTTGTTCTGTGAAGGGAGGAAGTTCTTTCAAGTGGCAGAAGAAGGAGCTGAATTCAACAGCTAGATGTCAAAACACAATGTTATGACATTTGGTTCAACATCAGAATCTTAGTTGGTGAAGTGGCACATCAACTTGAGATAGAAGGGTCTACAGGGTTGTAGATTGGATACTTCAAAAAGGGCGTTCTCGTTGCAGTTCTTTGGAGTTGCTGGATAGAAAGGATGTTACATGTTCATGTCTTAGAAAATCTAAGTTGTGTTCAATATGTAACTTGAAGTTCAAGTCTCATTTGGAAGGTCAGAATATCTTTGGGAGAAGTCTGATAAATGTGGAGAGGTCAAAAAATGGCATTTGACTTTTTCATATGAGGATTCATGAAAGAGGTAATCAACCAATGGCATTTGGTCTATCTCAGAAGTGAGTTCGAAGAATCAGGATAATCTACATATGGCTACTGATTATTCTTGAGGATAGTCTGAGACAAGTTACTTTTGAGCAGAAAAGTAGTATGTTGAAGACAAAAGGAGGTGTTTTCTATTCATCTCTTGGAGCGTGTGGAAGAAGTTTTGAGCTATCTATGGAAGACTATCTCTTGTAATGGGATGAGAATGTATATGTCCAAATTTGTGTCTGGGTTCTTGTGGATCAAGCTAATGGCTCAGTGATATCTGAAGATTATCAGATGGTGTTATGTTGTGAAGGATGTCCTAACTCATGTTAGAACATTTTGTGAAGTGGTTGTCTGTTCTGATTAGAAGAGAGATTGGCACAGAGTATGGATGTGTTCATCTAAGAGGGTTGAACAGAAGGTGTGCTCTTGAAGACATGAAGATGCGTCTTATGTTTTCCATTCATCAAGTGGTCTGGGTTCTCTTTTTGAATCAGGAAGTTTGTAAAGGTCCTACCTTGGGGTGTTGGATATGCTCATATGTGATCTCCATGTTTCAATAGGAGAGTTGGTTGTTCAGGAAAGGGGGAGTTCTGTCTTTGCACTGCAAGTAATCATCAAGCTTGTGGTCTATGTGTTCTCAGATAACAAGGTATGGAACCTTGTTAGTTAGTGGGATGATGTGGTGTGTGTCAAGGCTGAGTGAGCAGAAGAATGTCTGACCGGATGTCATGACATTGCCTTGGACAATATTGTTATTTCCTTCTGAAACTTACAGTCATAAGGGAATATGGAAGCAGATGCCAGTATGACATTCTGGTTGGTACAGGTGCTGGAGTTACAGTAGCTGTTATTTGATGAATGCACAGATTCAGGGGGAGAAGAAGTACCCTTGTGCATTGTGCATTTGTGTGTCTTACTAGTTGCATCCATAACTAGTAATTCTGTTGTAGTTGCACAAATTTAGGGGGAGGAGAAGTACCCTTGTGCATGTGTGTATTACTAGTAGCCATAGCTAGTAATTGTTTTTGCTTCTGCTGCTGATTAAACTACTGTTAAGTTGTTTAACTGCTGTTAGTTGTCCTTGTGAACAAAAAGGACAGAGTGTTTACAAGATGTCATATGTGATGTCTTAACATAAGATATCCTATGTACCTGCTGGAAGTCATATAAGGAAATGTGGATGCGTGGTGCTAGATGTCAAGCTACCATTGGAGGTGAGAAAATGGTTTTAGGAAATGGTGACAAGGAGAATACATGAAGAATGCTGACAAAAGCAGTATCAAATGTTAAGACATAGCTTGTAACGTGTCTGACAACATTTATGGAATAGTCTTGGAACTGCTGTTTTTGGAAACAGTCAAGAGCTGTAAAAGGTATTCAAAGATTGTCTGGGATATTGGTGGTGATTCTCTGACTGATTCTCAGCAAATATGGATGAATCTTGACCAAGCATTTACTCCTACCGTTAATTCCTAAGCAAATATGTATGGATCTTGACCAAGTATTTACTGCTACCGTTAAATCCTAAGCATGGTCTGGCCTATTTAAAGGATGCATCATCACTCCTCTTCTCACAAGAGAGACATTTCATTCCCACTAAACAATGGGGTTTGTTAAGATCTGGGCATACTGCTCCTGGATCTGGTTTTGTGAAGGTGTCATTTATAAATGTTTAGCTAAAAAGGGGGAGAGAAACATTGTCCTGAGGATGCACCAGAAACAAGC
Source organism: Lathyrus oleraceus (assembly GCF_024323335.1). Lineage (NCBI taxonomy): Eukaryota > Viridiplantae > Streptophyta > Magnoliopsida > Fabales > Fabaceae > Lathyrus > Lathyrus oleraceus. The sequence goes on from NC_066579.1 coordinate 146,389,735, forward strand.
AATATCTGGTAGCAAGGAGAAGATGGATTCAGACACAAAAGTCACTAACTGGGTATATCAGTTGTGTCTTATGATCTGAGTTAAGAAGACAGTTGTGTCTTGTCATCTGAGTTACATTATCTATGTACTCAGTATTACATATTCTTCAGGAAGCCCTACTGTTGAGGGGAAGGGTTGTGATGAAGCTGAGGCTTGTACATCTTCTTCCTCATGTACACCAACAGTGGTGGTGGCAATGGGGCTGGCAATGACACAGAGGAAGTGGTGTCTAGTGCAATGGTTATTTGTTTTAGCTAAAATTTGCCAAAGGGGGAGATTGTTAGTACCTTAGGATTGGCATTAATTTTGTAAAACAAATAATGTTATCACCTCTGTTGTTTAAATATGTTGGGTTGAAGAAGTTCAACATCTGGACCAACATGTCATGTAAGATGTCACGACATCGGAATGTGACATCTCACATGTGTATAAAACTGAATCAATTAATTCTGGTTTGGTTTGTGATCAATTAGGAGATCTGGTGAATATCCTAACTCCTATGTGAAGATCTTGAAGATTCAATCAGAAGATTTGGTGAATATATTTGGTGAAAATACAGTTTCCAAATATGGAGATCTTTTAGGAAATAAAAGATTGAAGACCTTGATTGTAGCAGAAGAATTCTGCCAGCTATGTAACAGCAAAGGAGAAGCTTGCTGCGATTTCTGAAGGCCCAAATCCAGTTGGGTGATTAGGTTATAAATAGTAGATTGTAACCTAGGTTTTGTAAGCCTCAAACAATGTAAAAATTAAGGGTGTGTGTGAGGTAAACCTCCCAACCTGTGGGAAGGTTACCAGGTGTTTCTCAGTGCTTGAAAGCATGAGATTATTTGTAACTTAAAGCTTGTAGGAAAGAGTTGTTATGTTCTTGAACAAAGCTGTGAAGCATGTTCAAGTTGTCTAAGCATTACATGGTAATTGTAATGATAGGAATGGGAACTGGAGGTTTCTATCTAGGAGTGCCTAGGTATAGATTGCATTGGGTAGGGATTAAGTGAAGAGTTGTAAACGGGGGAGTTTAACTCTGAATTAATACTGCTAATAGTGGATCTTCTTCCTGGCTTGGTATGCCCCCATAGTAGGTAATGTTGTACCGAACTGGGTTAACAATTACTAGTGTTTTTACCTTCTACACACTATATTCTGTCTGTTATAACTCAGTCTGTTTCTAGTCTGTTTATGAAGGGAATAACAGACCTGACACATAGCCTGCAGTCTGAATGTAAAACAGAATGTTATGACATTCATCATTGACTGTTGATACTGATAGACTGGTTGGTCTGTTACAGTTCACCCATCTGTAATGTTGGGACATGTGATGTTCAAATCAATGTTGAGACCTCATGCTGATAACTGGGCAGGATAAATAAACATAAGGGCTATATTTGATCTCTATTGTGTCTTTGCACTAGATGGACAAAACTGGATGTTCTTCTTTCCATGGTGGTATATTAGCCGATGTCTTGACATCTGTGACTGAGTGCATATGAGTACTGGGTTTTAATTGTTATAACTGTCTTGTTGTATTAGTAACAATGTTGAATCAGATGTCATGACTTCGTGTAGAACATCTGAACTCTGACTATACCAGAATTTCAATATAGGAGCAATTTGGAGTGTATTACACTAGATATTTTGCATCAAATCCAAATGAAATTCAAATTTCTCACAAATTCCATCAAACTCAAGTGAAATGCACTCACCCTTTTCTCATTTTTGCATAATTCCAAGTTTAACCTTTAACCTATTTCTAACTCTATATAACAGTGTATTTTCATATCAGACAATCATCCACAACTCACCCTTTCAATTTCCAAAGCTCTACTAAATTGAATTCTCAAAATTTAGATTCCTTCACTTTTATGAAACTTTGAATTTTCACTAATTCTTTTGAATTCCTGAGCAATTGTGTTTCCACTTTCATTGCATACTACCTACACAAATCACCAACCTAAATAGTTCAAGTCAAGATCAAAGGTTTACTTCGATTTTGAACTCGACTTTTAAAGTTTCTCGAATCTTGAATTTGATGTTGGATTTAAGTAGATGAGGTTGAGAGGATTCCAAATCTACAAAAATTTATGAACTGGATGTTTTTCTGGACCTTCATCGAAGCTTGACCAAAGAGCCACCGCGTCCACCATTGTTGTCGGAGAGTTCTTGAGGTTTTTCGTCAAAGTAAGCCTAATCCTTGTTTATTCTTGTGATTTATATGTTTTATGATGTTTATACATATTTTAGGAACTTATTTCAATCATTAGTTCCATGATTGAACTTTCTAAAAATTGCTCAAGAACACTCATGAACTCAAGAGCATAAAAATGGATTTTTTTTAATCCCAACAATAAATTGCAAACTCATATACCATTTGAACTGGTTTTCATGCTAATCACGAATATGTAATTAGTTTCTTGTTAGGATTTGTATTTTGGCCGGATCAAACGATTCTTCATTATGTATTTCGTCCACTTTTTGCCTTGATCCTCATGAATTGTAACTTGTTTGCTAAATTTGATTACATATTTGGATTCAGGGTAAAAATCCAAGGCCAATAGTATATAATTTGTAATTTAATTATTTGAATTAGGAATTTTTAAATTTTGTTCATGAGGTTTTTGAGAAAAATGACGAACAATGTTGAATATTGATGAAAAAGGAGGAATAAATCCATATTTATATATAACCATTCATTGCATATGTCCTTTTCCTTTTGTTTTATTGATCGTGCCACCACTTGTCACGTCGTGACAAGCCTTGATATTTGTGTGTTGGAGATAGGATCCTGTACAAGATCCCCCACGTGAGCGTGTTACCAAGGTTGAACTTGACCGTTGGGCATGCATCTAAGGGTGGAAAGCAAAGTCAACTTTCTGGCAGTTGATGGTGCGTTATTGGGCCTCTCCTCATGGGCCAACGTTGTTCCCACCCCCTAATTTTTATTTTCATCTTTATTATTATTATTATTTTTGCATGGGTTAGGTCACTCCTTTTAATTGTTGTTCTTTTTAATTTTTGCTAAGACTACTACTCCCTTATTTCATATGCACCCCATTTGTTTTTCATCATCATTATTACTATTATTATTATTATTATTATTATTATTATTATTATTATTATTATTATTATTAATATTATTATTATTATTATTATTATTGTTGTTATTATTATTATTATTATTATTATTATTATTATTATGAATTAATCAAAAGTTGTTTTAATTAATTAATTTTGATAATTATATTTAATTAATTTAATTAATAATTGAGTTAATTTATTTATTTAATTAATTAAAGTAGTTAATTTTAATTAATCTAATTAATCAATTTAATTAAATATTAGTTAATTAATTCCCTGTTTAATAAACCACTTGCTTTATTACATGTCTCATGGCCATGCATCCCACATATCATTTCTCTTACACTTCATTAGAATAATATTTATTTTATTATTATTATTCGTTAATTTGTTTAATTAAATAATTAAATTGAATGAATAATTAATAATGGTAAATAAATATATTTTCTAAGTTAAAAATCCTTGGCCCAACGCCAATTGGATTATCAAAGCCCGATTCACTTCAAACCATTTTCAATATTTGCTCTACAACGCAAATAAAACACTTAACTCAATATCATGCTCTTTTCTCAAACAAAAATCAACATGACTAACTCATACTTTGACCATTTTCAACAATAATGGAAGAAAAAGACTACCTGGGTGTCATGTCCAGTCATAGCCCCGAATACTAGACCCAAGTCGTAATAGCATGCAAGTCCAAATGTTTGTCTTTCGCCCGAAAAACTCAAATGCGTATTCTTTTTTGAAATAAATTGAAAGAAAAAGACTACATGGGTGTAATGTCCAATCATAGTCCCAAATACTAAGCTCAAGTCGTAATAGCTTGCAAGACAAAGTGTTTGTGTTGCACTCAAAACACTCGTAAATATTCCAAACTTTTTCATAACAAATTCGATTAAAAAGACTACTTGGGTGTAATATCCAATCATAGTCTCAAGTATTAGATCCAAGTCGTAACAACTTGCAAGTCATAAATACTCGTCTTCCAACCCTAAAACATACTCAACACATTTAACTTATTTTTTCGCAGTTGTCGGATTGAAACACTTTTAAAAAATAATACTATTTAATTTGTTCTACTATGATACGAAGAAACGCCGCAAGTCTCTAATTTAGAGTAGCATTTTATTGCTAGAGCGTGATTTAAACATCCATTCAGTAAAATCGACCAGCCAACAAACATTTTCTACGAAGAACTACGTAACTTTGAGTTCCTCATTGTACATGAGGATACATAGCAGCGAGACCCACAATCTCGTCAATCACCCTAATAAAAACCTTTTTGCGACCCCTTTTTCTTTTATGTTAAAATTTTATTACTCAAAGAAAACAAATAACATTAACATTTCAATTGTAAATCTAACTAAATGGTTCTTGTTGAGTACAATCGGTGTGAGAGGTGCTAATACCTTTCCCTTATATAATCGACTCCCGAGCCCGAATTCGGTTGCGACGACCATTTTCTTTTTATTTTATGGGATTTATCGATATTTTTCCTTTCCTTTTGGAATAAATAAAGTTCATTGGCGACTCTGTTATCTTGAACGTATGAGTGCTCATGGCCATTTTTCATGTCGCGACACAGAGTAAATGCAATATTACAGACCATATTTTATAACCACATTTACCGTTGTTTTGATCAACCCATTTCATTTAACCAACATTGAAATTACATAGTTTCATAACATCAAATTACATATTGTTTTGAGCACAACCCTATTTGAAATACATGGTGAAAAACTCAAAATTAAACCTTAAACTAATAGTTACATCCCTTCTCAACACCTCACTCTTCAACTTGAATATATTCTTCCTTTGCCTTTCAACATTTAAATCCCTTCCATCAACAACTTCTTCAGCTACCCATTTGAAAAAAATTCATCCCTTCTCCATTTGATTTCTGTAATTCCTACAACCCCAAAACTTTTTCCTAACATTCACATTGTTCAAATTTGTAATAGTACGAATAATGCACTCTTCTTGGCACCAACAATCCCTCATATTATTTCTTATGACCACAAGATAAAATGACCCACAACTTTGGATGTTTGATTTTGAATGGGTGTTGAATTCATTGACATCTTAGCAAAAATTATGAAGATGGTGGTTTGAATGAAAAGGATTCTTGAAGAAATTTGGAAGAAGAATGATGAAGGAAGAAGATGAATAGTAGCCATAGAAAATGTGTGAAAATGTTAAAATGAAGAAGCCTAGAGCTTACAACATTAACATAACCCCTTGTTGAGTTACTATTGAAAGTTAAGCCTTGTTGTCATGCCACATCAGCCCAGTTAATGTTTTTTCAGCCAATTTAACGCAAAGGATTAAGTTGGCTAACAAAACCATTGTTAAGGGACTAAGTTGTAACATTTATTAAATAATGTATTAAAGTGAAATTTGAAATTAATTTAAGGGACTTCAGCACTAAATAAGCTTATAATATATGCTCTACCTCATTCGCTTGGATTATGTTGGTGAATGAATTGTCCCTTGAATTGACTCGTTTGACTTCCAAATCTATAAATGATTGAACCTTACTATGAACTATTGGTCTGACAATATTAGGGAATTATTGTCATATCTTATACATGATAACATGTATCTCCAAGTGGATTTATTGTGTAATGGATCACGAGAACTTCAAGTTGATTAATGGTTGTGTCTCTAAAAGTATCAAGGGGAATTACATGAAATAATTCAATCTACCGATTCAGTTCCTACTATCATCGATTAATATAATTTTAATACCCTAAGCGGATTGTCTATTCCTATTTGGATACAAACTCAATGACAAGCGCGGTGAAGTTTGTGAGATGTATGATCCTTTTGTCCGAATTAAGCAAACGGGATAAGTTTTCATGGATTAAGCAAACATGATTGATCAAACACAAAAATGAATTAAGAAAATGTTACGTGCCTATGTTAGGATCATACAATCAACCAAATTGAATCAATATATTTCATGCAATCGAATTAAGCATACAAGAACACAAAATATCATTGAAAGGAATTAAATTAAAATTAACATTATAATAATCTTAAGTTTTGGAACTTGAATTACGGCAGAGCGAATCAGAGGGATTAGTTCTCCATGGAATTCGTACAAGCTTTCAAATTTTCGTGAATAGTGATACCCTATACTGTTTTCGGCTGCTTAGGTTATAGGAAAAGTAGAATAAACCTAATTTGGTCAAAACATAACCCAGACCCAAACTAAATAACCCAACACAAAATATAAATCTAGTGTTGAAGGCTTCAACGGATTTTTCAACCATGCTAAGATCCGAATTAGCTTCTGACTTCTTCATGAAAGTCGTATCTCTTTCTCTTATCTTTCCAACAACTGGTAGCACGCCTCGATCCGATACTCCTAGCTCCAGTTATGAATTTATTCGTGCAGACTGCTAATGTTGAAAATAAACTACAAAAAACAAACAAGTTTAAAAATAAGATAAATTATAAAAACACATTAAAAGGAAAAAATAACCAAACTAAAACATGGAAATGCATAAGTATTGTCGCTACCGGGATTTCACGTGAAACGAAATCGGGACTAAAGAGAATGCCAAATTGAGGCAAAGTCAAAAGAGTCGCCACCGAATTTTATTTAGTTTACCTCTATCGGAGAGGAGAGGGGAAATAGTCGATAAAACCCTCGAAAAAGAGACGCGCACGGGAAGCGCAAGGGAAGATGTGTTGGAGGAGGTCCAAGTACCCTTAACTGCACCAATGATCTGTTGAGAAGAAGCGGGAACTGGGTCGAACTGTTTCTCTGACCTCTTTGATTTTTTCTGGCCTCGTTAAGCATAAGAGTTTTTTCTTCCACTTGAGTACCAATTCTGATTCTGCATTTGGTTCCCCAGAGCTAGCTGAGGAACGAACACTGGCTGTTGAGTAAGAAACCTCAGCAGTTCGGGTTGGGGACGGTATCCCTGAGGCAACTCTGTTGGTGTAAGCCCTAGAGGCCAATACTTTTGGTACTTGTATCGAATTATTTATTAATAATAAAAAGGCATTTTCTTTATTATGGTTGATTAATAAAGTCCCTGGAATAGATAGTCCGTTTAATGTATTAAGTGTGACTTAATCATGAGAACACATTGAACATAAGGACACTATTCTTAAAGTATCTGTAGTCGAGCTTTAGTGTGAAGTGGGATAACATTAAAGCATTAAGACTATTATGTTTGTAGACTGATGATCACATCTCATAGATCATGGATAAAGAGTTATCAAGTCTTAAACATAGGTATGAATATTAGGAGTAATATTTATACCGGATTGACCCGCTATGAGAATACTATATAGAAAGTTATGCAAAGTGTCATAAGTTATTCTCATGGTGATAATAGTGTATACCACTCTTCGACCTGAAACCACTATGGATCCTAGATGTAGAGTCGAGTGCTTTATTGCTGATCCAACGTTGTCCGTAACTGGATAACCATAAAGACAATTGATGGGTACTCCACAAAGCATGCTGAGGGACATGAGTGTCCTAGATGGAATTTGTCAATCCTGCGTAACAGGATAAATGTCTATGGGCCCAATATTGAACTGGACAAGGGTGACACAGTCTATACCTTGTGTTCAATATAGACATAAGGGCAAAGGGGTAATTATACACATAATTATTATCACAGGAGGTTTTGTCAGATCACATGACATTTTCGTGACTTGGGTAGCAGTGATGTGTTGCTAGATACCGCTCACTGTTTATTATGTTAAATGCGTGATTTAATATAATTGCCAACGTCGCGAAAACCTATAGGGTCACACACAAAGGACGGATTGATGAGAGATAGAATAATTAAGGAACGTCGTAAGGTACGGTGTACTTAAGTAGAATACGAAATATGGTAAGTGTCATACCCTGAAATTTACCCTACCCTTCACCATGATTATATAGACCACTAATGTCAAATATTCGCATATCATCCTCATTCATTTCATTGAATAAGCATGGTTCGCCACAAGCAGGCATCCTCTTGGCATCATGTTAATAATGGTTTTGATTAATTATAACTTCGTGTTGATTTCAATTTCAAATTAACGTTTGAAGTTTGAATTGATTTTGAAGTTAGATTTGATCTTTGAAAATAAAATTCGGTTTTAGAAATCATTTCGTTCTTTTCTCGAATTAATCTTGGAAATTCAAATTGAGTTGGAAAATCCGAGTTGATTACTGAAAAGTTGAATTGATTTTGGAAATTTAATCGTGATTGCATTGAGCCCATTCATTTCTTTTTGTTAAGCCCATAAGTTTGGCCCATTAACCATTTTTCAAACTAATCCATGATTCTAAACAATTATAAATCCATGCCACACATATCAATCCAAATCCAATTCGAATTCCTATTTTCTTAAATCCAATCCTAAACCATATCCAAATTCATTTTTATAACCATAATCCATTTTTAAATCCAACCCATAATTCATTATCCAATTTTTTACCCATTTAAAAAACCATTTATCCAATTTTAATCCATTTCCATTTAAATCCATTCATAATCCAAGTTCATTATCCATTTTACAATATCCAATTCACACAAAACCAGTTATTTCATCCAATTTCAATTTTAATCCATTTTCTCTTTTATCCATTTATGCTAACCACATCCAAAGACAAGTGAAAAGTTGCTAACTGAATTGTGACGAAATGCAGAAGGAGAAAGCAAAACCAAGCTGAAACGCGAATGAGCCAGTTGCAATACAAGCCAACTGCGGAAACACATCAAAAATTCTGCATAAAAACTCTGCATAAAACACATCAAAAATTCTGCATTACATGACCAAAATTCTGCACAAAAACTCTGCATAAAACACACAAAAATTCTGCATAAAAATTCTGCAACAACACACAAAAACTCTGCATAAAATACAGCAAAAATTCTGCATTCCAAAACCAAAATTCTGCATAAAATACAGCAAAAATTCTGCATTTAAATACCACCAAAAACCTGCACTTGGCCTCATACCATCATCATGAGCACCCTGTTGTAGCAGCCCTGAACACCAACCAAATGAGCAAGGTCAAATCAATGCAAGGAAAGAATAAAGTGGAACAGTTGTAACACAAATATGAACTGCAATCCAACACATATCCTGTTGCAGAGTTGTGGTACAACCTTCCCAAAGCTAGCAGTTGACCATCTAATCCTCATAAATGTCACACCTACTGCACATAAAAAAGGGAACAAGGCATTATACCTGCTGAATGCACATAACCAAGTTGCAAGATAATTTTGCCATGAACCTGTGAAACCATGAGGAAAACCAACTCAAAGCCTGCGTGTATCACATCAGTTGCATCATTAAGCCACCAATCAAAAATGTATGGGATTTGGATTAAGACTATGTCATGAGTCAATGCATCATGTTGCCGAACCATATTGAAACACAAGTCAGAATAACCTAACTAAATGCTGTTGCAATGCCATGCTACAAAGAAACCAAGCCTGCATATCCATAACCATTCAGCATCAACAGTAAGGCTAGAAGCATTGTGTGGTAGCAAGCAAAATAACAGGTCCAATGCATACATACCAGAAGCTACTGCATCCAAAAATGTCATGCTTCAAGGGTGAACTATAGTGCAGACCCTGAGGAAATGATTATACAGTTGGTTTATCAAGAACTCACTAAAGCATAGCCCCGTAACTAGCTCACTCGAAGTTTACAGCCCACGGTAATGATCATTGCAAGTCAGAGGAAGTCGTTACCTGAGTAGACAGTCCAAGATAATCCCAATGGCCAATGGCAGCTCTTCTTTTCACCATGACAAGTCAATCCAACCTATGGAAGTTATGAAAATCACAAGCTTTGCAATGCATTGAGGTAGTTCACAGTAGAGGGAATGAGCAACACCAATTCAGCAACCATGTCCTGCAAAATTCAAATCAGTGGTTATTCAAGCAACAATCCAGTTATTGAATACAAACTAGTTTGGTTTAATACAGATATCCACGGTTGGATCAAAGAATTAGAAGAGAATTAGAGAATTGAAGTTGTGTCAAAACCCACGTGACTTAATTCAAAACTCACCTTCTCATTCACTTAGGTGCCAGCTGGATGATTCAGACTTAATTCTCCAAACTACCCTCTTGGATTGTGCTATATAAGAGGCAATCATTGCCAATCATTGGGTTCAGAAATTTTTCCCTCATTCCCAAAGCACTTTGCACTCAATTCTCACCTTCAGTATACGCTCATCTTCCATTGTTGTGAGAGCTTCATCACTCGAAGCTCTACACAGCAGAGCTAAGCCACCGCCACCGCCGGAAGCTTCAAAGCTTGAAGATCGTTATCGCTCACATTTTTCCAATCCTTTCAACATTACGAGAGGAGGAAGAGAGACGCTCAAAAGTGGATCGGAAGCATACCGGTGATCTTCGTCATCATCGCCGCCACGACCGGAAGCTTCGAAGCTCGCAGATCGTCATCGCTCATACGCTTCCAGCTCGCTCCAACAGTGCGAGAAGAGGAAGAGAGGCGTTTAGAAGTTGTGCTCGTGTTCGTCATCATCGTCGCCACCTCCGTCGTCGTCTTCGCCAGGTAGTTCTTAATCCTTATGCTTACACTTTGATTCCTTTGCCATGATGATGTATTGGATTTTGGATGATGTTATTGGTTACCGTTGCATAATCGGTTGTGAACTTCAGGTACAATCTCCATATGAGACTTGAGAGCCTTTCCGCTTGTGAATAAGCGCGTTTGATAAGCGCTTTTTTCTGTTTATTTTTTCCTTTTCGTTACTTGCTTTCAGTAGATGCAGTATGGATTTGATAGGGCCTATGGCACTTCACCATTCACACCCCCTGCTAGTAGGCCCGTGTTACTTTTCCTTTGAGCCATTTTGCTGTTTGTGTTTTGTCACCTTTAGTAATTAGGATTAGGCTTAGGCTTAAGTAATTTTAGGATTAATTAGGTAATTTAGGATTAGGTTAATATACTAATTAGGATAATCATAAATTAATTGGTTAATGATCGGTTTAGATTTATAATTTGCTAATTATTTAGAATTTAATTCTTGGATAATTGTTTAGAATTGTTGATAATTGTTTTTTTAGATTTAGAATTGACATTTTGATATTTGGTTAATATTTTAGAATTGATATTTGTGTTAATTGTTTTCTTGAATATTTTCTATTTTGATCTAACATCTAACAATTAACTCTAACATTTAATTTTCGCATTTCTAACTTCTAACACTTTATAATTCCGCTTCTAACTCCTTTAATTTTCCGCTTTTACTTTCCGCTCCTAACCTTTAATTTTGGTCATTTACTTTATGCACCTTTATCTGTTATTTTTTTATTTTTCTTTTATCACATTGTACATCCATATTCCATCATATTCACTTCATTCTAAAATGAATCTAAAAATGGTCAAGACTTTAAAAAATGAAAAAAGATAACAATCTCCCAAGCATGAAGAGAACTTTGGACAATGGACTTAGAGACTCATTAGGACCCTTTGCAAAAGAGACTTTGGACAAATGTGACCTAACATGGAAGAAATGTGCAAGGATCAAGAAGAATTTGTAATATCAATTGTAATCTTTTGCATGCTTTCTAGCTTAGTACACAATTGCACACACATGGCTTTCTCTTGGGCTATCTGACAATGAGACCTTTTATTTCCGCACTCCCTTGTACTTTACATGTACCCCCCTCCCCTTTCCGATGTACGCATTTACTTGCTTTCTTTTATTGCTTGGCTAGTTACTCCTTAGGCATTAGGAACGTTCACACCATTTCGCAACCAATAATCAAACCCTTGATCCAACGTCAAGTGGTTCTTTTCTTAAGTCAAAAACAATAAACAAACCCTTGATCCAACGTCAAGCGGTCATTTTCTAAACCAAACTCAAAAATACAATAAATGGCGATTAGGATCGTACGCCACGAGCCTTAAGCGATAAAGAAGGGGTGAGACTGGAGCTCTCCTACACTCATCCTGAATGCTTCGAACACAAGACGTTCGGCTTGACCGTTTGAGGCATTCACCTTTATCCATAGTCTTTAGTGCAATCCGAAATCAATAACACTTTCTTCAAAACTTAAAAACAATTCAACGCATTCAAACCTTTTGTTTGAGCCTTAGGGCGACACCATTCGAAAACCCTTCTTCGAGGTAATAAAATCAACGAAACAAACACAAACAAATTTCGAAACCACGAATTACGGACGCTCTGATTTCTCACTTCAACAAGTGGGCATACGTAGGCACGAGGATCCATTCCTTGGCGAGCACACTAATTTAAAATCTACCTCCATTCCGCAAACCTTTGGCAAGCAAACATTCGATAAACAATACGCACATAAGCGCAAACATCCTAGATGGTTCCCATGGAATACCATGGATGTGAGGGGTGCTAATACCTTCCCCTCGCATAACCGACTTCCGAACCTGTTCATGGTTACGATGACCATACTTTGGGGTTTTCTCGATATTTTCTCTTTCCTTTGGAATAAATAAAAACCGACGGCGACTCTGTATTTTTCGCGTAGCGACAGTAAGGTACCAAATACTTAAGTGATTTTGGCATGTTATGAGATATGGGCCAAAATGCACTTAAGTGGGCTTTTTGGCTTGAAGCCCACACAAGTGGTTCTATAAATAGAACCCCTTGTGTAGAAGCATTGTCACTCTCACTGAGACAGAAAACACAACTGAAGAGTTGGAATTTCGTATTCCTCTCTCACTCAAAGCCTTCATTCATAACAGCTAGCACTGCGATTGAAGGAATCCGTTCGTGTGGACTGAGTAGAGACGTTGTCATCGTTCAACGTTCGTGATCGCCCTGTGGATCTGTATCAAAGGTTTTGATCATTATCAGAGATCTGCACCAAAGGTTTGAATCGCCACAAGAGGTAACGATTCTATCACTGATCATGCCCATTCGTAAGGATCACTAAATGGAGAAATTCTTAAATTCAGTTGCGCCTTGGATGGCAATTCTCCTTCAAACTCATGATGTAAGGTGGAGCCGGATAGAGGCATAGGGGAGACCATTTCCATCCTGGAGGTTGGTGTGGGATTTCCTTCCTTTATCAATAGTGTTTGCAAGATTTCCATAACCAAGCTCATCTGAGTCTTTAGTTGGCTGATCTCTTCCTCCAATGCGGCTTGGCATTGTTGGAGTTCTTCCACAATGGCTTGAGACATACTTCTAGTTCTAAGCGTACGTCAGGAAATCAGCTAGTGGGGTAGAAACAGAAGGTGGTATAAGGTTTTGCTTATGAGATGCAAATGATGCATGAATGCGATGTTTATTTATGAATGCATGGGTGAGAAGATTTCCACAGGTTTTTAGGCATGGGTTCATGGTTTTGGATCATCGTGACTAAGCATGGAGTTAACAATGACTGCTTAGTAAACCAAGGTTCTCGCTTTGTATGGTCTAAGGCTTTTAGAAAATTGGGTGTAAGACACTGCCCCTAGAGTCATGGACTTCCTTGACTGTCAGCCGCTTATGTCAATTTACTTGCCAGGCGACTGCTTCATCAAAGTCATCTACTCTAAGGGAGATCTTCGTATCGACCCTTACGAGGAAGGCACCTCGGTGGCCTATACTGCGCGACCATCGGTCTAGGCTAGCCATAGTTTTAAAGGTTCTAAAAGGGGTCTTAGGGTCATTGACTCTAGTAAAAGCAAAGATGCTTACGCCGAAAGCACGACGGTCATCAATCCCCTAAAGAGAATCTACCACTAAGTGAGGTTCTCGTACGACCCTAACGAGGAAGGTACCTCGCGGATCAATACTACTCAACCTCTCCTATCTCAAGCAAGCTCTCAGACTCGGGTGGAGAGTCCTTCACACAAGGTTTTTTCCTTTGCAATCATTATTGCTTCCAAAAATTCTTCGTCACAGAACCAAAGTTTCGGACCAACAGGCAAACAAAGAAAATATGTATAGGTTAGCAACAAAAGCAATATATACAAAAAAAAACATAATAGATAAAGTCTCCATGCATGTGAAAAAGAAACAACCCGAACTAGGATAGACTTGCTTAGGGAATTTTGGTGTCCCCAGCAGAGTCACCAGTTGTCGCTACCGGGATTTCACGATAACGAAATCGGGACTAAAGAGAATGCCAAAGAGAGGCAAAGTCAGAAGAGTCGCCACCGAATTTTATTTAGTTTACCTCTATCGGATAGGAGAGGAGAAATAGTCGATAAAACCCTCGGAAAAGAGACGCGCACGGGAAGCGCTAAAAGAGAATAAGGAATTGGTCTCGCAACCGAGATTTGGGTTCGGAAGTCGGTTACGTAAGGGGGAGGTATTAGCACCCCTTAAGTCCATGGTACTCCATGGGAACCATTTGGGTTGTTTTACATACATGGGATTTATCTATTATTGTTTTATTTTCAAATGAATGTGTGAAAAGAAGGGGGTATTTTTGTTATTATAGTGCTTGACAAGGATTGTGGCCCTTGTGCCTACACATCACTCATTCGGGGATGAGGAATCAGAGCTCCGTAGTTCGGAGTATAAAATATTTGTGTGTTGGTTGATCTTACCTTTGAAAAAAGGGTTTTCGGGATGATGCCCTAAGGCACAAAAAAGAGTTTGATGAGTTGTATTATTTTTACCTTGAATAAGGGTTTTATGAAAGAATGTTTTTGATTATATTGTACTAAAGTCTATGGGCGGAGGTGATTATTCTAGACAACAAGTCAAGCGTCTTGCGTCCAAAATAATCAGAGTAAGGGTAAGAATGCTCCATTCTCACTTATTCTCCACCACTTAAGGCTCGTGGCGCACAATAATAATCGTAATTATTAAGTGTTTTGAATTTAATTATGAAAATGCCACTTGACGTTGAATCAAGGGTTTATTTTATTTTGATTATGAAATTTGGCTTATGCAACATGAATGCAAAGTAACCAACAAGAAATTAAAGAGTCTCATTGTAAGGTAGCCCAAGAGAAAGCCTTTTGTGTGCAAAAGGGACCTAAGCTAAAAAAAAGGATAATGGTCTTACAAACATGTCCCCCTAAGGTGATGTCATGATGCCATTCTTACAACATGCATGTAAGTTACGGATGAAAATCCAACGTTTACAAAGTATCACAAAGAGTAAAGGAAGGCCTCCAAGCAAAGGTCCTAAGATGAAATCCTCTAAGTCCAAGTTGATTAAGAGTGGAGTGAATATTTTTGGTCTTTATCATTTTATCATGTTTTTGTTATTTTTAATGTATGATGACAATAAAATAAATAACAAGTAAATAAACATGCATGATGAGTTTGTACAATGATGATGATAATGAGTACTTGAATGTAAATTACAAGGTAACGACATAAAAGTAAATCACAAGATAAAGAATGACAATATCACAATAATAATGGTTAGTGAATGTAAATGACACATTAAGGGATAGCTTATCATTGATTCAAAGTATTGAAGATGATTGAAAAATCAACTAACAATAGATTTGTAACAAAGAAAGTTATGCAACCCTAAGTCCATGGTTAGTGAATAATAAAATAAATTGCCAGGAAGTAAAGTGCAATAATATAAATGTTAGAAGTTAGTAGTTAATGGTTAGTGGTTAGTAGAATAACAATAAGCAAATAGAATAACAAGTTAATGTAAAGAGTATGGTTTCATCTATGTATCAAATGACCCAAACATGGTTGAAATAGAGGCAACCTATCAATGCCTCAAAGTATCATGAAGGATCTATTGATCAATCATTAATAGGTTTGAAACATTGAAGGTTTTATCAACTCTAAACAACCATGGTCATGATCTAATAGAACTCATCAACCAAATAAATGTAATAACAAGTCAACAATAAATATTAAATGATAACAAGAAACAATGTAAAGGAAATGGTTTCATCTATGTATCAAATGACCCAAACATGGTTGAAATAGAGGCAACATATCAATGCCTCAAAGTATCATGAAGGATTTATTGATCAATCATTAATAGGTTTGAAACATTGAAGGTTTTATCAACTCTAAACAACCATAGTCATGATCTAATAGATCTCATCAACCAAATAAATGTAAATGATAACAAGAAACAAAGTTTGATTGAAAATGATGAATAAAAAATAGTAAGAGCAAAAATTCCCCAAAAGGGTGTAAACCCAACAAAAACCACTTGTCTCAAAGTTGACTCAAATATCTCTCAAAATACAACCCAAGAGTAAAAATCCATTTTCAAACACAAAACAAAACCAAAAAAGATCAAGGAGTTTGAGTCCAAAATATTACCAAGATTGTGGTGTCAAAACTAGGTTGTTGTTGTGTTTGGGTTTGAGAATGAAACAAAAAGCTTGGAAGAGGGTGGTTATGGTTGTTGTGGTAGAAAAATGGAAGGGAAGAAATTTGTATATTTATGTGGTGGTGGTGAATGATTATGTAAGTGAAGGTTACAAGTTTGCTACTGTTTTTTGTTGTGTGGATATGGTGGATTTTTTACATGGTGGTTGGGAGGTTCAAAGGAGAAAAGAGGGTTTGGGTGAGTTAGGGTTTAGGTTGAAAAGAGGGAGCTTGAATGTGATTTGGATAGAGGTTTTGTGGTTGTCAAACTTGAAAAATGAGTGGGGATAGTGCTCTATTTATAGGGGAAGCAAAGGGGTTGAAGTGGGTGAAAGAAAAGGTCCCCTGGGTAAAAAACAGAGTTTTATCTGTTGTCTGCGCAGGTGTAATCGGTTACACAGTCCCAAAATGGCCAAAAAATCAGTTTTTGGTCTGGGTAATCGGTTACCCTGATTAGGGTAACCGGTTACCCAATTTTTTTTTGAAATAATGAATGTATGCATGTGCAGTATGGTCATGGATCAGATGAAAATTGTATCGGGGTAGGGTGAACTTTGGGGTATGACAAGTATAAATATAGAAGAATGTGCATCAAAATGCACTGATCAATAATCATTCATAAGTCTAAAGTCAACATTTGAATGTCTTAGGAAATTTCACCAAAAATCCATGCAAAACGGTTAATTGGTACAATAATCATTTAAATCATCATTGCATTATTCCATTAGAAGTTCATTAATAATTTCAAGCATTGTAATAAAAGTAAAGGAAAAATTAACATTGCACATGTTGAGAAAATTGGCTAAAATTGCATGTTTCTTTATTCACTTTAGAGAAATAAATTCATGACCATTTAATTCATCATCATAACTTTTTTTTCACATTTTATTAATCATTTTCATGCATCATAAATCAAAAGTCAAGAAAAGTCAAGTTTTTGGCACTAAAAGACAAAAAAGATCACACTTATTTTGCCAAACCACTCATGCATCTAACACACCTTCAAATTCAAATTAAATTCACAATGTAGCAGTAATTTGGAGTGCATTACACCAGATATTTTGCATCAAATCCAAAATAAATTCAAATTTCCCGCAAATTCCATCAAATTCAAGTGAAATGCATTCACACTTTTCTAATTTTTCCATAACCCCAAGTTTAAGCTTTAACCTATTTCTATAAAAATTATTGAACAAAAGTTTTTTGGACCTTCTTCGAAGCTTGATCAGAGAGCCATGCGTCCATCGTTGTTGTCGGAAAGTTATTTAGGTTTTTCGTCAAAGTAAGCATAATCCTCATTTTTTTCTTGTGTTTTATGTATGTTATGATGTTTATACATGCTTAAGAAACTTATTTCAAACATTAATTCCATGAAAACACATTTAAATTGAATTTTTCAAAACTTGCTCAAGAACACTTATGAACTCAAGAACATAAAAATGGAAAAATTCCAAATCTCAATAATAAATTGAAAACTCATATACCATTTGAACCGAATTTTCACGATGATAACAAATATATAATTACTTTTGTGTTTGTATTTGTATGTTGGTCGAATCGAACGATTCTTCATTATGTATTTCGTCCACTTTTTTCCTTGATCCTCATGAACTGTAATTTGTTTGCTAAATTTGATTACATATTTGGATCCGGGGAGAAAATTCAAGTCTAACGGTATATAATTTGTAATTTAATTATTTGAATTGGGGATTTTTTTAAGTTTTGTTCATGCGGTTTTTGAGAAAAATGATGAACAATGTTGAATAATGATGACCAATAAGGAATGAATCCATATTTAATAACAACCATCCATTGCATATGTCTATATCCTTTTGTTTTGTCTATATCCTTTAATAATGGTACATAAATGTATTTTCTAAGTTAAAAACCTTTGGTCCAACGCCAAGTGGATTTTCAAATCCTGATTCATTTCAAACCATTTTCACAATTCGCTCCGCAACGCAAATAAAACGCTTGACTCAATATCAAGCTCTTTTCTCAAACAAATATCAACATGACTAACTTATACTTTGGCCATTTTCAACAATAATGAAAGAAAAAGACTATCTGGGTTTAATGTCCAGTCATAGTCCCAAATACCAGACCCAAGTCGTAATAGTATGCAGGTCCAAATGTTTGTCTTCCGCCCAAAAAACTCAAATGTGTATTCTTTTCACAATAAATTTAAAGAAAAAGACTACTTAGGTGTAAGGTCCAATCACAGTTCCAAATATTAAGTCCAGGTCGTAATAGCTTGCAAGCCCAAGTGTTTGTCTTTCACTCAAAACACTCGTAAATATTCCAAACATTTTTGTAATAAATTGGATTAAAGAGGCTACTTGGGTGTAATGTCCAATCATAGTCTCAAGTATTAGACCCAAGCCGTAATAGCTTGCAAGTAAAAAATACTCGTTTCCAACCCTAAAACATACTCACCACATCAATCTTATTTTCTCACAGTCGTGGGATCGAAAACCTTTTCAAAATGAATATTGTTTAGTTTATTCAACTGCGATGCAAACACATGTCATAAGTCTCCAATTGAGAGTCGTGTTTTACCACTAGAGCGCGATCTAAACATTCATTCAGTAAAATCGACCAACCAACAAACATTTTCTACGAAGAACTACATAGCTTTGAATTCCTCATTGTACCTGAGGATACATAGGAGCGAGACCCACAATCTCATCAAACACCCTAATAAAAAAATTTTTTCGACCCATTTTCCTTTTTTGTTAAACCTTTATTACTCTAAGAAAACAAATAACATAAGCTAACATTTCAATCCCAAATCTAACTAAATGGTTCCCGATGAGTACAACGAATGTGAGGGGAGATAGTACCTTCCCCTCGCATAATCGACTCTCGAACCCAAATTTTGATGCGACGACCATTTTCTTTTTTTAAAGGGTTTTATCGATATTTCTTACTTTCCTTTTGGAAAAAATAAAGTTAGGTGGCGACTCTGTTATCTTGAGCGTGCAAGTACTCATGGTCATTTTTCACGCTGCGACACAAAGCTACTGCAATATTATAGACCACATTTTCTAACCACATTTACATTGTTTTGATCAACCCATTTCATTTAACCAACATTGAAATTACATAGTTTCATAACATTAAATTACATAATGTTTTGAGCACAACCCTGTTTGAAATACATGGTTAAAAACACTGAATTAAACCTTAAACTAATAATTTCAAACGCCATTGTAATTTTCAACATTCCTCTTATGCTCAAAACATCATTCTTCAATTTGAATATATTATTCCTTTTCCTTTCAACATGTAATGCCTTCCATCAACTACTTTATCACCTATCCACTTGAAAAAATTACATCCCTTCACCATATGATTTTTGTAATTCCTACAACCCCAAAACTTTTTCCCAACATTCGCACAGTTCAAATTTGCAACAGTACGAACAATGCACTATTCTTGGCGCCAACAATCTCTCCTCTTGTTTCTTATGACCACAGATTCCAATGACCCGCAAATTTGGTTGTTTGATTTTTGAATAGGTGCTATAATTCATTGATATCTTAGCAAAAATTATGAAGATGATGGTTTGGATGAAGAGGGTTCTTAAAGATATTTGGAAGAAAAATGATGAAGGAAGAAGATGAATAGTAGCTCTAGAACACGAGTGATAATGTTAAAATGAAGAAACATGAAGTTTAAAATGTTAATATAATCCCTTTATGAGTTACTAATGAAAGTCAAGCCTTGTTGTCATGCCAAATTAGCCTAGTTAACGTTTTTTAAGCCAATTTAACAATAAGGATTAAGTTGTCTAACGAAACCATTGTTAAGGGACTAAGTTGTAATGTTTATTAAATAAGGGATTAAAGTGAAATTTGGATGTAAGTTAAAGGACTTCAGCATTAAATAATCCTATAATGTATGCTCTACTTCATTCCTTTGGATTATGTTGGTGATTGAATTGTCCCTTGAATTGACTCGTTATACTTCAAAATCTATAAATGATTAAAACTTACTATGAACTATTGGTTTGACAGTATTAGGAAATCATTATCATATCTTATACATGACAACATGTATCTCTAAGTGGATCTGTTGTGTAATGGATCACAAGAACTTCGGGGGGATTGATGGTTGTGTCTCCAAAAGCATTAAGGGGAGTTACATGTTGGGTGTGAATATGGAAGTAGAGAAAAGGTATATAGGGGGTGAATAGACCCAAATTAAAAAATACAACCTTTGTATTCCAAAATCAGAGTGTTTTTAAAAATGAGCTACAGGCGGAAGGTTTGAAGCAGAAATGAAATTTATACAATTGATTATGATCAAGCAAACACGGTTTGTTTCATAAATATCCAAGATTATAGAGATTAAACGCTTGGTATTAATTGTTTAAAGTTATGTAGTCACAATAAGTGTACACAATTGATTCAACATGAGGATTCTTAAATTCAATTAGTTTTCAAATTTATCAATCATAATACTAGCTTGACTAGTTATCCAATTCCAACAAAACCTAAGCTTTACGTAATTAATCGCTATGAAGAACAAAACAATATAATACGAAGGAACTGAAAACATTATTATGCAATCACTACACATATAAATGCAAGAGTATGAGTTAGGGAGATGACACCAATACTTATACTGATTAGGGGTTCATCCTCGCTTGGCATGCATGCACTCTTTAATGGTTTCCAATTGGAACCTACATAGTTCCTTGTTATTTGACAAATATTTCCAAGAGTTCATACAATCACCAATCCACAATTACAACTGAGAAAATAAATTTCCTAATTTGGATATTGACTAGTATACATCAAATTTTCCAAATTCTTCTACATAATCTTTACTCGAATATGTTTCTTGAACTTTCTAATAACACCAATTCTGCTCCAAGCCTCGTGTGTAGCTATTAACCCCTTGATCCTACTGATTCTTTAAGTGGTGAAATTGTTCGAAGATCCGAGAAGATGAATTGTCTATTGAAATTTGTTCAAGTATTATAATATATCACCAAGTGTGTGGTGACATAATTTGTAAAGAAAGTGTGTATTTTCTAAAAGTATTAGGAACTAGAAAGTTATATATTTTGTGTTGTATAGGATTATTTGATTAAGGGGGATTTGAAATCCATAATAATGTTTGTGTTTGTAAAAAGTTTCTTTGATTTGTATTGATTAAAAGTCCACCATATATTTGGTGTTTATTTTAGAAGATTGTAAGACATATCTTGGTGTGAGGCTGGTATAAAGATTTAACATATTTCAAAATCCTTACAGGCGTGGAAGGACTAGATGTACCCTTAAGTCTGAAAGGGGAACTAGGATAAATCTATTGTGTCATTTACATTTCTTCTGTTTATTTTTAAGCACTTTATGTTCTAAGTTCATCATCATAATTTTGGAAAAAGAAAAAAGAAAAGAACATATGTAAAATAATAAGCAAAATTTATAAATGCACATACACACACCAAACATAGTTGTGACATGACAAAATACGATTTGTAATTTTTCAGGGTGTAGTGTCTCACACATTTAGATTCTACTGTATACTTACTTATAGGAGAGGCATTTTATCTAATTTATTGAATGTGATAATGATGGTTGATCCATATTATAAAAGTTTTTTATTTGTTAAATGCACATACACACACCAAACATAGTTGTGACATGACAAAATACGATTTGTAATTTTTCAGGGTGTAGTGTCTCACTAGACATTACTAATTGGTTCATATTTATAACGAATTAGAAAATATATTTTTAATTATGATTACATTAAGTTATAGGATTGAGCAACTTTATCCATGATTTACCTTAGACTAATCTTTAAAATTATTATAAATTTATACCAATATGAACAATACTTTTCAGAAATAATGTCCCTCTTCTTATTTATTCACGAGGATCCATGACTCTCCAAACACATGACATATAAAAGCGAAGTGGGTATAAAATATATGACGATCTACCGTCCCTTAAATCTAAAGACTTTGCAGGAGAAGTGGTTATAATTAACATGTATGTCCAAATATGTGGGTTCACACCTGTCATACGGTGAGCAATGTCGCGGTTAGCAAGAGTCGCCACCGACTTTTCTTTTATCCCTTAAGGAAAGGTGGAAAAGAACAGGAAAGACCTTAATTTTAAATTCTTAGGTTCGGGAGGTACTTTATACAAAGGGAAGGTATTAGCACCCTTTGTATCCATGGTTATCCATGGGCTCTTAATTGCTCAATCATTTATGTTTTCTAGTTTGAAAAAGGTGGTTGAGAACTGTGTGAAAAATGTTTTGAAAATGAGAATTTAACTTTGTAATGATTCTTGCATGAATGTATACAAAGTGGTTATCTCGTTGGATTTTTTTGAAAGTAGTTTAGAAAAATATAACTCGGCAATGATCCTAGTACGGATGTATGCTAAGTGGTGATTTTCCAAAAGATATTTGAAAGGTGTGGGGTGTGAAAAGCATTTTTTTTGTTATGAATGAGCAATTAAGGTTATACCTGTCCGAGGTCTTTCTGGGCATTTCCCATCCTTATGAGGGTAAAACTGTCCTTACTATTGAGAAGTAAGTAGTTTTATCCTGGGGATGTATAAGGGTCATCGTAGGGTCATCGATAGGTCATTGAAGGCAACAGTTGTGAGGATACCTTAGCATTCGAAGGGACTATCATCATTTAACCGTAGGCTACACCGAAGGGTCATCGAGGGACAAAATCGTATTTTTGAAGGCAACATCCGAGGGACTATGATGATTTTACCGAAGGGTCTTTGCTAAAGGTATCCCCACGTTCGCGGGACATGACCGTAATATTGTAATCGTGGGGTGATAAAGAGAGGTCCGATATCATTTATTTAAAGTCCATGTTTTAAGTTCATTAGGTAATTATGGTGATACCGCATTGAATCGATACATTAAAATCAACACATTAAAGATCAATACATTAAAATTGGTTAGGCAACCAATATGAATTTTCACATTAAAGTGACATAATTTAGAGTCCATCTCCATGAAAGTCTTCCCATGCATAAAGCGGTGTACCTAGCCGGTTATTTCTTCGGAAGTATGCTAGCCTTTACACCATTAACACACAGATTATAGCATTGAGATAAAACACAATTGGAAATTGCATCACAAAATGAATATAACAGCCAGGAATTTAAGCCAAATGATGCAGAGTCATGATTAGGTAAGTATAAAACGGGCAACAAAGGGACAAAGCAGCCCCTGTCCTGTTCGCTTCTGCTTCGCCTAGCGAAGGCTCGCTGCGGGCTCGCCTAGCGATGAGCTAGCGAGCGGCCACGGGTTTGAAATTATGACCTCAATCAGCAGCATGGCCTATGGCCTCTAACACATAATTATATGGTTCAGTTTCACAATGTTCAAGCACATTTAAATTCTCATGCAAAGCTTCAAAATGTTTATGAATTCAATCATGATATCCTCCACTAATTAAGAACATGAAGTGGTACCATATGCCAAAAGAGAGTACAAAACAATGTCACATGCAAATTAAGACACTAATGCGGTACCACATGCAAAATAAGAATGCCAAGTGATAATCATGTGTCAATTAATATCCTAAAGTGATATCATATGCCAATTAAGAAACTAAAACGATAATAGTGAGGCAAACCTGTTGGCAAATCGAGTTGCAACCTTGAATTGGCGAGCCGGATTGAGTTGGGCGGCGGTAGCTTCGGAGCGGCCTTCAGGGTTTCCGCCTTCTGAATTCTTTGGATCAGCAGGGTTTCTGTGTTTCTCCCTCTGGATGCGTGTTTCCGTCCGTCTTCGTCCGTCTGTGTGTGTCCTTTTTCGTGGCAGAGGAGCAGGTATTTATAGTAGAGGTAGTGGTGACCTAATGGGCTTAAAATGAGGTCCAAAAATCTCAAACTTCGCAAGCTTCGCTAGGCGAAGGAATTGCTCGCCTAGCGAGCAAACTAGGTCTGGGCCTTTTCCTGGATCTGACGCTTCGCTGGGCGAGTGTCATGACGAAGCGTTCGCTAGGCGAAGGGATTGCTCGCCTAGCGAGCAAGCTATCTTGGGCCCCTTTTGGGTTGGGCCTGTTGTAAGCTGGGCTTTTGTTCACTTGATGTCGGTGCCTTGCAGAATAAGTCGGAGGGTCTTGAGAAATGCTTTGTAACCAACGGGCAAATTTTGGGGTATGACAGCTGCCCCTGTTCAATATTCTTGAACCGAGAGAGTAGAATGGTAGGTGCCGTTCGTGGTCTGGAGGTGAAAGATTATTGAACACTTAGAATGCCCCAAAAATTTGCACTTGTTCACTTGTCTTGACGGAGATGGGCTTAAAGATGCCACCCAAGAAACTTGCTGAGGAGATTTCCAGATTGTGTCGTACGCTAGACGATATCTAGAGACATGGGTGTCACACCGGGTCATACATCAGACCGTATAGTGAACCATCCATTATGTTGTTGACTTCGTTGGGGAGTCAGAGTATGCTATACTGCTGGGGATAAGGGATCAGAATGGACCATACGTTAGACCGTGTCTGAATACCAGAGGGAGCTGTTCATTAGGCAGATGACTTTGCCGGGGATGAAAGATCAGAATGGATCGTACGCTAGATCGTATCTGAGTTGCAGAATGAGCCGTACGTTAGGCTGAAGCTGCTGAAAAGGGAGTAGTCGTATACCAGACTACCATTCAGGAATGTACCTGTCCGAAGGTAGCACCTGAGAAAGGGAGTAGCCGTATACTCAACTACCATTCAGGAATGTACCTGTCCGAAGGTAGCACCTGAGAAAGGGAGTAGCCGTATACTAGACTACCATTCAGGAATGTACCTGTCCGAAGGTAGCACCTGAGAAAGGGAGTAGCCGTATACTAGACTACCATTCAGGAATGTACCTGTCCGAAGATAGCACCTGAGAAAGGGAGTAGCCGTATACTAGACTACCATTCAGGAATGTACCTGTCCGAAGGTAGCACCTGAGAAAGGGAGTAGCCGTATACTAGACTACCATTCAGGAATGTACCTGTCCGAAGGTAGCACCTGAGAAAGGGAGTAGCCGTATACTAGACTACCATTCAGGAATGTACCTGTCCGAAGGTAGCACCTGAGAAAGGGAGTAGCCGTATACTAGACTACCATTCAGGAATGTACCTGTCCGAAGGTAGCACCTGAGAAAGGGAGTAGCCGTATACTAGACTACCATTCAGGAATGTACCTGTCCGAAGGTAGCACCTGAGAAAGGGAGTAGCCGTATACTAGACTACCATTCAGGAATGTACCTGTCCGAAGGTAGCACCTGAGAAAGGGAGTAGCCGTATACTAGACTACCATTCAGGAATGTACCTGTCCGAAGGTAGCACCTGAGAAAGGGAGTAGCCGCATACTAGACTACCATTCAGGAATGTACCTGTCCGAAGGTAGCACCTGAGAAAGGGAGTAGCCGTATACTAGACTACCTTTCAGGAATGTACTTGTCCGAAGGTAGCACCTGAGAAAGGGAGTAGCCGTATACTAGACTACCATTCAGGAATGTACCTGTCCGAAGGTAGCACCTGAGAAAGGGGTATCCAAATGGGTCGTACGTTAGACCATATTGGAATTGTTGAGAGTCAGAATGGATCGTACGTTAGATCGTATCTGAGTTGAAAGAGTCATATGTTGGGCTGAATCAGAATGAACCGTACGTTAGGCTGTATCTGATATTGTTTGTTGTATTTGCAGCGAATATCTGGGATGGGCTTGTAGATGCCATCGTTAGGAGGATGTCAGAATGAATGTTGACATGGAGTATCTGAAAGATGTAGTTGACTTCTGAATGTAATTGATAAAGCTGTCCGTCTGAATGGACCTTTGTTTTGATTGTATCAAGAGGATAATTAACCTGAAAAATAAAGTTAGCTTCATGCCATGTCATGATGCATGAGATGCAAATGTCGTATGCATGCGCGTGCTGTGAAATGATGTAATGAGTGAATTATGCGTCTGGAATAAATGCGAGCTATGTTATGAAATGATGTAATGTATATGATGCGGAATGAAAATTGTATGTAGGTATGTGATATGAAATGATGTAATGAATGCATTAGGCGTCTGAAACATTCTTCCAGGGGACACTACTGAGGAGATAGATCTCAGTCTACTGGTCGGAGACATTGGTATTGATGGCCCTTCCTTAGCTGGGGATTCGGGTTCTGTCCAACGGGGCCTGGCTGGGGATAGAAGGGATGACCTTTCGGTAGGGCGATGCCGACCTCTTCTGGGGAATAATTGGCGTTGCCGGGGAATCGAATTAGCAACAGACTCCTTGGAAAGCGTGGTTAGACCTTCTCCTTGGCCCTGAAGTCGTGTAGTAATTGCTATTGCTATTTTAGGCATGCATTTTTGTAAACATTGGTCATATCCAAGTGCATAAGTCAATTCAAATTAAATCCATGGACGTTTACGCAAATCAAAACAGAAAAGGTAAAACTATAAGCATCTTTTTGGAAATTGTATTGATTTTGAAAGAGGGCCTATAAACAGGCAATTCGTGTACAAGGAGACAGAAATCCTAGTAAGAGGAAGTTGTCAAGACAACAAAAAGAAAGCTATGCAGAATAAGTCCTTATTGATTTTGATTCCACTACTGTCATTATGTCTTCAAGCATCTCATCTCCTGCTGTCGGATAGAAGTGATTGGCTTGTTCAGTCCCTGGAACTTGGTTGAAGGGGAGCGAGAACAGGACATAGTCATACGCTTTAATCCCTAACTTTTGCCTGGACCGCCTTTTCAGGTTTTCAGTCCACCGGGATACCCTTTTTTGCTCAAGCCGCCTTTTCAGGTTTTCGACTTGCCGGGTGTACATCTTTTATATATATATCCCTAATTTTTGCCCGAACCCTTTTGGTTCGCCGGGATGCCCTTACTTTTGTCCAGGTACGTCGACCTAGCGGGTCTCTTTTATGCGTAGTATTTTTTAACTACGTCCGCGTTCACGGGATGCGGGAAGTCTTCGCCATCCATTGTAGCAAGTATCATGGCTCCACCAGAGAATACCTTCTTAACTACAAATGGCCCTTCGTATGTGGGAGTCCATTTGCCTCTGGGATCACCTTGGGGTAGAATGATACGCTTGATCACCAAGTCACCAATTTGATACACCTGTCTCTTGACTCTTTTGTTAAATGCCTGGGTCATGCGCTTCTGATATATCTGCCCATGACAAACAGCCGCAAGTCTCTTTTCATCAATCAAATTTATCTGATCGAGTCGTGTCTGAATCCATTCATCTTCATCTAAGCCCGCCTCTTTCATGATTCTTAGAGAGGGAATCTGGACTTCCACTGGTAAAACAGCTTCCGTTCCATAGACTAAAGAGAAAGGAGTTGCCCCTGTCGAAGTGCGTACTGAAGTGCGATAACCGTGAAGGGCAAACGGTAACATCTCATGCCAGTCTTTGTACGTTACCGTCATCTTTTGTATGATCTTCTTGATATTCTTATTAGCAGCCTCTACGGCGCCATTCATCTTTGGCCGGTACGGAGAAGAGTTGTGATGCTTAATTTTGAACTGCGTGCAGAGTTCAGTAATCATCTTGTTGTTCAAATTAGTACCATTATCAGTGATAATTCTTTCAGGGATGCCATATCGACAAATAAGGCATTCTTGATGAACCGTGCCACCACATTCCTGGTGACAGAAGCAAATGAGGCTGCCTCTACCCACTTTATGAAGTAATCAATAGCGACGAGAATAAAGCGATGTCCATTAGAAGCCGTAGGTTTAATCTCTCCGATCATATCGATGCCCCACATTGCAAAGGGCCAGGGAGCTGTTAACACGTTCAATGGAGCAGGAGGCACATGTACTTTATCCGCATAGATCTGACACTTGTGACAGGTTCTGGAGTGACGGTGGCAATCAGCTTCCATGGTAGACCAATAATACCCTGATCTCAGAATCTTCTTGGCCATTGTATGTCCATTAGAATGAGTCCCAAAAATACCGTCATGCATGTCTTCCATAATCCTTTCTGCTTCCTTTTTATCCACACAGCGAAGCAAAGTTGAATCATGATTACGTTTGTATAATACTCCATTACTCAGAAAGAATTTAGCGGAGAACTTCCTCAGGAATTTTCTGTCATTGACGGATGCCCCTTCAGGGTATTCCTGATCTTCTAAGTATCTTTTTACGTCGTGGAACCAAGGTTTCTCCTGTACCCTCTCAGTGCTAAGTTCATAACAGTATGCCGGTTCATCTAACCGTCCAATGGTAATCATGGGAGCTTCGCTGCCCCATCTGACTCTGAACATAGATGACATGGTAGCTAATGCGTCCGCCAACTGATTCTCCTCTCGTGGAATATGTTCAAATGTAATCTCTTCAAAGTATGGGATTAATGTCATCACCCGCTCTCGATAAGGGATGAGATTTGGATGTTTAGTATCCCATTCTCCTTTGATCTGACTGATTACCAAGGCTGAATCTCCGTACACGCTCAAAAACTTGATTCGCCGATCTATAGCAGCTTTGAGTCCCAAAATACATGCTTCATACTCAGCCATATTATTGGTACAGTGAAAACATAGTCTAGCAGTGAGAGGTGTATGGTAACCTCCGGGAGAAATAAGTACAACCCCAACACCATGGCCCAACGCATTAGAAGATCCATCAAAAACCATAGTCCATCGGGATCCCAGCTCGGGTCCTTCATCCGGTTCAGGTTTTTCATTATCAGTAACAAACATGACGTCCTCATCTGGAAACTCAAAATTCATAGATTGATAATCGTCCACCGCTTGATGAGCCAAATGATCAGCTAGCACGCTTCCTTTGATTGCTTTCTGGGTAGTATACTGGATGTCGTACTCTGTTAAAATCATCTGCCATCTTGCTATTCTTCCGGAGAGGGCGGGTTTCTCAAATATGTATTTGATAGGATCCATCTTAGAAATCAACAAAGTGGTGTGATTCAACATATACTGTCTTAGTCGGCGAGCAGCCCAGGCCAAAGCACAGCAAGTTTTCTCGAGCAGTGAGTATCTTGTTTCACAGTCGGTAAACTTTTTGCTAAGGTAGTATATGGCATACTCTTTTCGACCGGACTCGTCATGTTGTCCCAACACGCACCCCATTGAGTTTTCTAAAACGGTTAAATACATGATTAGAGGTCTTCCCTCAACTGGTGGTACCAGAATTGGAGGTTCTTGGAGATATTTCTTGATTTTGTCAAAGGCTTCTTGGCATTCGTCATTCCATATCATCTCTTGATTCTTCCTCAGTAATTTGAAGATGGGTTTACAGGTGGCGGTCAAGTGGGAGATAAATCGGGCAATGTAGTTCAAGCGTCCCAAGAAACCTCTGACCTCCTTCTCCGTACGGGGAACTGGCATTTCTTGAATAGCTCTCACTTTAGCTGGGTCAACCTCAATTCCTTTACCGCTGACAATAAAGCCCAGGAGTTTACCGGATCTTACTCCAAAAGTGCATTTGCTCGGATTCAATCTCAACTTGTACTTCTTCAACCTCTCGAACAGTTTGTATAAATGGTCGAGATGTTCTTCTTCAGTATGAGATCTAGCTATCATGTCATCCACATATACTTCTATCTCATGATGGATCATATCATGGAACAAAACCACCATAGCACGCTGGTACGTTGCCCCGGCGTTCTTTAGACCGAATGGCATTACTTTGTAACAGAAAGTGCCCCATTGCGTCACAAACGTAGTTTTCTCCATGTCCTCAGGTGCCATCTTAATCTGGTTATAACCCGAGAATCCATCCATGAATGAGAATACTTTGTGTTGAGCGGTGTTATCTACCAGAACATCAATGTGCGGGAGTGGAAAGTCATCTTTGGGGCTTGCTTTATTCAAATCTCTGTAATCTACGCACATTCGCACCTTACCATCCTTCTTTGGCACTGGCACCACATTGGCAACCCATTGAGGATAAGAAGTAACGGCTAGGAAACCGGCATTGAATTGTTTCATAACCTCGGCTTTGATTTTCTCAGACATTTCAGGACGCATGCGGCGAACCTTTTGCTTGACAGGACGGCAGTCTTCCTTCGTAGGCAGCCGATGCACTACTATGTCAGTATCCAATCCTGGCATGTCTTCATAAGACCAGGCGAAAACCTCTACATAGTCATGTAACATCCGAATCAGTCTTTCTTTGACACTGTTTTCCAAATCTGCTCCTATTTTGACTTCTTTTCTGTCTACCTCAGTACCCAGATTTACAATTTCGAGGGACTCTTTATGCGGCTGTATAGTCCTTTCCTCTTGCAGTAATAGTCTGGCAAGCTCTCCAGGGACTTCACAATCTTCCTCACTTCCATCTTCGGCTTGGTAGATTGGATTTTCAAAGTCATAATGAACAGTAGCGGAATTATTATCAATAGGATCCAGAGTGGATATGGATCTGCAATTTGTTACGTGAGTGTGTGTAAGAAAGCATAGCTTGTTTGAAAGACGACAGGAAAAATAAAGAGCGCAATATTTGAATGCGAAAAAGTCCATTGATTTATTGAATATGAATATGCTTATGAAATGACAAAACCCTTAACAAATTAGCTATTGTGCCCCGGGCGTAGACACAATGCTTTAAGAAGTTCAATTGAAAAATTAAAGATTTGCAATACTAAATGGACAATAACAATTACTCCTGACTAAAGGAAATCGGGATAGTGTCTTCAGCCTTCCAATTATTGAGTCTGTCGCCAATTGTTGGGTAGATCCAGCTATCCAGGTCGCCATCACTGTCGGCATCTTCTACAGCATTGATTTGATCTTTGACCATCTTATCAGAGTTGAATTCCAGACCAGCTTTGTCAGACTTGTACGGTACGTTGATCAGTTGACCCCAGCCAGTACAGCCACCATCTTCGACCACAGCTTGAGCATCTTTAAGAGAAATCATAGCAGGAGGAGCACGAATAACCTTGGGCACACAGGGAGTTGGCTTAAGGACAGGATCGGGCGGAGAAACCACTTCAAATGACTGAGTTGGAGTCTCGAAGAATTCACCATCCATCTCAACGTATCTGAAGGTATGCACACTACTGACAATGTATTCTTCTTCCCCACACACAGTGACAATCTTACCCTCTATCGGATATCTCAACTTTTGATGGAGGGACGAAGCTACAGCACCTGCCCCATGAATCCAAGGGCGTCCCAGTAAGCAGGAATAGGCAGGACGAATGTTCATTACATGGAAGGTAGTATTGAAGACTTGAGGTCCTATCTTGATAGGGAGGACTACTTCGCCATGGACAACACTCTTCGCACCATCGTAAGCACGTACCACAATATCACTAGGCTTCAATTCAATGCCTTTACAGTCAAGTTTATCGAGCACGACTTGCGGTAGCACATTCAAAGAAGAGCCATTATCGATCAACACATGAGCCAAAGTGATTCCCTTACACTCAATAGAAATATGCAGGGCCTTATTATGGTCTTTTCCTGCTGGTGTCAGGTCAGCATTGGAAAAACCTAGGCCGTCGCCAACAGTCAGGTTAGCAACATAGTTTTCGAACTGATCGGCGGAGGTCTCTTGAGGTACATGGGCAGTCTTCAGGAATTTCATCAAAGCATGGGCATGAGATTCAGAGGATAACAACAAGGACCACATCGAGATTTTGGAAGGAGTGTGCCCCAACTGCTCTACCACATCAAAATCACTCTTGCGGATGATTTTCAACACTTCTTCCATTTCCCGTTTGGCAACGTCTTCAGTAGTATCTTCGACAGGTGTCTCTGACGGAGAAGGATTGACTGGTTCCTTTCCTCGAGTCTCAGGAGCTGGGGGTGAGATTTCTGGAGAGAAGATCCTTCCACTTCGAGTAACTTTACTAGTCCCAACAATGTCATTAGGATTAGCAGAGTCACCAACTTGCTTTACGCCATGGATGTAAACCTCACCTCCATAACTCCACGGAATGGCCTTGCTTGAGGAGTACGGTATTGGGCCAGGTGCAGTAATGATCAGGGGAGCTACCTTGGGCTCAGCAATGATCTTCACAGGTACCCTGTGAGCGGTAATCTTAACCGGAACTTTGGACCTTGCAATCATAGATATTTCTTCAATAGGGTTTTCCGTTTTAGAAACCCTTTCAAAGAGAATTGTACGGTCGTCCATCAGCCGTTGAATGCCATTTTTCAATTTCAAGCAGTCCTCGGGCCAAAGTGTGCAGAGATTGCAATCTTCAGTACAACCTGGAAATAAACCAGCTTGCAATAAATTCCTCTTTATGATCGGGAGAGGAGATGTTAAGTCCGCCACATTGGAAATGTGAGAATCGTCATCCATAGCATTAACAGTCTTGTCATGGTTAGGCATAGGTGCATTGATGACATTAGGAGTCTCCGGAGGCTCGAACTCAATTTCCCCAGCATCGATCATGTCCTGAATCTTATTCTTCAACAGCCAACAATCATTTGTATCATGCCCGGGGCTATCGGAGTGATATGCACACCTGGCATTGGGATTATAACGAGGCGAAGCAGTGTTGACATTTGCAGGAGGACCTCTGAGAGTGATTAGGTTTACCTTCAGCATACTTTGCAGTGCTTGTGCTAAAGTCATATTGAGCTTGGTAAACTGCCTTCTTGGTCTGTCTTGTCTTTGCTGGAAGTTTTGAGCTGGCGGGGCTGCGATTGTCACTGCTCCAACGGCATGGTCACCATTTTTCTTATTATGATTCTTCTGACCATACACAGCATTTGATTCATTCTTTCCCTGATAGGACTTTTTGGTGCTCGTAGAAGTAGCTGACTGTAACTTTCCACTTCGAATGCCGCTCTCCACCCGTTCGCCTGTCAGTATAAGTTCAGTGAAACCTGATGAAGAACTCCCCAGTAGGTGGCTGTAGAATGGACCAGTCAGGGTACCCATGAACAGGTCTACTAATTCTCGGTCAGTCATAGGGGGTTTGACTCTGCCAGCCAAATCTCTCCATTTCTGAGCATACTCTTTGAAGCTTTCTTTAGATCCCATGGCCATGTTCTGCAACTGTAGCCGAGTAGGTGCTAATTCAGAATTGTACTGGTACTGCTTATAGAAAGCCGTTGCTAAATCAGTCCAGGTGCGGATGTCAGAGCTCTCAAGCTGATAATACCATTCCAACTGAGTGCCAGACAGACTTTCTTGGAAGAAGTGGATCCACAGTTTCTTATCAGTGGTATGCGGCTGAATCTTTCTCACATAAGCCCTTAAATGCATCTGAGGACAGGATGCACCATCGTACTTAGTGAAAGTGGGGATTTTGAATTTGCGGGGAATGGTCACATCGGAGACCAGACCCAGACTTTCGAAATCCAGACCAGGTGTCCTCTGACCCTCCATGGCTAGCATGCGTTCTTCCAGCAGTTTGTACTTATCATCTCTTGGAGAGTACTGTTCATCTTCATACTCTTCATCCTCATCCTCAGGGTTAGAGAAATCAGCGTCCTCCTCCTCTGAATCCTTTTCCGCCCCCTCTTCTGGGCCATTCGGGATTCCAAATTTGATTCCCGTAGCCTGTCCTTTACGCCTTCTGCCCGGGTTAATGAAGCTCACAGCTTTCTTGTCCTTCTTCTTTTCGGCCAAAAGAGCCTTCAGTTCCTCCTGCCCCTTGGATAAGCTTAGCATCATCTCTTTGAATTGAGCGTTCTGAGTCTGGAGATCTTTGACAGTTTGTTCGAGATCCATTTTTCTGTTTAAGAGGCAGACCGTGAGAATATGGTCCTTTAGAATACCTGTTATGCAATGTTATGTTATGTGATGCAATGCATGAAATGTTTTCAAGGACTTTTGGAATTTAACTTTGCATAAATCACCAACAAGAGAGAAATAATTGCTACTTTTTTAATCAATGTTCATTACAAAAGGAATAATAGCAAAATACAATGAAATCTCAAGTCTCCCAGGGGCGACTTCTTTTTGGGCGAAGATATGCATTGAGTCTTCGTTCCTCATTAAGCTGACTGGTGAGCTCTAATACTTTCTTCCTTTCTGCATTGAACTGAGCTTCGAAAGTATCTCTCTCCTCTCTCAACTGGGTCCAGGATCTTTTCAATTCCTCAACATCAGTAGGCCTATCTGGATAAGGAATGGTCTGGGAAGTACCTCCTTCGACCTCTGATTCAACAATCAATAGTCCGACTGCAAGATATGGCATGACAAGTTCGCGAGCTCTGGCGCGTACCCATCTGAGATAAGGCTCCATAGGAATAGAATTTTTCTTTCCTAAATTGCTTCTTTTCACCATGCCCCAAGCTCGTACAAACCTTTGGCGGAGACCTTGAGAGTCATTGTCATAGTCAAACACTATACCTTGAACAATCATTTCATGCGGACCATCCCTTCGAGCATACCCAAACTGACGTAGGGCTAAGGTAGGATTATAAGTAATACCTCCTCTTATTCCCATGAGGGGTACATTAGGGGATTCTCCACAACGGTCGATGATGATAACATTTTCTCTGAGGTTAGAACACCAACGGATGTCTAAATGGGAGAGTGCCATTATCCTTTGGGACCATTTCAGATTTTGATCATTCTTCAAGATTGATTGAGGAAGGTGCGAAATAAACCACCTAGACAACAAAGGTACGCAGCACATGAGAGTCCCTTTCTTCTTCATAGTACGAGTGTGAAGGGAATGCAAGACATCTCCAAGAAAGGTAGGCACAGGGTTATGAGTGAGGAATATCTTAATAGCATTCACATCTATGAATTGGTCCGGATTAGGGAATAGCACCAAACCATAGATTAGCAATGCTAGAACATCTTCAAAAGCATGGACATTCATAACTTTTAGGAATTCTCGGGCCTTACTTATCAGAAATTTGGCAAGTAAACCTTTAATTCCACTTCTTGTTACCCAATTAGTTTCAATGTCGGACTTTGTCATGTGTAAAGCTGCGGCAACTTCTTCGGCCTTTGGCATCTTTTCTAAACCGCTGAAGGGTACTTGATCGAGGATAGGTATCCCAAGCAGCTTGGAAAACTCTTCCAATGTGGGTACCAACTGATAATCTGGGAAAGTGAAGCAATGATGCTTAGGATCGAAGAACTGGAATAGGACTCTCATCATATCTTCTTTGAAACCAGTGGTAACTAAGTTGAGAAGATGACCATGTTTCTTGTTGAACTGAGCATGATGTGGGAGTTCTGACACCAAATCCTTGAGTTGAGGAGAGATTGCTACAAGATTGATCCGGATAGTCTTCCTGGAAGCCATAACCTGTTCAAAGAGCAAAGCTAAGTTCCTAAGTCCTTGAAATGGTTAGTATGATGATGCTATGATGTTATGATGTTATGATGTTATGCAAGCACAAACATGTCACACAACAATTATTCCTAGGTTTTAAGGCTTGCATGAGTTCCATAGGTAAGTACCCTCCCCACTGAAGTTTGGTTGGTTCAACCTGTCCTAGAATAGTAACCGGGTTCTAGAAGGATCTCAGATCATCGACCTTTCTTTAGGTCCACTTCAGTGCAACACCAAGTGGTTGACCGAAGCTTTCCTAAAGTCCAATCTCAAAGAGTGTAGCATCGAGTATCAACCAACCTCAGTCGGAACCGAAGTCAGTTATCTCACTACTTTCTAATGGCTAGGATGAGTCAATTAGGGTTCTAAAGGTCAGGTTAATGCTTTGATGACACCACGCGGAAGCCAAATTTTTCCTCAAATAACATGAGGAACATCAGGACAACCCAAGTGTCACATTAACCGTAGCTATCATTTTAACCATTCCAGTATACGCCGGATAGTCGCGATGATCTGTTGCTACTTACCTAAGGTACACTAGATCCGGGTGTAGGATCTTTCACTCAGACAATCCCTTAAAACGGAAGAACAAATTCAAACATAAATGATTTTTAGGGTGGACCTCTCTTTAATACGTCCCCAGCAGAGTCGCCAGTTCTGTCATACGGTGAACTGACTTTTATTGGATTTGTAATCGCAATGTCGCGGTTAGCAAGAGTCGCCACCGACTTTTCTTTTATCCCTTAAGGAAAGGTGGAAAAGAACAGGAAAGACCTTAATTTTAAATTCTTAGGTTCGGGAGGTACTTTATACAAAGGGAAGGTATTAGCACCCTTTGTATCCATGGTTATCCATGGGCTCTTAATTGCTCAATCATTTATGTTTTCTAGTTTGAAAAAGGTGGTTGAGAACTGTGTGAAAAATGTTTTGAAAATGAGAATTTAACTTTGTAATGATTCTTGCATGAATGTATACAAAGTGGTTATCTCGTTGGATTTTTTTGAAAGTAGTTTAGAAAAATATAACTCGGCAATGATCCTAGTACGGATGTATGCTAAGTGGTGATTTTCCAAAAGATATTTGAAAGGTGTGGGGTGTGAAAAGCATTTTTTTTGTTATGAATGAGCAATTAAGGTTATACCTGTCCGAGGTCTTTCTGGGCATTTCCCATCCTTATGAGGGTAAAACTGTCCTTACTATTGAGAAGTAAGTAGTTTTATCCTGGGGATGTATAAGGGTCATCGTAGGGTCATCGATAGGTCATTGAAGGCAACAGTTGTGAGGATACCTTAGCATTCGAAGGGACTATCATCATTTAACCGTAGGCTACACCGAAGGGTCATCGAGGGACAAAATCGTATTTTTGAAGGCAACATCCGAGGGACTATGATGATTTTACCGAAGGGTCTTTGCTAAAGGTATCCCCACGTTCGCGGGACATGACCGTAATATTGTAATCGTGGGGTGATAAAGAGAGGTCCGATATCATTTATTTAAAGTCCATGTTTTAAGTTCATTAGGTAATTATGGTGATACCGCATTGAATCGATACATTAAAATCAACACATTAAAGATCAATACATTAAAATTGGTTAGGCAACCAATATGAATTTTCACATTAAAGTGACATAATTTAGAGTCCATCTCCATGAAAGTCTTCCCATGCATAAAGCGGTGTACCTAGCCGGTTATTTCTTCGGAAGTATGCTAGCCTTTACACCATTAACACACAGATTATAGCATTGAGATAAAACACAATTGGAAATTGCATCACAAAATGAATATAACAGCCAGGAATTTAAGCCAAATGATGCAGAGTCATGATTAGGTAAGTATAAAACGGGCAACAAAGGGACAAAGCAGCCCCTGTCCTGTTCGCTTCTGCTTCGCCTAGCGAAGGCTCAGCGAAGGCTCGCTGCGGGCTCGCCTAGCGATGAGCTAGCGAGCGGCCACGGGTTTGAAATTATGACCTCAATCAGCAGCATGGCCTATGGCCTCTAACACATAATTATATGGTTCAGTTTCACAATGTTCAAGCACATTTAAATTCTCATGCAAAGCTTCAAAATGTTTATGAATTCAATCATGATATCCTCCACTAATTAAGAACATGAAGTGGTACCATATGCCAAAAGAGAGTACAAAACAATGTCACATGCAAATTAAGACACTAATGCGGTACCACATGCAAAATAAGAATGCCAAGTGATAATCATGTGTCAATTAATATCCTAAAGTGATATCATATGCCAATTAAGAAACTAAAACGATAATAGTGAGGCAAACCTGTTGGCAAATCGAGTTGCAACCTTGAATTGGCGAGCCGGATTGAGTTGGGCGGCGGTAGCTTCGGAGCGGCCTTCAGGGTTTCCGCCTTCTGAATTCTTTGGATCAGCAGGGTTTCTGTGTTTCTCCCTCTGGATGCGTGTTTCCGTCCGTCTTCGTCCGTCTGTGTGTGTCCTTTTTCGTGGCAGAGGAGCAGGTATTTATAGTAGAGGTAGTGGTGACCTAATGGGCTTAAAATGAGGTCCAAAAATCTCAAACTTCGCAAGCTTCGCTAGGCGAAGGAATTGCTCGCCTAGCGAGCAAACTAGGTCTGGGCCTTTTCCTGGATCTGACGCTTCGCTGGGCGAGTGTCATGACGAAGCGTTCGCTAGGCGAAGGGATTGCTCGCCTAGCGAGCAAGCTATCTTGGGCCCCTTTTGGGTTGGGCCTGTTGTAAGCTGGGCTTTTGTTCACTTGATGTCGGTGCCTTGCAGAATAAGTCGGAGGGTCTTGAGAAATGCTTTGTAACCAACGGACAAATTTTGGGGTATGACAACACCCTTATTGATGTTTTAACATTTTTAAATAATGGTCCACAACATACTACTTATCAAAATTGTCAATATATTTAAAATTTGTCAAATCTTAGATTTTATATTTGACTTAAGTCACCCTCACATATTAAGTCATGAAGTATTTATGTTAGTTGTAGAAATAAGTATTAGTACTTATATCTAGTGAAAAATTTAGCAAATAGCCAAGTTTGAAAACTTTAATACCAAATTAATCAATTTTGATCAATATTTTTTAATATAGCCATGTTTCAAATTAAAAAGAATGGAAATTTAGAGAAGGGACATCAAATTTAATTAACGCCTCCTATTATTTTTAATTATTTTTAGCTACCTGGAGATTTTCCTTCATATTTGATGTTATCTCGAGATTTACCTGCAGAGCGTTTTGTTTGCAAAGGTAAATCCAAATGCAACATTAATTTGCAGTTAAATCCACATTTAAATTAGAATCTACCATCAAATCTGTAGAAAGATCAACATATAATTTAAAAACAATAAGAAGCATCAATTTAATTTTAACGTAGCATGGGCGTCAATTGCTTCAAAATCTCTATTTTTTTCATTTGAAATATGAACATATTAAAAAGGGTAATGTTAACTTGTGCCACAAGGACAAAAATTAAGAGATAAATAAAATAATTTTTTTTTTTTTGGAAATTATGCAATAAATTTAATATAAATTTATAATTAATGATTCTATTATTTTTTTCAAAAAAAAATAAATTCTATTTTTTTGGTTTTTTAACTTGTGTCACAAAGGCACAAGTTAACATTACTCTATTAAAAATTATGAGAGAAAGTGTAACAACCCGTATAATATATATCTAAAATAATATCATACAAGTGTTATTATTTTGTACTGACACAATCATAAGTGCCTAATGGCATCAATATAAATAAATGTCCAAACTAAAACATCAATGGCACATGTTATATAATGGTGCCTGAAAATGAAAATATAAGAATTATGTGCAATATCTTCATTGCACACAACTCCACAGTGGAAGATCACGATCATCATCGTCCCTTGAAACATCCATAGACAACTTCACTTGAATTCAACCTACAAGGAATACCTGAAAGATAACAACAATAATGGGATGAGATAATAATCTCAGTGAGTTCTGCTATCCTATGGGTCCACTCGGCTCTAAAGTGTTTTCTAATCGAATCCTAACTCGAATATTCATCTCTCGTTACTTATGTATCATATACACAAGATAACTAAAACTCAAGTATCTATGGGATATTCACAATGTATAGAAACATGTCATTGAGTGCATCCACTCAATGAATCACTATTCGGATGGACGAAACATTAATCCTCAAGCGGACTTACGTCTAAGCCAGGTCTGGTTCATGCATGCTCGTATGATTCGACTTTCGCGGTGGATATCAGGTCCTTTATGAGTTCAAAACTCATTTCAAGCGACTGTCACATGTATGGGACTCTAACCCACTTAGGGTATCTTTCATCGTATGGGAC
This sequence comes from Lathyrus oleraceus, assembly GCF_024323335.1. Lineage (NCBI taxonomy): Eukaryota > Viridiplantae > Streptophyta > Magnoliopsida > Fabales > Fabaceae > Lathyrus > Lathyrus oleraceus. The sequence goes on from NC_066579.1 coordinate 146,429,669, forward strand.
TCTAACCCACTCAGATGCCCACCTTTCCCCCACGTCCGCCGTGGTTGGTGCTCAAACCCAATTGAGGCACGAATCATTTGTGCCACTTACCGCTTTAGCTAAGCCTTTTAAGTGGTATGTGCACCACCAAGACAAATTCCGAATATGTGATTAATTCACAACAACAAATAGGACTTTTGGAGCAACGCTCCTCACCAAAATATGGCTTTTGGAACAAAAGTTCCTCACCAAGATATCAAACAAATCTCATGATATTATAATAATTCTCATGGCATCATAACATGATCCATTCTCATACAAAAATCACACATGTTCCATACAAAGCATATTGATTCGTTTATCAGGGGAATACTTGTCCACGATACACACCTAGGTATCGTTGCGTCCAAGCATCACCGTATACTCATTTCCATAACCTAGATTATCTTTCTAAATTATCAATCAATTTATTCTCCTAGGTTTCCTCATTAATCTTCATAAGGTTTTAAAACATGTTATTTCACATTCAACATAACAACAATGTTTAACTTCCATCGTAATATAATTCATAGCATTTGTAAAGCACATAATAGACTATAACATGGTATAATAATAATAGGCTTTTACATTATCTTTCTAACGCATCCGTCCGCGTCCAAAACGGAGTTACAACACTCAAATAATTTAACAATCTAACCTAATCAAGAATATAGGTTAACATTTATTCCTTGCACAAATATTCAACAATAAAAGCTTAGCTTAGTGGTAAGGCATGTTCCATACCAAGGAGGTCATGCGTTTGATCCCCATTTGTGGCACATTTCAATTATCAAATAGGTAATTCATGTTAATTGATTGATCAAATGAATTGTTGCAAAGTTCAAAAAACAAAAGTGATAAATTTCACTTCTTCACAAAAAGTTCATCCATTTATTTCAACCATAACCATCTCTAATTCATTCCATCATGAAAACAAGAAATAACACCTTAATCCATCATAACATATCATCTACTCATATGGCAATATGAAAGATCACAAACAACATACAATAACATGGCACCAAGGTAAGGATGAACACAACAAATACATCATGGATTCACACAAATCCTAACTCCCAAGAAGATGAAGTTTGTTGAAGAAGAAGATGAAGTTTATTGAAGAAGAAGATGGTGGTGATGATGAATACCCATGGCTTCCTTCTTCTTCTCCAAGCCCTTCTTCCTTTTCCCTTACGTTTCTCTTTTTTCCTTCTTCTTCCTCTTTCTTTCTTCCTCTTCTCCCACTTTTTGATAACTCTTTCTCTTCTTATTCTTATCTTTTCTTTTTCTTTCTTCTTATCCACCACACATATACTATATAATATATATATAAATAATATATAATATTAAGTAGTAATATAAAATATCCCAATTGATATTTTATCTTCCAGTACCAATTGATCATTATTAATGTTATCAAAAATGTCCTCTCTTGTTCTTATTAATATTGGTTTATCTCTTTTTTTAATAATTAATCTCTTCAGAGTTCACTGGTTACTCTATTGGTCCCAATTGACAACATTTAGAGCACATATGAGCTCTAATTGTTCCAACTGACAAAAGATAGATTACATAGGAACTAAATTGGTCTTGACTGACAACTAATTGAGCATTTAAGGGAATATGGTATGTTACATTCTCCCCCCTTAAATTGAAATTCGCCCCCGAATTTTCTCCACTTAACAAATAAACACTTCTTTCATCAACATCTTAGACCAACACTTGACTTCTCTTCGATTTCAAACCTCTGACATATTCATTCTTCCAACTTATCCTCCTTGGCAACTTCTCTCTTGTGCGAACTCTAATACTTCATGGTCTTAACCATATTCTCATTCTGATATTGGATTGACGTTTAAAATTATTCTCACTTAATTCATCTGATATACCGCTCTACATTAGTTGCTCACTTTCCTCCCGGAAATCACGACTTCCCTTTCTTGCACTGAGTTACACAAAATATAATTACGACATCTCATCTCGATTCGGATAATCGATACTCATTAAATCTTCATAAGAAAACTTATTGATTCCTTGACCGCACACAATATTGATTACTCTTCTCTTATAAATTCTTCAGTAATTGTGATAACTTTATAATCCATCTAGTGATATCCGTATCAACTTCACTTGGCCTGATTCTATATGCTGCAAGCGTCTACTATTACTGTTTCACTTCCCTCGTACTACTCCAATAAGATAGCACCATTAGCACGAGATTGTCTTAATCCCATTCTTATGAGTAACTATCTCTCCGATCCTCATAATCTTGGTTGATTTCTTTCATTCATCATCTTCTACTGCGCTACTCTTATTCCAACAATGGAACACCTGGGATTCCTAGACACCACTTGTTAGCTAATAGTCTACATAAAAGATCACGCTTATCCTCTAGAGTGCCCCCCACCCAAAGCAGTAATAGGACCTCACTGACATCCATTAGTAGAATAAATTTCTCGCTGACACACATAGGTTTAGAATATGACCAACATCCTCCATAAGATATATATATATATATATATATATATATATATATATATATATATATATATATATATATATATATATATATATATATATATATATATATATATATATATATATATATATATATATATATATATATATATATATATATATATAATATATATATATATATATATATATATATATATATATATATATATATATATATATATATATATATATATATACACATGAGCCACGCGACTACAACCATAAAGGTGTATGACATTTAGATTTATCATGTGCCCAAATGAACTTATCCAAATTAGGTTGACAGTATCCAAATATTGTTACTATATTCCATATCAAATCCTCTTATAGGATCATGATTCATTCAAGGTTTCTGCCGACAGAGGATCTCGACCAATAATAAAATATCACCATTAAGGAACTTCGAGTCATCAATGAGATATCACTTCCAAAAAAAAACCTTAAGTAACTAGATTGTAACTTTGAGTTTCCCTACTAGGCTCAGAGTCACACCACGCTTCACAATTTTAGAAATAACATTGAACTTCTTATCTAGAACCCTTCATGTTAATGTCCTGACCCATCTTCAATAATCTTAGCTCATGCTCTTACTAATATACAACTTGAGTTACATGATTAACTTCGAGAATATCTGATCCTTATTCCTCCTCGGAAGTATAACTCATGAATCCTTCCAATATGGTAGAGTATCATTGTATACAAAGATACTACTCTCCTGGGGGTCAACATCCGAAGCCATAAGTCCAAGATATTATCCAATTCCATACTATGACCAACCACTTTACACCTTACCAACACATACAAGATACCGAACTAATCCCTTCCAGATCACCACTTACTAAGTCTCTTCAAACTTCACTCCTTATGGTTCTCATTATCCCTAATAGTGATACACCTAAGACTTTTTCACACGGAGTATGGTTCACTAGGTTGATTTCCAAAATATTTGACTTCTATGATATCTCTACAGATGACCAACTACGCACTACACCTTCAGAAATCCCAATTTCAAAAACTGTCACTCTGACTTGAGGTGACTTGTAGTTCCATCCTCAATTTGTACATCCATAATGGTACACTTATGAGATTTAAGATACCCTTATCTCTAACATGGTGTGAATGTTTATACTCCGTGATCAACCAACCAAACACTCCTCAAGAAGATAAATAACAACCAGACTTCCAATAAGCCACTATTACTCTTGCAATTCAAATAAATGCACTTAAGACGAACCTTATCATTGCCACACACTTATGACTGGAATTTTCTTCTAACCCAATACCTACTACATACTTCATCATACTGGGGTTACTTGTCTAGATGACTTGCCACGGACAATCCTCATTGTCTCCCCATAAGCTCTTACAACATAACATATTTCACATCCTACACTTAGTCCCCATGCTCCAGCTTGGCTTGTCTTTCGTTGGTTACCATAGATTCAACTTCTCATAACACAAGATTCGCTACTCAACAAAGAGTTTGTTACTTCGCATCCATCTCAAGACAAGGAATCCATTACACATACTTGTGACCATAGTGCTGCTATCACATACTTCTCATAATACCAAGGTATAACTTCCTCCGCTCCACTACATACTCTAGAAATCTCCGATGCGAACAATCATCAACTACACGCCCATAACTTAGCCTTAATAAATCTTGATGATCCCATTGTACCTTTATCTAAAATGTATCCCAGTACAACAATTGTATTGCAACATTCACACTGCTTCCACACTCTGCATTCACTTATCTTCCTATGGTAATTCTCTCATTTCCAATTACAGAACCATTCTACTAGAATTCCTTAAATCCAATTAATTATTCTTTTCCTCAACACAAATCTCCTTCAACCCATCCTACTAGAGCTTCCGTTGTTATATAATGCTTATTCTCTCTTCGTCGCAAACTCTTATAATTGATCCTTAGGTAACTCAACATTCCATAATAGTTTCTTACCAACACTAAACCTCTGATGAGCTATCCTGAATCTGATCTCCCTTCTAAGACTGAATATACTTGATTTATCTTTTAGCCTCCATTTGGTGCATACCTGTTTCACTTGAAATAGGTAGACATATCCTTGAGTCTCTCCTTAAACTTCACCACTACCTTAGGTTCCCAACAAAACTGAACGTCCTTATCTCACAAGTTCTCAACCACTTGCAAGGTACCATGCCACATATATTCCATAAAGTACTCTCGTCCTTCCAAGATACTCTAGTGACCTTGGAAATTGAAACACTGATACATTACCTCACTTCCAGACCTTATGACATATGTGCAACATAACCATCCTTTCTCCTTCACTGTATGGAATTGTTTACAATACTTATTCCATATCAGTGGGTATATCTTATTCCACTAGCAAATTCACGTCTCTCTCAAAGCTCTAACAATTTATCCAATAGAAATCCTTAACTTCTTGACTCCATCAGCATTACAGGATTGCTTGAACCATACACTACTCTTCAATTCTCCATTACCCGAATCATAACTCCTACTAAAACTTAAACTGAGCTATCCGGTTTTCATTACTTTCTAACTCTTGGCTTGAGCCTACCCTCAGAGCACAAGTTCCACCAACACTTCGGAGTCCTCGTGGTTGCTCAACCATGATCTTAACTACCATGCATATAACATTAGGTTGATCAGGCCCAACACTACATATAATGATATTAAGAATCACGTTGGCTAAACACACATATGAGGCATGAATAGATTTACTTATGATGTTTCAAGGCTAGGTCGAGAATCGACCTACTCTGATACCAATTGTAACAACCCGTATAATATATATATCTAGAATAATATCATACAAGTGTTATTATTTGGTACTGACACAATCATAAGTGCCTAATGACATCAATATAAACACATGTTCAAACTAAAACATCAATGGTACATGTTATATAATGGTGCCTAAAAATGAAAATCTAAGAACTATGTGCAATATCTTCATTGCACATAATCCACAGTGGAAGATCACGATCATCATCATCCCATGAAACATCCATAGACAGCTTCACTTGATATCAACCTGCAATAAATACTTTAAAGATAACAACAATAATGGGATGAGATAATAATATCAGTGAGTTCTTCTATCCTATGGGTCCACTCGGCTCTACATGGTTTTCTAATCGAATTCTAACTTGAGTCTTCATCTCTCGTTACTTATGTATCATGCATACAAGATAACTAAGACTCAAGTATCTATGGGATATTCGCAATGTATGGAAACATGTCATTGAGTGCATCCACTCAACGAATCACTATTTGGATGCACGAAACATCAATCCCCAAGCGGACTTACGTCTAAGCCAGACCTGGTTCATGCATGCTCGTATGCTTCGACTTTCACGGTGGATATCAGGTCCTCTATAAGTTCCAAACTCATTTCAAGCGACCATCGCCCGTATGGGACTCTAACCCACTTAGGGTATCTTTCACCGTAGGGGACTCTAACCCACTTAGGTGTCCATCTTTCCCCCACGTCCGTAGTGGTTGGGGCTCAAACCCAATTGAGGCACAAATCATTGGTGTCACATCCCCACTTACCGCTTTAACTAAGCCTTTGAAGTGGTATGTGCACCACCAAAACAAATTCCGAATATGTGATTAATTCACAACAACAACGAGGACTTTAGGAGCAACGCTCCTCACTAAAATATGGCTTTTGGAATAAAAGTACCTCACCAAGATATCAAACAAATCTCATGATATCATAACAATTCTCATAGTATCATAACATGATCCTCATACATAAATCACACATGTTCCATACAAAGCATATTGATTCGTTTATCAGGTGAATACTTGTCCATGATACACACATAGGTACTGTTGCGTCCAAGCATCACCGTATACTCATTTCCATAACCTAGATTATCTTTCTAAACTATCAATCAATTTATTCTCCTAGGTTTCCTCACTAATCTTCATAAGGTTTTAAAACATGTTATTTCACATTCAACACAACAACAATGTTTAACTTCTAGCATAATATAATTCATAGCATTTGTAAAGCATATAATATACTATAAAATGGTATAATAATAATAGTCTTTTACATTATCTTTCTAACGCATCCGTCTGCGTCCAAAATGGAGTTACAACACTCAAATAATTTAACAATCTAACCTAATCAAGAATACAGGTTAACATTTATTCCTTGCACAAATATTTGAAATTAAAAGCTTAGCCTAGTGATAAGTCATGTTACATACCAAGGAGGTCCTAGGTTTGATCCCCATTTGTAGCATATTTTAATTTATCAAATAATTAATTCATGTCAATTGATATATCAAATGAATGGGAGTTCCAATGAAACTTCGAATACACAATATATATAAAAAATATCATCTCTTCTGATAGAGTACATAAGAACTCAATTTAACAAGTATTTCTCTGGTTTTGTTTTAGGTAAATGTTTTTTATAAAAAAAACTCAATAAAATTTTGACTAAAGTTAATATTATATTTTAGATGATTTTTTTACGTTTATCAATTTACACCACAAAACTTTTAAATATGACTGATGTATAAACATTTTTATTTTAAACCAAAAATATTAAAAATAATTTTTATTTTAAACCACAAAAATTTAATTTGTTAGTACTTATATTTAAATGTTTTGATTTGCGTGAATGTATGAAGGGATTCCCAAACATTGAAGCGGAAAAGTTAAGATGACTTTGTATCATTATCATCCACTCAGTTAATCTTGTGTATTATATCATACTCTTTTTTATTTAAAAATTATATGTCAAAAGTCCAAAAAAAAAAAAAGGAATGTGTCGCCCCTTCTATTAACCTCTATCTTTCATGGTTGTCATTGCGGTATCTCACCTTCTACCAGTCTATATCTTTTATTGCTTTCGTTACTCTATTTATTCCACCCTACATTTTCGTTGTGACAACATCATCCCACCGACACAAAAGGTGTCAGAATGGAGGATGGAGGAAGTAGAGTGATACTACCACGACGTCGATGGAAGATGGCAGGAGACGTCACCATCCTAACACTTAAGATTTTAAATAAAAATATAAAGAATGACACATTGAATTGATTATATTGCCCAAAGACATACTAACTTTCGCACTACAAAGTTATGAGATCATCGTCTTGAATGGAGAATTGCATAAACACTATATATATGAATATATATTTTTTTTATATTTTTAAATTTATTTTTTAGATTATATTGACCGAAATTCTATTTTTAGAAATATTTTTCAAATTAAAAAATTTCTAAGAATATTTTTTTCAAAACATTTAATATAAAAATAAAAAACATAAAAATAATGGATAGGAGTGAGTAGTGTTGGTACTTATGTTTAATTATCGAAAATAGTTTCACCTTTTAAAATAAAACTGATCCGAAATTGACATTTTTGATTCATGCATTGTTGGTGACTAAGAATTTCATGATGAACTTTGGTCATGTGTACTTCTAAAACAGATTTATTGTAACGTTCTAGATTTTAATAAAAGACATTGCTTAGAAAATATTAAAATAAATTTATTTAAACATAAATAATTTTTTTGAAAAACTTAATCAATTCAATGTCAATTCAATTTCTTATTTCAAAAATCACCGCGATTCTAATTCAAATGAAAGATAACATATAAATAAACTCAAAATGTGTTGTAATCTTGAAACTTTAAACTGGTATCTAAAATGTTGGTTGTAAATGCCAGTTTCTATTCATCAAATCCATGTAAAAACAAATTAAACGAGAGTTAAAAATCATAAAAAATACAAATATATCATACCATCTCTAAGTGAATTAAGTAAAAGAAATATTTACCAAAATTTATAATATTGAAACCTTAACCTTAAAACAGGATGCAAATAAAGGAGTTAAATAAAGAGTACTCACAATAAGGACGAGGACTTTAGAGTATTATAAAAAAAAATATGCATGTCATTAAGACTATACCATCCGGATATAATCACCTGCCACTATGGCAACCATACATGAATTTTTACACACTATTAAGGTAATTTCACAAAAAATTTATCTGTCACTAAGACAATCACAAGATGAATATGTCATGCCATGCATGATAATAAAATATGATCCTGCCAATTAAGCAACCACAAATTCAAAACCATATTTATTATGTCTTCTCTAATTTAGATAGTATCCGGTTCATTGACTCAATTTTTGCAGTAACTAGGTCAATTTAAGAAATTAACTCTCTATTTAATTAATTATAGAAATTGAAACAAACACATGTACATGACTATATTATATTATAAATTAATTAGCATTTTCTTATTTGAATTTACTAAGTAATGACACACAAAGGTATCATTAATGTTGGATGTGATTGTCATTCTGATGTATATTCATAACTTTTTTCTTTTATCTGATGTATTGTTGGATGTGTCTTTCCTTCTGAGTTATTTCTAGAATTTATTTCTTTTATCCGCTGCATTGTCGAATGTGTCTATCGTGATGATGTATTTCCATAATTTGTTTCTTTTATCAAATGTATTGTCATATGTTGTTGTCATTCTTATGTATTTCTAGAATTTCTTTCTTTTATCCTATGTATTACCGAATGTATTTTTCATTTTGATATATTTTCAGAATTTGTTTCTTTTATCTAATGTATTGTCGGACATGTATGTCATTCTACTATATTTTTAGAATTTGTTTCTTTTATCTGATGCATTTTCGGACATGTTTGTCATTCTGATATACTTCTAGAATTTGTTTCTTTGGTTCTTCGAGAAGACAAAACAAACCATTTTCCTCAAAACATCTCGAGTAAGTCTTTTCGCCTATACCTCATTTCATTCCCCAACAAACTTCATTTACCAATCATCTCAGCAATCCCCAAAGAGTCAGCTTCACATTTCTATATCACCGGAAAGATTTTTTTTTCAATAAACTCATACCAAAACATCTCATACCATTTCATTTCTTTTCATCAAGGGACAAATTTTGGGTATTTAGTATTTAACTATCTTCCACTGCGATTACAAGAAGAATCTCATTCTCCATATACACTAGTCGAAGATATTTAAATATAAGAAGTTGTCATACTCCAAATTCTTCCCACTGATTCTCATTTTTTAATTGCACTTAAATTCATCTGCATTTGGTCATGGAGTCCCATAACCATTCATAAGTCTAACGTCTAACATAAAGTCAACATTTGCATGTCTTAGGAAATTTGACCAAAAATTCATGCAAAACGGTTCATTGGTACAGTAATCAATTAAATCATCATCACATTATTCCATATGAAGTTCATTAATAATTCCAAGCATCATAATAAAAGTCAAAGAAAAGTTAACATTGCACATATTGAGAAAATTGGCTAAAATTGCATGTTTCTTTATTCAATTTGGAGAAATAAATTCATGACCATTTAATTCATCATCATAACTTTTTTTTTCGCATTTTATTAATCATTTTCATTTTCATGCATCATAAATCAAAAGTAAAAAAAAAAGTCAAGTTTTTGGTACTAAAAGACAAAAAAAATCACACTTAATTTGCGAAACCACTCATGCATCTAACACACTTTCAAATTCAAACTAAATTCATAATGTAGCAGTAATTTGGAGTTCATTACACCAGATATTTTGCATCAAATCCAAACTAAATTCAAATTTCCCGCAAATTCCATCAAATTCAAGTGAAATGCATTCACACTTTTCTAATTTTTGCATAATCCCAAGTTTAACCTTTAACCTATTTCTAACTCTATATAGCAATGTCTTTTCACATAAGAAAATCATCCACAACTCACCATTTCAATTGCAGAAGCTCTACTAAATTGAATTCTAAAAATTCAAGTTTCTTCACTTTTATGAAACTTTGATTTTTCACTAATTCTTTTGAGTTCTTGAGCAATTGCGTTTCAACTTTCATTGCATTGAATTTACAGAATAATTACCTACAAAAATCACCAACCAAAATAGTTTAAATCAAGAACAATGGTTTAGTTCGATTTTGAACTCAATTTTTGAAGTTTCTTGGATCTTGAATTTGAGCTAGGATTTGAGTAGTTGAGGTTGAGAGGATTCCGAATCTACAAAAATTATTGAACTGGAAGTTTGTTTGGACATTTTTCGGAGCTTGATCGGAGAGTCACACATCCACCATTGTTGTCGGCAAGTTCTTTAGGTTTTTCGTCAAAGTAAGCCTAATACTCATTTTTTTCTTGTGTTTTATGTATGTTATGATGTTTATACATGCTTAAGAAACTTATTTCAATCATTAGTCCCATAAAAACACATTTAAATTGAATTTTTGAAAAATTGCTCAAGAACACTTATGAACTCAATAATATAAAAATGGCAAAATTCTGAATCTCAATAATAAATTTCAAACTCATATACCATTTGAACCGGATTTTTGCGATGATAACGACTATATAATTAGTTTTGCATTTGGATTTGGATTTTGGCCAACGATTCTTCATTATGTATTTCGTCCACTTTTTGCCTTGATCCTCATGAACTGTATTTTTTTTGCTAAATTTGATTACATATTTGGATTCAGGGGGAAAACCCAAGTCCAACAGTATATAATTTGTCATTTAATTATTTGAATTGGGGATTTTTAAGTTTTGTTCATGTGGTTTTTGAGAAAAATGATGAACAATGTTGAATAATGATGAACAATAAGGAATGAATCCAGATTTAATAACAATCCTCCATTGCATATGTCTATTTTATTTTGTTTTGTTGACCGCACCACGACTTGTCATGCCGTGACAGACGCTGATGTTTGTGTGTTGGAGAGGGGATAATTTACATGATCCCCCATGTTAGCGTGTTACTAGGGTTGATCTTGATCGATGGGCATGCTTCTAAGGGTGGATAATGGATTCAACTTTCTGGCAGTTGACTGTGCGCTATTGGGCCTCTCCTCATGGGCCAGTGTTGTTCCCCCCCTCCCCCTTGTTTTTCTTTTCATCTTTCTTTTTTATTTTTTGTGTGGGTTCGGCCACCCCTTGTTCTTCTTTTCAATCTTATTTTCTCACAGTCGTGGGATCGAAAACCTTTTCAAAATGAATACTATTTAGTTTTTTCAACTACAATGCAAACAAATGTCGTAAGTCTACAATTGTGAGTCGCATTTTACCGCTAGAGCGTGACCTAAACATTCGTTCAGTAAAATCAACCAACCAACAAACATTTCCTACGAAGAACTGCGTAGCTTTGAATTTCTCATTGTACCCGAGGATACGTAGGAGTGAGACCAGCAATCTCATCAAGCACCCTAATAAAAACATTTTTCTGACCCATTTTCCCTTTATGTTAAACTTTTATTAGTCTAAGAAAACAAATAACATAAGCTAACATTTCAATCACAAATCTAAAACTAAATGGTTCCCGTTAAGTACAACGGATGTGAGGGATGATAATACCTTCCCCTCGCATAATCGATTCCCTAACCCAAACTTTGTTACGACGACCATTTTTTAAAGGGTTTTATCCATATTTTACTTTCCTTTTGGAATAAATAAAGTTCGGTGGCGACTGTATTATCTTGAGCGTCTAAGTGCTCATGGTCATTTTTCACGTTGGGACACAAAGTTACCACAATATTATAGACCATATTTTATAACCACATTTACCATTGTTGTGATCAACCCATTTCATTTAACCAACATTGAAATTACATAGTTTCATAACATCAAATTACATATTGTTTTGAGCACAACCCTGTTTGAAATACATGGTTAAAACACTAAATTAAACCTTAAACTAATAATGTCAAACACCATTGCAATTTTCAACATTCCTCTTATGCTCAAAACATCATTCTTCAATTTGAATATATTCTTCCTTTTCCTTTCAACATGTAATCCCTTCCATCAACTACTTTATTACCTATCCACTTCAAAAAATTACATCCCTTCTCCATATGATTTTTGTAATTCCTACAACCCCAAAACTTTTTCCCAACATTCACACAGTTCAAATTTGCAATAGTACGAATAATGCACTATTCTTGGCGCCAACAATCCCTCCTCTTGTTTCTTCTGACAATAGATTCAAATGACCCACAAGTTTGGTTGTTTGATTTTGAATAGGTGTTGGAATTCATTGACATCTTAGTATATATTATCAAGATGATGGTTTGAATGAAGAGGATTCTTTGAGATATTTGGAAGAAGAATGATGAAGGAAGAAGATGAATAGTAGCTCTAGAACATGAGTGACAATGTTAAAATTAAGAAACCCGGAGCTTACAACGTTAATATAATCCCTTGATGAATTACTAATGAAAGTTAAGCCTTGATATCATGCCACATTAGCCCAGCAAACGTTTTTTTAGCCAATTTAACATAAAGGATTACGTTAGCTAACAGAACCATTGTTAAGGGACTAAGTTGTAATGTTTATTAAATAAGGAATTAAATTGAAATTTGAAACTAAGATAAAGGACATAGGCACTAAATAATCCTATCATGTATGCTCTACCTCATTCCTTTGGATTATGTTGGTGAATGAATTATCCCTTGAATTGACTCGTTTGACTTCCAAATCTATAAATGATTGAAACTTACTATGAAATATTGGTTTGAAAGTATTAGGAAATTATTATCCTATCTTATACATGATAACATGTATCTCCAAGTGGATCTGTTGTGTAATGGATCACACGAACTTCAGGTGGATTAATGGATGTGTCTCCAAAATCATCAAGGGGAATTACATGTTAGGTGTGAATATGGAAGTAGAGAAAATGTATATAGGGGATGAATAGAACCAAATTAAATAATATAACCTTTGTTTTCCAAAATCAGAGTGTTTTCAAAAATAAGCTACGACCGAAAGGTTTGAAGCAAAAATGAAAATTATACAATTGATTATGATTAAGCAAACACGGTTTGTTTCATATATATCCAAGATTATAGAGATTAAATCCTTGGTATTAATTGATTCAAGTTGTGTGTAGTCACAAGAAATGTACACAATTGATTCAATGTGAGGATTCCTAAATTCAATTAGTTTTCAGATTTATCAATCAGAATACTAGATTGACTAGTTGTCCAATTCCAATAAAACCTAAGCTTTACATAATTAATCGTTATGAAGAGCAAAATGATATAATACGAAGGAATTGAAAAATTTATCATACAATCACTAAAAATATAAATGCAAGAGTATGAGTTAGAGAGATGACACCAAGATTTATTGTGCTTTTGCATTCATCCTCGCTTGGCCTGCATGCACTCTTTAATGGTTTCCAATTGGAACTTGCATAATTCCTTGTTATTTGACAAATATTTCCAAGAGTTCATACAATCACCAATCCACAATTAAAACTGAGAAAGTAAATATCCTAATTTGGATCTTGACTTATATACATCAAACTTTCCAAACGCTTACACGTAACCTTTAATTGGATATGTTTCTTGAAACTTCCAATAACACCAATTCTACTCCAAGCCTTCGTGAGGAGCTATTAACCCCTTGATCATACTGATTCCTTGAGCGGTGAAATTGTTCGAAGATCCGAGAAGATCAACTGTCTATTGAAATTTGTTCAAGTATTGTAATCTATCACCAAGTGTGTGGTGATATAGTTTGTAAAGAAAGTGTGTGTATTTTCTAAAAATATTAGCAAATAGAAAGTTATATATTTAATGTTTGTGTTGTATAAGATTATTTGATTAAGGGAGATTTAAAATCCATAATAGTGTTTGTGTTTGTGAAAAGTTCCTTTGAATTATGTTGATTCGAAGTCCACCATAGTTTGGTGTTTATGTTAGAAGATTGTAAGGCATGTCTTGGTGTGAGGCTTGTAAAAAGATTTAGCATATTTGAAAATCCTTACAGGTGTGAAGGGACTAGATGTACCCTTAAGTTGGAAAGTGGAACTAGGATAAATCTCTTGTGTCCTTTAAATTTCTTCTATTTATTTTTATGCACTCTATGTTCTAAGTTCATCAGCGTAATTCCAGAAAAAGAAAAAGAAAAGAACATCTGTTGAATAATAAGAAAAATTTATAAAACCTAATTCACCCCCTCCCCCTCCCTTTCACTCTATACTTATAGGAGAGTCGTTTTATCTAATCTTTTGAATATGATAATGATGGTTGATCCAGATTATAAAAGTTTTTTATTTGTTAAATGCGCATGCACACACCAAACATAGTTGTGACATGACGAAATATGATTTTTAATATTTTAGGGTGTAGTGTCTCACTAGACATTACTAATTGGTTAGTATTAATAGCAAATTAGAAAATATATTTTTAATTATGATTACATTAATTTATAGGGTTGAGCAGCTTTATCCATGATTTACCTTGGATTAATCTTTAAAATTATTAGAAATTTATACCAATATGAATAATACTCTTCATAAATAATGTTCCTCTTCTTATTTATTCATGAGGATACATGACTCTCTAAACACACGACATGTAAAAGCAAAGTGGGTAAAATATAAATAAAGATCTAGATCCCTTAATTCCAAAGACTTTATAGAAAAAGTCGTTATAATTAACAAGTATGTCCAAATATATTGGTCCACACCATTATTGATGTTTTAATATTTTTAAATAATAATCCACAATAGACTACTTATCAAAATTGTCAATATATTTAAATTTGTCAAATCATAGATTTCATATTTGACTTAAGTCACCTGCACATATTAACTCATGAAATATTTATGTTAATTGTAGAAATAAGTATTATTAATTATATCTAGTGAAAATTTTAACAAATAGTCAAGTTTGAAAACTTTAATACCAAATTAATCGATTTTCATCCATATTTTTTAATATAGCCATGTTTCAAATTAAAAAGAATGGAAATTTAGAGGAGGGACATCAAATTTAATTGACTCCTCCTATTATTTTAAATTATTTTTAGCTACATGTAAATTTTCCTTTATATTTGATGTTATCTCGAGATTTACTTGCATAGGGTTTTGTCTGCACAAGTAAATCCACATGCAACATTAATTTGCAGTTAAATCCACGTGTACAATCAAATTTGCAGAAAGATCAGTATATAATTTTAAAAACATAAAAAATAATAAGAAACATCAATTTGATTTTAATATAGGATGGACGTCAATTTAATTTGAAATATGGACAATGCTAACTTACGTCTCAAAAATATAAATTAAGAGATAAATAAAATAAAATAAATATTAAAAATTATATAATAAATTTAATACAAATTTATAATTAATAATTATATTATTTTTTTAATAAAAAAATTTATTTTGGGTTTTTTTACTTGTGCACAAGTTAGTGGATATTTTACCAATATACCCCACATTTTCAATTAATTTCCCAAAATAACCCAGTTTTCAAAAAAATTCCCAATATACCCCACTTTTAGAGGGAGGCGCCAATTGGATTGGCGCCCCCTCTTAAAAATTGCAAGGAGGCGCCAATTGGATTGGCTAGGGCACCTGCCCTAGCCAATCCAATTGGCGCCTATGTGTAATTTTTAAGAGGGGGCGCCAATCCAATTGGCGCCTCTCTTAAAAAAGCCTCAAATGGAAAAACTTCCAACATGAAAGTTGTAGATCTTTTCAAGACAATGAATTTGGATATAAATTTTGCAACATTTGGATTTTTTTTGAGAAAGTTATGGGCAGTTGAAGTTGGACTTCTGAGTTTTTCAACTGGTATCTGAGTCATAATGTTTTGTATTATTGCATGTGTTTCTTTTAGGAATATGAATTTTTGTCCAACATAATATTTGAAGTAGACATCTTAAATTTTCCAATGCACTTGGTCCCACCTCAAAATAATTAAAAATGAGTGAGTTATGTCCCTGCGAAGTTGACCCAAAATTAGGGTTTCTGTCAAAACAAGTGTATGTCAACTTTGCCAAAAGGGACCAACTTTAAGCCCTTTAGTTTGAATGATAAAAGCCTCAAATGACAAAACCTTCAACATAAAAGTTGTAGATATTTTCAAGATAATGAATTTGGACTAAAGGTTTGCATCATTTGCAATTTTTATGAGAAAGGTATGGGCACCTGAACTTGGACTCTTTGACATTTTAACTGTTATCTGAGTCATAATGTTTTGTATTATTGCATGTGTTTCTTTTAGGAATATGAATTTTTGTCCAACATAACATTTGAAGTAGACATCTTAAATTTTCCAATGCACTTGGTCCCACATCAAAATAATTAAAAATGAGTGAGTTATGTCCCTGCGAACTTGACCCAAAATTAGGGTTTCTGTCAAAACAAGTGTATGTGAATTTTGCCAAAAGGGACCAACTTCAAGCCCTTTAGTTTGAATGATAAAAGCCTCATATGACAAAACCTTCAACATAAAAGTTGTAGATCTTTTCAAGATAATGAATTTGGACTAAAGTTTTGCATCATTTGCAATTTTTATGAGAAAGGTATGGGCACCTGAACTTGGACTCTTTGACATTTTAACTATTATCTAAGTCATAATGTTTTGTATTATTGCATGTGTTTCTTTTAGGAATATGAATTTTTGTCCAACATAACATTTGAAGTAGACATCTTAAATTTTCCAATGCACTTGGTCCCACCTCAAAATAATTAAAAATGAGTGAGGTAGGTCCTTGCGAACTTGACCCAAAATTAGGGTTTCTGTCAAAATATGTGTATGTGAATTTTGCCAAAAGGGACCAAATTCAAGCCCTTCAACATAACAATAACAAGTCCTTGAATTAGGGTTTCTGACCTATAAATTTTTGTTTTATGATATGTGTTTATTTTAGAATTATGAAAGAAACTTAATGTTTGGAGAATACACAAAGATAAATTTGACATAATACGAATTGATATTAATAAAATTTGGATTTTACACAATGAATCCTAATGGTGATGACCGGGATCACCTAACCGACCTCCGGTCCCACATCCCCTAGCTACCCTAACCCTTGGCCCTAACCCACGTTGACGATTCTGCACCGGTGTTTGTTCATCTGATGGTCCAGGAGCGTCATTACCGCCTACAGGAGAAGATCCGTTGAGGTATTCAGCCAACTCAGCATAGTCTTCAGTATTCAATGATGGTGTACCGGCGTAGCTGAGCTCATGACCCATGCCAGAGAAGTTGGGGTGTGGTTGACTCATGGATGGGCGACCAGGACGGTTGAAGGGGGACATGGGTGACAATGATGGGTCTAGGAAAGGTTGGAAAGGTTGTTGGGGTGTTTGGAAGAGATATGGTTGTGGCGGTGCTTCCACTTGCGACACTCTGATCTTGCGAATTGTTGCCAAGGGTTGTAGTTCCATTGGTCGTTCACTTTACGCATATGCCATTCTCCTAGGCTAGCTGGGGGATCTGGGATATTCTGGACCATACTAAACTGCAGCTTCACACGATCGGTGTTGTGCAGCTCCACTGTTGTGAACCGTATTATTGGTGTGCATGTTGAAAACTTTTATTTGAGAAAAAAAATTCAGATAAAGTACTTCTAGAACGACATCTATCATTGTTGGTAAATTATATACTATTTTCTATCAAAATCTCCAATCACGTATAACAACTGACTTTGTTTTAGGTAGATGCTATGTTTAAAAAAAATCTCAATAAAATTTTGACTAAATTAATATTATACTTTAGATGATATTTTTACGTTTATCCATTTAAACCACAAAAATTATAAATATGATTGATGTATAAACATTTTTATTTTAAACCAAAAATATTAAAAATAATTTTTAGTTTAAACCACAAAAAATTAATTTGTTAGTACTTATATTTAAATGTTTTGATTTGGGTGAATGTATGGGGGATTCCCCAACATTGAAGCGGAAAAGTTAAGATGGATTTGGATCATTATCATGCATTTAATTAATCTTGTGTGTTATATCATACTCTTTATTTATTTAAAAATTATGTCCAAAGTCCAAATAAATAAATAAAAAAGGAATGTTTCGCACCTTTTATCAACCTCTACCTTTCATAGTTGTCATTAAGGTATCTCACCTTCTGCCAACCTATATCTTTTATCGTTTTTCATGGCGTCATTATTCAATTTATTCCACCCTACATTTCCGTTGTGACAACATCTTCCCACCGACACAAGAGGTGTCAGAATGGAGGGTGGAGGAAGTAGAGTGATACTGCCACGACGGTGGTGGAAGATGGCAGAAGAATGTAACACATGTCAAAATATGATGCACACTATTAATTTGATTAAATCGATGATATTGGTCCAAAGTCATCATGACTTTCGCACTTTAATGTCATGAGATCATAATCTTGTATGATGATCTTGTATGAAGAATTGCATAAACACTATAGATATGAATGTTTTTTTTTATATATTTCTAAAATATATTTTTAGATTACATTAACTGAAATTCTATTTTTAAAAATATTTTTTCAAATTAAAAAGTTTTCTAAAAATATTTTTTCAAAACATCTAATATAAAAATAGAAAATTAAAAACATAAAAATAATGGTCAGGAGTGAGTAGTGTTGGTATTATGTTTAATTATCGAAAATAGTTTCACCTTTTAAAATAAAATTGATTCGAAATTGACCTTTTTGATTCATGCATTGTTAGTGAGTAAGAATTTTGTGATAAATTTTGATCATGTGTACTTCTATGACAGATGTATTGTAGAGTCCTGGAGTTTAATACAAGATATTGCTTCAAAATATTAAAATAAATTTATTTAAACATAAGTATTTTTTTTGAAAAACTTAATCAATTCAATGTCAATCCAAATTCCTATTTAAAAAATCATCGTGATTCTAATTCAATTGAGAGATAACAAATAAATAAACTAAAATGTATTGTAATCTTGAAACTTTATACTGGTATCTAAAATGTTGATTGTAAATGTTTGTTTTCATTCATCAAATTCATGTAAAAACAAACTAAACGAAAGTTAAAAGTCATAAAATATACAAATATATTATACCATCTCTAAGTGAATTAAGTAAAACAAATATTTATCAAAATTTATAATATTGAAACCTTAACCTTAAAACAAGATGCAAATAAAGGAATTAAATAAAGAATACTCACAATAAGGACTAGGACTTTAGAGTATTATATGAAAAATATATATGCCCTTAACACTATATCATCCGGACATAATCATCTGCCATTATGACAACCACACATGAATTTTTACCCATTACTAAGGTAATTCCACAAAAAATTTACCCGTCACTAAGGCAATCACAAAATGAATATGTCATGTCATGCATGATAATAAAATATGATCCTGCCAATTAGACAAACATAAATTCAAAATCATATTTATTATGTCTTCTCTAATTTAGATAGCATACGATTCATTGACTCAATTTAAAATTTTATGCCGTAACTAGATCAATTTAAGAAATTAACTATCTATTTAATCTCTTGTAGAAATTGAAACAAACACATGTACATGGTTATATCAAATTAAATAGCATTTTCTTATTTGAATTCACTATATGTAATGACACACAAAGGTAGCATTGATGGTTTTGGTCTATCCACCTAGCAAGAGCAGGTTATATATATATATATAATATATATATATATATATATATATATATATATATATATATATAATATATATATATATATATATATATATATATTATATATATATATATATATATATATATTAGTTTCACCAGACAAAAAGCACATGACACAACTATGTATTTATGTGTATAATATCTAACCAATTTCTAAATTATGTCTAGTTTAGAACTGCATGGGGAAAAATCCTTACCATTAGGTGTTTCTCTTTGTAATGACAACACTCTTAGAGATTCCACGATCCGATTAGATGGACAATGGTGTGTGCAAGGTCACAAGTGCATGTAAATTCCAAATAGGATAATAAGATCGAACCCATAAGGAGATGTGCATGAGTATCAAATTTTATCCTAACGGTGTTTAGATAAAGCGATCACAGTTTTGGTTGGTTTAATGCAAATTGAAATAATAGTTAACAGATAAATAAAATAGGAAACAAGTTATGATCATCTATCAAGACTTACCATATTGATTCTCGTTTCTAATTCAGAAAGGTTTGACTGTTACTTGGTCTCTTCCTCTAGTGTCGGAGTCATACCCTTATGGGTATGATCCTAATTCAAATTGTGAATTCCACGAGGGAGCACTACGACATTCGCTAGAAGGTTGTTATCCTTCAAAGATGCGGGCTCAAATGTCAGAAGCAACCCCCTTCCTAAACATGGAGAGTGAAGCATGAAGCAAGCTTGAGAAGTTAACTCCTAAAGAAAATGGACCAGACGGGAAAGCTCATCATATATGCTGATAATTATTAGACCATTTATTATCATTTACATTTTTCTTGTTGATTAAGTGCAATTTGTTTTTGAATTTATTGTTTTGAACAATAATATAAAAGAAATGCCAATGCATCTTTTGATTTAATCCATTTGTGTTCATTCTTGTTATTTTTCTTTCGTTTATGCAAAAATAAAAATAAAAATTCAATATTTCTTCCATTCACTTTTCTTTATCAAACTTTTGATCTAGCAAATATTGGAGGGAGAATGATGAAAATGAAATACGCAAAATTGTTGACGGTATGCTTTTGGATAAAATTTTGCTGATGATGCAAGTCATTGTTTCAAACACCCTAAACACCAGAGAGATAAGGAGTTAATCCCTAGTCAACCACTTCGAGCCTAGAAGTTGGTATTTCTTTAGGAATTAAAAACCCTTAATCTTAACCCTTAGAGGTCTTCAAAATCCTCAACAAACAAAAAAAAGATTAGGTTGCCACCATATTAAGAAATCAAAGGGTCACCAATTTTTTTGACAAAAACAATATTTTGTGAGTACCAAACAAAGTGGGTTACTTCCACCTCAAGCAAAAAAAAAACCTCATTGGTTCTTGGAAGTTGAATGCGGGTGTCAAATTAACTGAATAAGAACTGAAGGTCATCAAGGAGAATGAGTTTGGTTAAAATTAAAATTTGAGCCTTATATCCATTTGTTCTAACAACCGTGAACCAGAACATTTTATAACTTTTAAAAAACCAAATTGAAGCAATATTTATTTTGAAAACATACTAGAACAAGGTTGCGTTCACTACTAAAAATAACTCATTTCACCTCGGACGCAAAGGTAATATAACCACGGTTACACAGGCAAGGTAACGAAGGGCGACATGAAAACCACCCAGTTTATCCCTCAATTTTTGAATAACCGAGGGGAAAAGGGGCACTGGTCATAGGTTTGATCCCCATCAACAATATTTTTTCTATTTTTAAAACTGCGCTACTTTTTACCTCGATTTTTAACAAGAACCGAGGGGTAAAGTTCTGTTAATAAAATTTTATTCTTAACCTATTTTGTTCGTTTTAATCTTCAAAACATCAAATTCATTGGCAAATTCTAAATCTTCTTTATCATCATCATCAACAACACTAATAACAACAACAAAAATAAAATCAATAGAATCCTTAAATATTAAATCTCAACAACAACAACAACAATAACAACAACAACAAAGTTTGTCGAATCTTTAAATATTAAATCTCAACAACAACAACAACAAATAAATAAAATCAACAGAATCATTAAATACTAAATTTTAACAACAACAACAATATTAAACATTTATTTGATACAACTACAACTAACATTATTAATTTACTTTCATATTTTCCTAACTAACATTAAACATATTTAACAAGAATTACTAGAGAAAAGAATACGTTAAGAAACTAACCATGAAATATTTTCTTTCTTTTGCTTTCATTATCATTGTTTTCAATATGTTAAGTTTAAATTTCAGCACTCTGCATCCAAGATAGATAGTTGTGGCATTCATGTTTTGATTGGTTTTCATCAATAAAAAAGTAAATGATAATAAAAAATAAAAAAATAAATAAAAAAATAAAAAATAAAAAAGTACGCTACTTGACCCCTCGGTTTTCAGCAAAATCGAGGTAAAATGTAGTTGCTGAGATTCGAACACGTGTCCTCTAAATACTTTACCCCTCGGTTTTCAACAAAACCGAGGTATTAAGTCATTAAAAAAATTAAAAAAATTAAAAGGTGATAAAATGTAGTTGTTGGGATTCGAAGACATGTCCTCTAAATATTTTATCCCTCGGTTTTCAGCAAAACCGAGGTAATATGTCATAAATAAATTTAACAAAAATTAAAATATGCTAAAATATAGTTGTTGGGATTCGAATGCGTGCCTTCTAAATACATTACCCCCTCAGTTTAAAGTTAAAACGATGAAATATATGGTATTTGAAAAAAATAAATTAAAATGTAACGTGTCTATGGTTTACACCTTAGTCTTTTGTTAGGTGAGGTGAAAGTCTCGTCATAAAATGTATTATTTGTAGTAGAGGTTAACCTGACTCCAAAGATATTTGTGAATCATCTTTATTGATATCATGCTTTCGCATCACCTTTCATGTTTGGAATGTCTAGACCAACGTTATGCTCATGTCATTTATCCATTCACTTTATTTCACAAAATGATCTCAATAAACTTTGATTTCAAAATTTGCATGAGCATGACATTAAAATTACCATTCTGGAGGCAATTTGATTTTCAAATTAATAATTAGCATCAAGAGAATTCCCATAATATGCAATCAATTGAGGAACTTGATCATGTTATAGAAGTCCAGTTAGGGGAAAATCACTTCGATAATTGGTAAAACCGAGTCAACCACTCCAAGAGTTGCTTAGCCAGGAACAAATATTTCCAAGGCTCATACTTGGGAAAGTCACCTCAGAAGAACATCAAAGGACAAACATGAAGGAGAATAGAGATCCAAAATGCAGCGGAATTTAAAATTTCTCCTTTAGTGATCCTTACGAATGGGCATGATCAGTGATAGAATCGTTACCTCTTATGGCGATTGTAACCTTTGATGCAGATCTATGGAGCGATCACGAACGTTGAACGATGACAACGCCTCTACTCATTCCACACGAACGGATTCCTTCAATCTCAGTGCTAGCTGCTACGAATGAAGGCTTTGAGTGAGAGAGAGAGAAACGAAATTGCAACTTTTACTAATGCTTCTACACAAGGGTTCTATTTATAGAACCACTTATGTGGGCTGCAAGCTAAAACGCCCACTCAAGTGTATGTGGCCCATATCTTATAATATGCCAAATCACTTAAGCACGTGGTACCTTTCCATAATTCGTATTCTACTTAAGTACACCGTACCTTACGATGTTCTACAATTCACTTAAGGGCATCGTACATTACGGTATTCCTTAGTTACTCTATCTCTCATCAATACGTCCTTTTGTGTGTGACCCTGTAGGTTTTCGTGGCATTGGCAATTATATTAAATCACGTATTTAACATAATAAATAGTGAGCAATATCTAGCAACACATCACTGCTACCCAAGACACAAAAATGTCATGTGATCTGACAAATACTTTTGTGTACAATTACCCTTTTACCCTTATGCCTATATTGAACGCAAGGCATAGACCGTGTCATCCTTGTCCATTTCAATATTGGGCCCATAGACATCTATCCTATTACGCAGGATAGGCAAATTCCATCTAGGTCACTCATGTCCCTTAGCATGCTTCGTGGAGTACCCATCAACTGTCTTTATGGTCATCCAGTTACGGACAATGTTTGATCAGCAATAAGGCACTCGACTCTACATCTAGGGTCCATAGTGGTTTCAGGTCGAAGAGTGGTATACACCATTATCACCATGAGAATAACTTATGACACTTTGCATAACATTCTATGTAGTATTCTCATAGCTGGTCAATCCAGTATAAATATTACTCTTAATATTCATACCTATGTTTAAGACTTGATAACTCCTTATCCATGATCCATGAGATGTGATCATCAGTCTATATACATAATAGTCTTAATGCTTTAATGTTATCCTACTTCACAATAAAGCTCGACTACAGATACTTTAAGAATAATGTCCTTATGTTTAATGTGATCTCATGATTAAGTCACACTTGATACATTAAACGGACTAGCTATTCTAGGGACTTTATTAAACAAACATAATAAAGAAAAATCCTTTTATTATTAATAAATAATTCGATACAAGTACCAAAAGTATTGGCCTCTAGGGTTTACACCAACAAAACACCCCGATAGTTGGTTAGTCATGGGAAAATCACTTCGAGGATCATGCTCGGACAAGCCACCTTAAAGAGAACAATGAGTCCAACCCTCCAAAGGGTGATCAATCAAAGTAAACCACTCTAAGAGTCGGTGAATCAGGGGGTAGATAACTTCTAGATTTAAAATACTCCTTCCAAGGTAATTATCTTCGAAGACCCAATAGACTGGGGCAAGATGGGTCATAAAGGGGAAAATCCTCTCCATACTTTCAAGTTGCTCAAGTAGACTCTGCCATATTTCAAAGAGAGTGTCGAGGAATCATGATCCATCAATTAAACTTTTACTTTGGACAAGAAGTCTTGTTGCAAAACAAAGAAATCGCTTATCAGTTTTAACTGTATGTTACCTACCACATGGGGCACCAATTGAAACATTCAAATTATTACATAAATCATTGTCATGCATCGATCATGTCGCTTTGCTCTAGCATCATGACATGCATATCATCGCATTCATCTGGCTTATTCCTATAAGCCTAGAAGTCTTATAGAAAAAAATAAGAATCAAAGCCAAAGCCTTCTTACTCTAAAAGGCCAATACCTGTAAGCCTCAACATTGCATTGCATCGCTCATTCATACATAATGAATAGAAGAAAAATTCATAAATCATTCATTGCCCGAAATGTGTCTCGCGCTCATATGCAGCTTCCCAAAGACTTGTTTTTGTCAACTTTTAACTCTTTGGTCAAAGTCCAACTCAGTTGGCACCTACAAAAATAGATATTTGTCCGTAAGATTCAATTTCTCTTTTGTTTATCCGACATACTCCCTGATCTCCCTTTTTATTTTGATGTATTTCCATAACCCCTCTTTTTGTATCTAATGTATTTCCAGATATTTCCTTTGCAATTGTGATGCATTTCTAGAGTTCGTTTCTCGTCTCTTCGATGAATTTTCAGACATGTCTTTTTTGTTCTGATGCATTTCCAGAAACCCTTTTTTTGTATCTGATGTATTTCCAGATATTTCCTTTGTAACCATGATGCATTTCCAGAGTTCGTTTCTTTTATCTCTCCGATGAATTTCCACACCTATGTTTTTTGTTCTGATGTGTTTCCAGAACCCCTAATTTTATATCTGATGTGTTTCCAGATATCCCTTTATAATTCTGATGAATTTCCAGAGTTCTTTTCTTGTCTCTCCGATAAATTTTTGGACATGTCTTTTTTGTTATGATGTATTTCTAGAACCCTTCTTTTTCTATCTGAGGTATTTCAAAATATTTCCTTTGTAACTCTGATGCATTTCCAGAGTTCGTTTCTTTTATCTCTCTGATGAATTTCTGGACCTGTGTTTTTTGTTCTGATGTATTTCCAGAACCCCTATTTTTGCATTTGATGTATTCCATACATACCTTTGTAATTTTGATGTATTTCTAGAGTTCATTTCTTTTACTCTCCAATAAATTTCTGGATATTGTAATACCCAAACTTTACCCTTCATTTTTCCTGGAGGCTTGGGATTATGTTTTACATTTCATTGGCATCATACTAGGTCATACTCATTGCATACTGCATTAGTGACTGGGAAATCAGGTTTTGATTGATCACGCCTTAACAGAAGAAGCCCACACAAAGCAAGATTGAGAATTGGACTTCATTTTCTAAGCATACAAGTCTCAAGGATCTCAAGGGGTTCCAGGTGTCTTATTGTGGTCCTTAGTTCATTAGTGGAGGATTCAGAGCTCTCAGAGTGTGCATCTGGATTTATTCAGAAATTAGGGTTTCATGGCTACCTGCAACAGACAATATTTGGTTGGAAGTAGATGGGTTCATCCATGTCATGATTAGAGAGGCATCTTGGCCTAGGAAGATTCACAATCATCTCAGAAAGATCCATTGGCAATCGGTGCAATCAGTTCCTGATCAATTTTGCCCTAAACTAGGGTTTGGTATAAAATTAGTTTATTTCTGATTCTTTGGGTGAAACTCTTTTCCATGGCCCTCCATATGTCCACAAGGGTCTACATACAAAAAATCAGCTCTTTATTTTAGCTAGAAGTGCTTCAATTGATCAATGGAATCGGGAATCAGACAGTTTGGGAAAAGTCAACTGTGGGGCCAGAAAAGTCAACTCCTGACATTTTGAGAGTGGAATCTCAAAATCCATGCGTAAGGGAGCCTACATGTGAAATTTGATCAAGGTTGGATCATGGATTCATCATTTAATCAGGAATTGGAAGAGTTACTTAATTTGGAAATGGTTGACTTTCCATTTAGGGCAAGTTTTCATGGTTGTTGCACTCACTTTAAGCCCATTTTCCATCAAGATAAAAGCTCCATTTGAAACTTTCTCCAACATGAAAGTTGTTCCTCTTGTTCCAAGCTTTCTAGAGATATAAAGTTTGTTCCATTTGGATTAAAATTGAGAAAGTTATGCTTAGTCAAAGTGAGACATATTTTTAAGACACTTAGAAAATTTCTAAGTCTCAAAATCTTCAAAGTTTGTCAAGACTTCTTGGCCAGTTTTCTTGCATTTCAAGGCATCTTTTGAAAATAATCTCTTCATAATAATTGTACCTTGCCATGTCCTCTTTCACATCCTTTTGGAATCATCTCATTTAGATCCATGGTTTGAGAGATGCATTCATCTAAAGTTGGCATCATGATTTGAATTTCTAGGCAGCATGTTAGGCCAAACTGGCCCAACCTTTTTGGCATGATGAAACCTGAACTTTAAGCCCATTTTCACCTTCTTCCATTCAACATTTCCATTTGTTCTCAACATGAAAGATGCTATGCTCCATGATATCTTTCCACTGTTTGCATCGTCTCATCATTTGGTAGCTTGCTCATCAAGATACATGGCCACAAAGTCATCATCTTGGACTGTTTTTCTTGCCAGACCAAACCAAGCAAGCCATGCTGCAAAACCAACCAGCCCACATTTTTACCTTATTTGGCCGTGCACTTTTGTTTCCACTCACTTGAATTTTGCCAAAATGAGTAATTTTCTAATACCACCTCACATTGCCACTTTTGCTCCATTTGCTCATGACCAAAACAGACCATTTGCAAGCCCATTAAGGACACTTTGACCCAACATATTTAAACACTTAAACCCTAATCTGAAGGTGGCTGTGATTTTCGAGCAAGCAAGGAGGGAGTTCATTCAAGTCAGATCCCATTCCTTTCCATTTCTCAAGTTGAAACTCTTGAAGTGAGCCATCAAAGCAGCATCATTTCCTTCTATCTTCTCCATTACCAAGAAGCAGTGGACTAACTTCCACTAGGTAACCTTCATTACTCCATTTCCATGATTAATGCTTTGCTCATTTCATGCTCATCATCCATTCTTACCATGCTCATCATGTTTACCATGTTGTCTACCATGCTTGCTTCATGCTCATTCTCATGATAATCATATGCCATGCCTGTTTTTGAAGCCCTCAACACGAGGCAATGATTCATGTTATGAATTTGTGATGTTATTTTCTGTTCATGCCGTGCCCATGTTGTCATCTTATTGTCCACTTTTCTCCATGTTAAAGCCATTATTTTACCTAAAACAAGATACCATGTTATTCTACTCGTTCCATACTTGAACTTTGGTCTTTATTTCATGATGTTTGATGCCCTATAGGGTTTGCATTTTGGAGATGAAGTTTTGAAAAAATCACTGCATATTGTCGCGTTTCACGTCTGCATGGAGTTAGGGAAAGGCTTGGATGAAGAAGACGACCATGTGTCGTCTTCAAGACTGTTAGATCATGCGCATATCTTTTAATCATATCCGTCCGTTTCTTTTTGTCCTTTTGTGACTTAAACATAGCTTGACCGATTGATGGTATGTTGACATGATTTATTTTATTAAAATGTACATTTCATTAAGTGTCACGCCCTGAATAATCATTTGGGCTGTGGGCCTCTGCGCCACTTACTTCTCACACCTCCACGCCTGGCCCATCACCAATTCACTTCCACTTTTATTTTCTTTTTTAATTCACATTTAATTTCTGTTTTGCTTTTAACTAATAAAAATATTTTCTTTATTCATAAAAATCCCCAAAAATATTTTTCACATTTCTTAATGCCTTATTTAATTTTATTTAATTTTTATTTTCATATTTATTTAATACTAATATTTTATTGTAATTGTTCATTCTAAAGGGTTCTTTTAAGCATACATTTATTTCTTGATTTTATTTTCATGACTTAGAATTATTTTTAGTTCTTGATTTTTAGGATGAAGGTTGACCACTGTCCCATGGTCAACCTGACCTTTTCTTGAATTTTTATTTCACAATTTTCTATTTATTTGATAATTATTTTGGTTGGTTGACTTTTAGTTTGACCTTTGTCTTGTTTCAATTAATTCATACACTAATTTTCATTACTTTTGAAATCTTTTTGGGGGATGATGATGTCCTGACCCCACCTTATTTAGTTTAATTTTTCATAATTTTCTTGATTAATTTACTATTTATTTCATATTTTTTTAGTTGACTTGACTTTTCAGTTGACTTTTCTATGATTGATGTTTGACTTAGGGATTGCTTATGGCAATTGAAGAGATCTTTTGATCCTCCCTTGTTCATCTCATATGCCATGTATTAGAGGCCTTTCATATTGGTTTTATTTGGTCCTTACCTCATTTCCCGATTAAATTATTCAGTGATCCTTTGTGTGCATAGTTGCATCTGTCTGATTCATCTGATGTTTGTTATACTTGTTCCTTTCATTCATGCTTTTTATTGTTTGATGTTCCATTATTTTATTATTTGATTCTTGGATTCAATTATATACTTGTTTGCTTATCTAATCTTATTGATTGATAACTGTTCCCTACTTGTATGATGTATGAGGCATATATTCTTATTGTTTGATTGCCATGAACAATCCCCATTCATAACAAATGTACCCCTCTCCCATGAAGTGTATAATGTTTATTCTTTCATTCTTTATTCATCTGTTAATACAAGAATTAAAACGAACATCCGATAACCATTTCAAAACAAGATCAAAAGCTCGATCCAACATCGAGTAATCATTTTCAAAACTTAACAGAACCAACACGTATTCATCCATCCTTTTGTAAGTCGACTGCTTCATGCATCGCCATTTCTCTTGTAAGTCGATTGCTTCATGCATCGCCATCTACCTGTAAGTCGATTGCCTCAGGCATCGCCATCTACCCTTATCCGTGGCTCCTTTCCTTGCTCCATTCGTCGACTCTTGTTCCGTTTAGGTAGCACCCATTAGGTAGAACCCTTTGTATGATAACATAGGTAGAATTCCCTTATTCTTTGCATGCTAACGTTAGGTAGATGTTCCCATTTATAAATCCTAACACATAGGTCCACATTGCATGACAACTCTAGGGCAGAGCTTCCCCACTTTTAGACCTTCCGTGCGTCTCCGATCTTGTGGCATGTCAATCTGTTCTATTGCAAAGAGGTAACTGCCTAAGACTCGATTCAGCGAGTTGCGACACCTACTGCTAGGACGTGAACACATTGCCCACCTTCCTTTGACACAGCTGGTGTCCTCCTTTGTAAGTCCATGTTCAGATGGCAATCCTTAACCCTTAGTTAGGCGAACTACGACAACTCTGATTCTCATGTTCAGATGAGATACGTAGGCATGAGACGCGATGTCTTGCCGAGTTTGACTGACGACTAACAACTAATCTTTGTTTGCTTTCTCCCTTGCTGCGATTCTTTTCTCTCGCCCTCGTTGCGATCGAGACCTTCCCTTTCTCTTGCCCTAGTTGCAATCGAGACCTTTGTTCCCGTAGTTAGCTGAACTAAGTTTTGCTCTGATTCTCATTCCAGATGAGATACGTAGGCATAAGACGCGATGTCTTAGCGAACACACTTCTCCTTAACCCATAGGTAGCCGAGCTACGAAGACTCTGATTCTCAAATTCAGATGAGATGCATAGACAGTGAATGCGACATCCTTGCGAGTCATTTTCATTTCCTTTTGACCTTCTTTTAGTAGATAGTACCTTAGATATACCAACACCCTTTAGACTAGAACAACAAGAGTGGATCCCGTAGAGTACTACGGATGCGTAGCGGTGCTAATACCTTCCCTTCACATAATCGACTCCCGAACCCTAGATTTGGTTGCGAGACCTTGTTTTTTTCCTTCTCTTCAGGTTTTCTTTGGTCGTTTCCTTTCCCTCCTTTGGGATAAATAATGAACGGTGGCGACTCTTCTATTTTCTTTTTTCGCCGGTTGTTTCGTTTTGCATTTTTGGTTGCGACAAACATGTCTTTTATATTGTGATTTATTTCCATAACCTCTTTTTGTATCTGATGTGTTTCCAAATATTTCCTTTGTAACTATGATTCATTTCTAGAGTTTGTTTCTTTTATCTCTCCGATGAATTTTTGGACCTGTCTTATTTGTTCTGATGTATTTATAGAAGCCCTATTTTTCTATCTGATATATTTTCATATATTCCTTTGTAAATCTGATGCATTCTCAGAGTTCGTTTCTTTTACTCTGATGAATTTTAAGACATGTATTTTTTGTTCTAATGTATTTCCATAACCTCTCTTTTTGTATATGAGATATTTCCATATATTCCTTTGTAATTCTGTTGCACTTCTAGAGTTTGTTCTTTTTCTCTTTGATGAATTTTGGGACATGTATTTTTTGTTCTGGTGTATTTCCATAACCCTTATTTTTGTATCTAAGAAGGTTCCAAATATTCCTTTGTAATTCTAATTCATTTCAAGAGTTTATTTCTTTTAATTATCCGATGTATTTCCATATTTTCCTTTGTCTATATGATGTATTGCTAGATGATTTTTTGTGTTATGACGTATTTCCAAAACTTATCTGATGTATTTCCAGATTATTCCTTTGTCTGTATCAAGTATTCCCATATGCGTTTTGTGTGATGATGTATTTCCAAAATTTGTTTCTTTTATTTGATATATTCTCGAATGTGTCTTTCATTTTGATGTATTTGCATATTTTGTTTCTTTTATCTGATGTATTGTCGGATGTGCCTATCATTCGGATGTATTTCTAGAATTTGTTTCTTTTGTCTAATGTATATCCGAATGCATGTCTGTATGTCATTCTGATGTATTTGCATAATTTGTATCTTTTATCCGATGCATTATCGGATGTATCTGTCATTCTGATGTATTTCCGGATATTATTTCTTTTATTCGGTGTATTTCTGAATGTGTTTGTCATTCAAATGTATTTCCATAATTTTTTTCTTTTATCCGATGTATTATCTAATCTGCATGTTATTTTGATGTACTTCCAGAATTAAATTCTTTTATCCGATGTATTTTTGGATACGTGTCTGTCTTTCTAATGTATTTCTAGATTTTGTTACTTTTATCTGATGTATTTTTGGATGTCTGTCTGTCATTCTTATGTATTTTCAGAATTTGTTTCTTTTATCCTATTTATTTTTAAATTTGTCTGACATTCTAATGAATTTCCAGAATTGTTTATTTTATTCGATGTATATTTAGATGTCTGTGTCTCATTCTGATGCATTTCTAGAATTTGTTTCTTTTATCTGGTGTATTTCTGAATGTATGTTTGTCATTCTAATGTATTTCGATAATTTGTTTCTTTTATCTGATATATTGCCTAATGTGCCCATCATCTCATGTATTTTAAAATTTGTTTCTTTTATCCGATGTATTACCGGATGTGTTTGTCATTCTGATGTATTTCCATAATTTATTTCTTTTATCAAATCTATTGTCGGATGTGTCTGTCATTATGATGTATTTCCAAAATTTGTTTCTTTTATCCTTTGTATTGTTGGATGTGTCTTCTTTCTGAGGTATTTCCAGATTTTGTTTGTTTTATCCGATGTATTCCCTGATGTGTTTGTCATTCTGATGTATTTTCATAGTTTGTTTCTTTTATCCGATGTATTGTCAGATGTGTTTGTCATTCTGATGTATTTCCAAAATTTGTTTCTTTTATCTGATGTATTGTTGGATGTATCTTTCATTCTGAGGTATTTCTAGAATTTTTTTCTTTTATCCGATGTATTGTCGGATGTGTCTATCATTCTAATGTATTTCCATAATTTGTTTCTTTTATCCGATTTATTGTCAGATGTGTATGTCATTCTGATGTATTTCCAAAATTTGTTTCTTCTATCCGATGTATTGTCGGATGTGTGTTATCATTCTGATATATTTCCATAATTTGTTTATTTTATCTGAAGTATTGCTGGATGTTTCAGTCACTCTAATGTATTTCTAGATTCTGTTTCATTTATCTGATGTATTTCCTGACGTGTTTGTCATTCTAATGTATTTCCAGAATTTTTTCTTTGGTTCTGTGAGAAGCTTGAACAAACCATTTTCCTCAAAATACCCTGAGTAAGTCTTTTCACCTATACCTCATTTCATTCCCCACTAGACTTCATTTACTGATTATCTCAGCAATCCCCAAAGAGTCAGCTTCACATTTCCATATCCCTAGAAATAATGTTTTTTTCTCCATAAACTCATACCATATAATCTCACATCATTTCATTTCTTTTCATCAAGGGATAACTTTTGGGTATTTAGTATTTAACTATCGTCCACTGCGATTATAGGAAGAATATCATTCTCGATATACACTGATCAAAGATATTTAAATAGAAGAAGTTTTCATACCACAAATTCTGCCGATTGATTCTCATTTTTTAATTGCACTTAAATTCATCTACATTTGGTCATGGAGTCCCATTATCATTCATAAGTCTAAAGTCATAATAAAGTCAACATTTGCATGTGCTAGGAAATTTGACTAAAAATTCATGCATAACGCTTCATTGGTACAATTATCAATTAAATCATCATCGCATTATTCCATATGGAGTTTATTAATCATTTTCATGCATCATAATAAAAGTCAAAGAAAAGTTAACATTTCAAATGTTGAGAAAATTGGCTAAAATTGCATGTTTCTTTATTCACTTTGGAAAAATAAATTCATGACCATTTAATTCATCATCATAACTTTGATTTTTCACATATTTTTAATCATTTTTAGGCATCATAAGTAAAAAATCAAGAAATATTCAAGTTTTTGGAACTAAAAGACAAAAAAGATCACACTTGGTTTGCCAAACCACTCATGCATCTAACACACCTTAAAAATCAAACAAAATTCACAATGTAGCAGCAATTTAGAGTGCATTACACCGTATATTTTGCATCAAATTCAAACAAATTTTAAATTTCCCACAAATTCCATCAAATTCAAGTGAAATGCACTCACACTTTTCTCATTTGTGCATAATCGCAAGTTTAACCTTTAACATATTTCTAACTTTATATAATAGTGTATTTTCACATCAGAAAATCACTCATAACTCACCCTCTCAATTTTCAAAGCTCTACTAAATTTAATTCTCAAAATTCTAGTTTCTTCACTTTTTAAAAAACTTTGATTTTTCACTAATTCTTTTGAATTCTTGAGCAATTGTACTTCCACTTTTATTGCATCGAATTTACGAAATCACTACCTACACAAATCACCAACCAAAACAGTTCAAATTAAGATCAAAGGTTTACTTTGATTTGAACTCGATTTTTGAAGTTTCTCGGATCTTGAATTTGAGCTTGGATTTGAGTAAATGAGGTTGAGAGGATTCCAAATCTACAAAAAAAATTGAACATGAAGTTTGTATGGACCTTCGTCGGAGCTTGATCGAAGAGTCACGACGTCCGCCATTGTTGTCGGCAAGTTGTTAAGGTTTTTCGTCAAAGTAAGCTTAATTCTAGTTTTTCTTCTTGTGTTTTCTGTGTGTTATGATGTTTATACATGATTAAGGAAGTTATTTCAATCTTTTGATCCATAAAAGCGCATTTAAATTAACTTTTTTTATAAAATTACTCAAAAACACTCATTAACTCAATAATATAAAAATGGCAAAATTCTGAATCTCAACAATAAATTGCAAACTTGTAACACCCCTTTAGATATGGCCAATGACAATCATAGCCTACACAATCCATCAGATATGGCCAAAGATACTCCTCGCTTCAACTGAATGGAATGCACTTAACAAAGTTATAGTTATTCATCAAATACCATGTAATCATATCCACCAATTCACAAGTTATTCCATATGTTCCATATAATGCATATTGATTCATAATCGGGCGAATACTTATCTGTGATACACATTGAGGTACCATTGCATCCAAGCATCACCTTATAATAATTTCTATAACCTATATTATCTTTATAAGTCCTTAATCAAGTTATTTCTCATAGGGTTTCCTCACTCATCATCATAAGCTTTTAATCGTTCATGCATACACACACTAACAACACTTAGAATATATCATAATATAATTCAAAGCATTCATAAAGTAACCCAAATTAATATAACATGGTACAAGAATCATAATCAAGCTATTACACAATCCATCTAAATCTATCTTATTTCCATTTCATACCATAAGGAAATCGTCCATCCGATCATACTATGGTGGGAATAACTAGATTCAAAGGGAAATTATAGTGGAATAACTCATATAGACTTATCTATATGTCATAGTACTCCATGTTAGCTTCCTAATTCATCTATTCTTGTAACAATTGAGGCTACCATCCCAGTTTTATGGTGGAAACAGGGAAACAAGGTATTTTACATTCACTTCAATTTCAGCATATTGTACATGATAGTTTATCAATACCATCCTATTAATCATTGGAATAAAACCATGTTTATACTTCACTATCAAATAGAGAATAGAAAGGGATTTCTAACGCATTTAACCACACGTTAATCGGAGTTACGGTTCTCAAGTTTTGGTGAAAACAAGAACCAAACATTTTTTGTGTGTTGTCATGCTCGCCCGGCGAGCTGGTAGCGAACTATGGCGAGACAAGTCAGTAGCAAAACACCTTGTTCTCTCTTGGAGAAGACCCAACGAGACCAGCTCACCCGGGGCTCGCCCGGCGAAGCTGACAAAACCCAAAAAGTGCAGAAACGTGTTTGGAAGGTAAAAATGGACATACCCATCAACACAAATGATCATATTGCACCCAATAGCCCAAATTAATATGGTTTAACATAAATAGGCATGAAAATTAACAAGAAGATCATGTATTAGCACAAAATATTCAGATAAAGCATACTTTGACCCAAACCCTAACTATCCCAAACATGAAATTCTCGCTAATTGCTATCATTATCTAGGAATTCACCTTGTTGAAGAAGACAATGAAATTGAGGTGAAGTTTGTGAAGATTATGATGATATGGTGGTGATGATGAAGATCTCCACGAGATTTTCTTCTCCTCCTCCCAAGCTTTTCTCTTTCTCTTTTCTTTTCTTTTTTCTACTTTTCTTTTCTTTTCTCTTTTCTAATAACTCTCTTTCTCTTCTGCTTTTTCCCTCTTCCATGTTTTTCTTTTTTCTTCTTATCCATTTCTTCTTTTCTTTTATTCTTATCTCTTCCTCTTCACTTAAGTAGTGATAGAAAATACCTCAGTTGATATTTTGTCTCATAGTACAAATTTACCAACGATTAATGATAACAAAACATCCCCTCTTGTACTTATTAATAATGGTTAGTCTCTTTTAATAATAATAGATTTCTTATGAGTTGACTGGTTACTCTATTGATCCTAACTGACAACCTTTAGAGCACATAAATAGATTACATAGGAACTCATTTGGTCTCAACTGACAACCAATTCGGAATTTAAGGGGATATGGGATATTACACTCTCCCCCCATTAAATTTAAATTCGCCCCGAATTTCCTCCATTCAAAAAAGAAACATTTCTTGGATCACCGTCCTAGGTCGACACTTGACTTTGCTTCAATTCAATCCTCTGACATGCTCAATATTCCAACTTGTTTCCACTGGAAAATTTCCTTCTTTCATAAATTCTTGAAACTTCTATATTCTGATTCCAATAACTGATTAACTTCTAACCTTGTTCCTATTTAATTCATATGACATACCGCTATGAATCATGTGATTACAACTCCCTCTGAAATCTACAACTTTCGTTTCTTCTACCGAGTTAACCAATCATAACCATGACACCTTCTTCTGATTGGATAGTCAAAATTCTTAGAACTTTGTGAGATCATTTACTAATTCCTTGACTATTTACAATACCGACGACTCTTCTCTTAGAAATTCTTCAGGAGTTGTGAAAACTTTATAATCCATCTATTGATATCCTCACTTCACTACCATATTGTTTAGCTCATTCATTATTATAAATAGTTATCTATCTGATCTTCCATGAAACTTTATTGAACTCCTCCATTCATCACCTTCCACTATGTTACTCTGATTCAAATAGTGTAGAACACCTGGGATTCCTATACACTAATGGTTAGCTAATAATCTTCACATAAACTCATACTTATCCTCCATAGTTCCCACCATTTAAAATAGTACTAGAACTTTACTAATCGTTCCTAGGAAGAATAACCTTCTTACCGACACACAAATTGAAAAATAATACCAACATAGAATTTCAAGTAACCGTTGAGACAACTCTTCCAAAGAACTCCAACCAATCTAGGAAACAACTATGAGTTTCCATACTACTCACATAGTCACACATATGGAGATAAAATTATGTCGCCACCGGGGTTTAAACGCGATAACAAGAATCAGAACTTCCTTGACAAAAAGATCAGAAGAGTCGCCACCAAATTTTATTTGTGTGCCTCTATCGGAGAGGCGGGGGAAAATAATCGATAAAACCCTCAAAAAGGTAAGCGCTCAGAAAGCTCTAGGAAAAGATAAACAATCGGTCTCGCAAAAGAGATTAGGGTTCGGGTGTCGGTTACGCAAGGGGAAGGTATTAGCATCCCTCATGTCCATGGTATTCCATGGGAACCATTTGGATTGTTTACGTACATGGGGATTTATCTATTATTGTTTTATCTTCAAAATAATGGATGTGTGAAAGAGAGGGTTTTTTGGTTTTTTTAATTATAGTGCTCACCAAGGATTGGGGCCCTTGTGCCTACTTATCACTCATTCAGGGATGAGGAATCACAACTCCATAGTTCATAGTAGAAAATGTTTGTGTGTTGGTTAATTTTACCTTTGAGAAAAGAGTTTTCGGGGTGGGTGCCCTAAAGCACAAAAATTAGGTTTGATGGGTTGTGTTGATTTTACCTTAAACAAGAGTTTATGAAAAGATTTTGTGATTAGATTTCACTAAAGTCTATGGGTGGAGGTGAATATTCTAGACAAAAGGACAAGCGTATTGCATCCAAAATAATCAGAGTGAGGGTAGGAATGTTGCATTCTCACTCATTCTCCACCATTTAAGGCTCGTGGCGCACAATACTAGTCGTAGTTATAAGTGGTTTCAATTTGATTAAGAAAAAGACGTTTGACGTTGAATCAAGGGTTTGTTTATTTGATTAAAAAATGTGGCTTATGCAACATGAATGCAAAGTAACCAACAAGAAAATAAAAGGTCTCATGGTAAGGTAACCCAAGTGAAAGCCTTGTGTGTGTAAAAGTGACATATGCTAAACAAAGGATAATGGTCTTACAAACATGTTCCCCTAAGGTGGTGCCATGATATCATTATTACAACATGTATGCAGGTTACAGATGAATCCCAAAGTTTTGAAACAAAGTGTCACAAGAAAGTAATGGAAAAGGCTCCAAGAAAAGGTCCTAAATAGGATCCTCTAAGTCCAAGTTGATTAAGTGTCATGACTTGTTTTTGGTTATAATTTTATCATGTTTTTGTTGATTTTATGAGTATGATGACAATGAAGTAAAGACAATATAATAAACATGCATGATTTAGGCTTATACAATGATAATGAGCACTTGAAATAAATGACATAAAAGTAAACACAATGAATAATAACAATGATAATAATAATAATAAAAGGTTAGTAGGGTTAGGTTAATGAGTCAATATGATAAACAAATGAGTATAGAGTGGTTAGTAAGTTAGTGTAAATCAAATGGAATGTAAATGTATCAAATGACCTAAGCTAACAAAATAAGACTTCATCCACAAGTCAAATGACCAAGTTGTTTGAAGTAGGGGTAACCTATCCATGCCTCAAAGTCCCATGTATGAACACATGGTCATCCAATGGTAGATTTGAAGTATGAAAGGCTTTAATCAACCCTAATCCAAACATATCATGACTTAAATGGTTTTCATTTGTCCTTAACTTCAAGACTTTGAAAGTCCATCAAGAATAATCCAAATGAGATAAAGTAAGTCACCATTAAATTCTAGAGGCAAAAATAAGGGGGTTTGTGTTCAACAAATTTACAAAATAATAAAAATGAAGGAAGTAAAAAATAAATTGAAGTGGAAAATAAAATTAAAAAATAAATAAACAAAATAACACAAAGTAAAAATAAAATGGCCAAGGTGCACACGCTGGGGGTCGAACCCCCAACCTTGGGGTCATGGGGGGATCAACCCCCTTGTCCACTGGTCCAAAGGCCCGATTGTGATATAAATTAGAACAAAATGAATTAATAATAAAATAATTGGATAAATGAAAAGTGTGCGCCAGCCAACCAATCAGAGCCAGACACAAACTTGGTTTGAATTCAAATTTGGCGCGAGGCAGTGACCATAGTGTTGTCTTCAACCTTAGGATATTTGAAATTCAATGGTCGGAAATAAGAAAAATCAATGGAATTTTTTTATAGAATCACAATGCTTATTCAAAAACAAAACATTCTCCACACTCATGAGTCATTGATTGGCTCTGAGTGTCGAGTTCTTCCTTAAAAATCAGAAGAACTGACTAAACCTAAAACAAAAATTAAACTCTAAAAATCAAGTAATCAAAGGTATGAGTTTAGGGGAAATGTTCAGTGAGTGACTTTGAAGTGATTAGGAACTTGTTTCAGAGATGGGAGTGACTGAAACTAACTGATCATAAGTTTCTCAGGGGAGTTTTCCGACAGTTGGGCTTAGGTCAAATGAGGCTTAGGGAAGGGTGGTTAAGTGTTTGGGAAGCTTGAGTGATGTGTGGTAAGTGTTTCCTGGTGGTGGTTTGGGGTTGAAGACCTATGGAACTCAAAACTGGATGCTCTATTAATGATGGTATAATGCAAATGTTCAAATGGTGTTTGGGTCCTTTTTCAGCATGGTTCTTTAGTGGAACACCTTCACCTATTTATAGGGAAGGTGCTCGGATGGTTTTGGGGGGAGTTTGTGAGTTGGAACATGGTTGGTGTTGACTTGGGCATCGGGTTTTCTGTTTGGAGAGATTTCCATGTGCAAGTTGACTTACAAACCTACCACAATACCATTTGAATTTTTTTTGTGGAAAATTAGGATCAGAAGGAATGCGTTTGAGGACTTGGTGTATTGAATTTCAAATTCTGACTGATGTGCATCTGGCGTGTGCATCATGGAAAGTCAGCAACTTTGGACCAAGGCCAAATAAAATTGGCTCATGCAATTTACTCCAATTTTAGTTTATTTGTTATTTTCTATGAAATTAATTGAATGCAAAAAGAACCAGGTCAAAAGGGTTTGTGGTTTGGAAATGGCAATGTGTCAAAGTAGTGGTCATGACAGGATTTTAGGGCATGGTGGGCATGTTTGACCAACTTGGCCAATAGAAAAATTGAACCCCTTCCTCAATGGATTAGGTCTTGGAACTTGAAACAAAGTTGGAGAGGAAATTATTTAGGACATTTGGATAGAATTTTAATTTAAAAATATTTAAAAATGAGAGAATGGTCTTTGGAACTTCCCATAGGTCATTCTTGCCAAAATGTGACAACCAACATGACCTAATTTTTTGATTTTTTGATTTCTTGCTTTCCATGGCACAATGATGGATGTTTTGGATTCATATGATGATATCATGATGGGAAATGTGGTTTGGATATTTGTAGAATGATTTTAGGTCAAATTGGTGGGTGGATCAAGTCCTGAAAAGTTGAAAAATAATGTATGAACCAACTACTTGTAACATGGATTGAATGGATGTTTAAATAGTTGATTTTAATTGTAGTGGACATGAAATGATGTTTAGTGAGTGTTAGGGTGACTGTATTTCCAAAAATGAACAAGGTCAATAATCAAGGGATCCTCGAGTTAGGGTTTCTTGAGTCACAAGTTTCATCAAGAACCATGGTTAGATGAATTAGGGTTTAAGATGTAGGAACCAAATTGAGATGTTTAAAGGGTATGAGGCATGAAAAAACTTCGGATTTGAGGGGTAATTAATGGAATGTTAAATATCCAAGATGAGTCATGACTTGTACAAGCCAAGAGGAGGGTCAAGAGCTAGGGTTGGGTCCTTGGGTGACCAGATGAATCTTGAAGCTTCTCCAAGGGGACTCACCACCCAAATTGTACATGGAGAGTGGGTGAGATGACTTGATTGTTCCTCTAATCTTTGTGGGATGCTTGGGGATGAAATTAAATTTAAGGTATCTTGGGAACACCTCAACATGATCAGAGGATCTTGGGTCTTTGCAAATGAATCTCATGCCTTAGGCTTGCAGATTATTGTGATTATTAAGTACATATGCATATGAGATGATATGTATGGGATGTATGCATAGGGTTTAAGGATTAACAAGAGTGATATGGGTAGGTCAAATTTGAGGGTATAACAGCTGCCCCTATTTAATATTCTCGGACCTGAAAGTATGGATAACAACGACTTCTAATGCATTCATGGTAGGAGGGGATTAAATACTATCAGGAGTAATCGAAAATTTGCTTTGTTGGAGATAATGGTGAAACAAATTGATTTCTTGGGGGGTTATGATGATTATGCACGTAATGTCATGTATGAAACATAAGTATCTTTTGATGTCAAAATCTCGAGAAGACGGAGGGAAGAAACTCTGGTGGGGAATATGCATTCTCGAAAAAATAGAAAAGACGATTTCCCCTAGCAACAACTAGGGAGGAAAAGAAGGTAATTCCTAGGAACGGATGGAATACCTAACTCTGGTGGGGAGATATAGATTCAGCGACGATTCCTAGCAACTTCTGGAATACTTGACATCTACTGGGGACCAACCAAGTAAGTTCAGCGATGATTCTTAGCGACGACTAGAATACCTAACTCAGTGGGGAATAAACAACTAGGTTCAACAATGACTCTAGAAACGACTGAAATACCTGACTTAGCTGAAGATAAACAAGGTACGGTGATAATTCTTAGCGATGGTTATGGGGGAAAGAAATCATTCAGTGATGATTCTCAATGATGGCTGGAATACCTGACTTGTCTGGGGATAAATAAGGTATAATGACGATTCTTAGCAACGACTAGAATACCTGAATCTGCAGAGGAAAGTACAAAGGCCTAATGATGATTCCTAGCAACGGCTGGAATGTCTGACATTTGTTGGGAAAATGAGCATATCAATGATGATTGCTCATGAAGGTAGGAATACCTGACTCATGCCAGGGAGGAAAGTCCAAAGGTGATTTCTAGCACTGGCTATGAATATTTGAGTCATCTTGGGGAATGAGCCCAAAATCCCTCGTGTTTAATAAAAAAGGGGAGAGTTTAATGACGAATCTTAACAACGATTAAGAAAATCTAACTCTGCAGGGATTAAAATGTTGTGACAACTCTCTGGAGTTATAAGAAGTACAAGGGAAATTCTTTTAGCAACGACTAAGAATACCTGACTCTTATGGGGGAAATCAATTGAGAGATAAAGTAACAGTTCATCGACGATTCCTAGCAACGACTAGAAATACCTGGCTCTGCTTTGGGGAGATATTGAATGTTGACTCTATTTGGGAAAATTCTTAACAACGGTTGGGAAATTCCGAATTTTGACATATCAATTGAGTGTATCTTTTCAAAAGATACTTATAATGTGATGTTATGTCTGCAAAATGTTTTTGCGTGTTCGG
Organism: Lathyrus oleraceus; assembly: GCF_024323335.1. Classification (NCBI taxonomy): domain Eukaryota; kingdom Viridiplantae; phylum Streptophyta; class Magnoliopsida; order Fabales; family Fabaceae; genus Lathyrus; species Lathyrus oleraceus. The sequence continues at coordinate 146,472,103 of NC_066579.1, forward strand.
GCTATTGCAGGGGGTTATGCAAATGCTAGGTTTGCAAGTTGTGCCAAGTGTGATTGGGCTTGAAAGTGTTGTTAGGAAAGTGCGTTGACTTTCTGATGTCGGATAATCGGATTTTGATATCCAAGAAAGCACTAGGTGAAAAAGCTAAGGATTTTTGTTGGGGAAGAAATTTGATTGGCCAAGTCCACGGGGCTGTGTGGCGCTTTCAGGCAAGGGTACCAAACACATTTTAAGTTACCTTTAGATATTTATGAAAGATAAGTAATTAGATGTTATTTCCGTTAAAGTTTTTGTTTGAAAAATGTTGTTTTTATCAAGAAATTTCCAATGTAATATCATCATTTTTTTGGAAAAAGTCATATTTCACAGACAAAGCAGGAAAAGCAAAAATATTGAGCACGTATGAGGGAACTGATTTTATTGATAAACATCCCAAAAATGGGTGATTTGGTACAAATAAGCAATTCCTAAAAGAGAGGATTGAAAAAATAAATTGAAAAACTATAATGACAATGAAATATCTCGGATTACCACTAAATTCCAACTCTGATATAATCTTTATGCCTTTTCTTTCTATAGTGGTAAATTCATGACCACTGGGCTATTGATTAACTCAAAGTCAATAAAACCAGAGTCGCCACCGCGCTTTTATTTTTCCAATGGAAAAGGGAAAAGTACGAACGAAACCCAAAAATAAGAAGTTTTTAAATCAAAACTAATAAAATGTCAGAGATTACATGTAAGGGGGTTGGTTACACAGAGGGAAGGTATTAGCACCCAAAGTGTCCTAGGTACTCCTAGGGAGCCCTTTTTGTATTCAAGTGTTTTAGTTGAAAAAGATGTTTGCTAAAAATAGAATGAGGGGATGAGAAAAGAATTCATTATTCATAATTTTGTGTTTGACAAGACCTTAGGTCTTATGCCTACGTAGCAACGTAAAAATGAGGGATCAAAACCTCGTAGTTCGTGGTAAAAATTTCAAAGATGGATGGATTATTTTTAACAAAAGATTAAATATCTTTTGTTATCAAAGGGAGAATACTCAACCAAACATCCACCAATAATGAGGGATTTTCAACATTTAAGAGGGAGGGCTCCAACTTGGATTCAATCAAAAAGTATACCACTAACCCCTGATAAATGGAAAGGCTTACAATTAAAATATCATGGAATGAGAGAATTATATCTCAACCAAATATAACTAAAATCTAAATGCGTTCTTTTGAAAAGTTTAAAAGAAAAAGGCACAAAGTGGCCAAAATGATTAGATGAGGTTGTTAGTTCTTTTTGTTTTTCTGAAAATAAAGTAAATATGATTAAGTTCATTCACAAGTTTGATTAAGAAAATATTTAAAAAAAATAAATGGCACAAGGCCAGAGTTTCTACTCATTAAAACAAGTCTAAGTTGAAAATCACAAGCAAAGAAGTTTTGAAAATGAGGGAGAGATTTTGAAATTAAAGAAGTAGGAGGAGATGAAGGGACTATCCTAGACAATATTTAAAATAAGGAGATGAAGAGACTATCCAAGTTTCCTTTAAAGCATAGGGATGTTGCCTATTCTAAGTCCAAAGTCCAAATCAAGTCACAGACAAGGGTCCAACAGTCCACCAAATATATTTTTAGGTTTTTTTGTTTTTTATTAAGTGTTTTAAGGTCCTAAGACCACAAAAAAAAATCACAAGCACAAAATAGTGCAAGTACAAGATATGACTCAAGTGAGCAAAGTGAAAATGCCTGAAAACATAAACAAATTGTATGAATGTAAATGACAATGAATGATAAAGTGCATAAATTTAAATTGCATTAAAGTAAATGACATTAAAAATAAAGTCAATACAAAAGATGTTAGTCAATGTTAGTGGAAAAAGAAAATATTGAGTCATTTTTTGGAAAACACTTAACCATCCACTCACAAGCATGAAGATATGAACATAGACATCATTCATGAGAAGGGCTCCAACTTGGATAAATCATCAAGTATGTCACTAGCTCTCATAAATGGAAATGAGGTAAAATCATCACACAATACCATGAGGGATGGGAGACTTACAATCTCACTTACTAAAATGTTATTGCTTTTGGGACATATTTAGCGCTATATTAAGTAATCGTAATTGGACTTATGTAGAAGTCACAACTATCCGAGGCAGGGAAATAATAACAATATTGGTGTTAATGCATGCTAGAGATAAAGTTTCAAGGCAAAGCTCCTAAAGCATACCACACACAAAAATAAGAGGGGGTAAACATATCCCAATCAAGCTAATGTTGATTCATCTGACACATGGTCATTGATGAATCAAGTAGCATTTGAATATTTGAGAAGTCATTGGCCAATGAAGGGTAAGGGAAGAAAAGAGATGAAGATTAAGACATGAAGTGAAAAAGACTCCCAAATTGATCAAGGGATGAACTTCATTTGATCAATACCATCCATTCATTTCGAGAGATGAAGTTCAAACTTCATAAACCCCATAAATCCAATGGTATTGACCAAATAAATGTCCAATTCAACCAAGATCAAGGCCAAACAGAAGTTGAGTCAACACAAAGTCAAAACAAAAGCTCAACAAAATATTGAAGCAATTAAACAATTTAAGTTCAATTTTTAAATGAAGAAAAATACATTTTAAAAGGGGAAAAACCTTAAATCCCTTCAAATCACCAAAGAAATGGCCAAGGGATTTATCATAGTTCAAACAAGGTCAAAGGACCTTTGACTATTTTTTTTTGGTATTTTTTGAAAGTCAGAAGTATTTAAAATCAATTAAAAACAAGTCAAAAAACAATAAATTTCCTAAAGTATCAAAACTCAATCCCAAAAACAATTTTAATTTAGAAAATGGAAGAGGAAATTATTTGTGAAATTTTGGTGAATTTATAATGAATTGAAATTATAATGAATTTATCAAGAAAATGGTATTTAAAATATTAAATGGAAAATAAAATTAAATTAGAAAAACAAGGGCCATCAGATCTCCCTCATTAATTGAGGTGGCAGATTTGATGGCCAACATGCACTATTCACCAAACACCTCAGTCAACACGCATGTACACTTAGTAATCAGAATGGAGGAATGCGATTAAAATGTGGACCATGGATCAGATGGCTTGGACAATGCCAACGCACCACCGGAGCCCTAGCTCTGGTCATCTTCTCCGACCAGGTCACCGGACTGGTTAGGATCAAAGTGTCACCAAAATAAATGGATCATACACTATTTTGAAGAGAAAATCATGAGGATTTCAAATATGACCTCCAAAAATTTCAACTCCCATTCTATAATGAGAAATGTGGAGTTGAAAATTGAGGTATGCAAACTAAGTTGCTTCGATTCAACCTCAAAGTAACTCAATATCAATGCCTACATTGGTAGGACTTCACCTAACCATAAATCAAGCAAAAAAATTAAGAAATAAGAAAGAATTGGAGAGTTGAAAATTTGGAAAATTCACCTTCGGGTTGTACTGATGAGGCTAAATCTTGATGCAATTCCACTTAGGCTTGCTTCCTCTTGCTCACAGGAGATGATTAGAATGAAAAAGGTATTTAATCCTTGGAGTTATAGTTCAGAAACATAAATTGAACTAGAAGCTCGATTTCAATGAAATCTACAAGGTATTCTATGCAATGTGGCTATGGGATTATTGAGCAAACATTATAGGTCATTTTGGGTCAATACCATTGAACAAGTGATTTTCCTCAACTTCTAAAATGCATAACTCCTTCATAATAAATCTAAATAAGGTCAAATTTATGACCGATTTGAAGTACTTTGAGATAGATATAACTTTGATGAAGGAACTTGTCTCATTTGAAGTCCATAGAAAAAGTTACCCAAGGAGGAAGAAGTGAACATATGGCTTGACACTTAGATTTTTTTTTGATATGTTTGATTTCCAAAACTCCACCTAAAAACTCATCATGATCCAAGCCTGACATGAAAACATGTTAAACATGAAAGTTGTTCCTCTTGATCTAACCTTTCCAAAAGTCCAATTTCATCCCATTTGGACAAAGTATGAGTGGCTTGCGCATGACTTAAAGTTGGATCACCATTTGGCATAATTGAACTTCCATCTTCCATACACAAATGCATGGCTTGTTAACATGACTTCAGCAATGCTTACACATGATTTTGGACCTGAATGAATCATTACATGGGCCTATAACACGCCCATGCATCCATGCAAAGCAAAGTTGCTATTTTTGAAAGTTTGAAACAAGTGTGCAAATAACAATGCCTTGGTTGTAAATAGAAGCCATTTCACTCAGAATTAAAGGGCCTTATGCGCCAACTTTGAATCCCTAGCCCTAAACACCTTCATTCAAAGGATAACCTTGAGGATTTCCATTGGAAATCGAGTTTGAATCTCCACTATTTTGAGATTCAAATCTCCAAGAGTCCTGCTTCTTTCTTGATTCATTTCTACTCCATCAAGCATCCAGAGCAAGGCTAAGCATAATTGAGAGCAAGATCGTGGCCATCTGAACCTACATTGAAGGTGATTTTCTCAATTTTTCATCTCTTCGATTCTCACTCAATTCTTTATAATTCTTCTTTATTTTTGGTTGTCTGAAGTCCTACCAATGTAGGCAAGAAGATTAAGTTGCTTTGAGGTCAAATCGAAGCAACTCAGATCATGATCCTTAAAATTCAACTCCCTGTATCTTTCAATATACTTGGAGTTCCTGAGCAATTTACTTTAAATTCATGTCCTCCTTTTTATTTTGGTGATGATTGAAGGTGGACCAGTCCAGTGAGGTCCACCGGAGAAGAAGACCGGAGCTCTGGCTCCGACGATGCGTTGACATGTCTCAGACCATAGGATCCTCTCATTTTGTTTTAATCTCACACGTTGGTTTTTCCACCTAAATTAATTAGGGAGATCAAGTGGTCCACGTATTTTAGCATTTTCTGATTTTTAGTTGAATTGCTTTATTTTCATTAATTCATATTAATTTTAATATTGATAAAAAAAAGACTTTCACCAAAAAAATTTAAATAAATTCCTCATTCATTTTCTGAATTAAAATTATTTTTTGGATCATTATTAATATTTTTCATGATTTAATTGTTTTTGTGCATATTTTTAATTGTTTAAAATACTTTTAAGTTTCCAAAAATGATGAAGTTTTTTCTCCAAGGTCCTTTGACCTTGTTTGACCTATGATAAATCTCATGGCCATTTATTGGTGTTTTGATGAGGTTTTAGGATTTTGACCAACCATAATTTAATTTAATGCATTTTTTAATTGATTTTAACAGTTTAATTGCAAATAAATTATGTTGAGCTATTTGTGTTGACTTGTTGAGTTTGACTATTGTTATTGGGCCTTGGTCAAGGTTGATTTGAATTTGTTGAGTTAAAATCATTGGATTTAGGGGATTGATGAAATGTACATTTCATCTCCTAAAATGAATGGATGATTTTAATTTGATAAAAGTCCTCCTTTGACCAATTTGTGTTGATTCAATTTCCCCTCCCTCTTCATCTCAATCCTATTCTATTCCCATTCATTTATTTGACCTATGATATCTCAATATCCTAAGGCTAGTCGATTGCAAAATCAACATAAGTATGGATGAGATTAGGTCCACCCCTTTTGCCATTTTCGTTTTAGTGTGGTATATTTTAGGAGTATGGTTCATAATACCATATCTCTAACATGCATTAACACTAAAATTTCTATTGCCTGGCCTCAAATAGTTGTGACTTCTACATAAGTCCAATTACGATTGCTTAACATAGCGCTAAATTTGCTTTGTTGGAGATAATGGTGAAACAAATTGATTTCTTGGGGGGTTATGATGATTATGCACGTAATGTCATGTATGAAACATAAGTATCTTTTGATGTCAAAATCTCGAGAAGACGGAGGGAAGAAACTCTGGTGGGGAATATGCATTCTCGAAAAAATAGAAAAGACGATTTCCCCTAGCAACAACTAGGGAGGAAAAGAAGGTAATTCCTAGGAACGGATGGAATACCTAACTCTGGTGGGGAGATATAGATTCAGCGACGATTCCTAGCAACTTCTGGAATACTTGACATCTACTGGGGACCAACCAAGTAAGTTCAGCGATGATTCTTAGCGACGACTAGAATACCTAACTCAGTGGGGAATAAACAACTAGGTTCAACAATGACTCTAGAAACGACTGAAATACCTGACTTAGCTGAAGATAAACAAGGTACGGTGATAATTCTTAGCGATGGTTATGGGGGAAAGAAATCATTCAGTGATGATTCTCAATGATGGCTGGAATACCTGACTTGTCTGGGGATAAATAAGGTATAATGACGATTCTTAGCAACGACTAGAATACCTGAATCTGCAGAGGAAAGTACAAAGGCCTAATGATGATTCCTAGCAACGGCTGGAATGTCTGACATTTGTTGGGAAAATGAGCATATCAATGATGATTGCTCATGAAGGTAGGAATACCTGACTCATGCCAGGGAGGAAAGTCCAAAGGTGATTTCTAGCACTGGCTATGAATATTTGAGTCATCTTGGGGAATGAGCCCAAAATCCCTCGTGTTTAATAAAAAAGGGGAGAGTTTAATGACGAATCTTAACAACGATTAAGAAAATCTAACTCTGCAGGGATTAAAATGTTGTGACAACTCTCTGGAGTTATAAGAAGTACAAGGGAAATTCTTTTAGCAACGACTAAGAATACCTGACTCTTATGGGGGAAATCAATTGAGAGATAAAGTAACAGTTCATCGACGATTCCTAGCAACGACTAGAAATACCTGGCTCTGCTTTGGGGAGATATTGAATGTTGACTCTATTTGGGAAAATTCTTAACAACGGTTGGGAAATTCCGAATTTTGACATATCAATTGAGTGTATCTTTTCAAAAGATACTTATAATGTGATGTTATGTCTGCAAAATGTTTTTGCGTGTTCGGGCTATTGCAGGGGGTTATGCAAATGCTAGGTTTGCAAGTTGTGCCAAGTGTGATTGGGCTTGAAAGTGTTGTTAGGAAAGTGCGTTGACTTTCTGATGTCGGATAATCGGATTTTGATATCCAAGAAAGCACTAGGTGAAAAAGCTAAGGATTTTTGTTGGGGAAGAAATTTGATTGGCCAAGTCCACGGGGCTGTGTGGCGCTTTCAGGCAAGGGTACCAAACACATTTTAAGTTACCTTTAGATATTTATGAAAGATAAGTAATTAGATGTTATTTCCGTTAAAGTTTTTGTTTGAAAAATGTTGTTTTTATCAAGAAATTTCCAATGTAATATCATCATTTTTTTGGAAAAAGTCATATTTCACAGACAAAGCAGGAAAAGCAAAAATATTGAGCACGTATGAGGGAACTGATTTTATTGATAAACATCCCAAAAATGGGTGATTTGGTACAAATAAGCAATTCCTAAAAGAGAGGATTGAAAAAATAAATTGAAAAACTATAATGACAATGAAATATCTCGGATTACCACTAAATTCCAACTCTGATATAATCTTTATGCCTTTTCTTTCTATAGTGGTAAATTCATGACCACTGGGCTATTGATTAACTCAAAGTCAATAAAACCAGAGTCGCCACCGCGCTTTTATTTTTCCAATGGAAAAGGGAAAAGTACGAACGAAACCCAAAAATAAGAAGTTTTTAAATCAAAACTAATAAAATGTCAGAGATTACATGTAAGGGGGTTGGTTACACAGAGGGAAGGTATTAGCACCCAAAGTGTCCTAGGTACTCCTAGGGAGCCCTTTTTGTATTCAAGTGTTTTAGTTGAAAAAGATGTTTGCTAAAAATAGAATGAGGGGATGAGAAAAGAATTCATTATTCATAATTTTGTGTTTGACAAGACCTTAGGTCTTATGCCTACGTAGCAACGTAAAAATGAGGGATCAAAACCTCGTAGTTCGTGGTAAAAATTTCAAAGATGGATGGATTATTTTTAACAAAAGATTAAATATCTTTTGTTATCAAAGGGAGAATACTCAACCAAACATCCACCAATAATGAGGGATTTTCAACATTTAAGAGGGAGGGCTCCAACTTGGATTCAATCAAAAAGTATACCACTAACCCCTGATAAATGGAAAGGCTTACAATTAAAATATCATGGAATGAGAGAATTATATCTCAACCAAATATAACTAAAATCTAAATGCGTTCTTTTGAAAAGTTTAAAAGAAAAAGGCACAAAGTGGCCAAAATGATTAGATGAGGTTGTTAGTTCTTTTTGTTTTTCTGAAAATAAAGTAAATATGATTAAGTTCATTCACAAGTTTGATTAAGAAAATATTTAAAAAAAATAAATGGCACAAGGCCAGAGTTTCTACTCATTAAAACAAGTCTAAGTTGAAAATCACAAGCAAAGAAGTTTTGAAAATGAGGGAGAGATTTTGAAATTAAAGAAGTAGGAGGAGATGAAGGGACTATCCTAGACAATATTTAAAATAAGGAGATGAAGAGACTATCCAAGTTTCCTTTAAAGCATAGGGATGTTGCCTATTCTAAGTCCAAAGTCCAAATCAAGTCACAGACAAGGGTCCAACAGTCCACCAAATATATTTTTAGGTTTTTTTGTTTTTTATTAAGTGTTTTAAGGTCCTAAGACCACAAAAAAAAATCACAAGCACAAAATAGTGCAAGTACAAGATATGACTCAAGTGAGCAAAGTGAAAATGCCTGAAAACATAAACAAATTGTATGAATGTAAATGACAATGAATGATAAAGTGCATAAATTTAAATTGCATTAAAGTAAATGACATTAAAAATAAAGTCAATACAAAAGATGTTAGTCAATGTTAGTGGAAAAAGAAAATATTGAGTCATTTTTTGGAAAACACTTAACCATCCACTCACAAGCATGAAGATATGAACATAGACATCATTCATGAGAAGGGCTCCAACTTGGATAAATCATCAAGTATGTCACTAGCTCTCATAAATGGAAATGAGGTAAAATCATCACACAATACCATGAGGGATGGGAGACTTACAATCTCACTTACTAAAATGTTATTGCTTTTGGGACATATTTAGCGCTATATTAAGTAATCGTAATTGGACTTATGTAGAAGTCACAACTATCCGAGGCAGGGAAATAATAACAATATTGGTGTTAATGCATGCTAGAGATAAAGTTTCAAGGCAAAGCTCCTAAAGCATACCACACACAAAAATAAGAGGGGGTAAACATATCCCAATCAAGCTAATGTTGATTCATCTGACACATGGTCATTGATGAATCAAGTAGCATTTGAATATTTGAGAAGTCATTGGCCAATGAAGGGTAAGGGAAGAAAAGAGATGAAGATTAAGACATGAAGTGAAAAAGACTCCCAAATTGATCAAGGGATGAACTTCATTTGATCAATACCATCCATTCATTTCGAGAGATGAAGTTCAAACTTCATAAACCCCATAAATCCAATGGTATTGACCAAATAAATGTCCAATTCAACCAAGATCAAGGCCAAACAGAAGTTGAGTCAACACAAAGTCAAAACAAAAGCTCAACAAAATATTGAAGCAATTAAACAATTTAAGTTCAATTTTTAAATGAAGAAAAATACATTTTAAAAGGGGAAAAACCTTAAATCCCTTCAAATCACCAAAGAAATGGCCAAGGGATTTATCATAGTTCAAACAAGGTCAAAGGACCTTTGACTATTTTTTTTTGGTATTTTTTGAAAGTCAGAAGTATTTAAAATCAATTAAAAACAAGTCAAAAAACAATAAATTTCCTAAAGTATCAAAACTCAATCCCAAAAACAATTTTAATTTAGAAAATGGAAGAGGAAATTATTTGTGAAATTTTGGTGAATTTATAATGAATTGAAATTATAATGAATTTATCAAGAAAATGGTATTTAAAATATTAAATGGAAAATAAAATTAAATTAGAAAAACAAGGGCCATCAGATCTCCCTCATTAATTGAGGTGGCAGATTTGATGGCCAACATGCACTATTCACCAAACACCTCAGTCAACACGCATGTACACTTAGTAATCAGAATGGAGGAATGCGATTAAAATGTGGACCATGGATCAGATGGCTTGGACAATGCCAACGCACCACCGGAGCCCTAGCTCTGGTCATCTTCTCCGACCAGGTCACCGGACTGGTTAGGATCAAAGTGTCACCAAAATAAATGGATCATACACTATTTTGAAGAGAAAATCATGAGGATTTCAAATATGACCTCCAAAAATTTCAACTCCCATTCTATAATGAGAAATGTGGAGTTGAAAATTGAGGTATGCAAACTAAGTTGCTTCGATTCAACCTCAAAGTAACTCAATATCAATGCCTACATTGGTAGGACTTCACCTAACCATAAATCAAGCAAAAAAATTAAGAAATAAGAAAGAATTGGAGAGTTGAAAATTTGGAAAATTCACCTTCGGGTTGTACTGATGAGGCTAAATCTTGATGCAATTCCACTTAGGCTTGCTTCCTCTTGCTCACAGGAGATGATTAGAATGAAAAAGGTATTTAATCCTTGGAGTTATAGTTCAGAAACATAAATTGAACTAGAAGCTCGATTTCAATGAAATCTACAAGGTATTCTATGCAATGTGGCTATGGGATTATTGAGCAAAGCTTGGGCAAGGGTCCTCCCCAATTATGAGGCCATGGAGTTCAATTTATAGGCAATGCAATTCATTTCTACACCATTTGAAATTTGAATCCAAAAATAGTAATTGATGTGCATGGATGCATGGGTATATGTTTAGGCCTAAATGATGATTGTAATCAGTCCAAATTCATGCACAATTGATGCTGAGATTACAATATCAGGCCATGCAAAGGTGTGTAATTTTTGAGTTCAAAAGTTGCCAAATTGGGCCACGCAAAGAAGCCATGCGCAAGTCCCTCAATACTTTTCCAAATTGAGTGATCTTGAGCTATTTTTAAAGCTACCATGAAGGGGAACAACTTTGATGTTGGGAGTTGTTCCATTTTAAGCTTGGAACATGATGAATTCTGACCTTGAAGTTGGAGGAATCAAACATCCTTGAAAATTTTCTAAGTTAAAAGTCAAATGACCCCCTTTCCCACCATGAATAACTTTTTCTATGAGATTCAAATGACTTTGTTTCCTTCTAAAAAGTTGTATATATTTCAATTATATTCAATTTGGTCACAAATTGGATACCATTTGGAGCTTGAATGATGGAGTTATGGGTTTTAGAAATTGAGGAAAATTGCATGTTCAATGATGAGGACCAAAATGGACCTATAATGTTTCCTCATGGAACATGCCCTTTAAAGTTGAATTTTTCAAATAAGAAAAGTTTACTAAGACATCTTGAAATTGATCATGAAACTTGGATCATCTTCATATCATAAAAATTGAGCAAGTTATGATTCTTGGAAGTTGACCTTCTATCTAGGGCACAAACAAAATGACCTATAATCTTTCACCATAAAAAAGGACTTTCAAAGAAAAATTATCTCTTTATGCCAACATGAAAGTTGTTTGGAATTCCATAGAGTAACTTTTCTCTTGGAATAATTTTCATATAACAAAAATTGTAGGAGATAGGGTCTAGGGAACCCTAGATTTGATCAGTTGACTTTTTTGGTCAACCTCCTCGAACCAACTTGCAAACTTGAAGTTATTTTGCTATTTGGGGATCATGGAGAATCATATATGCTTATGATAAAGTTAAAAGAAATATCCCATAATATCTTTGACGAAATGTTGAATAAACTTGCTGAGGAAGGCATACAAGATCCCCAGATGAATTAGGGCTTCCTTGACAAACAAGCTTCAAACTCTTGATGAATTCTTGATCATAATAACAAATGAAGAATATGGGGATCCATGTATGATTCTTAGAACCATTGTGGACCTTTTCTTGCTTAATCCCTTGCACCGAGGGTCTCAAACCCTAGTTGTGAGCTTGATGAGGCACAAGTGGATACACATACTTCCTACAAAAGAAACAAAGCTACACTAGACATATTTGTGGTATTTTGGTTAGTAAACAAAAGAAAAATAAAGTATGATACAAAATGTTTGGTGATCTCTCCTAATGCAAACCCAGTGAATGATAGATGAGGAGGATACCAAGATGTGATCCCAATGCCAATGCAAATATAATGAGATGGCATGAGGGATCTTAAGGTCAAAAATAGGGTCTAACAATTGCCTCTATTTAAGGTCATTATACCCGGGGACGTGAAGGTTAAAATCTTCATATCAACGCGGTAGAATGGACTTAAATAATAACATCAAGAAACAAATTTTGGTCCCTAAGAGACCTCATGATGCATATGATATGAATGGAAAAATAATCTTTGTGGGGGGCAATATTGCCACAAAGGAAAAGAATCCGGGAGAGATTGAAAGTCCACAAGAGTATAATGCATTCCATAAGGAAAACTCACTGAGGAGACAAAGACTCTGGGGATAAAAAAATTATGCGTAGGCCAGACTACGACTTAAAAATTGTTTGAGACATGATGGGATTTCCATGAAAATAAATCAATGGAAAGACTCTGACTGGGAAGGAACCTGTATGTATCGGAATAAAACCAACACAATAAGAAACAATCACTAGGGAAAGGCGTAAATTAGAACGAAGCTGAAATACCCAAACACAAAAGGAAATTCAATTTCACAAAGAAATACGATCCAACCTCAACTAAGGAATAAAAACTTCAACAAAAGAGTAAAAGAGATATATTATCTACCACTTATTACTGGGTAGGAAGATAATACACTCGGGCAGACGGAAATTCATTACCGGTTAAGGTAAACATATCACGGATGACTCACTGAGAAAGATGAGGAATATTCATTACCAGTTACTGGGTAAAAATATCCTATTGGAGAAAAATGAAGAAATAAGATTTACAACTACCTGTGGGGATAGAAGACCGAAGGAAGAATATCTGTTACTTGTTAGGGTAAACATATCAAGGATAGACTGCCAAGGAGAAATGGATTTACAACTACCAGTTACTGGGTAGAACACCGAAGGAAGAATATATGTTACCGGTTAGGGTAACAATATCAAGTATAAACTTGTTAGGGAGAATATTCATTATGGGTTAAGGTAAACATATCAAGGATAGACTCGCAAAGAAATAGAGTTTATATCTACCGAAATTAGGTAGAATACCGAAGAGAGAATACCAGTCACCAGTTAAGGTGAACATATCAAGAATAGACTCAGAAGGAATAATATATGTCACTAGTTAATATGAACATATCAAGGATAGACTACCAAAAGAAATAGGGTTTACATCTATCGGTTATTGGGTAGAAGACCAAAGAGAGAATATCTGTGACCGGTTAAGGTGAACATATCAAGGATAGACTTGTAGGGAAACGAAAACGAATCCGCTGGAGAAATGAAAGAAGTAAATTACCTTTAACCGGTTAGGGTAAATTAATACAGGTAAAGTACTCAACATTAAGAAGGATATTACCAGTTACTAGGTAATAAACTCTTGTGGGAACAAAAGATCTATCTATGTAAGAACTAGAAAGAAACGGTTAAACTAGACTCAACCCAATAAGGATATAATTCAAGGGGAGTGGTCCCATCCAGATAATGAACTGGGAAGGAAACATATATAATAATCATCCACGAGGAAATAACTCAGTGGGGAAGAAGAAAGGGTAAGCTCTTTCGGCTTAAGGGGCTGACAATCTACATTGAAGGAGGACAAACACAACCAAATCTGCGTAGGGAAATGATATCACCAAAGCAGGGGATCTGAAAAAATTAGGTCAATGTGTAAAAATGCACAATGAAATATCTGATACTATGTTTATGCATGAATATATATATATATGATTATGCTGACAAACGAGCACAAAGGATACAACAGGAAGATCCAATCATCATAACTAGATACTCGACTAATCTCAACAAGATGGGAACACCAACTGGAGAACCTGCTAGGGATGAAAATAAATCATCGAGGATACAAATCCTATCCTCAAAAATTCAATACCCTGGGAATAGCACACAACCAACACTCAAGGAAGACTAGGGATATAACAATCCAAATCAAATGATAAACTCTAGTTGTGGAAAGGCATGGAGAATATGCATCCGACCCAAAACTGTTGAAGAGTCACTGCTCAGAGGAAATAAGGAATGTATATATATATATATATATATATATATATATATATATATATATATATATATATATATATATATATATATATATATATATATATATATATATAGCAACCATGGGGATCAAAACAGTTCCAACTTCCAAAACTCGACTCTCAAAAAGAGGAGGAAATAACTGCTAGGGGATAAGCAAAGATCTGCAAAAATCTTACTTAAAGCTCAAACTCTCGGGGAAAGGAGAAAATACAGCTTAGCAACTCCATTGGGGAACGAAAGCACTGTTGAGGACATCAACCAACATGCTGAGAAAAAGAGAGATCTGTTGAGGATCCACATCTTCAAGCTGAGGGATAAATATATATACTTCAAATCCACAAGTCAACGTTACGGGGAATTTTAGGTCAACACCATATCAAATGTGAGACAACCCTACAAGAAACGGCTACATCAATGCTGCTCAGAACCAAAATATTGCCTGAATGGGGAGGTTTTTCATCAGAAGAGGAAACTCCACGGGGAATCCATATCACAAAAAGAGGTAAAACTCTCAGTGGGGAACCATACAACTTACTGGGGATTCCATCAATCAATATCAACTCTGTGGGAGCTTTACCGGGGAATAAAATATGCTAGGACAAATCAAGCGCCACACAAGGATGCAAACAACAACAAATTCCTCAAGAGGAAAAAAACAGTCACAATACTCTTCTTAGAGATTGAGAAATGAACTAATTCCAAGGTACCAAAATCAACCTGCATGCAGAAACTCACAAAGGTAGAAACCATGCCACGACTATGCAACCATCAAATAAAGGTGTCGGGGATCAGACAACCAAATAAAGGTTTCACTGGAGATCCAGGGTTCAATAAATCAAGGATGAAAATCCATGAAGGCCTCAGCTGGGGAAGGAGTCATGAACTACAAGGAGATTAACACATCAACTCTATTAGGGATGAATGACAGCTACTTAGATAAGGCATCAATGCTTTACACGTTAAGACTTACCATTCTCAGATTGTTGTTGACATTCTTTTTTGAATTCAACGTTCTTAAAGTAAATGCCTTATTATTTCAAAAAAATGTTTATTCATTGATTTATTTATTTCAAAAATTTCATCATAAAAATGCAGTTTTATTAAACAGAAATAAATAAGAATTTCAAATAAGTGGATAAAGGCTCAACTTTATTTAATAGAATGGTAGTCCATAAATGGCAGGACTCCATGGATCTTTACAAAGTTTGAAAATGGTAATTTACATGGAAAAGGGATACATTGAATACAATGACCACTACTCTCCCTACCAACTTTGAAATCCATTGTGCTTTTGTCTTCGGTTGAGAATGATGAATCAGAACCAATCGACTGAAAATGCTGCTTCAACGATCAGATCTAGCCGGATGCTGTTACTTGCCATAATCCCTAATTTTTTCCTAAATTTCCCCAAGGTGGGGTACTCAATCTATTGGGATGATTTTTCTGTTTTATGTCTCTAATTTTTTTCTGGACCGCCCTTTCGGGTTTTTAATCCACAGAGACGCTCATTTTTGCCTAAGCTGCCCTTTCGGGTTTTCAACTTAGCGAGTTGTTCTTTTCTTTTTTAGGCGAAGTATTTCTTGACTGAATCGACATTCACATGGCGAGTGAACTCTCCACCATCCATAGTTGTAAGAATCAATGCACCACCTAAGAACGCTCTCTTAATAACATATAGGCCTTCATAATTAGGAGTCCATTTGCCCATAGAATCAGGCTCGAAAGATAAAATCTTCTTGAGCACGAGGTCACCTTCTCGGAACACACGAGGCTTGACCTTCTTATTAAAAGCTTTCTTCATTCTCTGCTGATATAACTGACCATGAGACATGGAAGTCAATCTCTTCTCTTCAATCAAATTCAACTGATCAAACCTGGTCTGACACCATTCAGCCTCAGCCAACATGGCTTCCATCAATACACGCAAATGATGGGATCTCAACCTCTACGGGGATCAAAACTTCCATGCCATAAACAAGAGAGAAAGGGGTTGCCCGTATTAAAGTGCAGACGGATGTACGGTACCCATGTAAAGAAAATGGGAGCATCTCATGCCAATCTATGTATATCACAACCATCTTCTGGATAATCTTCTTGATGTTCTTGTTCGCAGCTTCAACAACCCCATTCATCTTGGGTTTGTATGGAGAAGAATTATTATGTGCAATATTGAAGTCTTTGCAAATGTATTCCACCATATTGTTTTTCAAGTTCGATCCATTATCATTAATGATCTTACTTGGTATACCATACCGGTGTAAGACCCTAATTTTGACCCTAAGACCCCTCATGCTCTTATCATCATATGCATTGGGATCACACCTTGACATCCTCCTTACCCCTCATTCACTGGGTTTGCATTGGGAGAGATCATCAAGCACCATGTGATTGTATCATATTTTGTTTTCTTATCATTTACTAACCAAAATACCAAAAATATGTCATTGTATAGTTTAACTCTTTCGTAGGTAGTGCACATGCTCACCTTTGATCTATCTAGCTTACATCTAGGGTTTAAGACCCTCATTGCAAGGAGCTCAATCAATATTTGGTTTACTATGGCTCTAATCATCATATATGAACCCCCATGATCTTCAAATTTTATTTTGATCAAGAAATCATCAAGAGTTTGGAGTTGGTTTGCCTTGGAAGCCCTAATTCATATGGGTATCTTGTGTGAGTTCTTCAACAAGTTTCTTCACCAATTGATCAAATATTTCAAGGTATACTTCAAATTTCATCATTTTATTCATATATGATCCTCCATGAGTCCCAAAAGTCAAGATAATGTCAAGCTAGCAAGTTGGTTCATGGTGGTTGACTAGAGGAATTCATCTGATCAAAACCGGGGTTCCCTAGACCCTATCTCCTACAAATTTTGTCATATGAAAATGATTCCAAGATAAACTTTACTCTACATGACATTCCAAACAAATTTAATGTTGAGGTCTAGAGCTAGTTTTGCTCGAAAAGTCATTTTTTATGGTGAAAGCTTATAAGTCATTTTGTCTAAACCCTAATTTGGAAGTCAACTTCCCAAGACCATAACTTGCTCATTTTGTATGAGATGAAATCCATTCAAGTTGCACAATAAAATTCAAGATGTCTACTTTAACTTTTATGTTTTGAGGAAGAGCAAATTCAACTTTTAAATGCATGTGATATGAGGAGACATTATAGGTCATTTTGGGTCAATACCATTGAACAAGTGATTTTCCTCAACTTCTAAAATGCATAACTCCTTCATAATAAATCTAAATAAGGTCAAATTTATGACCGATTTGAAGTACTTTGAGATAGATATAACTTTGATGAAGGAACTTGTCTCATTTGAAGTCCATAGAAAAAGTTACCCAAGGAGGAAGAAGTGAACATATGGCTTGACACTTAGATTTTTTTTTGATATGTTTGATTTCCAAAACTCCACCTAAAAACTCATCATGATCCAAGCCTGACATGAAAACATGTTAAACATGAAAGTTGTTCCTCTTGATCTAACCTTTCCAAAAAGTCCAATTTCATCCCATTTGGACAAAGTATGAGTGGCTTGCGCATGACTTAAAGTTGGATCACCATTTGGCATAATTGAACTTCCATCTTCCATACACAAATGCATGGCTTGTTAACATGACTTCAGCAATGCTTACACATGATTTTGGACCTGAATGAATCATTACATGGGCCTATAACACGCCCATGCATCCATGCAAAGCAAAGTTGCTATTTTTGAAAGTTTGAAACAAGTGTGCAAATAACAATGCCTTGGTTGTAAATAGAAGCCATTTCACTCAGAATTAAAGGGCCTTATGCGCCAACTTTGAATCCCTAGCCCTAAACACCTTCATTCAAAGGATAACCTTGAGGATTTCCATTGGAAATCGAGTTTGAATCTCCACTATTTTGAGATTCAAATCTCCAAGAGTCCTGCTTCTTTCTTGATTCATTTCTACTCCATCAAGCATCCAGAGCAAGGCTAAGCATAATTGAGAGCAAGATCGTGGCCATCTGAACCTACATTGAAGGTGATTTTCTCAATTTTTCATCTCTTCGATTCTCACTCAATTCTTTATAATTCTTCTTTATTTTTGGTTGTCTGAAGTCCTACCAATGTAGGCAAGAAGATTAAGTTGCTTTGAGGTCAAATCGAAGCAACTCAGATCATGATCCTTAAAATTCAACTCCCTGTATCTTTCAATATACTTGGAGTTCCTGAGCAATTTTACTTTAAATTCATGTCCTCCTTTTTTATTTTGGTGATGATTGAAGGTGGACCAGTCCAGTGAGGTCCACCGGAGAAGAAGACCGGAGCTCTGGCTCCGACGATGCGTTGACATGTCTCAGACCATAGGATCCTCTCATTTTGTTTTAATCTCACACGTTGGTTTTTCCACCTAAATTAATTAGGGAGATCAAGTGGTCCACGTATTTTAGCATTTTCTGATTTTTAGTTGAATTGCTTTATTTTCATTAATTCATATTAATTTTAATATTGATAAAAAAAAAGACTTTCACCAAAAAAATTTAAATAAATTCCTCATTCATTTTCTGAATTAAAATTATTTTTTGGATCATTATTAATATTTTTCATGATTTAATTGTTTTTGTGCATATTTTTAATTGTTTAAAAATACTTTTAAGTTTCCAAAAATGATGAAGTTTTTTCTCCAAGGTCCTTTGACCTTGTTTGACCTATGATAAATCTCATGGCCATTTATTTGGTGTTTTGATGAGGTTTTAGGATTTTGACCAACCATAATTTAATTTAATGCATTTTTTAATTGATTTTAACAGTTTAATTGCAAATAAATTATGTTGAGCTATTTGTGTTGACTTGTTGAGTTTGACTATTGTTATTGGGCCTTGGTCAAGGTTGATTTGAATTTGTTGAGTTAAAATCATTGGATTTAGGGGATTGATGAAATGTACATTTCATCTCCTAAAATGAATGGATGATTTTAATTTGATAAAAGTCCTCCTTTGACCAATTTGTGTTGATTCAATTTCCCCTCCCTCTTCATCTCAATCCTATTCTATTCCCATTCATTTATTTGACCTATGATATCTCAATATCCTAAGGCTAGTCGATTGCAAAATCAACATAAGTATGGATGAGATTAGGTCCACCCCTTTTGCCATTTTCGTTTTAGTGTGGTATATTTTAGGAGTATGGTTCATAATACCATATCTCTAACATGCATTAACACTAAAATTTCTATTGCCTGGCCTCAAATAGTTGTGACTTCTACATAAGTCCAATTACGATTGCTTAACATAGCGCTAAATTTGCTTTGTTGGAGATAATGGTGAAACAAATTGATTTCTTGGGGGGTTATGATGATTATGCACGTAATGTCATGTATGAAACATAAGTATCTTTTGATGTCAAAATCTCGAGAAGACGGAGGGAAGAAACTCTGGTGGGGAATATGCATTCTCGAAAAAATAGAAAAGACGATTTCCCCTAGCAACAACTAGGGAGGAAAAGAAGGTAATTCCTAGGAACGGATGGAATACCTAACTCTGGTGGGGAGATATAGATTCAGCGACGATTCCTAGCAACTTCTGGAATACTTGACATCTACTGGGGACCAACCAAGTAAGTTCAGCGATGATTCTTAGCGACGACTAGAATACCTAACTCAGTGGGGAATAAACAACTAGGTTCAACAATGACTCTAGAAACGACTGAAATACCTGACTTAGCTGAAGATAAACAAGGTACGGTGATAATTCTTAGCGATGGTTATGGGGGAAAGAAATCATTCAGTGATGATTCTCAATGATGGCTGGAATACCTGACTTGTCTGGGGATAAATAAGGTATAATGACGATTCTTAGCAACGACTAGAATACCTGAATCTGCAGAGGAAAGTACAAAGGCCTAATGATGATTCCTAGCAACGGCTGGAATGTCTGACATTTGTTGGGAAAATGAGCATATCAATGATGATTGCTCATGAAGGTAGGAATACCTGACTCATGCCAGGGAGGAAAGTCCAAAGGTGATTTCTAGCACTGGCTATGAATATTTGAGTCATCTTGGGGAATGAGCCCAAAATCCCTCGTGTTTAATAAAAAAGGGGAGAGTTTAATGACGAATCTTAACAACGATTAAGAAAATCTAACTCTGCAGGGATTAAAATGTTGTGACAACTCTCTGGAGTTATAAGAAGTACAAGGGAAATTCTTTTAGCAACGACTAAGAATACCTGACTCTTATGGGGGAAATCAATTGAGAGATAAAGTAACAGTTCATCGACGATTCCTAGCAACGACTAGAAATACCTGGCTCTGCTTTGGGGAGATATTGAATGTTGACTCTATTTGGGAAAATTCTTAACAACGGTTGGGAAATTCCGAATTTTGACATATCAATTGAGTGTATCTTTTCAAAAGATACTTATAATGTGATGTTATGTCTGCAAAATGTTTTTGCGTGTTCGGGCTATTGCAGGGGGTTATGCAAATGCTAGGTTTGCAAGTTGTGCCAAGTGTGATTGGGCTTGAAAGTGTTGTTAGGAAAGTGCGTTGACTTTCTGATGTCGGATAATCGGATTTTGATATCCAAGAAAGCACTAGGTGAAAAAGCTAAGGATTTTTGTTGGGGAAGAAATTTGATTGGCCAAGTCCACGGGGCTGTGTGGCGCTTTCAGGCAAGGGTACCAAACACATTTTAAGTTACCTTTAGATATTTATGAAAGATAAGTAATTAGATGTTATTTCCGTTAAAGTTTTTGTTTGAAAAATGTTGTTTTTATCAAGAAATTTCCAATGTAATATCATCATTTTTTTGGAAAAAGTCATATTTCACAGACAAAGCAGGAAAAGCAAAAATATTGAGCACGTATGAGGGAACTGATTTTATTGATAAACATCCCAAAAATGGGTGATTTTGTACAAATAAGCAATTCCTAAAAGAGAGGATTGAAAAAATAAATTGAAAAACTATAATGACAATGAAATATCTCGGATTACCACTAAATTCCAACTCTGATATAATCTTTATGCCTTTTCTTTCTATAGTGGTAAATTCATGACCACTGGGCTATTGATTAACTCAAAGTCAATAAAACCAGAGTCGCCACCGCGCTTTTATTTTTCCAATGGAAAAGGGAAAAGTACGAACGAAACCCAAAAATAAGAAGTTTTTAAATCAAAACTAATAAAATGTCAGAGATTACATGTAAGGGGGTTGGTTACACAGAGGGAAGGTATTAGCACCCAAAGTGTCCTAGGTACTCCTAGGGAGCCCTTTTTGTATTCAAGTGTTTTAGTTGAAAAAGATGTTTGCTAAAAATAGAATGAGGGGATGAGAAAAGAATTCATTATTCATAATTTTGTGTTTGACAAGACCTTAGGTCTTATGCCTACGTAGCAACGTAAAAATGAGGGATCAAAACCTCGTAGTTCGTGGTAAAAATTTCAAAGATGGATGGATTATTTTTAACAAAAGATTAAATATCTTTTGTTATCAAAGGGAGAATACTCAACCAAACATCCACCAATAATGAGGGATTTTCAACATTTAAGAGGGAGGGCTCCAACTTGGATTCAATCAAAAAGTATACCACTAACCCCTGATAAATGGAAAGGCTTACAATTAAAATATCATGGAATGAGAGAATTATATCTCAACCAAATATAACTAAAATCTAAATGCGTTCTTTTGAAAAGTTTAAAAGAAAAAGGCACAAAGTGGCCAAAATGATTAGATGAGGTTGTTAGTTCTTTTTGTTTTTCTGAAAATAAAGTAAATATGATTAAGTTCATTCACAAGTTTGATTAAGAAAATATTTAAAAAAAATAAATGGCACAAGGCCAGAGTTTCTACTCATTAAAACAAGTCTAAGTTGAAAATCACAAGCAAAGAAGTTTTGAAAATGAGGGAGAGATTTTGAAATTAAAGAAGTAGGAGGAGATGAAGGGACTATCCTAGACAATATTTAAAATAAGGAGATGAAGAGACTATCCAAGTTTCCTTTAAAGCATAGGGATGTTGCCTATTCTAAGTCCAAAGTCCAAATCAAGTCACAGACAAGGGTCCAACAGTCCACCAAATATATTTTTAGGTTTTTTTGTTTTTTATTAAGTGTTTTAAGGTCCTAAGACCACAAAAAAAAATCACAAGCACAAAATAGTGCAAGTACAAGATATGACTCAAGTGAGCAAAGTGAAAATGCCTGAAAACATAAACAAATTGTATGAATGTAAATGACAATGAATGATAAAGTGCATAAATTTAAATTGCATTAAAGTAAATGACATTAAAAATAAAGTCAATACAAAAGATGTTAGTCAATGTTAGTGGAAAAAGAAAATATTGAGTCATTTTTTGGAAAACACTTAACCATCCACTCACAAGCATGAAGATATGAACATAGACATCATTCATGAGAAGGGCTCCAACTTGGATAAATCATCAAGTATGTCACTAGCTCTCATAAATGGAAATGAGGTAAAATCATCACACAATACCATGAGGGATGGGAGACTTACAATCTCACTTACTAAAATGTTATTGCTTTTGGGACATATTTAGCGCTATATTAAGTAATCGTAATTGGACTTATGTAGAAGTCACAACTATCCGAGGCAGGGAAATAATAACAATATTGGTGTTAATGCATGCTAGAGATAAAGTTTCAAGGCAAAGCTCCTAAAGCATACCACACACAAAAATAAGAGGGGGTAAACATATCCCAATCAAGCTAATGTTGATTCATCTGACACATGGTCATTGATGAATCAAGTAGCATTTGAATATTTGAGAAGTCATTGGCCAATGAAGGGTAAGGGAAGAAAAGAGATGAAGATTAAGACATGAAGTGAAAAAGACTCCCAAATTGATCAAGGGATGAACTTCATTTGATCAATACCATCCATTCATTTCGAGAGATGAAGTTCAAACTTCATAAACCCCATAAATCCAATGGTATTGACCAAATAAATGTCCAATTCAACCAAGATCAAGGCCAAACAGAAGTTGAGTCAACACAAAGTCAAAACAAAAGCTCAACAAAATATTGAAGCAATTAAACAATTTAAGTTCAATTTTTAAATGAAGAAAAATACATTTTAAAAGGGGAAAAACCTTAAATCCCTTCAAATCACCAAAGAAATGGCCAAGGGATTTATCATAGTTCAAACAAGGTCAAAGGACCTTTGACTATTTTTTTTTGGTATTTTTTGAAAGTCAGAAGTATTTAAAATCAATTAAAAACAAGTCAAAAAACAATAAATTTCCTAAAGTATCAAAACTCAATCCCAAAAACAATTTTAATTTAGAAAATGGAAGAGGAAATTATTTGTGAAATTTTGGTGAATTTATAATGAATTGAAATTATAATGAATTTATCAAGAAAATGGTATTTAAAATATTAAATGGAAAATAAAATTAAATTAGAAAAACAAGGGCCATCAGATCTCCCTCATTAATTGAGGTGGCAGATTTGATGGCCAACATGCACTATTCACCAAACACCTCAGTCAACACGCATGTACACTTAGTAATCAGAATGGAGGAATGCGATTAAAATGTGGACCATGGATCAGATGGCTTGGACAATGCCAACGCACCACCGGAGCCCTAGCTCTGGTCATCTTCTCCGACCAGGTCACCGGACTGGTTAGGATCAAAGTGTCACCAAAATAAATGGATCATACACTATTTTGAAGAGAAAATCATGAGGATTTCAAATATGACCTCCAAAAATTTCAACTCCCATTCTATAATGAGAAATGTGGAGTTGAAAATTGAGGTATGCAAACTAAGTTGCTTCGATTCAACCTCAAAGTAACTCAATATCAATGCCTACATTGGTAGGACTTCACCTAACCATAAATCAAGCAAAAAAATTAAGAAATAAGAAAGAATTGGAGAGTTGAAAATTTGGAAAATTCACCTTCGGGTTGTACTGATGAGGCTAAATCTTGATGCAATTCCACTTAGGCTTGCTTCCTCTTGCTCACAGGAGATGATTAGAATGAAAAAGGTATTTAATCCTTGGAGTTATAGTTCAGAAACATAAATTGAACTAGAAGCTCGATTTCAATGAAATCTACAAGGTATTCTATGCAATGTGGCTATGGGATTATTGAGCAAAGCTTGGGCAAGGGTCCTCCCCAATTATGAGGCCATGGAGTTCAATTTATAGGCAATGCAATTCATTTCTACACCATTTGAAATTTGAATCCAAAAATAGTAATTGATGTGCATGGATGCATGGGTATATGTTTAGGCCTAAATGATGATTGTAATCAGTCCAAATTCATGCACAATTGATGCTGAGATTACAATATCAGGCCATGCAAAGGTGTGTAATTTTTGAGTTCAAAAGTTGCCAAATTGGGCCACGCAAAGAAGCCATGCGCAAGTCCCTCAATACTTTTCCAAATTGAGTGATCTTGAGCTATTTTTAAAGCTACCATGAAGGGGAACAACTTTGATGTTGGGAGTTGTTCCATTTTAAGCTTGGAACATGATGAATTCTGACCTTGAAGTTGGAGGAATCAAACATCCTTGAAAATTTTCTAAGTTAAAAGTCAAATGACCCCCTTTCCCACCATGAATAACTTTTTCTATGAGATTCAAATGACTTTGTTTCCTTCTAAAAAGTTGTATATATTTCAATTATATTCAATTTGGTCACAAATTGGATACCATTTGGAGCTTGAATGATGGAGTTATGGGTTTTAGAAATTGAGGAAAATTGCATGTTCAATGATGAGGACCAAAATGGACCTATAATGTTTCCTCATGGAACATGCCCTTTAAAGTTGAATTTTTCAAATAAGAAAAGTTTACTAAGACATCTTGAAATTGATCATGAAACTTGGATCATCTTCATATCATAAAAATTGAGCAAGTTATGATTCTTGGAAGTTGACCTTCTATCTAGGGCACAAACAAAATGACCTATAATCTTTCACCATAAAAAAGGACTTTCAAAGAAAAATTATCTCTTTATGCCAACATGAAAGTTGTTTGGAATTCCATAGAGTAACTTTTCTCTTGGAATAATTTTCATATAACAAAAATTGTAGGAGATAGGGTCTAGGGAACCCTAGATTTGATCAGTTGACTTTTTTGGTCAACCTCCTCGAACCAACTTGCAAACTTGAAGTTATTTTGCTATTTGGGGATCATGGAGAATCATATATGCTTATGATAAAGTTAAAAGAAATATCCCATAATATCTTTGACGAAATGTTGAATAAACTTGCTGAGGAAGGCATACAAGATCCCCAGATGAATTAGGGCTTCCTTGACAAACAAGCTTCAAACTCTTGATGAATTCTTGATCATAATAACAAATGAAGAATATGGGGATCCATGTATGATTCTTAGAACCATTGTGGACCTTTTCTTGCTTAATCCCTTGCACCGAGGGTCTCAAACCCTAGTTGTGAGCTTGATGAGGCACAAGTGGATACACATACTTCCTACAAAAGAAACAAAGCTACACTAGACATATTTGTGGTATTTTGGTTAGTAAACAAAAGAAAAATAAAGTATGATACAAAATGTTTGGTGATCTCTCCTAATGCAAACCCAGTGAATGATAGATGAGGAGGATACCAAGATGTGATCCCAATGCCAATGCAAATATAATGAGATGGCATGAGGGATCTTAAGGTCAAAAATAGGGTCTAACAATTGCCTCTATTTAAGGTCATTATACCCGGGGACGTGAAGGTTAAAATCTTCATATCAACGCGGTAGAATGGACTTAAATAATAACATCAAGAAACAAATTTTGGTCCCTAAGAGACCTCATGATGCATATGATATGAATGGAAAAATAATCTTTGTGGGGGGCAATATTGCCACAAAGGAAAAGAATCCGGGAGAGATTGAAAGTCCACAAGAGTATAATGCATTCCATAAGGAAAACTCACTGAGGAGACAAAGACTCTGGGGATAAAAAAATTATGCGTAGGCCAGACTACGACTTAAAAATTGTTTGAGACATGATGGG
Source organism: Lathyrus oleraceus (assembly GCF_024323335.1). NCBI lineage: Eukaryota > Viridiplantae > Streptophyta > Magnoliopsida > Fabales > Fabaceae > Lathyrus > Lathyrus oleraceus. The sequence goes on from NC_066579.1 coordinate 146,498,205, forward strand.
ATTTCCATGAAAATAAATCAATGGAAAGACTCTGACTGGGAAGGAACCTGTATGTATCGGAATAAAACCAACACAATAAGAAACAATCACTAGGGAAAGGCGTAAATTAGAACGAAGCTGAAATACCCAAACACAAAAGGAAATTCAATTTCACAAAGAAATACGATCCAACCTCAACTAAGGAATAAAAACTTCAACAAAAGAGTAAAAGAGATATATTATCTACCACTTATTACTGGGTAGGAAGATAATACACTCGGGCAGACGGAAATTCATTACCGGTTAAGGTAAACATATCACGGATGACTCACTGAGAAAGATGAGGAATATTCATTACCAGTTACTGGGTAAAAATATCCTATTGGAGAAAAATGAAGAAATAAGATTTACAACTACCTGTGGGGATAGAAGACCGAAGGAAGAATATCTGTTACTTGTTAGGGTAAACATATCAAGGATAGACTGCCAAGGAGAAATGGATTTACAACTACCAGTTACTGGGTAGAACACCGAAGGAAGAATATATGTTACCGGTTAGGGTAACAATATCAAGTATAAACTTGTTAGGGAGAATATTCATTATGGGTTAAGGTAAACATATCAAGGATAGACTCGCAAAGAAATAGAGTTTATATCTACCGAAATTAGGTAGAATACCGAAGAGAGAATACCAGTCACCAGTTAAGGTGAACATATCAAGAATAGACTCAGAAGGAATAATATATGTCACTAGTTAATATGAACATATCAAGGATAGACTACCAAAAGAAATAGGGTTTACATCTATCGGTTATTGGGTAGAAGACCAAAGAGAGAATATCTGTGACCGGTTAAGGTGAACATATCAAGGATAGACTTGTAGGGAAACGAAAACGAATCCGCTGGAGAAATGAAAGAAGTAAATTACCTTTAACCGGTTAGGGTAAATTAATACAGGTAAAGTACTCAACATTAAGAAGGATATTACCAGTTACTAGGTAATAAACTCTTGTGGGAACAAAAGATCTATCTATGTAAGAACTAGAAAGAAACGGTTAAACTAGACTCAACCCAATAAGGATATAATTCAAGGGGAGTGGTCCCATCCAGATAATGAACTGGGAAGGAAACATATATAATAATCATCCACGAGGAAATAACTCAGTGGGGAAGAAGAAAGGGTAAGCTCTTTCGGCTTAAGGGGCTGACAATCTACATTGAAGGAGGACAAACACAACCAAATCTGCGTAGGGAAATGATATCACCAAAGCAGGGGATCTGAAAAAATTAGGTCAATGTGTAAAAATGCACAATGAAATATCTGATACTATGTTTATGCATGAATATATATATATATGATTATGCTGACAAACGAGCACAAAGGATACAACAGGAAGATCCAATCATCATAACTAGATACTCGACTAATCTCAACAAGATGGGAACACCAACTGGAGAACCTGCTAGGGATGAAAATAAATCATCGAGGATACAAATCCTATCCTCAAAAATTCAATACCCTGGGAATAGCACACAACCAACACTCAAGGAAGACTAGGGATATAACAATCCAAATCAAATGATAAACTCTAGTTGTGGAAAGGCATGGAGAACATGCATCCGACCCAAAACTGTTGAAGAGTCACTGCTCAGAGGAAATAAGGAATGTATATATATATATATATATATATATATATATATATATATATATATATATATATATATATATATATATATATATATAGCAACCATGGGGATCAAAACAGTTCCAACTTCCAAAACTCGACTCTCAAAAAGAGGAGGAAATAACTGCTAGGGGATAAGCAAAGATCTGCAAAAATCTTACTTAAAGCTCAAACTCTCGGGGAAAGGAGAAAATACAGCTTAGCAACTCCATTGGGGAACGAAAGCACTGTTGAGGACATCAACCAACATGCTGAGAAAAAGAGAGATCTGTTGAGGATCCACATCTTCAAGCTGAGGGATAAATATATATACTTCAAATCCACAAGTCAACGTTACGGGGAATTTTAGGTCAACACCATATCAAATGTGAGACAACCCTACAAGAAACGGCTACATCAATGCTGCTCAGAACCAAAATATTGCCTGAATGGGGAGGTTTTTCATCAGAAGAGGAAACTCCACGGGGAATCCATATCACAAAAAGAGGTAAAACTCTCAGTGGGGAACCATACAACTTACTGGGGATTCCATCAATCAATATCAACTCTGTGGGAGCTTTACCGGGGAATAAAATATGCTAGGACAAATCAAGCGCCACACAAGGATGCAAACAACAACAAATTCCTCAAGAGGAAAAAAACAGTCACAATACTCTTCTTAGAGATTGAGAAATGAACTAATTCCAAGGTACCAAAATCAACCTGCATGCAGAAACTCACAAAGGTAGAAACCATGCCACGACTATGCAACCACCAAATAAAGGTGTCGGGGATCAGACAACCAAATAAAGGTTTCACTGGAGATCCAGGGTTCAATAAATCAAGGATGAAAATCCATGAAGGCCTCAGCTGGGGAAGGAGTCATGAACTACAAGGAGATTAACACATCAACTCTATTAGGGATGAATGACAGCTACTTAGATAAGGCATCAATGCTTTACACGTTAAGACTTACCATTCTCAGATTGTTGTTGACATTCTTTTTTGAATTCAACGTTCTTAAAGTAAATGCCTTATTATTTCAAAAAAATGTTTATTCATTGATTTATTTATTTCAAAAATTTCATCATAAAAATGCAGTTTTATTAAACAGAAATAAATAAGAATTTCAAATAAGTGGATAAAGGCTCAACTTTATTTAATAGAATGGTAGTCCACAAATGGCAGGACTCCATGGATCTTTACAAAGTTTGAAAATGGTAATTTACATGGAAAAGGGATACATTGAATACAATGACCACTACTCTCCCTACCAACTTTGAAATCCATTGTGCTTTTGTCTTCGGTTGAGAATGATGAATCAGAACCAATCGACTGAAAATGCTGCTTCAACGATCAGATCTAGCCGGATGCTGTTACTTGCCATAATCCCTAATTTTTTCCTAAATTTCCCCAAGGTGGGGTACTCAATCTATTGGGATGATTTTTCTGTTTTATGTCTCTAATTTTTTTCTGGACCGCCCTTTCGGGTTTTTAATCCACAGAGACGCTCATTTTTGCCTAAGCTGCCCTTTCGGGTTTTCAACTTAGCGAGTTGTTCTTTTCTTTTTTAGGCGAAGTATTTCTTGACTGAATCGACATTCACATGGCGAGTGAACTCTCCACCATCCATAGTTGTAAGAATCAATGCACCACCTAAGAAGGCTCTCTTAATAACATATAGGCCTTCATAATTAGGAGTCCATTTGCCCATAGAATCAGGCTCGAAAGATAAAATCTTCTTGAGCACGAGGTCACCTTCTCGGAACACACGAGGCTTGACCTTCTTATTAAAAGCTTTCTTCATTCTCTGCTGATATAACTGACCATGAGACATGGAAGTCAATCTCTTCTCTTCAATCAAATTCAACTGATCAAACCTGGTCTGACACCATTCAGCCTCAGCCAACATGGCTTCCATCAATACACGCAAATGATGGGATCTCAACCTCTACGGGGATCAAAACTTCCATGCCATAAACAAGAGAGAAAGGGGTTGCCCGTATTAAAGTGCAGACGGATGTACGGTACCCATGTAAAGAAAATGGGAGCATCTCATGCCAATCTATGTATATCACAACCATCTTCTGGATAATCTTCTTGATGTTCTTGTTCGCAGCTTCAACAACCCCATTCATCTTGGGTTTGTATGGAGAAGAATTATTATGTGCAATATTGAAGTCTTTGCAAATGTATTCCACCATATTGTTTTTCAAGTTCGATCCATTATCATTAATGATCTTACTTGGTATACCATACCGGTGTAAGACCCTAATTTTGACCCTAAGACCCCTCATGCTCTTATCATCATATGCATTGGGATCACACCTTGACATCCTCCTTACCCCTCATTCACTGGGTTTGCATTGGGAGAGATCATCAAGCACCATGTGATTGTATCATATTTTGTTTTCTTATCATTTACTAACCAAAATACCAAAAATATGTCATTGTATAGTTTAACTCTTTCGTAGGTAGTGCACATGCTCACCTTTGATCTATCTAGCTTACATCTAGGGTTTAAGACCCTCATTGCAAGGAGCTCAATCAATATTTGGTTTACTATGGCTCTAATCATCATATATGAACCCCCATGATCTTCAAATTTTATTTTGATCAAGAAATCATCAAGAGTTTGGAGTTGGTTTGCCTTGGAAGCCCTAATTCATATGGGTATCTTGTGTGAGTTCTTCAACAAGTTTCTTCACCAATTGATCAAATATTTCAAGGTATACTTCAAATTTCATCATTTTATTCATATATGATCCTCCATGAGTCCCAAAAGTCAAGATAATGTCAAGCTAGCAAGTTGGTTCATGGTGGTTGACTAGAGGAATTCATCTGATCAAAACCGGGGTTCCCTAGACCCTATCTCCTACAAATTTTGTCATATGAAAATGATTCCAAGATAAACTTTACTCTACATGACATTCCAAACAAATTTAATGTTGAGGTCTAGAGCTAGTTTTGCTCGGAAAGTCATTTTTTATGGTGAAAGCTTATAAGTCATTTTGTCTAAACCCTAATTTGGAAGTCAACTTCCCAAGACCATAACTTGCTCATTTTGTATGAGATGAAATCCATTCAAGTTGCACAATAAAATTCAAGATGTCTACTTTAACTTTTATGTTTTGAGGAAGAGCAAATTCAACTTTTAAATGCATGTGATATGAGGAGACATTATAGGTCATTTTGGGTCAATACCATTGAACAAGTGATTTTCCTCAACTTCTAAAATGCATAACTCCTTCATAATAAATCTAAATAAGGTCAAATTTATGACCGATTTGAAGTACTTTGAGATAGATATAACTTTGATGAAGGAACTTGTCTCATTTGAAGTCCATAGAAAAAGTTACCCAAGGAGGAAGAAGTGAACATATGGCTTGACACTTAGATTTTTTTTTGATATGTTTGATTTCCAAAACTCCACCTAAAAACTCATCATGATCCAAGCCTGACATGAAAACATGTTAAACATGAAAGTTGTTCCTCTTGATCTAACCTTTCCAAAAAGTCCAATTTCATCCCATTTGGACAAAGTATGAGTGGCTTGCGCATGACTTAAAGTTGGATCACCATTTGGCATAATTGAACTTCCATCTTCCATACACAAATGCATGGCTTGTTAACATGACTTCAGCAATGCTTACACATGATTTTGGACCTGAATGAATCATTACATGGGCCTATAACACGCCCATGCATCCATGCAAAGCAAAGTTGCTATTTTTGAAAGTTTGAAACAAGTGTGCAAATAACAATGCCTTGGTTGTAAATAGAAGCCATTTCACTCAGAATTAAAGGGCCTTATGCGCCAACTTTGAATCCCTAGCCCTAAACACCTTCATTCAAAGGATAACCTTGAGGATTTCCATTGGAAATCGAGTTTGAATCTCCACTATTTTGAGATTCAAATCTCCAAGAGTCCTGCTTCTTTCTTGATTCATTTCTACTCCATCAAGCATCCAGAGCAAGGCTAAGCATAATTGAGAGCAAGATCGTGGCCATCTGAACCTACATTGAAGGTGATTTTCTCAATTTTTCATCTCTTCGATTCTCACTCAATTCTTTATAATTCTTCTTTATTTTTGGTTGTCTGAAGTCCTACCAATGTAGGCAAGAAGATTAAGTTGCTTTGAGGTCAAATCGAAGCAACTCAGATCATGATCCTTAAAATTCAACTCCCTGTATCTTTCAATATACTTGGAGTTCCTGAGCAATTTTACTTTAAATTCATGTCCTCCTTTTTTATTTTGGTGATGATTGAAGGTGGACCAGTCCAGTGAGGTCCACCGGAGAAGAAGACCGGAGCTCTGGCTCCGACGATGCGTTGACATGTCTCAGACCATAGGATCCTCTCATTTTGTTTTAATCTCACACGTTGGTTTTTCCACCTAAATTAATTAGGGAGATCAAGTGGTCCACGTATTTTAGCATTTTCTGATTTTTAGTTGAATTGCTTTATTTTCATTAATTCATATTAATTTTAATATTGATAAAAAAAAAGACTTTCACCAAAAAAATTTAAATAAATTCCTCATTCATTTTCTGAATTAAAATTATTTTTTGGATCATTATTAATATTTTTCATGATTTAATTGTTTTTGTGCATATTTTTAATTGTTTAAAAATACTTTTAAGTTTCCAAAAATGATGAAGTTTTTTCTCCAAGGTCCTTTGAACTTGTTTGACCTATGATAAATCTCATGGCCATTTATTTGGTGTTTTGATGAGGTTTTAGGATTTTGACCAACCATAATTTAATTTAATGCATTTTTTAATTGATTTTAACAGTTTAATTGCAAATAAATTATGTTGAGCTATTTGTGTTGACTTGTTGAGTTTGACTATTGTTATTGGGCCTTGGTCAAGGTTGATTTGAATTTGTTGAGTTAAAATCATTGGATTTAGGGGATTGATGAAATGTACATTTCATCTCCTAAAATGAATGGATGATTTTAATTTGATAAAAGTCCTCCTTTGACCAATTTGTGTTGATTCAATTTCCCCTCCCTCTTCATCTCAATCCTATTCTATTCCCATTCATTTATTTGACCTATGATATCTCAATATCCTAAGGCTAGTCGATTGCAAAATCAACATAAGTATGGATGAGATTAGGTCCACCCCTTTTGCCATTTTCGTTTTAGTGTGGTATATTTTAGGAGTATGGTTCATAATACCATATCTCTAACATGCATTAACACTAAAATTTCTATTGCCTGGCCTCAAATAGTTGTGACTTCTACATAAGTCCAATTACGATTGCTTAACATAGCGCTAAATTTCAACCCAAAAGCATAGCATTCTAGTAAGTGAGATTGTAAGTCTCCCCCCTTTCATGGTATTGTGTGGAAACTTGGCCTTTTTTCCTTCCTTTAGAAGATGTCTTGGTTCAAGGATCCATGCTTGTGAATAGAGGGTTGAGTGTTCTCCAAAGAATGACTTGAACATTGAAAAGCAAAAGCAATACTAACTTCTAATCAACTAACATTCAACTAACATTTAATTTCAAGCACTTTACTTTTATGCACTTTAAATTCAAGTTTTTATTCATTTTCCATTATTCATACCATTTAACTTGTTCAGTTTAATGTCATTTTCACTTTGCTCACTTGAGCCATATCTCGTGATTATATTGTGATTGTATATACTTGTTTGTGTATTTTGTTTGTGTTTGTGGTCTTTTGACCTTAAAAAAGGATTTATGTAGATTGTTGCTTTTGATCGGAGACATTGGACTTAGAATTAGGCAACATCCCCTATGCAAAAGGACTTGGCCAATGCCGACTTTTCTGAAATCAAGTACCTGTGAAGTGAACTTTCATCTGAAGCAAGTGTTGAGATCCCACTTGAGTTCGTTTTCTACATGGTCTTATTGGAGCTGTTACTTTGAACCAGTGACTAATGCCTATCTCTGAGTCATTTGATGCATGGAAAATTATGAATAAGATCATAAAGTTTCTAGCTTGGATGTGGATATCTTTATTTGATGCCTTGCTCTTCACCTTGCTATTTTGTGTATTGATATTGCTTGATTCAAAAGTCCAAGGGAAATTTGGGTTTCTGTATGACATTCTTGTCTATTGGATTGCATCCCATTTATCAGATCTTTTCAACTCTTAACTTTTAAATTTCTGCTTAGGATTAGTCTCTTCATCTCCTCCCACTTCTTTAATTTCAAATCTCTCCCTCTTTTTAAAATCTTCTTTGCTTGTGTTTTCTAAACCTTGACTTTATTGCAAATTAGAAACTTTGGCCTTATGCCATTACATTTTTAAACTCTTTTCTTAATCAAACTTGTAAATGAATCTAACTCAATTGACTTAAAATTTCAAAAGACAAAAAGAACTAACACTCATTCAAATCTTTTTAGGCCTTTTGTGCCTTTGTTAAACTTAAAATTTTATTAAAAGCAATGCACTCACTTTGAAATTATTACCACGAACTACGAGGTTTTGATCCCTCATTTTATGTTGGTACATAGGCACAAGTCTGAAGGTCTTCTCAAACACAAAAATATAATTAATGAATTCTTTTCTCATCCCTCCACTCTATTTATCGCAAACATCATTTTGTACAAAAACACATATGCACACAAAAAGGGCTCCCTAGGAGTACCTAGAACACTTTGGGTGTTAACACCTTCCCTCCGTGTAACCAACCCCCTTACCTGTAATCTCTGGCATTTTATTAGTTTTTATTTGAAAACTTCTTATCTTTGGGTTTTGTTCGTACTTTTCCCTTTTCCCTTGGAAACAATAAAAGCGCGGTGGCGACTCTGGTTTTATTGACGTTAAGTTTATCCATAGCTTAATGGTCATGAATTTACCGCTATAGAAATTAAGTGGTGACTCGGCTGGGGAGTAGTCTCCAGTGGGTTTAGCCTACTTTTTGTGTGTATATATTTATATATTTGATGTTTGTATATTTGTTTGTATGATATAATCTGCTTGTTGTGCTTGGTGATCTTTGAGTGGTGAGATTAAGATAGGAGGATGGTATAGTCATGTTTGACTTGTGTGCAGTACTCCTTAACAAGATGGCTTGAGATCCATCTACTTAGTCGAGACCCTTTTGGAGTTATGAATGTCACACAAGTTATTTGTGGTTAGGCATTACTCTTTCTGATTTGGGGTCCGAGAAGCTGAGAACCGTAGAACATTTAACCCATCTTGGCCTATTTAGGATGTAGTGCGGAGACTGTTCAAGTGTAGACTTGATAACAATTGTTACGTGATACTACACTCAGACGAGTTTCTCTTGATAATATTATGGGTTGATGAGTCTGTCATCCTAACCTGTAATATCCGATAGATGGAATTAAGACTCTGGGAACTTTTTAGAACATGATCTACAGGTTTTTATCCTTAGCACACTCCTTTGGGATAGTTTTTAACCTGACTCCGTGCTCGTGACTCACAACAAACCCGTGATTCTTGGTTGATCCAATCAAGTCTTGTCAATATCAATGGAACTTGGGTGTTGATAAGGTGAAAACCATAATCCACCAAAATGGATGATTGATCTTGACAATGACTTGATTCATCCCTTGACCTTTATTTGCTTGCCTTGTGTGTGATCCCTTATTTGTGATTGTTTCATTCATGCATTCACGCGCATCATAACGATCATCACACAAAAAATAACTTCAAGGAACTGAGGTTTTATTTGCAAATATTTTCAGACCATGGATTATGGACGAAGGAACACTAAGAAGTATAGTTTCAGATGTCCATATTTGGAAGAGTTAAGGAAGCTATCATCTTTTGTATTAGATCCCTTGGACTTCAAGCAACATCATGGGAAGCTTCTATCTGTGTTATTTGCTGATGTGGTCGAAGGAATTCTGAGTGTTTTGGTTTAGTTCTATGACCCTCTCTATCGTTGCTTCACTTTTCCTGATTATCAGCTTGTGCCTACGTTAGAGGAGTATGCCCATCTCTTGGGGATACCTGTTTCTGACAAAGTGCCTTTTAGTGGATTGGAAGAGATTCCTAGATCTCATATTATAGTTGAAGCTCTTCGTCTAAAGAAGACTGATATTGATGCTCATTGGGTGAAGAAAGGAGGAATGTTTGGGTTGACTTCTGAGTTCCTCATCAAGGAAGCTACTGTCTTTGCTCAAGTTGGTAGTGTGGATGCTTTTGAAGCTATATTCGTGTTGCTCATCTATAGGTTGGCTTTTTTACCTAACATTGAAGGTTTTGTTGATGTTAACGCCATTAGAATCTTCTTGATTAGGAATCCTGTGGCTACTTTGTTGGGTGATATGCATTTCTCTTTGCATCTAAGTAATTCTAAGGGTGGTGGAACTATTTTCTACTGTGTTCCTCTTCTGTACAAGTGGTTTGTTTCGCACTTGCCTCAGACGCATGCTTTTATGGAGAACAAACTGTAAGTTTAAGGAGTTCCTTAAAGGGGGGGGGGTGAATGAGGCACTAAGTTGGTTTTCCGATTTTTTTACGGTTTATGAATTTAATTTTCTTGAGATGCGTATGTGATGAAAAGCGGTAAAGTGTGTAAAGTAAAGAACACCACGATGTATAGTGGTTCCCCTCACAGATTGAGAGTACTCCATGCCCCTTTCAACCCGAAAGAGAATTCACTATAATGTTAGATTCCTAGACAAGACACCTTAAGGCCTTTCTATCTAATTCTAACACACCAAGAACAATACTCTTGGATTTACAATGTTTAAAGTCCAATCGAGACTCAATTTCTCACAAAAGGACCTCTTGCATCCACACACCGGATAGCAAGGATAAAACCTTACAAACTTATTCTTATCAATCCTAAAAAGAAGTTGTTATCAAGAAATACAATCATGAATTTTTATAGAAGATGAAATAGTTGGAAATTTGAAGTATATCAATTTATCAATTGATCTTCTCCTTTGTAACACTCAATTCTCATAATAATTATACAAGTGTTCTTTGTATGAAATGAAACTATGATGCTTAAAAAGAAAGTTTATGCAAGGTTTCACTCTTAGGAAAATTTGGAAGAACACTTAAAAATGTTTGAGGGAATGTGTGTAATTGATTTGAAATTTTTGCAAGGAGGTGAATTTAAAATCTGGAAAAATGATATATATATATATATATATATATATATATATATATATATATATATATATATATATATATATATATATATATATATATATATATATATATATATATATATATATATATTGTCTAAACACCTCAAATGGATGCAATTACCTAGAGGATGCCATGGTTCATGGTAAAGAAAATATAAAAGTTTCCATGAAGAGATGCACTGATTTTTGCCTCTAGTTCAGTGGTAATCGATTACCTTAATATGGGTAATCGATTACTTGCCTCCAACATGCAAATATATTTGAATTTTTCACAGAGTAATCGGTTACCTTAAAATGGATAATCGATTACTTCATCTCAGATTTGAAAAATAGTTTAAAGAATGAAGTGTTATGATTTTTTTTATGCATAAAAATACTTTCAATGATTATGGCATGAATGAGACATGTTTTGCATACTTGTATAATCATCTAGAGGTCAAGTGTTATACCTATTTATTTGAAATACGAATCTTCATGAGTTTCATCGAGACTTGATCATATAGTTGAAAACTTCCTTCATGAGCTTGAATCTTGATCAATCCTTTTTGTTAATCAATCTTAGACTTGTAGAGAAGTTTGTTGTTATCAAAACATTTGAGAAGTCATGTCTTCACAATCTCCCCCTTTTTGATGATGACAACCCAAAAGAATGAAAGTTCGATCCAAGCATGTCTCTCTAGCAAATGCTCCCCCTTAATTGATGTTCCCCCTTAATTTTTGGTTTAAGGAGTCTTTTGAAATCTGCATTTTGTTAGAGAGAAACAAGAAAACAAGGAAATAACACAATAACAATCTCTTCTCCCCCTTTATCATTAACAAAAAGGGTGAAATAAGGAAATAAGTAACAATATGCAAACAACATACACCAAGCACCACATAACACAAGAATGAAACAAAAGATAATACAAACATAATATAAAATTATGGAAGAAACAGTGGTAATCGATTACTCTAAAAAGGGTAATCGGTAACACAGATTAAAAATGCGTGAGGAAGGCAAAAACATGCAGGGTAAATGATTACCCAATATGGAGTAATCGGTTACACAGTTTAAAAACTCGTGAGGAAGACAAAAACATGAAGGGTAATCGATTACTCTAAAAAGGGTAATCGGTTACACAGTTTAAAAATGCGTGAGGAAGGTAAAAAGTTCATATACACATTTTAAAGAGAAATTTCACAAATAAAAAAATTAAAAGCTTGTGTACCTTGGCCTCATTAAAAAATTATAGAAGATTTATATATCACCTTCATCCAAAATGCCAAGTTCTCTTCGAATCATATAAAATGGTTCTTTTACGAGTGGTTTTGTGAAAATGTCCGCTAATTGATTATGAGTATCGACAAAGGTAACTTCAACATTGCCTTTAAGCACATGATCACGAAGGAAGTGGTGTCGAATGTCTATGTGTTTAGTCCTTGAGTGCATGACAGGATTCTTTGTAATATTAATCGCATTTGTGTTGTCGCATCGGAGTGGTATGCATCCAAGATCGATTCCATAGTCATTTAATTGTTTCTTTAGCCAAAGATTCTGTGCACAACAACTACCCGCTGCTATGTATTTTTCTTCAACCGTACTAAGAGCAACACATGCTTGTTTCTTACATGACCATGATACTAATGCATTAACAAGGATGTGACACGTTCCACTAGTACTTTTTCTGTCTGTTTTACAACCTGCATAATCCACGTCAGAATAACCAATTAACTTACAAACACTACCTTTAGGATACCATAAGCCAACGTTGGTTGTTCCTTTTAGATACTTCATGATTCTTTTGACCTCCGTGTGTAAGACCCTAATTTTGACCCTAAGATCCCTCATGGCATCATATCATTGCTCATGCATTGTCTCAAGGATCATAGCATGTTTGGCTCCTTAACCCTAGGGTTGGGACTTGTGTGAGTGGTTTGAGACCACCAAGCATGCTTGTATTATACATTATTGCTTTTCTTTTTTTTATTACTAACCAAAAGCATAAAAATCTGTCACTAACTCTTTTTGTTTTGAAGCTCAAGTGATCATGTGCTCCCATGCTCCTATGAGGCTCCTAAGCCCAACGAAATGGCCAAATGCAGATGAGGAAAAGCATGACAATGGTCCACAAATCTCCTAATCATCATACATGTCTCCCAAGTATCTCAATTTTCCAATTTTATCAAGATAACCCAAAGGGCTTGAAGATTGTTTCCCAAGGAAACCCTGATTTCACTATGCTTTTAGTGTGCCTTGCCCATGAAGAAATCTCAACCTCTGATCAAATTTAACCAAGGGAAGTAATTTCATTAATCATTTTATGCATATATGAGCCTATTTGAGGATCCTCAATCATTTATTCATCAAGATTGGAAGTTTGGCCTTTAGAAATTGACTAGTCAAGTCATCTGACTAAACTGAGGATCACCGAGATATAATTTTTGATGTGTTTATCAAATGAAGATGACCCCAAGAGAAAAAATATTCTTAAGAACCATATGAAAAACTTTCATGTTCATCAAAAATCCATTTTAAACTTTTAAGGTCATCATTCATTTCAAAACATTATAGGTCATTTTGAATGAAACCCTAATTTTAGGTCAACTTCCCAAGGACCTAACTTCCTTATTTTTTTATGATTTTTAGGTAAGACCAAATGCATTGGAAATATTAAGATGTATACTTAAAATGTTATGTTGGAAACAATGTCATAATCCAAAAATAAATACATGTGATAATACAAAACATTATAGGTCACATTGGACCTAAATCATTGAATTCGAAAAAGTACCCAACTTCAAATGCCCATAACCCGGTCATGAAAAATCCAAATTATGCACAATTTGAGTCTAAATTGATCATCTTGAAAAGATATATAACTTTGATGTTGGAGGTTTTTTCATTTGAAGCTTGCATCATGCAAACAGAGGGGCTTGAAGAGGCTTACTTTTGGTGAAATTTTCAAAGGGTGACTTAGACATGTTTTGTGCCCAAACTTTCACAGCCAGGTTTCATTAATTTCCAAATGCCAAATGAATTTTTGCCCAACATGACTTTTGTTCCTTATTTCAAGGGCTTTCCAACCATTACTCACATTACTTTTTTGGACTTTCCATGTGTGAGTTTCAAAGAGCTCTTTCTTTATGTTCATTTTTGCATTTCCTGGTGAAACTTAATGGGCAAACCATTTCCTTCCAAATTACACGTCCAATTCCATTTCAATTGGTTTCAGCATGGTTTAGCACCCATTATTGGGCCTCACATACGCCTGTACAGGACCATGCACCAAAGTTCAAATTGCCATGCACACGAGGGAATCATGAGCTCAGCCACATTTCAGCTATAAATAAGAGCTCCCTCTCATTCATTCATAAACCTTGTGGAGACCTGAAATGCTGCAGCACTAAAATCCCATCCCATACCAAAGGAATTTTCAGATTTTTCTCTCATTTTCAAGCTTGAAATTCAACATCATTAGTTGATTTTCAAAGCTCAAATCCTTAGCTTATCATCTCCATTCCATCTCCAGAGAAAAAAGGGATCAAGATCTTGAAGAATTCGTGACCTTAAGAGCTCCATTTTAGAGGTAGAACTTCAAACTTTTTGGATCTAGATCTTGCAATTCAATGTAGTTTTCTTTGGTTTGTGTGGTTTTCTGAAGTTCTCACACTTGAGGCAGGCCAATGGTGGTCTCAATTTTCCATTTCGTACACTTTCAGTTTGAACACCATGATCTTCCATCTCACATTTCTCTCAAAATAGGAAAGGTGAGGAAGATCCATGGATACAGTGGTGATGTACATCACCTGAGCTTCAATTAGATGTCCTTGTTTTTTGTTTTCGTTACAATTTTTTTTCTGCAAGTGGTGGCCGGAATCTGGTATCTCACCGGAGAAGATGGTGGTTTCCACCACCATCACCACGTGTGCACTTTCCTGACCATTGGATTGTCATGCCACGTTATAATCCTGATCGTTCCTTATGTTTACTTATTTTAATTCAACATGCCGCTCGTTTGACTCAAGTGTATCATGCGCCCTTGCATCTGATCCATTCATCCACGCCACGTCATTTAATGAGGTTGATCCTGTGGCGCTGGATTTTCCATCATTTCTATTTTCTATTTTATTTTCAGTTAATTCCTTTTATTTTCAAAAATTCATAAAAAATTTATTTGAACTCACAAAAATATGAGACCAATTCCAAAAAAATTCTTGAAAAATCTAGTTTCATATTTTGATTTTTTATTTTATTTTTGTGACTTCATTTAATATTTTTTGTGAATTATTTGGTTTTTAATAGTTTTAATTCATTTTAAAATACTTTCTGATATTTGAAAAATCCAAAAATATTTTCCTAACACCTATGGATCATGATAACTTAATGAAAAATAGTCTCACCAATTTCTTAGTTGATTTGAGATTTATTTGAGATTTTAATTCATATTGTGTTATTTTTTATTGTTTTTAATTGTTTTAAAATAGTTTATGATTTCCAAAATTGTTGAGAAAATTTGTCAAAGTTTGTTTGACCATGTTAGACCTATGAGAATTTAATTGGACTTGTTGAAGTTGATTTGAATTGAATTTGAGGTTTGACCTTATTTGATTATTTTATTTTTGCATTTTATTTTGATTCAAAAAATACAAAAGATTATGGTTTATTTGTTGACTTGTAATCTTTATTTCTTTTCTGTATGGCATTGATTGATGATAACTTGGTTCACATTTGATCAATTGAATTTGGTACTTGTCTTCCTTTTCCCTCCCTTTCATCTTCATCCCATTCTTTTCATCATCTGGCCAATGAGTTATTGTCTTATGGTTGATCTTGACAAATGAGAGGTTTAACCTTCTTTGATCCAAACCAAACTCAACTTGATACATGATCAAGTGAGTTGTTTTGTGTCCAAGATATGTTGCTTCTTGGTCAAGAAAATAACCTAAAGTCTATACAAGGCCTTTCCCCTTTTGTTTTGGCATGGCAAGTTTGTGGAGCTTGGCTTACTAGTCATGATCTCTAACTTGTGTTTATTTGCCTATATTTTTTTTGACCGACCTTAGATAGGTGTGACTACTATATTAGTTCACTTATGATTGCTTAACATATCGCTACATTGTCTTATGACAAACTAACATAACCATACTAATTACTAACTTTAATTTGAGCATTTAATTCCTTGCCCTTTACTTTTAATGCAATTTATTTCTTACTCATTTTTCATATTGCTTTTCCCTTTGCTTACTTGAGCACATATTTTATGTTTATGTCATTTTTCTTTGTTCATTTGAGCCCATTATTGTATAAATATATTGTTATCTTGTGTTTGCTTTGTCTTTGTTTTGTGTGAACCTAATGCAAAAAGGAGAAAGGACTTAGAATTAGGACTTACCTATGCTTAAAGGAGTTCAAGAGCAACTAGGCCTCATGCCTTTAGAATGCTAAATTTGTTGAAGAGCAACTAGGCCTCGTGCTTTTAGAATGCTAAATTTCCAAGTTGACTTTAAAGGACTTCTCATCTAAACCTATTCTTTGTCCATTCCCCTTATTGTGTTGTGAACCTTTTGATGTTTGCTCTTGTGTGATAGGGACCCCATCTTGAGATTGTGAAAGAAGGACCATTGTCATGAATAGCCAAGTTAAGAGACAAGCCAAATGGAAATCCTAGGAGCTTGAATCCAAAATTGTTTGATTTCTTGGTTGTTTGCTAAGTCCAAAGGAAAGGAGCATCTTGAATCATCTCTATGATTTCAAGAAAAGGAACTCCAAGGGTTTATCTTCTCCCTCTTATCTTTGTATGCTTTAGGACTAGCCCTTCTCTTCTTCTCCCCACTCTAACCCAAGCCAAAAAATCTTTTCTTCAAACTTTGACTTTGTTTGAAACTAGAAACCTAGGCCTTATGCCTTTGACTTTTCAAAACTCTTTTCATAAATACTCATTGTGAATAAATCTTAATCCAACTTTGACCTCATTTTGTAAATAAGTCTAACTTATGAATATAACTCACTTCAAATTATTTTGTGGTTCCAATGGCCACTTGTTAAAACCTTTCAAAACATTAGGCATAGGTTTGAGTTATCATAGTGGTTGATGTAAATCTCACCTCATTCTTAGTGATTGGATTATAAGTCTTCCATGCTTATTATAGGGTTAACCCCTCACTAGCATGTTGAAGCTTTCCTCACATGGTGGATTGTTGGTTTAGGTTGAGTTTTCTCCCTTTGATAACAAAAGACCTTAAGGCTTTTGACCCGATCAATTCACCAATCTTTGAGATTTTTACCCCGAACTACGAGGTTTTGATCCTCCTCTGTGATGATACGTAGGCAATGGGTTCATCCATTCAAATAACAAAATTTGTAAATATAATCTATTCTCTTCTCATCCCCCCAATCTTTTGCACAAATCTTTTCACAAATACCAACCTATAACACATATTTGCAAAAAGGGTTCCCTTAGAGTACTAAGGATGTTTTGGGTGCGTAAAACCTTCCCATTTTATAACCAACCCCCTTGCCCAGATCTCTGACATTTTTATTAGTTTTTGATTTGAAAAACTTCTTACCTTGGCTTTTGTTCGCTTTTTAGCCTTTCCTTTGGATAAATAAAAGTGCGGTGGCGACTCGAATTGTATGTTTACTTTTGGTTTAGTCAATAAACCTAAAGGTAACGAAAACCCCGCTACAGAAAAGTGGCGACTCTTCTGGGGAGCAAATTTCCTAGTGGGTTTAGCCTATTTTTTGCTTGTATGTGTTGTATGTTTATATCTATTTGTGGCATATTTTTTGTGCAAATTTGGGATGACTGTATTGTTTGTAATGTATGAATTGTTTGATATATTAAATTCTTGTATGCTTGGTGGTTTCTTGTGAGATTAGTTCTATACCCGAACTCGAGTGCACTTATGATAGGAGAATGGCATAATCTTGTTGACTTGTGTGGAGTTATTCCTTAACAAGTTAACTTGCAAGTCCATTCACTTTGTGGAGGTCTTATTGGGATCAATAATGTCACACGAGTAGTCGTGGTTAGGCATTACTCTTTCCAATATAAACCTTAGAAGCCAAGGACCTTAGATACCCCATCTTGGCCTATTTTAGGACATAGTGCGAAGATCGTTCAAGTGTAAGACTTGAGGCGATTGTTACGCGATACTACACTTATAAGAGTCTCTCTTGAGAATAATTTTTGGAATACGAGTAGTCGTTTTATCCGATAATATCCGAAAGATGAGATGATGACTATGGGAACCTTTCTAGAACATGATTATCAGGTTTAACCATAGTATATTCCTGTTGGGTGGTTCTTAACCGAGACTCCATGCTCGTGACTCTCAACAAACCCTTGATTCGCGGTTGATCCATTCTTGTATATCCTCAATATTAGTGGAACTTGGGTGTTGATAAGGTGTAAACCATAATCCACCAAAATGGATGATTGATATTGACGATGACTTAAGCCATCCTGTGACCTTTGTGTGGTGTGACTTGCTTGATCCTTGAGTGTGATTGTTGCATCCATGCATTCATGCATTCATTCGCATCCATATCATCAACAATAAATAATTTCAAGGAACTTAAGAGGTCTATTTGCAAATTTTCAGACATGGATAAGCAAAGAAGGAATATGAAGAAGTACGGTTTCAGACAACCCGACTTGAAAGAGTTAAGGAGTTTGACATCTTATGTATTAGAGCCTTTGGAGTTCAAAGCTCGCCATGGGAAGCTCCTGTCCATTCTTTCTACCAAAGTGGATAAAGGTCTGATGAGTGTGTTGGTGCAGTTCTACGATCCTCTGTATCGGTGCTTCACTTTTCTGAATTTCTAGCTTTTGCCTACACTTGAGGAGTATGCCTATCATGTGGGTATACCTATTCTTGACCAGTTGCCATTCAGTGGTTTGGAGAAAGTTCCGTCTTCTGAAGAGATTGTTGACATGCTTCATGTAGATATATCTGACATTGTTGCTAATATGACTACCAAAGGTGGAATTCAAGGTCTCCCGTCTAATTTTCTGATTTCCAAAGATATTTTGTTTGGGAAGGCCATGAGTAAGGACGCTTTTGAAGCCTTATTTGTACTCCTCATCTACAGGCTAGTGTTATTTCCCAACATCGACAACTTCGTGGATGTGAATGCTATTAGGATTTTCTCTTCTCTTAATCTCGTTCCTACTTTGTTGGGTGACACTTATTTCTCTTTGCATATGAGGAATGCAAAGGGTGGTGGTTCCATTGTGTGTTGTCTGCCTTTGTTGTACAAGTGGTTTATTTCGCACTTGTCTCAGACGCTTGCCTTCAAGGAGAACAAGGGATGTCTACGGTGGTCCACGAGACTTATGTCTCTCACTAATGATGATATCTCTTAGTATAATCATGTTTATGATGGCATTCGGATTATTGACTCTTGTGGTGAGTTCTCCAATGTACCTCTTCTTGGTACATGTGGTGGAATTAACTACAACCCTGGTTTGGCTTGCCGTCAGCTTGGGTTCCCCTTAAAGGATAAACCTAACAACATTTTGTTGGAAGGCTTGTTCTTTCAAGAGGGTAAAGATCCCCAGAACTTGAAAGATAGGATGGTTTGCGCTTGGCGCAAGATTCATAGGAAAGGGAGGAATGAGCTTGGTCTGAAGAGTTGTATTGCTTTAGAACCTTACACCGCTTGGGTGAAGAGGAGAGCTCTCGAGTACCGCATGCCATACGAGTATCTGAGACCTACCCCTGTGATTATGGTTGGGCCTTCAACCCTCCCTAATCAAGGAGTAGAGGAGTTGAGAGACGAAGACTGTTCGTGTGCATGGGTTCGTGAGCGTGAGGAACTTCTTCAGCAACTCAAAGATAAGGATGCAGTGATAGAGTTTCTAGAGCATCAGGTTATTGGTGAGCCTGATGATGTGGTTACTTCTCTTCTTCCTCACTCATCTAGGTTTTGGAAAAGGAAGTATGATCAGCTCGCCAAGGAGAAGGCCGATATGGAAGCAGCTTATGAGAGAGAGGTGAAGAGGCTTCTTGCTACTTATCTTTCGATCTCGAAGGCTTTGGATGATTGCTTCTAGGGCTCCATAGGATGTTTACTCTCCTTTTCTCTTGTATTGTATTTGGTTACTAAAACTGTACTACTTCTTTGGTGTAAAAAGATTCCAGATATTATTGCTATGAGTATTCCCTATATGTTCAATATTTTCAAATATTTACAAATAGATCTCTAAAAAGTTCCTCAGATTAAAAACAAATCATATGCATAAACATTGCATGCATCATATGCATAAACAGGTTTTGTTCCGAGCTCTTGATCAGTGGTCTAACTCTTTGCTCTTCATTTATTTTGAAGACAAGCTGACGCACCTGTATAACACCAGAGCAAATCATCCGAAGATAATGGAACATCTCGAGCAAGAGAACATGGACCTGAAGGAAGAAATCTCTAGACTGACTGCCATGACGGAGTCAGTTCTGGCTGCCCAAAGTCAAGCTTCACCAACTCCTGCGACTCCTCCCGCGGGGACGGTCATATCTGAGGTAGCTACTTCAACAGTGCCTGCTGCTACAACCCACTTTGCTCCACCTATGCCAGCTGGGTTCCCTTGGGGAATGCCATCCAACTTCATACCAGAGGGCTTCGCTCCTACTCCCGCTTCTATGCCGGCATCTAGCCCGGTCCTGTCTGTGCCACCTCCTGTTGCGCACACTCTTCCCCGTGTAGAAGATACAATTTATCACTTCTAGCTGTCTGAGGGCCCGAACGTATATGAAAAGATGGAAGAAATGAAAGATCAATTCCTTGAGCTGCGTAAGGAACTGAAGATCTTGAGGGGTAAGGACCTCTTTGGGAAAAGTGCTGCTGAGTTGTGCCTGGTGCCCAACGTTAAAATCTCTGTTAAATTCAAAGTGCCTGACTTTGAGAAGTATAAGGGAAACACATGTCCACTCAGCCATCTTGCGATGTATGCTCGCAAGATGTCAACACAAACTGACAATTACCAACTACTGATTCACTACTTTCAGGATAACCTTACAGGTGTTGCGCTCCGGTGGTACATGGGGTTGGAGAGTGCAAGCATCCGCACTTTCAACGATCTAGGCGAGGCCTTTGTAAAGCAGTATAAATATAATGTGGATATGGCTCCTGTAGCGGGGTATTCGTTACCATTAGGGATATTGACTAAATCCAAGGTAAATCATACAAGTCGAGTCGCCACCGCACTTCTATTTATCCAAAGGAATGGTTAGAAAGCGAACAAAAACCTAAAAGTTTTATCGAATCAAAAACTAGTAAAAGAGAATCAGAGATCTGGGTAAGGGGGTTGGTTATGCAATGGGAAGGTGTTAGGCACCCAAAACATCCTAGGTACTCCTAGGGAGCCCTTTTCATACTTGATGCAAAGTTTGTTGTTTTGTGAAAAATTTGTTTGTGCAAGCAATGATTGAAGAGATGAGAAGAGAATATACAAGTTATTTACATTTTGTGTTTGGATGGATAAACCCATTGCCTACGTACCATCTTAAAAAAGATAGGATCAAAACCTCGTAGTTCGGGGTAAAAATCTCAAAAATGGGTTGGTGAATTGATTGGTCCAAAAGCCTTAAGATCTTTTGTTATCCAAGGGAAAAAACTCAACCAAATCACAAATCCACCATGTGAGGATAGCTTCAACATGCTAGTGAGGGGTTAACCCTATAAAAAGCATGGAAGACTCATTGTCCATCACTAAGGATATAGGTGAGTATTACATCTACCACAAGGATAACTCAAACCTAATAGCTAAAGGTTATGAAAAAGTTTTGACTAAGAGGGTGGCCATTGAAACCACAAAAGACATTTGAATGGGTTATATTTACCAATGAAAAGTATGTACAAAATATAGTCAAAGTTGACTTAGAGATTCAATTCAAAATGAGTATTAAGAAAAGAAAATTTGAAAATCAAAAGCATAAGGCTTAGGTTTCTAATGTTGAAAAACAAGTGTTAAATGTTTGCACAAAGGTTTTGGCTTGGGTTAGAGTGGAGAGAAGAAGAAGAAAGGCTAAAGTCCTAAGCATACAAAGAGTTGAGGGATAAAGAATAAGACCATAATGGAGTTCCTCTCTTGAGATCATATGGATGATCCAAGTAACTCCCATCCTTTGGAATAAGCAATCACATAAGCATAAACTCAAGCAATCATCAATCAAATGAACTCTTGGAAGGCTCTTTAATGTATCTTAAATCCCTCTCTCTTAGGAGCTCATGGTAATAGTTCCTCAATTTGGCCCAATGTTGGAAATCCCTAGCACAAAGAAATACACACATCAAAAGGTTCTATTAACAATCAAAGAGTGGACAAGAGGGAGTTTAGAATATGGTCCTTTCAGTGTTCATCTTCAAGCTTTAAGCATTCTAAAGGCATGAGGCCTAGTTGCTCTTTGACATTTAAGCATTCTAAAGGCATGAGGCCTAGTGCTCTTCAAACTCCATTAGCTTGGGTAAAGTCCTAAGATCTAAGTCCATTTTGTCCAATTCTTTACATTTGGTTCACAACAAACAGACAAACACAAGCACAAAAGATATATACACAATTATATGCTCAAGTGAGCAAAAGGCAAATGGCATTAGCATAAACATGTGCTCAAGTGAGCAAAGGAAAAAGCAAATGAATAATATGTACAAGAATAGTAAATTGCATAAAAGTAAAGTGCAAAAAGTAAATGTTAATGGTTAATGATTAGTGTTAGTAGTTAGTGTGCCATAAGGAAAATTTAGCGCTATGTTAAGCAATCGTAATTGGACTTATGTAGAAGACACAACTATCTGAGGCCGGTCAATAATAATGTAGGCAACAAACACAAGTTAGAAGTCTGGATTAATGAACCAAATTCCAACAACTTGCCATGCCAAAAGAAAAAAAGAATTGATCTTGTATTGGTTTAAGCCTTTTGCATGATTTAGGAAACAACCTATCCTTAATGCAAAGCCATTCACTTGATCAATTGATCAAGATGAATTAGATTTGAATCAAAGAAGATTAAGTCTCCCTAATCAATGCTAACTTATCAACCTTCAACTCATTGATCAAAAAAGAAAAAGAAGAAGAAGAAGAAAGAGATGAATAATGGAAAAAGAAATGGAAAGAATAAAATGCATAAGGTGAATAAAATGTACCAATCCATGTGTGTTGACCAAATGACATTGAAAGTCAAAGTCAAACAATGAGAAATCAGAAGTGAGATGAAGATTGGAGGTCAAACAATAAGCAAAATATTTTTGGCATTTTTAATATTTAAATAAACTTGAATTAAAAGATAAAAGAAAGGTCAAACTTCAAAATCACTTCAAATCAACCGTGAAAGGTTCAAGTGATTTATCCCAAGTTCAACAAGGTCAAACAAAGTTTGACAAAAAATTTCAACATTTTTTAAAGTCAAAAACTATTTTTAATCAATTAAAAATGAATAAAAATAACCTAATTGAACTAAAATATCAAATAAATCTCAAATAAATTAAAAAATTGATGAGAATATTTTTCATAGATCCATCATCATTCAAATAGGTTAGGAAAATATTTTTGTATTTTTTGAATATTGAAAACTATTTAAAATGAATTAAAAATAACCAGAAAAGAGAAAATTCACAAAAAATATCAAATGACAAAATCAAAAAATATTAAAAATAAAAATTAGAAACTAGAAATTATTTGGAGAAGAATGCAATTGGTCCCATATTTTTTGGAATTAAAATGAAGAAGATATGAATTTTTGAAAATAATGGAAATAAAAGAAATTAAAACAGAAATTAGAAAATTCAAAAAAACAAGGAGCGTCTGATCCAGCCTCATTAATTGACGTGGCTGATCAGACGCTCCACATGCGCGCTTCCACGGTATATCAAAGCCATCAGCGAAACACATGGCATTATTAAAAGTCAAAAGATCCAAGGGCTGGGATACAAACTGGAGATCAGATCCAATGGTCCACAACACATCTGGCAAAGGGACGGTTACCGGAGCCACCGTCTTCTCCGGTGAGCATGAAGATTCCGGCCAGAATTGCAGGTTTCAAAAGCTTAACCAAAATACACGATCCATACATCATTGGAAAGCTGGGATGATGTACATCATCCCTGTACCACTCAATTCCACTCTAGATCTCTATATTGAGAGAAATCAGAGATGGAAATTCTGTGGTGTTCATGTGAACTTCATGGATTTCAACAATTAAGCACTCAAAATAATTGCCTCTATGAAGAGGACTTTAGCCAACACAATATCCAAGCAAATAGATCAATAAATGGTGAGTTTCGAAGAAAAACCAGTTGAAGAACAACCTTGGATTGTGAAGATCTGAGCTTTTTTCTTTGCTTCCTTTGGCCAAACATAAGTTCTATGGAATGGATAATGAAGGTCTAGGAACTTTAGATTTAAAGATTCAACCAGATTTTGTTGAATTTTAGATCTCAAAATTTGAAGAGAATTGAACTTAGTTCCTATAGGTGTGGCTCGGTTTTGATTTCTGCAGCACTTCAGGTTGATTCATGGATGAAATTTGAATGGATTGAGGCTTCTATTTATAGATGGAGAGGCAAGGCAAGTGTGATCAATCCGTGTGCATGGCAAATGGATACTCCTTGCATGGGCTTGCATGATCATTCAAAAGGCCCAAATTCAATGCCAAATGCAATATGAAGCATAATTGAACTGAAATGGACGTGTAATTGGTAATGCACAAGCTTGTATAATGAGTTTCAACATGTTATGCACGATTATGCCTAAAACCTCTCCTCTTCGAATATGCCATTTGCCAAATCCAAACATGAGCATGTGAGTAATGGTTGGAAAGGTCTTGATGTAAGGAACAAATGTTATGTTGGAAAAAATCCATTTGAAGTGTGGAAATTAGTGAATTTTGAGTTTAAAGTGTAAGGTGCAAAACATGCAAAGGCAAAGTTTCCAAATTTGGCCAATGTTCAAGCCCCACTGTTTTGATGATGCAAGTCTCAAATGAAAAAACCTCCAACTTCAAAGTTATAGATATCTTCAAGACAATCAAAATGGACTTATAGTTTGCATCATTTGAATTTTTGATGAAAGAGTTATGGGCACTTGAAGTTGGACTTTTTTGACTTTCAATGCATTTGGTCCAAAGTGACCTATAATGTTTTGGATTATCACATGTATTTCCTTTGAGATTTTGAAATTTTGTTCAACATATCATTTGAAGTAGACATCGTAAGATTTCCAATGCTTTTGATCCCACCTCAAAATCATAAAAAATTAATGCGTTATGTTCTTGAGAAGTTGACCCAAAATTAGGGTTTCAGTCAAAATGACCTATAATGTATTGGAATGGGAGATGACCTTACAAGATTCAAATCAATTTTTGATGAACATGAAAGTTGTTCATATTGTCCTTAAGAACATTGTTTCTTTTGGGATCATCTCCATTTGACCAACACATAAAAAGTTAAGTCTTAGTGCATTTTTCAAAATAGTCATATGGATTGACTAATCAACTTCTCAAGTCCATGACTCATATCTTGATGAATTGATGATTGAGGATACTCAAATAAGTTCAAATATGTATGAAATGATGAATTAAAGAACTCCCCTTGATTTTATTTGAACATGGGCTGAGGTAGCTTCAAGAGTAAGGCATTGTGGATGATCTGATGAACTAGGGTTCCCTTGGGGAACAAACCTCAAACCCTTTGACTTGTTTTGATCAAAATGATGAATTGAGATGCTAGGGAGGCATATTTGATGGATGAGAGCTTTGGGAACCATTACCATGCTTGCTTTCCTCTTCTCTTGGCCATATCTTTGCACCAATGATCTCCTTGAAACTTTTGACCTTGTGATTGCTCAAGCTATAAACAAAAGATGTTAGTGACATATTTTTGTGCTTTTGGTTAGTAAATGTAGCGAGGTATCCATTACCAAGTAGAGATATTGACTAAATCCAAGGTAAATCATACAAGTCGAGTCGCCACCACACTTCTATTTATCCAAAGGAATGGTTAGAAAGCGAACAAAAACCTAAAAGTTTTATCGAATCAAAAACTAGTAAAAATGTCAGAGATCTGGGTAAGGGGGTTGGTTATGCAATGGGAAGGTATTAAGCACCCAAAGCATCCTAGGTACTCCTAGGGAGCCCTTTTCACATTTGTTGCAAAGGTTGTTGTTTTTGTGAAAATTTATTTGTGCAAACATGATTGAAGGGATGAGAAAAGCGTGTATGTTTATCTAATGTACTACTTACTAAAAGAAGGGTCAAAAGAAAATGACTCGCACGGATGTCGCATCCACTGCATACGTATCTCATCTGAATCTGAGAATCAGAGTCTTCGTAGCTCGGCTACCTATGGGTTAAAGAGCAGTGTGCTCGGTAAGACATCGCATCTTATGCCTACGTATCTCATCTGGAATGAGAATCAGAGCGAAACGTAGTTCGACTAACTACGGGGTAAGGGTTGAACGACGTTACTACGCAATCTACTGGATGCTCGACCTTTGGAGAATTACTCGCCTGTAGTAGAAGGAGTAAACGTGTTCTTAGGAGAAGAAAAATCAATGAGTTGTTTGCATTTTAGGAACGCTCATGCAAAAGGGGTAATGAGGGTAAGACCTCATAGCTCTTAACCCTAGACAGGGTGAGCTCATGAAAAAAAGTGGGGATTCAGAGAGGTGGAACCCTCTCCACTGACCGGACAAAAGATCTTGGGCTTTTGTTCTGAAGCATCGACACGTAGTGTGAGCATAAAGAACGACACACTGAATAACGGGGGATTGATTACTAATCCCTTTTATCCGTCAATTGCCTCTTCATGGAGGTCTTTAGCACAAAAGTAACACACAAGAACATTGCCTCCTATCGAGGTCTTCCAGCTAAGAAAGCAATAAAATGCTAAAAGATGTAAAAGGGATTAAGATCTACCACGCGGATAAAGATCCGGAGTAACAGCAACTCAAGAAACAAGAAACCCAGAGATCTCTCAAGCTAGCACCATCAAAGAAAGTGGGTTAGTACAGGTAATCGGAATAAACCTCCAGGGTGGTATCCCACAAATAAAGTGGAATACCAAGCAAGCCATCTCTGCAAGAGTCACGTGAGTCCTCACAAAACTCAACAAAAAGGTTAGAATAACAGGATGGAATCGGGAGAAAACAATGCCGAACACAAAACATATTAGAGCAAACAGAAAAAAACAAATGCTGTCGCGATCGCTGCTGCATCGCCTAGCGAAAGCTTAGCGAAGCTTCGCCGCGTGCTCGCCTAGCGAAGGTGCTAGCGAGCGCCTGCGGGTTTTGGGTTCTTCATGGATAACAGTACAATCTCAGAAACCCCAAACCCTATGGCATCCATCTCAGAAACGAAACGGTTAAACATTCAAGGTATTATTTACACATTCATGCATATCTAAACCCGGGGGCAAAATTGAACGATACCTCATATATTCAGAGCATTCAAATTGAAAGGAATAAGGGCAAACCTGATTAGAGAGACCGATAAAAATCGAATGGCATGGCTGGGTTTGCAAGGCAATGTTAGGGTTTGCATGAGGCGGAGGTGAAAAAGTGTGTGAGTCAGGGTGAACTTCTCAGAGCTGCCTGGAGGTTGCTGCAGATTAGTTCGCCTCTCTCCTTCTTTCCCTTTTTATACTCTTTCTGTCGAGGTTTTGTTTCAATGAAAACTCTAGTATTTATAGCCTGCTATTGGTGACTTGGTGGGCTCAAATGAGGGCAGCTTAAGCCCATGACTTTCTGTTTTATTTTCAGAAATGCGCGCGCTTCGCCTAGTGAAGGATCTGCTCGCTTAGCGAGCATGACAGTTCGCGTTGCTAGGCGAACCAGTCTGCTCGCCTAGCGAGCATGACAACTCAGGAACGGATTCTTGCTCCTTCAGGATTAGCATTTGGATGACGAATAAACCCTATTTGAACCTGTTGGAAGTAACTCAAGTCTTTCTCTTGCGTTAACTGACCACCTGAATAGAATCCACAAAGTGTCTTGGATGATACTCAAGCTTCAAACAAAAGATGTTAGTGACACATTTTTGTGCTTTTTGGTTAGTAAACAAAAATAAGAGAAACCATGATATATAATTCAAACATGCTTGGTGATCTCAAACCGATCACAAGGAGTCTCACCCAAAGGCAAAGGGAACCAAGATGCTTATGATCCTTGAGGCTATGCAAATGCAATATTATGATGCCATGGGGGATCTTATGGCCAAAATTGGGGTCTTACAGTAAACAAAATAAGAAAAGCAATAATATACAATTCAAGCATGCTTGGTGACCTCAAACCACTCACAAGAAGAGATCCCACCCAAAGGTAAGGAGCCAAGATGCTTATGATCCTTGAGGTTTTGCAAATGCAATGTTATGATGCCATGAGGGATCTTAGGGTCAAAATTGGGGTCTTACAGATGCCCCTATTTAAGGTTATTCTAGCCGGAGAAGTGAAGGTTAAAATCTTCGCCTCGACGAGGTAGAATGGGCTTAAATAATAACAAAGAGACGAATTTTGGTCCCTAAGAGACCTCATGATGTGAATGTATGTATGCAAACGGTAATACTCTGTGGGGGGATGTGTCCACAAAGGAAAAGATTAGGAGAAACTGTCAATCCATATGAGTAATACACTCAGTGGGACATAGACTCTACCAGGGAGTAAAGGGATAAAAACGCGTGAGCAGGTCACGACTTGAACTTGCTGAGAGGCACGAAGGAAATCCAGTGAAATACATCAATGGAAAGACTTGAGCCAGCTCAAAGATGCACGTATTGGGGAATATGCTAATACAGTAGAAATTATCCACAACGGATACTTCGGATAAAAATCCGGACTCAGGTGGGGAAAAAAGAAATGAGGTATTACCAGTTACTAGGTAATAAGCTCAAAAGAGAGATCATGTGATCTGAACACCGATATAAGGGTGAGAGAAAACATGCTCCGGGAGAATAAATATCTAAGACCGATAAAAGGGTGAGAGATATCAAACGTCCGAAATCATCTGAGGTATACCTAGAAAAGGTACACTTCGGCTCAGGAAAATCTGACTCCGTAAGGGGACAAAAGGTCATAATAGGGAGAAGAAAGAAGGAACACCAGGGATACCGGTTACTGGGCATATAATAGGTGACCAACCAAAACTTGAGTTGGGGAATATTCCCAAGACACTCATCATCCGAAAGAGGGCTAAAAGAAAACTCGATTATAGGATGGACATTCGATTCCAAAAAGGGATACGAATCTTACTCAACTGGGGAAGAACAAAAGGCTTCGACCAACGAGTGCATGAGATATATTATCTATTACCATCAGAATGTAGATAATATACTCGCATGGAAGATTATTCACAACCGGTGACCGGGTTAATAAAGGATAAATCGGCCGACAAAGAAAGACATCGGGATACCAAAACTAGGTATATAATGATGACCATTCGAGGGGAGCAACGACCATTACCGGCAATCGGTAAATGAAAGATGACTTGCTGGGGATAAACTACCTGATCAGAGCGATTATCCAAGAGATATATCACCGGGGGTGAAGGACTTATCAATACCGAATATTGGATAATGCTAGCCGTCAAAGAGGGGATTATATCTACCAGATACTGGGTAGAAAACCACAGAAAAGTAACCGTCATCGATTAGGATGAACAAGCGGTTAACACTGCAAGGGGATGAAATAGGGTTTACAACTACTGGTATAAGGGTAAAAAACCACAGACTCCGCCGAGGATAAGATGAATGATTACTGACTACTGAGCAATTATTCATTTATACCACGGGGAAGCGCAGGAAACACTCACAAGAAGCCAATCTAGGATCAAACTAAAGAGGCAAGCTGAATCAAGACTCGTCCCAATGAGGATATAACTCAATAGGGGATCCTATCCCAATATATGTGTTGGGAAGAAAAAGAAACAACCATCATCCACGAGGATATAACTCGGTGGGGAATATGGAAAGAAAGATAAACACTTTCTGCTTAAGGGGCTGACTCTATATGGAGAGATCAAACACAAACATCTGCTTGGGGAAATGTATTACCAACTAGCAGGGGATCGCAAGCAAAGATATATGGCAAAGAATGCGATATGAATATTCGAATGTTTGAAAATTATATGCACACGTGTGTAGTTTATGTATGATGAATGCTGACAAACAAACATTTCTAACACAAACAGGTCCAAAGAATAAGTACACAAACATCCGGTACTACATCTCAAGAGAGAGAACCAGGCCAACAAAGATCTCTGCACGGGAAGAGCGCCATTCGTCCCTACTAGGGCAAATTCGTTGCATAGATGAACTCCGACATAGGGACAAATCTACTGGGAAGTTATCCAAAGGGTCATCAAATACTGTCTCAAATAGTGAGACCACATCTGCTGAGGAGGAAAGATCACTATCCTGCTGAAGGGAAGAGATGAACATCTTACCAACACTTTGTTTGGTAGGAAAACCACAAAAGTCTCCGAAGGAAGAGGATACAAGCATGACTGGGATATGAAAACATGTCCTACCCTGCTGAGAATCTTACCATCCTTGGGAGAGCACTGCAGGCATTCACAGTATCCCTATGTCATTGTGAATGTTCACTTTGTTTAAAAACAAATTATGAAAAGTTTTATTTTTTAAAACAATGATGTATTTTTTCAATTAAAACATGCAAAACACTTGTTGAATAGAAACAAATAAGAGTACAAATAATTGGATAAAGGCTCAACTTTATTTGATGGAATGGTAGTCTGCAAATGGAAAGACTCCATAGATCTTTACAAATTTGAGATTGGTGATGTATATTGGAAAAGGGCTACATTGAACATAATGACTATTTCTCCACCAACTCTGAATCCGATGTATTTGAAGCTTTGGTTGATGATGAATGATCGAGAATCTCTGACGGATGACAGTTATAGAACAAAGTCTTGTCAGGATTCAGTTACTTGCCAAATCCCTATTTTTTTTGCCTAGATTGCCCCAAGGTGAGGTACTTAATCTAGCGGGGTACATATGTTCATCATTTTTTTATGTCTCTAACTTTTTCCTGGATCGCCCTTTCGGGTTTTCAATCCACCGAGACGCTCATTTTTGCCTAAGCCGCCCTTTCGGGTTTTCAACTTAGCGAGCTATTCTGTTTTTATTTTAGGCGAAGTATTTCTTGACTACATCTGAATTCACAGGACGAGTGAAATCCTCCCCATCCATAGTTGTGAGTATCAAAGCACCCCCTGGAAAGGCTCTCTTAACAACATATGGACCTTCATAGTTTGGAGTCCAATTGCCTCTGGAATCGGGCGCGAAAGACAAGACTTTCTTGAGCACAAGGTCACCTTCTCGGAACACATGAGGCTTGACCTTCTTATCAAAGGCTTTCTTCATTCTTTGTTGATATAATTGACCATGGCACATGGCAGTCAATCTCTTTTCTTCTATCAAATTCAACTGGTCATAATGACTCTGAACCCATTCAGCATCAGTCAACTTGGCTTCCATCAAGACTCTCATTGATGGGATCTCCACCTCTACTGGGAGCACAACCTCCATGCCATAAACGAGAGAGAAAGGGGTTGCCCCTATTGAAGTGCGAACAGAGGTACGATATCCATGTAAAGCAAACGGCAACATCTCATGCCAATCTTTATACGTGACAACCATCTTCTGGATAATCTTCTTGATATTCTTATTAGCAGCTTCAACAGCCCTATTCATCTTGGGTCTGTAAGGGGAAGAATTATGATGCGTAATCTTGAACTCGCTACATAGCTCATTCATCATCTTGTTGTTCAGGTTAGATCCATTATCAGTAATGATCTTATCTGGCACACCATATCGGCATATGAGTTGATTCTTGATAAACTTCACGACCACCTGCCTGGTCACATTAGCATATGATGTTGCTTCAACGCATTTAGTGAAGTAATCAATTGCTACGAGAATGAATCTGTGTCCATTGGACGCTTTTGGCTCTATCATGTCAATCATGTCGATTCCCCACATGGAGAAGGGCCATGGCGATGAAATTACATTCAGAAGTGTCGGGGGAATATGAATCTTATCCGCATAAATCTGACACTTATGGCATTTCTTGACATATTTGCAGTAGTCAGACTCCATTGTCAGCCAATAGTAGCCTGCTCTTAACATCTTTTTAGCCATGGCATGTCCATTGGAATGAGTACCAAACGAACCCTCATGAACCTCAGTCATTAACAGGTCTGCTTTGTGTCTATCCACGCATCTGAGCAGCACCATGTCAAAATTTCTCTTATAAAGCACATCACCATTGAGGTAGAAACTGCCCGCCAATCTCCTCAAAGTCTTCCTATCTTTCACAGATGCCCCTGGTGGGTAAGTCTGGCTCTGAAGGAAACACTTGATGTCATAGTACCATGGCTTATCATCCTCCACTTGCTCTACTGCAAATACATGAACTGGTCTGTCCAAGCGCATCATAGTGATATTGGGAACTTCATTCCAAAGTCTAACCACAATCATTGAAGCAAGTGTAGCAAGAGCATCTGCCATCAGATTCTCATCTCGAGGAATATGATGGAAGTCAAGCTCAGTAAAGAATGTTGAAATCCTCCTTGCATAATCTCTATATGGAATGAGGCCAGGCTGATTCGTTTCCCATTCACCCTTAATCTGATTAACAACGAGGGCCGAATCACCATATACATCAAGATGCTTGATCCTTAGATCAATGCATTCCTCCAATCCCATAATACAGGCCTCATACTGAGCCATGTTATTCGTGCATTTGAAAGTTAGCCTTGCTGTAAAAGAAAAATGTGTGCCCTGGGGAGTAATAATTACTGCCCCAATACCATTTCCATATTGATTTACAGCGCCATCAAATACCATGCTCCAACGGGAACCAGGCTCCGGCCCTTCATCAAGCGTAGGCTCATCACAATCCTTCATTTTCAAATACAGAATCTCCTCATCCGGGAAGTCGTACTGAACTGACTGATAATCCTCAATCGGCTGATGTACCAAGTGATCAGCCAAGATACTACCTTTAATAGCCTTTTGAGCTCGATACTCAATATCATACTCAGATAACAACATCTTCCAATGGGCAATCCTTCCGGTTAAAGCAGGTTTCTCAAAAATGTACTTGATTGGATCCATTCTGGATATCAACCAAGTCATATGATTTAACATATACTGGCGTAAGCGCGTAGCAGCCCAAGCCAAAGCACATCATGTCTTCTCAAGCATTGAGTATCGAGACTCACAATCGGTGAACTTCTTGCTCAAGTAGTAAATAACATACTCTTTCTTTCCTGATTCGTCTTGCTGACCGAACACAACCCATCGAGTCTTCAAGGACAATCGGATACATAATTAATGGTCTTCCTTCCACGGGCGGAGACAGGATCGGAGGCTCAGACAAATATTCTTTAATACTGTCAAAAGCTTTTTGGCAATATCGGTGCACATGTGGCAGTCATGTGGGATATGAATTTGGAAATGTAATTCAAGCGGCCAAGAAAACCTCGGACTTGCTTCTCAGTCTTGGGCGCATGCATCTATTGTATTGCTTTGACCTTTGCAGGATCAACTTCAATACCTCTTTCGCTGACAATAAAGCCCAATAACTTACCGGAACGGACTCCAAATGTACACTTGTTGGGATTCAGACGAAGCTTATACTTTCTCAATCGCTGAAAAAGCTTCAACAAGTGCTCTACATGTTCAACCTCCGTTCTTGATTTAGCGATCATATCGTCAACATATACCTCGATCTCCTTGTGAATCATATCATGAAACAAGGTAGTCATAGCTCGTTGATACATGGCTCCGACGTTCTTCAAACCGAAGGGCATCACTCGATAACAGAATGTTCCCCAAGGTGTGATGAATGTTGTCTTCTCCATATCCTCGGGTGCCATCTTAATCTGATTATATCTGGAAAATCCATCCATAAATGAGAAGACATTGAATTTAGCCGTATTATCTACCAACATATCAATATGTGGTAGAGGAAAATCATCTTTCGGACTAGCCTTATTCAAGTCTCTATAGTCCACACACATTCGGACTTTTCCATCTTTCTTAGGCACGGGCACAATATTGGCCACCCATTGAGGATATGTAGAAGTCACCAGAAACCCCGCATCAATTTGCTTCTGAACTTCCTCTTTGATCTTTACTGCCATATCAGGATGAGTTCTTCCGAGCTTCTGCTTCATAGGCACGCACTCAGGCTTCAAAGGTAGGAAATGTTGCACAATATCAGTATCTAGACCAAGCAAAGACATCGACATATTCTCGTAACGACTCAATCAACCCATTCTTAACAGACTCTTCCAGGAGTGCCCCAATCTTCACTTCTCGCACACAATCCTCAGACCCCAAGTTGACTGTTTCCAGATTCTCAAGATCCAGCTGAATGATCTTCTCTTCATGCTCAAGTAGACGGGTAATCTCGTCAGGGATCTCTTCAACATCGTCTTCTTCCGCCTCAAATACAGGGAATTCAAAGTTGGGAGATGGTGTTGGATCATTATGTTCAATGGGTTTGATTAACCTGCATAATGATTTTGGATATAAAGAGCTTTAGAATTCAAACAAGGCAAATCATTATGCAGATGAAAAGATTGATTTTATTTCTTATTTAGGGTTTTATGTGATCACCAATTTCATGCAAAAGCGAAAAGGGAAAATAATTGGAAAAGCAAACATTTAACATGAATCTATTGAATGAAAATATCATTGTATTTTTGCGCCAGCAATGTTATCACTTCTCCTTTTGGCATGGGAGAAGGGGTTTTAAACGCAATGAACATTACTTTGACTTATGGATGATTTTTGGAATATCCACAACGACCCAATTATTGCAGATCCCCCCAGGGATGACGAAGTTGCCAGAATCCTCTTCGTCCTCTTCCAAAATGGCAGCAGCCTCCTCGTCTTGACTGGTGTGGATGTAACCTCCACTCTTGAACAGTCCTTGCGTATTGAAAACCCCAGAAGAATAACCTAGGCCAGCCTGGGACTTGTTGTCTTTTAACTCAATCATTTTCCCTAATCCAGCAGTTGCGCCATGCTCAATGGCCAACTTTGCATCTTTGTAGGAAGCAAATGAAGGAGTTCCCTTCTTAATAGGCTCAACAATAGATAAAGCTTGGAACGGAGTTCCAACTTCATCCTCAGCATCTATATAAGAGAAGGAAGACAAATGGCTAACCAGGAGAGCCTTTTCTCCCCCTACCACCACGAGCTTCTTATTCTTCACAAACTTCAACCTCACCAATCACAGTTTTACGAGACCCATCGAAAGCCTTCACAACTACTCCACTCTGCCTCATGGGAGGCCCTTGATATGACAGCTTCGTAAGAGTGGATTTTGGCAAAACATTCAATGATGACCCGGTGTCCACCAAAACATTGGACATGGCGTCATCTTTGCAACTCATAGATATGTGTAAAGCCAAGTTGTGGTCTCTTCCCTCCTCGGGGAGATCAGAGTCACAGAAACTCAAGTTGTTACAAGCGGTAATGTTTGCAACGATGCTATCAAACTGTTCTATCGTGACGTCGTGATCCATATACGCCACATCCAACACCTTCTAGAGAGCTTCTCGGTGTGGTTCTGAATTCAAGAGCAATGATAACACATATATTTTGGATGGCGTTTGTAGAAGCTGGTCTACAACGTTGTACTCGCTTCTCTTGATGAGCGTCAGCATCTCATCACAGTCTTCTTTCGTATTGCCACTCGGGCCAGCAGAAGCAGGAGTTCTCAACGTAGAGGAGGGCTTAACAACAAGTGCCGGATTCAGGATGCTCACAGCATCCCCAATCGGACGCTCAACAAAATCAACATCAATGCTTCCTCGAACATCAGCTTGAGGCTTCAACGAAGCTGAAAATACACGACCGCTACGGGTCAAACCACTGACATCGGCAATGTTAACAACAGATGAGGAGGGCAGGGACACCTCTTTCCCATTTTCCACTGCCACAACATTGTAGTGATAGGGAACTGCTTTCTCGGAGGAGTACGGTATGGGTCCGACTGGTTTGATGATGAGAGTAGGAGAAGCCTTTTGCTTGCTACCATCATACTTGATGACAACAGGCTCAGGTATTCGGAATACTGGAGAAATCACATTGACTTCGGGCTCATCTTCATCAACATTTCTATTCTGAAGGATCTCAATGACTCCTTCGTCCAACATCTCTTGCACATCTTTGCGCACCTGGTGACAACCACTCTGATTAACAGAGCATACTCGACATCTATCATGGTCGTGCTCATAGTGGCTATAGTCACATAGCAATCTATGCATCTCGACCAGCGACTGTCGGATATGACTGACATATTTCACTTTGTACTTGTCAGGGCAGCCCTGGACCATATTGACAGACTTCCCATGCTCGGGCAATGGGTTCTTCTTTACATTCGGACCTACGTCCTCGAAAAATAAAATCCCACTCCTCACAAGGTCTTGCACCTTGGTCTTCAGGGGATAACAGTTCTCTACGTCGTGTACGGGAGCATCAGAATGATACACGCAATGAAGTTCAGGCTTGTACCACCACTGAGGGTTGGCAGGTACAGCGGGAGGATCTCGCGGCGTGATCAACATTCTATCGATCAACGACGGATAGAGTTCGGCATAAGTCATCAGAATTGGATCAAAGGTGACCCTCTTCCTCTCATAGCTGGTGCTGACATTATTGTTGTTATTTCGAGGCTGGTAGGCCTGCTGTTGTGGACGCTGTTGTTGTTGATATTGCTGAGTTTGTGGTTGCTGATAATGTTGAGCTTCCCTGAAAACAGGTGCTATATGAGCCACCTGATGTTGATTGTTGACCGGGCGAGCAATCTTCCTCTTCATAGAGGGTCTTCTTTTGACACGGGAAGACACAACATGTGCCTCTCCCTCTTTCTTCTTCGCAAAGCTTCCATATCTCTTTGTCGAAGAGCCTTCGTCTCGGGTTAAGCGTCCTTCACGGACCCCTTCTTCCAATCTCATCCCCATATTCACCATCTCGGTGAAGTCTGAGGGAGCACTGTCTATCATCCTCTTGTAATAAAACGAGCTCATGGTCTTCAGGAAGACCTTGGTCATCTCTTTTTCCTCTAGGGGAGGCACTATCTGAGCTGCCAATTCGCGCCACCTCTGGGCGTATTCTTTGAAGGTCTCTTTCTCTTTTTGGGACATTGCCCTTAATTGGTCCCTATCAGGAGCCATATCCACATTGTATTTATATTTCTTGACGAAGGCCTCGCCAAGATCGTTGAAAGATCGGATGTTCGAACTCTCCAAACCCATGTACCACCGGAGAGCGGCACCGGACAGACTGTCATGGAAATAATGGATGAGTAGTTGGTCGTTGTCAGTTTGCGTTGACATCTTGCGAGCACACATCACAAGATGGCTGAGTGGGCATGTGTTTCCCTTATACTTCTCAAAGTCAGGCACTTTGAATTTAATAGGGATATTCACGTTGGGCACAAGGCACAACTCAGCAGCACTTTTACCAAAGAGGTCCTTCCCCCTCAAAGTCTTTAGTTCTTTGCGAAGCTCAAGGAATTGGTCCTTCATATCATCCATCTTTTCATAAACATCTGGGCCCTCAGATGGCTCAGAGTGGTAGATGGTATCTTCAACCCTGGGTAACATGTGCACAACAGGAGGTGGCACTGAAAGGACCGGGCTAGATGCTGGCAGAGAAGCAAAAGTAGGGGCGAAACCCTATGGTGCAAAGTTGGGGGGCATTCCCCAGGGGAACCCGGTTGGCATAGATGGCGCGAAATAAGTCGTTGCAGCAGGCACAGTAGAAGTCACGATCTCATAAATGACCGTCCTCTGGGGAGGAGTTGATGGCGTTGGAGAAGATTGGCTTTGAGCGGCCAAGAATGACTCCATCAAGGCAGTCAACCTGGCGACTTCCTCCTTCAGCTCGCGGTTTTCTTATTCTAGATGATCCATCAGTCTTGAAGAATTGGCTCTGGTGTAGTACCGGTGAGTCAGCTTGTCTTCAAAATAAATGAAGAACACATAGTTAGACCATAGAACGGGAGACCGGGAACAAAACCTGCTTATGCACATGATGCATGCAATGCTTGTGTATATGATTTATTTTTTATTTCAAAGGAACTTTAGGGTTCTATTTGCAAATTTTGGAAATATTAAACACTTATCATATATGAAAGTATCTTGTCAATAATATCTGGAAAATAGTTTTACATCAAAGAAGTACAACATTGGTAACCACATACAAGACAAAAGGGAAACAATCATCCTATGGATCCCTAGAAACAATCATCTAAAGCTTGGGACACAGGAAGATAAGATGCATGAAGCCTCTTCACTTCCTCGTCATAAGCTGCCTCCATGTCTGCCTTCTCCTTGGCGAGTCGATCGTATTTCCTCTTCAAGAACTTGGAAGACTGTTGAAGTAGAGAAGTCCATGCGTCATTAGGATCATCATTGACCTGATGTTCGAGGAACTCAATCAAGGCATCCTTTTCCTTAATCTGCTGAAGCAACTCTTCTCTTTCGCGGATCCAAGCACGTGAACGGTCTTCGTCTCTCAACTCCTCTACTCCTTGATCAGGGAGGGTTGAAGGCCCAGCCACGACCAAAGGTGTAGGTCTCGGATACTCATAAGGCATGAGATACTCAGACGCTCTCTTCCTAACCCAAGAAGTTTAAGGCTCCAAAGCGACACAATTCTTAGGACACAACTCATTCCTTCCTTTCCTATGAATCTTGCGCCAAGCGCGGACCATCCTAGCTTTCAAGCCTTGGGGATCTTTACCCTCCTGAAAGAACACACCCTCTAACAGAATGTTATTAGGTTTATCCTTTAGGGGGAACCCAAGATGACGACGTGCCAAAACAGGGTTGTAGTTAATCCCACCACATGTACCAAGAAGAGGTACATTGGATAATTCACCACAAGAGTCGATAATCTGCACACCATCATACACACGGTTGTACCAAGAGATATCATCATTAGTGAGAGACATAAGTCTCGTGGACCACCGTAGACATCCCTTGTTCTCCTTGAAGGCGATCGTCTGCGGTAAGTGAGAAATAAACCACTTATACAACAAAGGCAAACAACACACAATGGCACCACCACCCTTTGCATTCCTCATATGCAAAGAAAAATAAATGTCACCCAACAGAGTCGTAACGGGATTAAGAGTAGAGAAAATCCTAATAGCGTTCACATCCACAAACTTGTCGATGTTGGGGAACAACACCAACCCATAGATGAGAAGTACAAATATGGCCTCAAAGGCGTCCTCACTCATGGCCTTCCCATACATAGTAGCTTGAGCAATGAGGAACTCAGAAGGGAGACCTTGAATTCCACCTTTGGTAGTCATATGAGCACCAACCAGAGACTCATCTATATGCAACATGTCAGCTATCTCTTGAGAAGTAGGAATACTCTCCAAGCCACTGAACGACAACTGGTCTAGAATTGGTATACCCACAAGATAAGCATACTCCTCAAGCGTGGGAAAAAGCTGAAATCCGGAAATGTGAAGCAACGGTACAACGGGTCATAAAACTGCACCAATACACTATTCAACCCTTCATCCACCTGAGTTGTCAGAAGCTTCCTAAAACGAGCTTTGAAACCCAAGGGATCTAAAACATAGGATGTCAAATTCCTTAGCTCTTTCAAGTCGGGTTGTCTGAAATTGTACTTCTTTGTATTCCTTCTTTGTCTTTCCATGTCTGAAAATTTGTAAATAGACCTCTTAAATTCCTTGAATTTTTTTCTTATTATTGATGATATGGATGCAAATGGGTGCATGAATGCATGAATGCAACAATCACACTCAAGGATCAAGCAAAGCACACCAGACAAAGGTCATGGGATGGATCATGGCATCCTTAATATCAATCATCCATTTTGGTGGATTATGGTTCACACCTTATCAACACCCAAGTTCCATTGATATTAAGGATACATGAACAAATCAACCACGAATCAAGGGTTTGTTGCGAGTCAAGAGCATGGAGTCTCGGTTAGGAACCACCCAAAGGGAGTGTACTAGGATTTAAACCTGCCAAACATGTTCTACAAGTGGTTCCCATAGTCATCATCCCATCTTTCGGATATTGTCGGAGAAACGACTACTCGTAATTCAAAAATATTCTCAAGAGAGACTCTTATGAGTGTAGTATCGCGTAACAATCGTATCAAATCTTACACTTGAACGACTTTCGCACTACATCCTAAGAAAAGGCCAAGATGGGCTTGGTAAACTAAGGTCCTTGGCTTCTAAGGTCTATATTGGAAAGAGTAATGTCTAACCACAACTACTTGTGTGACATTATTGATCCCAACATGATCTCCATTAAGTGAATGGACTTGCAAGTCAACTTGCTAAGGAATAACTCCACACAAGTCAACAAGACTACGCCATTCCCCTATCCTAAGTGCACTCGAGTTGGGGTATAGAACTCATCTCACAAAGATCACCAAGCATACAAGGAATTAATATTCAAGCAATTCAATCATTACATACAATATAGTAATCCCAAATTGCACAAAAATATGTCACAAAATAATACTATACAATACAACAAAAATATGAAAAGTAGGCACAACCCACTAGGATTCAATATATCCCCAGCAGAGTCGCCATTTTTCTGTAGCGGGGTATTCGTTACCATTAGAGATATTGACTAAATCCAAGGTAAATCATACATGTCGAGTCGCCACCGCACTTCTATTTATCCAAAGGAATGGTTAGAAAGAGAACAAAAACCTAAAAGTTTTATTGAATCAAAAACTAGTAAAAGAGAATCAGAGATCTGGGTAAGGGGGTTGGTTATGCAATGGGAAGGTGTTAGGCACCCAAAACATCCCAGGTACTCCTAGAGAGCCCTTTTCATACTTGATGCAAAGTTTTTTGTTTTGTGAAAAATTTGTTTGTGCAAGCAATGATTGAAGAGATGAGAAGAGAATATACAAGTTATTTACATTTTATGTTTGGATGGATAAACCCATTGCCTACGTACCATCTTAAAAAAGATAGGATCAAAACCTCGTAGTTCGGGGTAAAAATCTCAAAAATGGGTTGGTGAATTGATTGGTCCAAAAGCCTTAAGGTCTTTTGTTATCCAAGGGAGAAAACTCAACCAAATCACAAATCCACCATGTGAGGATAGCTTCAACATGCTAGTGAGGGGTTAACCCTATAATAAGCATGGAAGACTCATTGTCCATCACTAAGGATATAGGTGAGTATTACATCTACCACAAGGATAACGTAAACCTAATAGCTAAAGGTTATGAAAAAGTTTTGATTAAGAGGGTGGCCATTGAAACCACGAAAGACATTTGAATGGGTTATATTTACCAATGAAAAGTATGTACAAAATATAGTCAAAGTTGACTTAGAGATTCAATTCAAAATGAGTATTAAGAAAAGAGAATTTGAAAATCAAAAGCATAAGGCTTAGGTTTCTAATGTTGAAAAACAAGTGTTAAATGTTTGCACAAATGTTTTGGCTTGGGTTAGAGTGGAGAGAAGAAGAAGAAAGGCTAAAGTCCTAAGCATACAAAGAGGTGAGGGATAAAGAATAAGACCACAATGGAGTTCCTCTCTTGAGATCATATGGATGATCCAAGTAACTCCCATCCTTTGGAATAAGCAATCATATAAGCATAAACTCAAGCAATCATCAATCAAATGAACTCTTGGAAGGCTCTTTAATGTATCTTGAATCTCTCTCTCCTAGGAGCTCATGGTAATGGTTCCTCAATTTGGCCCAATGTTGGAAATCCCTAGCACAAAGAAACACACACATCAAAAGGTTCTATTAACAATCAAAGAGTGGACAAGAGGGAGTTTAGAATATGGTCCTTTCAGTGTTCATCTTCAAGCTTTAAGCATTCTAAAGGCATGAGGCCTAGTTGCTCTTTGACATTTAAGGATTCTAAAGGCATGAGGCCTAGTTGCTCTTCAAACTCCATTAGCTTGGGTAAAGTCCTAAGATCTAAGTCCACTTTGTCCAATTCTTTGCATTTGGTTCACAACAAACAGACAAACACAAGCACAAAAGATATATACAGAATTATATGCTCAAGTGAGCAAAAGGCAAATGGCATTAGCATAAACATGTGCTCAAGTGAGCAAAAGAAAAAGCAAATGAATAATATGTACAAGAATAGTAAATTGCATAAAAGTAAAGTGCAAAAAGTAAATGTTAATGGTTAATGATTAGTGTTAGTAGTTAGTGTGCCATAAGGCAAATTTAGCGCTATGTTAAGCAATCGTAATTGGACTTATGTAGAAGACACAACTATCTGAGGCCGGTCAATAATAATGTAGGCAACAAACAAAAGTTAGAAGTCTTGATTAGTGAACCAAATTCCAACAACTTGCCATGCCAAAAGAAAAAAAGAATTGATCTTGTTGGTTTAAGCCTTTTGCATGATTTAGGAAACAACCTATCCTTAATGCAAAGCCATTCACTTGATCAATTAATCAAGATGAATTAGATTTGAATCAAAGAAGATTAAGTCTCCCTAATCAATGCTAACTTATCAACCTTCAACTCATTGATCAAAAAAGAAAAAGAAGAAGAAGAAGAAAGAGATGAATAATGGAAAAAGAAGTGGAAAGAATAAAATGCATAAGGTGAATAAAATGTACCAATCCATGTGTGTTGACCAAATGACATTGAAAGTTAAAGTCAAACAATGAGAAATCAGAAGTGAGATGAAGATTGGAGGTCAAACAATAAGCAAAATATTTTTGGCATTTTTAATATTTAAATAAACTTGAATTAAAAGATAAAAGAAAGGTCAAACTTCAAAATCACTTCAAATCAACCTTGAAAGGTCCAAGTGATTTATCCCAAGTTCAACAAGGTCAAACAAAGTTTGACAAAAAATTTCAGCATTTTTTAAAGTCAGAAACTATTTTTAATCAATTAAAAATGAATAAAAATAACCTAATTGAACTAAAATCTCAAATAAATCTCAAATCAATTAAAAAATTAATGAGAATATTTTTCATAGATCCATCATCATTCAAATAGGTTAGGAAAATATTTTTGTATTTTTTGAATATTGAAAACTATTTAAAATGAATTAAAAATAACCAGAAAAAAGAAAATTTACAAAAAATATCAAATGACAAAATAAAAAATATTAAAAATCAAAATTAGAAACTAGAAATTATTTGGAGAAGAATGCAATTGGTCCCATATTTTTTGGAATTAAAATGAAGAAGATATGAATTTTTGAAAATAATGGAAATAAAAGAAATTAAAACAAAAATTAGAAATTTCAAAAAAACAAGGAGCATCTGATCAAGCCTCATTAATTGACGTGGCTGATCAGACGCTCCACATGCGTGCTTCCATGGTATACCAAAGTCATCAGCGAAACACATGGCATTATAAAAAGTCAAAAGATCCAAGGGCTGGGATATAAACTGGAGATCAGATCCAATGGTCCACAACACATCTGGCAAAGGGACGGTAACCGGAGCCACCGTCTTCTCCGGTGAGCATGAAGATTCCGGCCAGAATTGCAGGTTTCAAAAGCTTAACCAAAATACACGATCCATACATCATTGGAAAGCTGGGATGATGTACATCATCCCTGTACCACTCAATTCCACTCTAGATCTCTATATTGAGAGAAATCAGAGATGGAAATTCTGTGGTGTTCATGTGAACTTCATGGATTTCAACAATTAAGCACTCAAAACAATTGCCTCTATGAAGAGGACTTCAACCAACACAATATCCAAGCAAATAGATCAATAAATGGTGAGTTTCGAAGAAAAACCAGTTGAAGAACAACCTTGGATTATGAAGATCTGAGCTCTTTTCTTTGCTTCCTTTGGCCAAACAGAAGTTCTATGGATTGGATAATTAAGGTCTAGGAACTTTAGATCTAAAGATTCAACCAGATTTTGTTGAATTTTAGATCTGAAAATTTGAAGAGAATTGAACTTAGTTCCTTTAGGTGTGGCTCAGTTTTGATTTCTACAGCACTTCAAGTTGATTCATGGATGAAATTTGAATTGAGTGAGGCTTCTATTTATAGATGGAGAGGCAAGGCAAGTGTGATCAATCCGTGTGCATGGCAAATGGATACTCCTTGCATGGGCTTGCATTATCATTCAAAAGGCCCAAATTCAATGCCAAATGCAATCTGAAGCATAATTGAACTGAAATGGACGTGTAATTGGCAATGCACAAGCTTGTATAATGAGTTCCAACATGTTATGCACAATTAGGCCTAAAACTTCTCCTCTTCGAAAATGCCATTTGCCAAATCCAAACATGAGCATGTGAGTATTGGTTGGAAAGGTCTTGATGTAAGGAACAAATGTTATGTTGGACAAAAATCCATTTGAAGTGTGGAAATTAGTGAATTTTGAGTTTAAAGTGTAAGGTGCAAAACATGCAAAGGCAAAGTTTCCAAATTTGGCCAATGTTCAAGCCCCTCTGTTTTGATGATGCAAGTCTCAAATGAACAAACCTCCAACATAACAGTTGTAGATCTACTCAATACAATCAAAATGGACTTAAATTTTGCATCATTTGAATTTTTGATGAAAGAGTTATGGGCACTTGAAGTTGGACTTTTTTTACTTTCAATGCATTTGGTCCAAAGTGACCTATAATGTTTTGCATTATCACATGTATTTCCTTTGATATTATGAAATTTTGTTCAACATAACATTTGAAGTAGACATCTTAAGCTTTCCAATGCATTTAATCCCACCTCAAAATCGTAAAAAATGAATGCGTTATGTTCTTCGGAAGTTGACCCAAAATTAGGGT
The DNA here is from genome assembly GCF_024323335.1 of Lathyrus oleraceus. Taxonomy (NCBI): domain Eukaryota; kingdom Viridiplantae; phylum Streptophyta; class Magnoliopsida; order Fabales; family Fabaceae; genus Lathyrus; species Lathyrus oleraceus. The sequence goes on from NC_066579.1 coordinate 146,542,728, forward strand.
TTCAGTCAAAATGACCTATAATGTATTGGAATGGGAGATGACCTTCCATGCTTCAAATAAATTTTTGATGAACATGAAAGTTATTCATATTGTCCTTAAGAACATTGTTGATTTTGGGATCATCTCCATTTGACCAACACATAAAAAGTTAGGTCTCAGTGCATTTCAAAATAGTCAGATGGATTGACTGATCAACTTCTCAAGTCCATGACTCATATATTGATGAATTGATGATTGAGGACACTCAAATAAGTTCAAATATGTATGAAATGATGAATTAAAGAACTCCCCTTGATTGTATTTGACCATGGGCTAAGGTAGCTTCAAGAGCAAGGCATTATGGATGATTTGATGAACTAGGGTTCCCTTGGGGAACAAACCTCAAACCCTTTGACTTGTTTTGATCAAAATGATGAATTGAGATGCTAGGGAGGCATATTTGGTGGATGAGAGCTTTGGGAACCATTACCATGCTTGCTTTCCTCTTCTCTTGGCCATATCTTTGCACCAATGATCTCCTTGAAACTTTTGACCTTGTGATTGCTCAAGCTATAAACAAAAGTTGTTAGTGACATATTTTTGTGCTTTTGGTTAGTAAACAAAATAAGAAAAACAATAATATACAATTCAAGCATGCTTGGTGACCTCAAACCACTCACAAGAAGAGATCCCACCCAAAGGTAAGGAGCCAAGATGCTTATGATCCTTGAGGCTTTGCAAATGCAATGTTATGATGCCATGAGGGATCTTAGGGTTAAAATTGGGGTCTTACAGCTCCAGACAAGGACCAGTTGAGGGCGATGTCCCAGAAGGATAAGGAGACCTTCAAGGAATATGCCCAGAGATGGCGAGAACTGGCAACTCAGATAGTGCCACCCCTGGAGGAGAAGGAGATGACAAAGATCTTTCTAAAGAGTTTGAGCTCTTTCTATTACGAGAGAATGACTGCTAGTGCTCCCTCAGACTTCACCGAAATGGTGAATATGGGAATGAGGCTAGAGGAAGGGGTCCGTGAAGGACGTTTATCTCGAGATGACGGTTCCTTAGCAAAGAAGTATGAAGGCTTTGCTAGGAAGAAAGAGGGAGAGACTCATGTTGTGTCCTCTCATGTTAAAAGAAGGCCCTCTATAAGGAGGAAGGATGTACGTCCAACTGTTAACCAACACCAGGTGGCTCATATAGCACCTGCTTTCAGAGAAGTTCATCAACAACCACAACAACAAGAACATCGTCAACAACAACAGGCCTATCAGCCTCGCAACAATAATAACGCCAGCACCAACAATTATGAGAGGAAGAGGGTAACTTTTGACCCGATTCCAATGACTTATGATGAGCTTTATCCTTCCTTAATCGTTAGGAAGCTGGTAACTCCCCGTGATCCTCCTGCTGTACCAGCCAATCCTCAATGGTGGTACAAGCCTGAACTCCATTGTCTATATCATTCTGGTGCTCCCAGACATGATGTTGAGAATTGTTATCCATTGAAAACCAAGGTGCAAGACCTTGTGAGGAGTGGGATATTGTTCTTCGAGGACGTAGGTCCAAATGTAAAGAAGAACCCATTGCTCGAGCATGGGAAAAAAACTGTTAATATGGTCCAGGGGTGCCCTGGCAAGTACAAAGTCCTTTATGTGAATGACATAAGGCAGTCCTTAGTTGAGATGCATAAGCTGTTATGTGAACACACCCATTATGAGCATGCTCATGATATGTGTCAGGTGTGCACTATCAATGAGAGAGGATGTCGTCAAGTGAGAAAGGACATCCAAGAGATGTTGGATCAAGGGATGATTGAGATACGTTAGAATCGTAATGAGGATGAAGTCGATGTTATCACCCCCGTGTTTAAGATTCCTGAGCCTGTTGTTATCAGATATGATCGCAGCAAGAAGAAAGTTTCGCCAGCTCTTGTGATTAAGCTAGCGGGCCCTGTCCCGTATGTAACAGACAAAGTTGTTCCTTACCAATATAACGCTGTTATGTTAGAGGATGGAAAGGAGGTGCCTTTGCCCTCAACTTCTGTGGTGAGCATTTCAGATGTCAGTGGAGTGACCCGTAGTGGTCGTGTTTTCTCGACTCAGCCGAAATCCCACGAAGACGTTGTGAAGAGAACTGTTGTTAGTCCTGCTGGTCCCGTGGGGATTTCTTCTTCAAATCATCCGTCCGTTCCTATTATGACGGGTGTTGACCCTGTTGTTGTGAAAACCGATAATGCTCCTATCCTAGTTGGCCAGTCTGGAATTTTGAAAGAGGATGGTGATGAGATGCTGAGGCTCATCAAAAGGAGTGAATATAATGTTGTTGATCAGTTGCTACAAACTCCATTAAAGATATCTGTCTTGTCTTTGTTGATGAACTCAGAGCCACACCGCGAAGCTTTGCAGAGGGTGTTGGACGTGGCATACGTGGATCACGATGTCATAACTGATCAGTTTGATAGCATTGTTGCAAATATAATTGCGTGCAACAATTTGAGCTTCTGCAATGATGATCTTCCCGAGGAGGGAAAATACCACAATTTGGCTTTACACATATCCATGAATTGTAAAGATGATGCCCTGTCCAATGTGTTGATGGATACAGGGTCATCACTCAATGTATTTCCAAAATCCACTCTTGCTAAACTTTCATATCAGGGGCCTCCTATGAGGCAAAATGGAGTGGTAATGAAGGCTTTCGATGGATCGCATAAATCTATGTTTGGCGAATTAGAACTCCCAATCAAGATTGGACCTAGTGATTTCCAGATCACCTTCCAGGTCATGGATATTCATCCGTCTTATAGCTGTTTGCTTGGCAGACCATGGATTCACGAGGTAGGCGCCGTGACATCCACCCTGCACCAAAAGTTGAAGTTCGTGAAGAACAAGAAGTTGGTGGTGATAGGGGGAGAGAAGACTCTCTTGGTTAGGCATTTATCTTCCTTCTCCTATATTGATGTTGAGGATGAGGTTGGGACTTCGTTCCAAGCCTTATCTATTGCTGAGCCTTCGAGGAAAGGACTTTCTTCATTTGTCTCCTATAATGATGCAAAGTTGGCCATTGATCATGGTGTAACTACCGGTTTGGGGAAAATGATCAAGTTGGAAGATAACAAGTCCCGAGCTGGCATAGGGTACTTTTCGGGTGTTTCCAATGATCGTGGGCTGTTCCAGAGTGGAGGTTTCATCTACACCGTTGAAGATCAGGAAGTTACTGCCATCATTGATGGTGATGAAGAGGAAGACCTTGGCAACTTTGTCATACATGGAGGAGTCTGCAATAATTGGGTCGCTGTTGATGTTCCAACGATTATCCTTAAGTCAACGTAATGTGTTCATTTTGTTCAAAAACCCTTCTCCCATGCCAAAAGGAGAAGTGAAGACATTGTTGGCATAAGTTGATTAATACAATGATATTCATTCAATAATCGCATGTTAAATGTTTGTTTTTCAATTTTTTTTTCACTTTTTACTTTTTGCATGAAATTGGTGGTCACTATAAAACCCTAAAAAGAGAATAAAATCAATTTTTCATTTGCATAATGATTTTCCTTGTTTGAATTCTGAAATCTCTTTTATACTCAAAATCATTATGCAGGTTAATCAAACCCATTGAACAAAATGATCCAACACCATCTCCCAACTTTGAGTTCCCTATATTTAAGGCAGAAGAAGACGATGTTGAAGAGATTCCTGATGAGATTACCCGTCTGCTTGAGCACGAGGAGAAGATCATTCAGCCACATCTTGAGAATCTGGAAACAGTCAACTTGGGGTCTGAAGACTGCAATCGTGAAGTGAAGATTGGGGCACTCCTGGAAGAGTCTGTTAAGAAGGCGTTGATTGAGTTGCTACGAGAATATGTCGACGTCTTTGCCTGGTCGTAGTAAGACATGCCTGGTCTAGATACTGATATCGTGCAACATTTCTTGTCGTTGAAGCCTGAGTGCGTGCCTGTGAAGCAAAAGCTCAGAAGAACTCATCCTGATACGGCAATGAAGATTAAAGAAGAAGTTCAGAAGCAAATTGATGCGGGGTTTCTGGTGACTTCTACATATCCTCAATGGGTGGCCAATATTGTGCATGTGCCTAAGAAAGATGGAAAGGTATGAATGTGTGTGGATTACCGTGACTTGAATAAAGCTAGTCCGAAAGATGATTTTCCTCTACCACACATTGATATGTTGGTATATAATACGGCTAAATTCAATGCCTTTTCATTTATGGACGGATTTTCCGGTTATAACTAGATTAAAATGGCACCCGAGGATATGGAGAAGACAACATTCATCACACCTTGGGGAACATTCTGTTATCGAGTGATGCCGTTCGGTTTGAAGAATGTCGGAGCCACGTATCAACGTGCTATGAATACCTTGTTTCATGATATGATGCACAAGGAGATTGAGGTGTATGTTGATGATATGATTGCAAAGTCGAAAACGAAAGTTGAACATGTAGAACACTTGTTGAAGCTTTTTCAGCGTTTGAGGAAGTACAAGCTCCGCCTGAATCCGAACAAGTGTACATTTGGAGTCCGTTCCGACAAGTTATTGGGCTTTATTGTCAGCGAGAGACGTATTGAGGTTGATCCTACCAAGGTCAAAGCAATAGAAGAGATGCCTGCGCCCAAAACTGAGAAGCAAATCTGAGGTTTTCTTGGTCGCTTGAATTACATTTCGAGATTTATATCCCACATGACTGCCACATGTGCGCCTATATTCAAGCTCCTCCGGAAAGATTAGCGTCATGATTGGACCGAGGATTGCCAAAAGGCCTTCGACAATATCAAAGAGTATTTGTCCGAGCCTCCGATTCTGTCTCCGCCTGTTGAAGGGAGACTGCTGATTATGTACTTAAGTGTGCCTGATGATTCCATGGGTTGTGTCCTTGGTCAGCAAGATGAATCAGGAATGAAAGAGTATGCAATATATTACTTGAGTAAAAAGTTTACTGACTGTGAGTCTCGGTACTCAATGCTTGAGAAGACATGCTGTGCTTTGGCTTGGGCTGCTAAGCGCTTACGCCAGTATATGTTGAATCATACAACTTGGTCGATATCCAAAATGGATCCAATCAAGTATATCTTTGAGAGGACTACTTTAACTGGGAGGATTGCCCGTTGGCAGATGTTGTTATCTGAGTATGATATTGAGTGTCGAGTTCAAAAGGCTATTAAAGGTAGTATCTTGGCGGACCATTTGACACATCAACCAATTGAAGATTATCAGTCTGTGCAATACGACTTCCAAGATGAGGAGATTCTGTATTTGAAGATGAAAGAATGTGATGAACCGTTGATTGAAGAAGGGTCATAGCTTGGTTCCCGATGGGGTATGGTGTTCGATGGTGCTGTTAAGCAGTATGGAAATGGTATTGGGGCAGTGATTATTACTCCTCGAGGCACACATTTTCCTTTTACAGCAAGATTAACTTTCAAATGCACGAATAATATGGCGGAGTACGAGGCCTGTATTATGGGTTTGGAAGAATGTATTGATCTTAGGATCAAACATCTTGATGTTTATGGTGATTTGGCCCTTGTTGTTAACCAGATTAAGGGTGAATGGAAGATGTATCAGCCTGGCCTCATCCCATATAGAGATTATGCGTGGAGGATTTCAAATTTCTTTACTAAAGTTGACTTTCATCATATTCCTCGAGACGAGAATCGGATGGCAGATGCTCTCGCTATGCTTGCTTCAATGTTTATAGTCAAGTATTGGAATGAAGTTCCCAACATTACTGTGATGCGCTTCGATAGACCAACTCATGTGTTTTCACTTGAAGAAGTGAAAGACGATAAGCCCTGGTATTATGATATCAAGTGTTTTCTTCAAAGTCAGACTTACCTGCCCTTGGCATGTGTTAAAGATAAGAAGACTTTGAGGAGATTATCTGGCAGTTTCTACCTTAATGGTGATGTGCTTTACAAGAGGAATTTTGACATGGTTCTGCTTAGATGCGTGGATAGACACGAAGCAGACCTATTGATGACTGAAGTCCATGAGGGTTCATTTGGTACTCATTCTAATGGACATGCTATGGCGAAGAAGATGTTGAGAGTAGGCTACTATTGGTGGACAATGGAGTCTGACTGCTGCAAGTATGTGAAGAGATGCCACAAGTGTCAGATTTATGCTGATAAGATTCATGTTCCCTCGACACTTATGAATGTTATTTCCTCACCATGGCCATTCTCAATGTGGGGAATTGACATGATTGGCATGATTGAACCGAAGGCTTCAAACGGTCACCGTTTTATTCTCGTATCCATTGATTACTTCACCAAGTGGGTTGAAGTGGAATCATATGCAAATGTGACCAGGCAGGTGGTTGTAAAGTTTATCAAGAATCAACTCATATGCCGATATGGTGTGCTAGACAGGATCATTATTGATAATGGATCTAACTTGAACAATAAAATGATGAAAGAGCTGTGTAGCGAGTTCAAGATTGCACATCATAAATCTTCTCTCTATAGACCCAAGATGAATAGAGTTGTTGAAGCTTCAAACAAGAACATCAAGAAGATTATTCAGAAGATGGTTGTTACATACAAAGATTGGCTTGAGATGCTGCCATTTGCTTTGCATGGCTATTATACATCTGTTTGCACTTCAACTGGGGCAACCCCTTTCTCTCTTGTATATGGCATGGAGGTTGTGCTCCCCTTGGAAGTTGAGATCCCATCAATGAGAGTCTTGATGGAAGCCAAGTTGACTGAGGCTGAATGGGTTCAGAGTCGTTATGACCAGTTGAATTTGATTGAAGAGAAGAGATTAACTGCCATGTGTCATGGTCAGTTGTATCAGCAAAGAATGAAGAAAGCCTTTGATAAGAAGGTCAAACCTTGTCTGTTCCGGGAAGGTGATCTCGTGCTCAAGAAAGTCTTGTCTTTCGCGCCCAATTCCAGGGACAAGTGGACTCCAAACTATGAAGGTCCATACGTTGTTAAGAGAGCCTTTTCAGGCGGTGCTTTGTTGCTTACAACTATGGATGGGGAGGATTTCACTCGTCCTATGAATTCAGATGCAGTCAAGAAATACATCGCCTAAAATAAAAACAGAATAACTCGCTAAGTTGAAAACTCGAAAGGGCGGCTTAGGCAAAAATGAGTGTCTCGGTGGATTGAAAACCTGAAAGGGCGGTCCAGGCAAAAGTTAGAGACATGAAAAAGTGAATATATATCCCGCTAGATTGAGTACCTCACCCTGGGGCAATCGAGAGAAAAATTAGGGATTTAGCAAGTAACTGCATCCTGACAAGAATTTATTCTACAACAGTCACCTGTCAAAGATTCGCTTTCAGTCATCATCAACTGAAGCTTCAAATACAGTGGATTCAAAGTTGGTGGAGAAATAGTCATCATGTTCAATGTAGTCCTTTTTTCATATATATCACCAATTTCAAATTTGTAAAGATCCATGGAGTCTCGCCATTTGTAGACTACCATTCCATTAAATAAATTTGGGCCTTTATCCAATTCCTTGCACTCTTATTTATTTCTGTTTAACAAATGTTTGCATGATTTAATTGATGAATATCATTTTTTTAAACAAATAAAGTTTTTTTTATAAATTGTTTTAAACAAATTGAACATTCATAATGACTAAAAGGATAAATGGAATGTCCTCAGTGCTTTCCCAAGGATAGTATGATCATCAAAGGGTAAGACATTTGTTCATACTTTGGCATGTTTATATCCTCTTCATCAGCTTTCAGTTGTCTCCTCGTCAAGCGCTGAAAAGTCATTAATTCCCTAGAGACTCTGATATGAGAAGTCTTCTCTGATGGCAGTAGATTGTTCTATCTTGTTGGATTGCTTTCTCCTAGCATAATTTGTGGATGTTCATCCAAACAGTTCCCGAATAATTTGTTTATGCATACATGCTTGTTTCCCCTGCGAAGTCTTTGCGATCCATGGTTGGTGGATTTGTGGATGATCCCTTTTGTACCAGTTTTTGCCTTGATGTTTTAGATGTGTATCTCTCTATATCAGGCACTAGCATTTGTGTTTTATCAATTATATGGTTGTCATTCCTTGTGTGAACTGACTTAAAATCCCTAATAGATTGATAAAAGTTGATATGCTATTCTACTCACGAAGACTTTGTCTTTCCCCAGCATGTCACGTGTTGACGAAGGATTCATTTCCGATTCCCTCAGCCAAGGCAGTTCCTTGGAGAATGCTTGCAGTTTATCCCCAATGGAGCAAATTGTTCTTTCTTCCCTTAGCAGAGTTTCCTCTCCAACAGTTATAAGGGAGTGTTTTGATTGATATGTATCTGGTTGGTGTTTGTTCCCCATGGAATTTCACATCATTCCATATTATGTTCCCCAATAGAGTTTCTTCTACGGAGGATCCTATTGATATTTAGCCACCTGTTCTCGAGAACTGATGGAAAGTCCCCGACAGGTTCTTCTGCATCTTCCTTATGTCAGAACTGTTGGCCCCTTGGAAGACTCCTCTTGTGTAGAATTTTGTTTCTTATAGTTGGAAGTTGTGACTCTGCCTGTCTCCAATTGTGATCGTTGTCTTCCCATGTTTGATCATCCTCACCAGAATTGAGTTCTCCAGTAGGCGTTTCCCTACTTGTTGAGGTGTTGGGCCGGATGTTCGTTCGTGATTCTTGGACTTGTTTGTGTTAAATATGTCTGTCTGTCAGCATTAATCATGTAATTCTGGTATCAAATATGAGATGTCAAAGGTAATGCCACGACACTAATATCTGAACAATACAAACAGGATAAAAGATGAAGAACAATAATGTAAGATACACAAGCAATTATTAACCCAGTTCGGTGCAAACTCACCTATGTCTGGGGGCTACCAAGCCAGTAAGGAAATCCACTAAAATAGAATCAGTTCAAAGACTCTTAGTAAACAATACAAGTTACAGTCTTTTTCACCAAATCTCTACCCGTGTGACTTCTACCTAAGAAGTCTTAGATATGAGATCCCACTCACTCCCCCTTAATCACACCAGTGATATAAACAAGAATTACAATGAAAATAAGACACTCTTCAAAGACACACACTTGATCTTACTTAACATCTTCAATCAAGTAGACACACACTCATGCTTAAAAGCTTAGAGTGACAAATTACAACTAAAAAATCAGACCAATTCAATCATCCATGGATGAATTGAATGGCTTACAATACACACGACCACACAAGACTTAAACCCTTATTCTCTCTCAATATTTCGTTCCTTATTTCTTGTGTTACAAATCAGGTTTTCCATGTCCTTTTTATAGAATCATTTGGCTGGGCTTGGACATCATAAAACCCTAAAACTATTTTCCATTCAAATCTTCTCATGACAGTTGATTAGATCTCTTTGGAAAATAAGTTAATCTCATTGTAATTATTGATTGATAGCGTGTTTAATCATATCTTCAATCATACACAGATTTGCATTAAAAACGCAATCACACAATACATTACCTTCAGACTGAATGTTCTGTATACAGATGTCATGACATCGGGTCTGACATCCTGGAAAAATCTTGCATAATTACATTTTAAACATCCAGCAGGTACAAGATATCTTATGTTAAGACATCACATGTGACAACTTGTGAACACTCTAGGTTTTACCAAAATTGCAGCAAACACTTAGAACCAACAAACTCCCCCTTTGGCAAATTTTGGCTAAAACATATACCAGCCCGTTTGTTCATAAGAGTACACACACATATCATCAGTTAAGCAGCAGCGAAAGCAATAAACACACAATTACTAGCTATGATAGCAACTAGTAATGCACACATTAAACACATGGGTACTTCTTCTCCCCCTAAATCTGTTCAACACAGACATCTCCTTCAACAGCACCTGTAACATTCAGAGTCACCCTCTGACACCAACTCCAACATCACATGTATAACACAGAAAATTATTCTGTTTTAATCATCTCCTTCAACATCACAGAACATCATTCTGTTCAACATCATCAGTTGTCATTTGTTTAGCCTAGCTAGCTATATCAGCACATAATAACTGCAGCTCTCCACATAATACCCATAATAACTTCTCCCCCTTTTTAGTCAAAATAGACCAAAGTGACCAATTAGACAAAATAAATGTCAATTAGTCCAGTAGAGAATGTCACAAAGGATGTTATAACATATAAAATGTTAAAATACAATGTCAGGTGGTACATAACCATAATTATACACAGCTGTAATAGCTGAGATAATCAGAAACCTAGGGAACTCATAAAGAGCCCAAATATTACATCATGGCATCAACAAAGACTACCAAAAAAAACTACAAACATCAAAGCATCCAATCATCCAAGCATCCAGAACACACATCAAAACAGGGGGCCCATCACCACAACTTAGTCTGAGGAGGTAGCATCTTCTTCACCTTCAGATCCAGAACTGCCACTAGATTGATCTTGAGAATTTGACCTCTCACTTGAGGTGTGGGCATCTGTCTCCCTGGCTTCACCAACCTTATCCATCTCTTCTTGCTCCAAGCTACTAATGAGAACCTCTAAAGCCTCTTTCCTAGCCTTAGCCACTCTAATCCCAGATTCCAACTCCTTACATGTTTCTTTTAATTCAGCAATTAGGGCACCTTGAGAGGCTGGCTTCTTTCTTGCAGATGTCATGACAATGTCATTGACATGACTGCCTTCAAATAGCTTGTAGTGAATTGACAATGGAGGCTTACTTCTGCTGGGGATATCACTTGTGTTTAAAACACCAAGTTGTTGGCTTAAAATTATTCCACAAATGATTGAGGGAAAGGCAATTGGCAGCTTTACTCCATTGGTGGAAGCATGTCTAACAATTTTTTTCAAACATGAACCTTCCATAATCAAAGTTGAGCTTGGTTCCAATAGCATATATAATCCTTCCAAAAGCATTAGATATAGTTGAGATGTGGTTTGTTGGCACCCAGTTGGCTGAACCTATCTTATGCAAGATAACATATTTTACAGTTAATTTTCCAGCAAATATAAGCCTTTTGCTTGGCCATTCCTTGACTTGACCAGCAGTGATTGTCCTAAAGACTTCATTGTCTGTGACCTCTAACTCAACAGCTCCTTCTGTTCCTCTTCCTAGGAACTTATTGATTACAGTTGGGGAGAACCTTACACACCTTCCTCTCACAAACACCTTGCAAAATTCTTTGCTATTCTTGTCAGAAATATCCTCAGGGATATTCACCACAAACTCTTTCACTAAACCTTCAAAACACTGGGGTAATGCACTAACTGTTTTCAATAAACCAGCAGACTTGATCAATTCCATAACTTCCTTTACTTCCACAGCCTTCTTCCCTAGTTCCCTCTCCACAACAACTCTCCTTTGTATCACAAATTTCCACTTGGCCGCACCATCTTCCAGATGGAAGGAAATGTTGTCCAAATGCACAACTACAACCTTAGTTGGAGACTTTCTAACAATTTGCTTTTTGGCAGGAGAGATGTTTGGGACATCGTCTTCGACATCATCCTCAGAATCAGAACTTTCTCTGACCTTTCTCTTCTTGACCTCTACTTTACTCAATGATTTAGAAGGACCTACAGCAGCAACCTTCTTACTAGTTCTGGTTGTCATCATCTCAGCCACAGACCTGCCTTTCCTGGTCTTCATTTTCTTTACAACACTTGGTTTCAAGTTATGAACCAAGGTGTCATCTTCCTCATCTGAGCTCTCTTCCTCCAAATTAATCACCTTCTCAGTAGTGTCATGCTTCTTAGACTGAGAAGCATCTATAGGTTTCTTACTAGGCATGGTCTTTCCTAGTGAACACAGTCCCTCAGCAACAATGTCTTTCTCTGACCTAGATGAATCATCATCTTTCTCATTTTGAGGTTCCACCTCAGGTGAGGGGTCCCTTCTAGACAGAGGAGTCGAAACTCCCTTGACTGAGTGTCCTTCATTTAGGATCCTTGTGACCAGATTCCTAATGACATGACCTGTATAATGCATGTCACCCTTAGGAGGAGGGTTATCAGAAATGTTACCTTGATTATTTCCTACAGTAGAAGAAGGACCAGGGGCGTTGCGTGGGATTACTGAAAGAGGAATAACTTCCAAAACGTCTTCATCCAGAAAATCCATGGAGGGAGTTCTTGCTTTGTGAGTGGGTTTTGAACCAGAAGATGAGGGATGTTGTGACATTTTGTTGGACGTGTGAAAATATTTTTGTTGCCCTAGCAGAGATGATTGATACAGTTTGATGAAGATGGAAACGGTTGTGCTGAGGTTGAGTGTGGAAATGGTATAGATGGTAGTTCCAATATTTGGTAATGATTTTCCATAAATTGGGCACTTTCTTTTAAGTGGCCAGACAATATTTTTATTACCTTTTCCACTCCATATTAATTGCTATAAATTCTCATGGATACAAATCCCCAATTTCCTTCTTAAACATTCAAACTGATTAGCATCCAAAGCCTTTGTAAATATGTTAGCTAATTGCATTTCAGTAGTAACATGCTCTAGTGCTATGATTTTCTCTTCCACAAGTTCTCTAATAAAGTGATGACGAATATCAATGTGCTTTGTCCTGATGTGTTGTATAGGATATTTAGAAATATTTATAGCACTCAGGTTGTCACAGTACAATGTCATGACATCTTGTGTGACATTGTATTCAGTCAACATTTGTTTCATCCAAACCAGTTGAGAACAACTACTTCCAGCTGCTATGTATTCAGCTTCAGTAGTGGATAGGGACACACAATTTTGTTTCTTGCTAAACCATGATATCAAATTGTTCCCCAAGAAGAAACATCCTCCTGATGTGCTTTTCCTATCACCAGCACATCCAGCCCAATCAGCATCACAGTAACCAGTTAGCATAGATCCAGATCCATGAGTATATAACATCCCATAGTCATTGGTGCCATTGACATATTTCAGTATTCTCTTCACTTGGTTTATGTGACTGACTTTTGGTTCAGCTTGATATCTAGCACAAACACCTACAGCAAATGCAATGTCAGGTCTGCTTGCTGTGAGATATAGCAGACTTCCTATCATGCTTCTGTATAGACTTTGATCTACACTAACACCATTTTCATCTTTGGATACTTTCAAATGTGTAGGAGCAGGTGTCGTTTTATGACTTGCATTCTCCATGCCAAACTTCTTAACAATGTTCTTGGCATATTTGCTTTGAGATTGAAAAATAGAATCTTCCATCTGCTTGACTTGTAGCTCAAGAAAGTAGGTCAGCTCTCCAACAAGGCTCATCTCAAACTCAGATTGCATTTGTGTAACAAAATGTTCGACCATCTGATCTGACATCCCACCAAACACAATATCATCTACATATATTTGTGCCACCATGAGTTTTCCTCCTTCATTCTTCACAAATAGGGTCTTGTCAATACCTCATTTCCTATATCCATTGTTAGTGAGGAACACTATGAGTCTCTCATACCAAGCCCTAGGAGCTTGCTTCAAACCATAGAGTGCTTTCTTCAATCTCTACACATGCTTTGGAAGATTTGGATATGTGAATCCTTTAGGTTGTTCAACATATACTTCCTCATTTAAGTAGCCATTCAAGAAGGCACTTTTAACATCCATTTGGAACAGTTTGAATTTCAGAGTACATGTCACTCTAAGAAATAGTCTAATGGACTCAAGACGAGCTACATGGGAAAATGTTTCATCAAAATCCACTCCTTCAACTTAAGTATATCCTTGTGCTACCAATCTTTCTTTGTTTTTGGTAACCACCCCTTGTTCATCAGATTTATTCTTATATACCCATTTTGTACCTATGACATTTACTCCTTCAGGTCTAGGAACCAGTTCCCATACTTCATTCCTCTTGAATTTTCCTAACTCCTCATGCATGGCATTGATCTAAACTCATCAGTCAAGGCTTACTTGACATTCCTAGGCTCAATCTTGGACACAAAGCAACCATGTGAGATCACTTCCCTTGATCTAGTTGTGACCCTTTATTTGGGTCTCCTATAATGAGATCTTTGGGATGATCCTTCTGAATCCTGATGGAGGTTCCTTTGTTGATTTTTTCATCTTCAGGTTCATCTTGAGGAGGTTCACTCTCATTATTTCTATCTGAGAAATCAGCTAGGGGGTCATTTGGAGATGTCTCAACATCGTCTGTGACATCAGTCTGTTGGTCATCAACCACAACATTGATAGGCTTCATCATTACTTTTGTTCTGGAATTAAAGACTCTATAAGCTCTGCTGTTTATTGAGTAGCCCAAAAATATTCCTTCATCACTTTTGGGATCCATCTTCCTTCTTTGTTTACGATCAGTCAAGATATAGCATTTACTACTAAACACATGGAAGTATGTGACTGTAGGTCTTCTTCCTTTCCATACTTCATATAGGGTTGTAGGAGTCCCTTTCTTCAAGGTCACTCTATTGTGAACATAGCAGGTTGTGTTCATAGCTTCAGCCCAAAAGTGGTAGGGCAATTTCTTAGCATGAATCATAACTCTGGCTGATTCTTGAAGGGTTCTATTTTTCCTTTCCACCACACCATTTTGCTGAGGAGTAATGGGAGATGAGAACTCATGATGAATTCCTTCTGAAGAACAGAATTCAGCAAATTTGTTGTTCTCAAATTCCTTCCCATGATCACTTCTAATTTTGATAACTTGACTTTCCTTTTCTCTTTGAAGTTTGAGACAAAGATCTTTGAAGACTTCAAACACCTCAGATATTTCTCTTATAAAATTGATCCAGGTGTATCTCGAGAAGTCATCCACCACTACATATGCATACTTCTTCCCACCAAGGTTTTCCACCTGCATGGGTCCCATCAAATCCGTGTGGAGGAGTTCCAAAACTTTGGAAGTGGTGTCATGTCTGAGCTTCTGGTGTGACATCCTTGTCTGTTTTCCAATCTGACATTCCCCACAGACTTTTCTTTCATCAATCTTCAAGTTGGGAATTCCTCTAACAACTTCAACAAATATAATCCTCTTCATACCTTTGAGATGCAGATGGCCCAATCTTTGATGCCATATCTTCACTTCTTCTTCTTTGGCTAAAGTACACATTGAAGAATAACCAATTTCTTGAGAACTCCACATGTAGCAATTGTCTTTAGACTTGACTCCTTTCATGATCACTTCATTTTCTTTATTAGTAATTAGACATTCAGTTTTGGTGAAGTTTACAGTTAGGCCTTGGTCACACAGTTGACTGATGCTTATTAAATTTGCAGTCAATCCCTTAACAAGTAGGACATTGTCAAGGTCAGGAACTCCAGGGAAGTCAAGCTTACCAATCCCTTTGATTTAACCCTTTTATCCATCACCAAAGGTTACATAGCTGGTAGCATGTGGATGAAGGCCAGTTAGTAGGTTTTTGTTTCCAGTCATGTGTTTGGAGCACCCACTGTCAAAATACCAATCTTTCTTTGGCTGAAACTCTGAAGGAAGTGTGAGATATCAGGCTTGTAATATTTGTCCTAGGAATCTATTGCTTTTTGTTGACAGGTCTGTGATGTTTGGGTCTAGGTTGATGATGAGCAGGACTAGGATAGCCATACAACTTATAGCAGAATGGTTTTATATGGCCAATTTTTCCACAGTAATGGCATCTCCATCTTTGATGTTTCCCTTTCTGCTGTCTTCCTTTATGATGTTGTGACATATGATGTGACATCTCTAGTTTTCTCCCAATGTGACTGCACTTAGGTTTGGACTTTGGTTTGCTACCAAAGTGGCTGCACTCAGGCTTAGATTCATTGAACCTAATGCCAGACTTGTCTCCTGTTTTTGGTCCAGTCTAGAGAATTTTTTCTAAGGTGTCAGATCCATTGTTTAGCATTCTTACATACTTGGTCATCTCATCCAGTTTAGAATTCAAGAATACAGCTTCAGTCTTTAACTTGGAGATGGTTTCCACATGTTCTGCCTTCTCATTCTCCAGTTGTGCTATCACTTTCTTCTGGATTTCAACTTGTCGACACACTTCTACACTTCTGTGACACAACTCTCTGTAGGTAGTGGCCAACTCTTCAAAGGTTACTTCATCATCACTTAAATCATCATCAGAACCCCATCTTCTAGTCAAGGCAGTCACAAGGTTTGCATACTCTTCTGTTTCACTTTCATCAGACCAAGTGGCAGCAAGACTCCTCTTCTGTTTCTTGAGGTAGGTCCCACATTCAGTTCTAATGTGTCCATACCCATCACATTCATGGCACTGAACTCCTTTTCCTTCTTTGGGATTTTCATCTGACCTTGTTCTTCTTCCAGCATTGTTGGATTTACTGATGTCAGATGCGATGTTCTTGACATTAGCCTTAGATCTTACATCCATCTTTTTCATAAGTCTGTTGAACGGTCTTCCCAGCATTGCTACATCATTTTCCATATCTTCATTAATATCTTGACCACCTTCCTCCTCTTCCTCCTCAGTGTTTGACATGAAGGATATGCTTTTGGCTTTTTTTCAGATCAATCACACATTCCCATCTCAAATGTTTGGAGGGATCCAATTAGCTCATCAACTCTCATATTGGAGATGTCTTGAGACTCTTCTATGGCTGTCACCTTCATAGCAAATCTCTTAGGGAGTGACCTGAGTATTTTCCTTACTAACTTGTCATATGACATCTTATCTCCCAGGGCTCCTGAGGCATTAGCAATATCAAGGATATTCATATGAAATTCATCCTTAAATTTTCAAACTTGGTAGTGAGCAGCTGCAGTCTAGACATCTTCACTCTAGAGGTGCCTTCATGAGTGGTTTTGAGAATGTCCCAAGCATCTTTAGCCACCTCACAGTTGTTTACCAATCTGGAGATATTCTTGTCTACTCCATTGAATATAGCATTCAATGCTTTAGAATTTCCAAGGGCTAGATCATCCTCCTCCTTGGTCCATTGTTCTTCAGGCTTCTTATCAGTTGTAGCTTGTCCTTCCTTAGTAAGTACTGGATGTTCCCAGCCTATTAACACAACCTTCCAAGCCTTAATATCCAAAGATTTTAGGAAGTCTACCATTCAAGGTTTCCAGTAGTCATAGTTGGATCCATCCAAAATAGGTGGCCTGTGAACAGATCCTCCATCTCTCTCCATAGTACCAGAAAGTATAGTCCCTAGATCTCACCCAGAACCAGAGCCGGATGCCTGCTCTGATACCAATTGTAATTCTGGTATCAGATATGATATGTAGAAGGTAATACCACGACACTAATATCTGAACAATACAAACAGGATAAAATATGAAGAACAATAATTCAAGATACACAAGCAATTGTTAACCTAGTTCAGTGCAAACTCACCTACGTATGGGGGCAACCAAGCCAGGAAGGAAATCCACTAAAATAGAATCAGTTCAAAGACTCTCAGTAAACAACACAAGTTACAATCTTTTTCACCTAATCTTTACCCGTGTGACGATTACCTAAGAACTCTTAGATATGAGATCCCACTCACTCCCCCTCAATCACACCAGTAATATAAACAAGAATTACAATGAAAAGAAGACACTCTTCAAAGACACACACTTGATCTTACTTAATAACTTCAATCAAGTAGACACACACTCATGCTTAAAAGCTTAGAGTGACAAATTACAACTAAAAAATCAGACCAATTCAATCATCTATGGATGAATTGAATGCCTTACAATACACACGACCACACAAGACTTAAACCCTTATTCTCTCTCAATATTTCGTTCCTTATTTCTTGTGTTATAAATAAGGTTTTCCATGTCCTTTCTATAGAAGCATTTGGCTGGGCTTGGACATCATAAAACCCTACAACTATTTTCCATTCAAATCTTCTCATGATAGTTGATTAGATCTCTTTGGAAAATAAGTTAATCTCGTTGTAATTACTGATTGATATCGTGTTTAATCATATCTTCAATCATACACAAATTTGCATTAAAAACGCAATCACACAATACATAACATTCAGACTGAATGTTCTGTATACAGATGTCATTACATCGGGTCTGACATCCTTGAAAAATCCTGCATAATTAAATTTTAAACATCCAGTAGGTACAAGATATCTTATGTTAAGACATCACATGTGAAAACTTGTGAACACTCTAGGTTTTACCAAAATTGCTGCCAACACTTAGAACCAACAAATCATACACAAATCATGCATATACACACATAATCATATCATTCAGATATTCATGTTGCATTCTTTTCCATATATCTTTGATTGTTATCTCCTTCCATTGGGGAAATTTTCTTCCCCAGGCAGATGATTGTGTCTGACCTTTCCATTTAGAGTCAGCCTCATAGGCAGAAAGTGATTACCTTTCCTTCTTTCTTCCCCACTGAGTTATATCCTCGGGGATGATTATTGTTTCAGCTTCCTCTCCGGTTATGTACCAAGATGGAATTACTCCCCTGAGATATATACTCATCGGGTTGAGTCTTTTTTGATTATGTCTTTCTAGTTTGTTCCTAGATTGACTCTCCTTTCTTTTTATCCCCTATAGTTCCCTGTGGTTTAGATTGTTCAATCGCTCAGTAACCAGTAGATGTGCATTTTTTACCCAACTATTTTTGTGGTTTTCTACCTAGTAACAGGTAGATGTAATCCCCTATTTGTTGGTTATCTTTACCCGATAACCGGTATTGATACTCCTTCGTTCTCGAGTATTTCACCCAGTAGCCGGTAATATATATCTTGGATAATTGCTTATGTTAGGTAATTTATCCCTCGCGAGTCATCTTTCATTTACCCTTGTTTGGTAATGATTGCTTCTCCTTCTGATTGGTCATCATTTTATACCCAATAACCGGTATGCCGACGTCCTTTCTTTGCGGTCGATTTATCCTTCATTAACCCAGTAACCGGTTGTGGATCATCTTCCATGCGAGTATGTTATCTACATTATGACGGTAATAGATAATAATCTCATGCGCTCTTTAGTCAAAGTCTTTTTCTTCCCCGGTCGAGTAAGATTCGTATTTCCTTGTGAAATCGAATATCCATCCTGTAAGTCGAGTTTTCTTTTTCAGCCCTCCTTTTGGATGCTGAGTGTCTTGGATATATTCCGAATTCACACCTGGTTGGTAACCTATTATATGCCCAGTAACCAGGATCCCTGGTGTTCCTTCCCTCTGCTCCCTATTATGACTTTTTGTCCCTTGTGGAGTCAGATTTTTCTTGAGTAGAGATGTGCCTTTTGGGTTCTCCTCAGTTGTTTCGGATGATTGATATCTTTCACCCTTATACCAGTCTTAGATATTCTTTCTCCTTGAGCATGTGATTCTCTCAACCAGTAACCGGTGTTTTAATAACATGTCTCCCTTTGAGTTTATTACACAGTAACCGGTAATACCTCGTTTTTCTTCCTCAGCTGAGTCCTTTATGGATTTCCCCGTCTGAGTCTGGATTTTTATCCGAAGTACCCTTTGTGGATAGTTTTGATGTATTGGCATATTTCCCAATACATGCATCTTTGCGTCAGCACGAGTCTTTCCATCGATTTATTTTTGTGGAATCCCTTCGTGTCTCCCAGCAAGTTTTCAAGTCGTGACCTGCTCACACATTTTTACCTTATTTCCCCAGAATCTCTGTCTCCCTAGTAAGTGTGTTACTCCTATGGATTTTTCAGTTTCTCCCGATTTCTTTTCCTTTGTGCCAGTTATTCGACATGAAGATTTTATTTTGCATGTATACATCTGCATCATGAGGTCTCTTAGGGACCAAAAATCATCTCTTTACTATTATTTAAGCCCATTCTATCTCGTCGAGACAAAGATTTTAACCTTCATATCTCCGGCTAGAATGACCTTAAATAGGGGCATTTGTAAGACCCTAACTTTGACCCTAAGAGCCCTCATGGCATCATATCATTGCTCAGTGCATTGTCTCAAGGATCATATTATGTTTGGCTCCTTACCCCTAGGGTTGGGACTTGTGTGAGTGGTTTGAGACCACCAAGCATGCTTGTATTATATATTATTCCTTTTCTTATTTTGATTACTAACCAAAATCACAAAAATATGTCACTAACTCTTTTTGTTTTGAAGCTCAAGTGATCATGTGCTCCCATGCTCTTAGGAGGCTCCTAAGCCCAATGAAATGGCCAAATGAAGATGAGGAAAAGCATGAAAGTGGTCCACAAATCTCCTAATCATCATATATGTCTCCCAAGTATCTCAATTTGCCAATTTTATCAAGATAACCCAAAGGGCTTGAAGATTGTTTCCCAAGGAAACCCCGATATCATTATGCTTTGATTGTGCCTTGCCCATGAAGCAATCTCAACCTCTGATCAAATTTAACCAAGGTAAGTTCTTTAATTCATTATTTTATGCATATATGAGCCTATTTGAGGATCCTCAATCATTTATTCATCAATATTGGAAGTTTGGCCTTGAGAAGTTGACCAGTCAAGTCATCTAACTAAACTAAGGATCACTGAGATATACTTTTTGATGTGTTTGTCAAATGAAGATGACCCAAGGAGAAAATATATAATTTAGAACCATATGAACAACTTTCATGTTCATAAAAATCCATTTTAAACATGTAAGGTCATCATTCATTTCAAAACAGTATAGATCATTTTGACTGAAACCCTAATTTTGGGTCAACTTCCCAAGGACCTAACTTCCTTATTTTTTATGATTTTGAGGTGATACCGAATTAATTGGAAATACTAAGATGTCTAATTCAAATTTTATGTTGGACAAAATGTCATAATCCTAAAATAAATACATGTGATAATAGAAAACATTATAGGTCACATGGGACCTAAGTCATCGAATTTGAAAAAGTACCCAACTTAAAATGCCCATAACTTTGTCATAAAAATTCCAAAAGATGAAAAATGTGAGTCTAAATTGATCATATTGAAACGATATACAACTTTTATGTTGGAGATATTTTGTTTTGAAGCTTGCATCATGCAAAAAGCGGGGCTTGAAGAGGCTTGCTTTTGGTGAAATTTTCAAAGGGTGACTTAGACATGTTTTGTGCCCAAACTTTCACAACAAGTTTTCATTAATTTCCAAATTCCAAATGATTTTTTTCCCAACATGACTTTTGTTCCTTATTTCAAGGGCTTCCCAACCATTACTCACATTACTCTTTTGGACTTTCCATGTGTGAGTTTTGAAGAGCTCTTTCTTTATGTTCATTTTTGCATTTCATGGTGAAACTTAATGTGCAAACCATTTCCTTCCAAATTACACATCCAATTCCATTTCAATTGGTCTCAGCATGGTTTAACACCCATTATTGGGCCTCACATGCGCCTGTACAGGCCCATGCACCAAAGTTCAAATTGCCATGGACACGAGGGAATCATGAGCTCAACCACATTTCAGCTATAAATAAGAGCTCCCTCTCATTCATTCATTAACCTTGTGGAGACCTGAAATGTTGCAGCACTGAAATCCTAACCCATACCAAAGGAATTTTCAGATTTTTCTCTTATTTTCAAGCTTGGAATTCAACATCATTAGTTGATTTTCAAAGCTCAATTCCTTAGCCTATCATCTCCATTCCATCTCCAGAGCAAAAAGGGATCAAGATCTTGAAGAATTCGTGACCTTAAGAGCTCCATTTCAGAGGTAGAACTTTAAACTTTTTGGATCTAGATCTTGCAATTCAATGTAGTTTTCTTTGGTTTGTGTGGTTTTCTGAAGTCCTCACACTTGAGGCAGGCCAATGGTGGTCTCAATTTTCCATTTCGTGCACTTTCAGTTTGAACACCATGATCTTCCACCTCACATTTCTCTAAAAATAGGAAGGGTGAGGAAGATCCATGGATACAGTGGTGATGTACATCACCTGAGCTTCAATTTGATGTCCTTGTTTTTCGTTTTTTTCTACAAGTGGTGGCCGGAATCTGGTATCTCACCGGAGAAGATGGTGGTTTCCACCACCATCACCACGTGTGCACTTTCCTGACCATTGGATTGTCATGCCACCTTATAATCCTGATTGTTCCTTATGTTTACTTATTTTAATTCAACATGCCGTGCGTTTGACTCAAGTGTACCATGCGCCCTTGCATCTGATCCATTCATCCATGCCACGTCATTTAATGAGATTGAATATGTGGAGCTGGATTTTCCATCATTTCTATTTTCTATTTTATTTTCAGTTAATTCCTTTCATTTTCAAATTTAATAAAGAATTTATTTGAAGTCACAAAAATATGAGACCAAGTCCAAATTTTTTCTTGAAAAATCTAGTTTCATATTTTGATTTTTAATTATTTTTGTGACTTCATTTAATATTTTTTGTTAATTATTTGGTTTTTAATAGTTTTAATTCATTTTAAAATACTTTCTGATATTTGAAAAATCCAAAAATATTTTTCTAAAACCTATGGATCGTGATAAGTCAATGAAAAATAGTCTCATCAATTTCTTAGTTGATTTGAGATTTATTTGAGATTTTAATTCATATTGTGTTATTTTTTATTATTTTTAATTATTTTAAAATAGTTTCTGATTTCCAAAATTGTTGAGAAAATTTGTCAAAGTTTGCTTGACCAAGTTAGACCTATGAGAATTTAATTGGACTTGTTGAAGTTGATTTGAATTGAATTTTAGGTTTGACCTTATTTGATTATTTTATTTTTGCATTTTATTTTGATTCAAAAAATACAAAAAATTATGGTTGATTAGCTGACTTGTAATCTTCATTTCTTTTCTGTATGGCATTGATTGATGATGACATGGTTCACATTTGATCAATTGAATTTGGTACTTGTCTTCCTTTTCCCTCCCTTTCATCTTCATCCCAGTCTTTTCATCATCTAGCCAATGAGTTAATGTCTTATGGATGGTCTTGACAAATGAGAGGTTTAACCTTCTTTGATCCAAACCAAACTCAACTTGATCCATGATCAAGTGAGTTGTTTTGTGTCCAAGATAGGTTGCTTCTTGGTCAAGAAAATAACCTAAAGTCCATACAAGGCCTTTCCCCTTTTGTTTTGGCATGGCAAGTTTGTGGAGCTTGGCTTACTAGTCATGATCTCTAACTTATGTTTATTTGCCTATATTTTTATTGACCGGTCTCAGATAGGTGTGACTACTACATTAGTCCACTTATGATTGCTTAACATAGTGCTACATTGTCTTATGACAAACTAACATAACCATACTAATTACTAACTTGTAAGACCCCAATTTTGGCCCTAAGATCCCTTATGGCATCACAACATTGCATTTGCAAAGCCTCAAGGATCATAAGCATCTTGGTTCCCCTTGCCTTTGGATGGGACCTCTTGTGAGTGGTTTGAGATCACCAAGCATGCTTGAATTGTATATTATTGCTTTTCTCATTTTATTTACTAACCAAAAGCACAAAAATATGTCACTAACATCTTTTGTTTGTAGCTTGAGCAGTCCCAAGATCTAAAAGCTTCTAGGTGATCCTTTGTGCAATGATATGGCCAAGAGAAGATGAAGGAAAGCATGTAAATGGTTCCCAAAGCTCTCATCCATCAAATATGCCTCCCTAGTATCTTAATTCATCATTTTTTTATCAAAGAAAGTCAAAGGGTTTGAAGTTTGTGTCCCAAGGAAACCCTACTTCATCTGTGTACCAAGTGTGCCTTACTCATGAAGCAACCTCAGCCCATGGTCAAATACCATCAAGGGAAGTTATTTAATTCATCATTCCATGCATGTTTGAACTTACTTGAGTATCCTCAATCATCATTTCATCAAGATATGAGTTGTGGACTTGAGAAGTTGATCAGTCAATTCATCTGACTATTTTGAAATGCACTGAAAACTAACTTTTTATGTGTTGGTCAAATAGAGATGATCCCAAGATAAACAATGTTCTTAAGGGCAATATGAACAACTTTCATTTTCATCAAAATTGGATTTAAAGCATGGAAGGTCATCATCCATTCTAAGACATTATAGGTCATTTTGACCGAAACCCTAATTTTGGATCAACTTCCCAAAAACCTAACTCATTCATTTTATCTAATTTTGAGGTGGAACCAAATGCATTGGAAATATTATTGTGTCTACTTCAAAAGTTATGTTGAACAAAATTAAAAATCTCAAAAGAAATACATGTGATAATGCAAAACATTATAGGTCACTTTGGGCCAAATGCATTGAAATGGAAAAAAGTCCAACTTCAAGTGCCCATAACTTCTTCATTAGAAATCCAAATGATGCAAAATTTAAGTCCAAATTGATTGTCTTGACAAGATCTAAAATCTTTGTCTTGAAGGTTTTATCATTTGGAGGTTACATCATTGAGACAGAAGGGCTTGAACATTGGCCAAATTTGGAAACTTCACTTTTGCATGTTTTGCACCCTATACTTAAAACTCAAAATTCACTAATTTCCAAGGCCCAATTGAAATTCTGATCAACATATCCTTTGTTCCTTATGCAATAAGCTTTCTAACCATTACTCATGAGGTAGCATTTGAAGTTTGGAAGCACCATTTTCGAAGACATGAAGATTGAATGCATTTTGTGAAATTCCATTCAAATTGCCATGCATGAGCTGCTTATACTTGATGTACACGTCTATTTGCAATTCATATGCACTCAGCAGCTTGTTTCAGTCTTCATTGGGCCTTCCACATGATCACACAAACCCATGCAATGAGAAATCCATTTGCCATGCACACGAGTAAACTCATGCACTCAACCATTTCCAGCTATAAATACATGTGCTATGCTTCATAATTAACCAACCTAAGGGCGCCTGAAATGCTGCAAGAGTGAATCCTCAACCATACCAAAGGAACTAAGTTCATCTTTCTTCAAAAATTCAGATCTGAAATTCAATTGCATTTGGTTGAATTTCCATATCTAAAGTTCATAAACCTTCATCATCTGATCCCATGAAGTTCTGTTTTGCAAAAGGAACCAAGGAAAGGGACTTAAGGCTTCACAATCCAAAGGTTTTGATCAACTATTTTTTGCTTCGAATCTCCTATTTCTTTGAGCTATTGAACTTGATATTGTGTTGTATGAAGTCCTCTCTATAGAGGCATCATTGTTGTATGCTTAATTTTTGAAATCGAGCAAGTTCATGTTGAACACCATCAAACTTCCATCTCTGATTTCTCTCTTAATAGGAATCTAGAGTGGAAGTGAGTGTTTTAGGAGTGATGTATATCACTTCACCTTTCAAACGGTGCCTGGATCGTCAATTTTAGTGAGCATTTGAACCTCTTTATTTTTTTGCCTTCGCCGGAGCTCACCGGAGAAGACGGTGGCGCTGGCCACCGTCTCATTGCCAGATTCAATGTGAAC
This sequence comes from Lathyrus oleraceus, assembly GCF_024323335.1. Taxonomy (NCBI): domain Eukaryota; kingdom Viridiplantae; phylum Streptophyta; class Magnoliopsida; order Fabales; family Fabaceae; genus Lathyrus; species Lathyrus oleraceus. Next base: position 146,567,923 of record NC_066579.1, read on the forward strand.
CATTGATCTCAATCTCCAGATCTAATCTCCACGCTTGGATGTTATGATTTTATTTAATTCTTTGTGTTTCTCATTGACCTTGGACTATGGTGCGCGCGCAGCTCATGACCATCAGATCCTCCACGTTAATTAATGAGGATGCATCCAACGCTTCCTGATTTTTGCTATTTTCCAATTTATGATTTTATTTTCTTTATTTCCTTTTATTTCAAAAATTCATATCTCTTTTATTATTGGTCCAAAAAATATAGGACCAATTGCATTATTTCTCTTTTTAATTCTAGTTTCTAAAAATGATTTTTTTTCTTTTGTCATTTGATATTTTTTAATAATTTTCTCTTTTCTGGTTATTTTTAATTCATTTTAAATAGTTTTTGATATTCAAAAAATACAAAAATATTTTCTCAACCTATTTGAATGATAATGTATCTATGAAAAATATTCTCATCAATTTTTTAATTGATTTGAGATTTATTTGAGATTTTAGTTCAATTAGGTTATTTTTATTCATTTTTAATTGATTAAAAATAGTTTCTGACTTTTAAAAATGCTGAAATTTTTTGTCAAACTTTGTTTTACCTTGTTGAACTTGGGATAATTCACTTGGACTTTTCAAAGTTGATTTGAAGTGAATTTGAAGTGTTACCTCTCTTTAATATTTTAATTCAAGTTTATTTTCAAATAATAAAAATGCCAAAAATACTTTGTTGATTTCTTGAATCCAATCTTCATCCCACTTCTGGTTTTGATAGTTTGACCATGATACTCAATGTCATTGGTCAACACTTGTTGATTGGTATATTCCATTTTATTTTAATGCACTTTATTCTTTTCATTTCCATTATCCATCTTCTTCTTCTTCTTCTTCTTCTTTTCTTTTGGATCAATGAGTTAAAGGTTGATAAGTTAGCATTGATTAGGGAGGCTTAATCTTCCTTGATTCAAATCTAATTCATCTTGATCAATTGATCAAGTGAATGGCTTTGCATTAAGGATAGATTGCTTCCTAAATCATGCAAAGGACTTAAACCAATACAAGATCATTTCTCTCCTTCTTTTTGGCATGGCAAGTTGTTGGAACTTAGTTCACTAATCAAGTCTTCTAACTTGTGTTGTTGCCTACATTAATATTGACCGGCCTCAGATAGTTGTGACTTCTACATAAGTCCAATTACGATTCCTTAACATAGCACTAAATTTTCCTTATGGCACATTAACTACTAACATTAATCATTAACCATTAACATTTACTTCTTGCTCTTTACATTTATGCAATTTATTATCCTTGTACATATTACTCATTTACTTTTTTCCTTTGCTCACTTGAGCACATGTTTATGTTAATGCAATTTGCCTTTTGCTCACTTGAGCACATAATTGTGTATATATATCATTGTGTTTGTGTTTTGATTGTTGTTGACCAAATGCAAAGAAATGGACAAATGGACTTAGACTTTAGGACTTTCCCTATGCAAATTTGGAGTCAAAGAGCAACTAGGCATTGGGCCTTTAGAGTGCTATAAAAGTTAAAGGGCAACTAGGCATTGAGCTTTTAGAATGCTATGAATGTTGAAGAGAACATTGAAAGGACCAATATCTAAAACTCCTTCTTGTTCATTCTTGATTGTTTGATGGAACTTTTTAATGTGTGTGTTCTTGCGCAAGGGATCCCAACATTGAGCCTAAGTGAGGAACCATTGCCATGAGCTTCTAAGAGAGAGAGATCTAAAAGCCATTGGAAGATTCCTAGGAGCTTGTTGTGATTGTGTGCTTGCTTGCTTGAGTATTTGTTTATCTTGCTTATTCTAAAGGATGGGAGCTACTTGGATCATCAATATGATCTCAAGAGAGGAACTCCATTAGTGGTCTTGCTTCTTTTCCCTTATCTCTTGTATGATTAGGACTTTTGCCTTTCTTCTTCTTCCCTCCACTCTAACCCAAGCCAAAACTTTTGTGCAAACATTTAACCTTTGTTTTCAAACATTAGAAACCTAAGCCTTATGCTTTTGATTTTCAAATTTTCTTTTCATAACATTTATTTTGAATTGAACTTTTAAATCAACTTTGACCACATTTTTTAAATACTTTTCATTGGTTAACATAACCCATTCAAATGTCTTTTTGTGTTTTCAATGGCCACTTTCTTCATCAAACTTTTTTCATAACGTTTAGCTATTAGGTTTGAGTTATCCTTGAGGTAGATGTAATGCTCACCTATATCCTTAGTGATGGACAATGAGTCTTCCATGCTTATTATAGGGTTAACCTCTCACTAGCATGTTGAAGCTATCCTCACATGGTCGATTTGTGGTTTTAGGTTGAGTTTTCTCCCTTGGATAACAAAAGACTTTAAGGCTTTTGGAACAATCAATCTACCAACTCATTTTGAGATTTTTACCCCGAACTACGAGGTTTTGATCCTAATCTTTTTTTAAGATGGTACATAGGCAATGGGTTTATCCATCCAAACACAAAATGTAAATAACTTGTATATTCTCTTCTCATCTCTTCAATCATGTTTGCACAAATTAATTTTCACAAAATACCAACCTTACAACAAATGTGAAAAGGGCTCCCTAGGAGTACCTAGGATGTTTTGGGTGCTTAAAACCTTCCCATTGCATAACCAACCCCCTTACCCAGATCTCTGACATTTTTACTAGTTTTTGATTCGATAAAACTTTTAGGTTTTTGTTCGCTTTCTTACCATTCCTTTGGATAAATAGAAGTACGGGGGCGACTCGACTAGTATGGTTTACCTTGGATTTAGTCAATAACTCTAATGGTAACGAATACCCCGCTACAGAAAAGTGGCGACTCTGCTGGGGATTCAATTTGCCTAGTGGGTTTTGCCTACTTTTCATATTTGTTGTATTGTATTGTATATTGTTTTGTGACATATTTTTGTGTAATTTGGGATTACTGTATTGTATGTAATGATTGAATTGCTTGAATATTAATTCCTTGTATGCTTGGTGATTTTTGTGAGACGAGTTCTATACCCGAACTCGAGTTCACTTAGGATAGGAGAATGACATAGTCTTGTTGACTTGTGTGGAGTTATTCCTTAGCAAGTTGACTTGCAATTCCATTCACTTGGTGGAGGTCATGTTGAGATCAATAATGTCACACAAGTAGTTGTGGTTAGACATTATTCTTTCCAATATAGACCTTAGAAGCCAAGGACCTTAGGTTACCAAGCCCCTCTTGGCCTATTCTTAGGATGTAGTGCGGAAGTCGTTCAAGTGTAAGATTTGATACGATTGTTACGCGATACTACACACATAAGAGTCTCTCTTGAGAATATTTTTGGAATACGAGTAGTCGTTTCTCCGATAATATCCGAAAGATGGGATGATGACTATGGGAACCTCTTGTAGAACATATTTGGCAGGCTAAACCCTAGTACACTCCCTTTGGGTGGTTCTTAACCGAGATTCCATGCTCATGACTTGTAACAAACCCTTGATTCATGGTTGATCTGTTCATGTATCCTTAATATCAATGGAACTTGGGTGTTGATAAGGTGTAAACCATAATCCACCAAAATGGATGATTGATATTAAGGATAATATGATCCATCCCATGACCTTTGTTTGGTGTGCTTTGCTTTATCCTTGAGTGTGATTGTTGCATTCATGCATCCATTTGCATCCATATCATCAAAATAATAAGAAAATCTTCAAGGAACTTAAAAGGTCTATTTGCAAATTTTCAGACATGGAAAGACAAAGAAGGAATACAAAGAAGTACAGTTTCAGACAACCAGACTTGAAAGAGCTAAGGAATTTGACATCCTATGTATTAGATCCTTTGGGTTTCAAAGCTCGTTTTGGGAAGTTTCTTTCTCTTCTGACTACTCAGGTGGACGAAGGTTTGATGAGTGTATTGGTGCAGTTTTATGATCCCTTGTACCATTGCTTCACATTTCCAGATTTTCAGCTGTTGCCCACGCTTGAGGAGTATGCATATGTTGTGGGCATACCTGTTCTAGATCAGTGGCCGTTCAGTGGCTTGGAAAGTGTTCCTACTTCTCAGGAGATCGCTGATATGTTGCATATAGATGAATTTCTGGTTGGTGCTCATATGACTACCAAAGGTGGAATTCAAGGTCTCCCTTCTAAGTTCCTTATTGCTCAAGCTACTGTGTATGGGAAGGCCATGAGTGAGGACGCCTTTGAGGCCATATTTGTACTTCTCATATATGGGTTAGCGTTATTCCCCAACATCGACAAGTTTGTGGATGTGAACGCTATTAGGATTTTCTCTACTCTTAATCCCGTTCTGACTCTATTGGGTGACACTTATTTCTCTTTGCATATGAGGAATGCAAAAGGCGCTGGTGCCATTGTGTGTTGTTTGCCTCTGTTGTACAAGTGGTTTATTTCTCACTTGCCACAGACAATCGCCTTCAAGGAGAATAAGGGATGTCTACGGTGGTCCACAAGACTTATGTCTCTCACTAATGATGATATCTCTTGGTACAACCGCGTGTATGATGGTGTGTAGATTATCGACTCTTGTGGTGAATTATCCAATGTACCTCTTCTTGGTACATGTGGTGGGATTAGCTACAACCCCGTTTTGGCACGTCGTCAGCTTGGGTTCCCCCTAAAGGATAAACCCAATAACATTCTGTTAAAGGGTGTGTTCTTTCAGGAGGGTAAAGATCCCCAAGGCTTGAAGGACAGGATGGTCTGCGCTTGGCGTAAGATTCATAGGAAAGGAAGGAAGGAGCTAGGTCCAAAGAATTGTGTCGCTTTGGAGCCTTACACTGCTTGGGTTAGGAGGAGAGCTTCTGAGTACCTCATGCCTTATGAGTATCCGAGACCTACACCTTTGGTTGTGGTTGGGCCTTCAACCGTCCTCGACCAAGGAGTAGAGGAGTTGAGAGACGAAGACCGTTCACTAGCTTGGATCCGTGAACGAGAAGAGTTGCTTCAGCAAATCAAGGAGAAGGATGCTTTGATCGAGTTTCTCGAGCATCAGGTTATTGATGATCCTCATGATGCATGAACTTCTCTACTTCCTCAGTCCTCCAGGTTTTGGAAGAGGAAGTACGATCGACTCGCCAAGGAGAAGGCAGATATGGAGGCAGCCTATGAGGAGGAGGTTAAGAGGCTTCGTGCATCTTATCTTCCGGTCTCTCGAGCGTTAGATGATTGTTTCTAGGGATCCATAGGATGATTATTTTCCTTTTCTCTTGTATTTGGTTACCAATGTTGTACTTCTTTGGTGTAAAAAACATTTTCCAGATATTATTGATGAGATGTTTCCATATATGATAAAAGTATAATATTTCCCAAAATTTACAAATAGAACTCTAAAGTTCTTCTGAAATAAAAACAAATCATATGCACAAGCATCGCATGCATCATGTGTATAAGCAGGTTTTGTTCCCGGCTTCTTGTCCTATGGTCTAACTCCGTGTTCTTCATTTATTTTGAAGACAAGCTGACTCACCGGTACTACACTAGAGCCAACTCTTCGAGACTGATGGATCATTTGGAACAAGAGAACCGTGAGCTGAAAGAAGAGGTAGCCAGATTGACTGCCCTGATGGAGTCATTTTTGGCCGCCCAGAGCCAATCTTCTCCAACACCCTCAACTCCTCCCTAGAGGACAGTCATTTCTGAGATTGCGACTTCTATTGTGCCTGCTGCAATAGCCCACTTTGCGCCATCTATGCCAGCCGGGTTCCCTTGGGGAATGCCCGCCAATTTTGTGCCAGAGGGTTTTGCTCCTACTCTTGCTTCTTTGCCGGCATCTAGCCCGGTCCTTTCAGTGCCATCTCCCATTGTGCACACATTACCAAGAGTTGAAGATACCATCTACCATTCTGAGCCATATGAGGGCCCAGACGTTTATGAGAAGATGGATGACATGAAAGATCAATTCCTTGAGCTTCGCAAGAACTGAAGACTTTAAGGGGGAAAGACCTCTTTGGTAAAAGTGCTGCTGAGTTGTGCCTTGTGCCCAACGTGAAGATCCCTATTAAATTCAAAGTACCTGACTTTGAGAAGTATAAGGGAAACACATGCCCTCTCATCCATCTTGTGATGTATGCTCGCAAGATGTCGACGCAAACTGACAATGACCAATTGCTCATCCACTATTTCCAGGACAGTCTGTCCGAGGCCGCTCTCCGGTGATACATGGGTATGGAAAGTTCGAACATCCGCTCTTTCAACGATCTTGGCGAGGCATTCGTCAAGCAATATAAATACAATATGGATATGGCTCCTGATAGAGACCAATTGAGGGCCATGTCCCAGAAAGAGAAAGAGACCTTCAAAGAATACGCCCAGAGGTGGCGCGAGTTGGCAGCTCAGATAGTGCCACCCCTTGAGGAGAAAGAGATGACCAAGATCTTTTTAAAGACCTTGAGTTCATTTTACTATGAGGGAATGATAGCATGTGCTCCCTCAGACTTCACCGAGATGGTGAATATGGGAATGAGACTGGAAGAGGGGGTCCGTGAAGGACGTTTGACTCGAGAGGAAGGCTCTTCAGCAAAGAGATATGGAAGCTTTGCAAATAAGAAGGAGGGAGAGGCACATGCTATGTCTACCCATGTCAAGAGAAGACCCTCTGTGAAGAGGAAGATTGCCCGCCCAGTCAACAACTAGAATCAGGTGGCTCATATAGCACTTGTTTTCGAGGAAGCTCAACATTATCAACAACCACAATCTCAGCAATATCAGCAACAACAACAACGTCCACAACAGCAGGCCTACCAGCCTCGAAACAACAACAACAATGCCAACACCAGCTACGAGAGGAAGAGGGTCACTTTTGATCCTATTCCGATGACTTATGCTAAAGACTATCCATCTCTGATCGTTAGAAAGTTGATCACTCCACGAGACCGTCCCGCTGTACCTGCTAACCCCCAGTGGTGGTACAAACCAGAACTTCATTGCGTATATCATTCTGGTGCTCCCGGACATGACATGGAGAATTGTTATCCCTTGAAGACCAAGGTGCAAGACCTTGTGAGAAGCGGGATTTTGTTTTTCGAGGACGTAGGTCCGAATGTGAAGAAGAACCCGTTGCCTGAGCATGGGAAATTTGTCTATATGGTCCAGGGCTGTCCTGGCAAGTACAAAGTTAAATATGTCAGTCATATACGACAATCGCTGGTTGAGATTCATCGCTTGCTGTGTGACTATAGCCATTATGAGCATGACCACAATAGATGTCAGGTTTGTTCTGTTAATCAGAGAGGGTGCCGCCAGGTGCGCAAGGATGTTCAAGAAATGCTGGATGAGGGAGTCATTGAGATCCTTCAAAACAAAAATGTTGACGAGTATGTTGTTGAAGTCAACGTAATTTCTCCGGTATTCCGGATACCCGGGCCTGTTGTCATCAAGTATGATGGTAGCAAGCAGAAGGTTTCTCCTGCTCTGACTATCATGCCAACCGGCCCTATACCGTACTCCTCAGAGAAGGCGGTTCCTTATCGCTACAACGCCGTGGCGCTAGAGAATGGGAAAGAGGTGTCCCTTCCCTCTTCATCTGTCATTAATATTGCCGAAGTCAGCGGTTTGACCCATAGTGGTCGTGTTTTTTCAGCTTCGTTGAAGCGTCAAGCTGATACTCGAGGAAAGGTTGACGCTGATTTTGCTGAACGCCCGATTGGGAATGCTGTGAGCGCTCCGAATCCGGCACTTGTTGCTAAGCCCTCCTCTATGTTGAGAACTTCTGCTTCTGCTGGCCCGAGTGACAATACGAGAGGAGATTGTGATGAGATGCTGAGGCTCATCAAAAGAAGCGAGTACAACGTTGTAGATCAGCTTCTACAAATGCCATCTAAAATATCTGTGTTATCATTGCTATTGAATTCAGAACCACATCGAGAAGCTCTGCAGAAGGTGTTGGATGTGGCGTATGTGGATCACGATGTCACAGTAGAGCAATTTGATAACATTGTTGCAAACATCACCTCTTGTTAACAATTTGAGTTTTTGTGACGCTGATCTCCCCGATGAGGGAAGAGACCACAACTTGGCATTACACATATCTATGAGCTGCAAAGATGACACCATGTCCAATGTGTTGGTAGACACTGGGTCATCATTGAATGTATTGCCGAAGACCACTCTTGCGAAATTATCATATCAGGGGCCTCCCATGAGGCAGAGTGGAGTAGTTGTGAAGGCTTTCGATGGGTCTCGCAAAATTGTGATTGGTGAGGTTGATCTCCCAATAAAAATCAGACCAAGTGATTTCCAAATTACCTTCCAGGTTATGGACATTCACCCATCGTATAGTTGTCTCCTAGGCAGACCATGGATTCATGAGGTTGGCGCCGTGACATCCACCCTACACCAGAAACTGAAATTTGTGAAGAATAAGAAGCTAGTGGTGGTAGGGGGAGAAAAGGCTCTCCTGGTAAGCCATTTGTCTTCCTTCTCTTATATAGATGTTGAGGATGAAGTTGGAACTCCGTTCCAAGCTTTATCTATTGCTGAACCTGTTGAGAAGAGAACTCCTTCATTTGCTTCCTATAAAGATGCAAAGTTTGCCATTGAGCATGGTGCAACTGGCGGTTTGGGGCAAATGATTGAGTTGGAAGACAACAAGTCCCGGGCTGGCATAGGCTATTCTTCTAGGGTATTCAACAAGCAAGGATTGTTCAAGAGTGGAGGTTTCATCCACACTGGTCAAGACGAAGAGGCTGCTGCCATTTTGGAAGAAGATGAAGAGGATTCTAGCAATTTCATCATCCCTGAAGGGATCTACAATAATTGGGTCACTGTTGATATTCCGACAGATATCCATAAGTCAAAGTAATGTTCATTGTGTTTAAAGACCTTTCTCCCATGCCAAAAGGAGAAGTGATGACATTGTTGGCACATAAATACAATGATGTTTTCATTCAATAAATTCATGTTAAATGTTTGTATTTCCAATTATTTTCCCTTTTTGCTTTTGCATGAAATTGGTGATCACATAAAACCCTAAAAAATAAGAATAAAATCAATCTTTTCATCTGCATAATGATTTGCCTTGGTTGAATTCCAAAGTTTCTTTTATATCCAAAATCATTATGCAGGTTAATCAAACCCATTGAACATAATGATCTAACACCATCTCCCAACATTGAATTCCCTGTATTTGAGGTGGAAGAAGATGATGTTGAAGAGATTCCTGACGAGATTACCCGTCTACTTGAGCATGAAGAGAAGATCATTCAGCCGCATCTTGAGAATCTGGAAACAATCAATTTGGGGTCTGAAGATTGTGTGCGAGAAGTGAAGATTGGGGCACTCCTGGAATATTCTGTTCAGAAGAGGTTGATTGAGTTGCTACGAGAATATGTTGACGTCTTTGCCTGGTCATATGAAGACATGCCTGGTCTGGATACAGATATCGTGCAACATTTCCTGCCTTTGAAGCCTGAGTGCGGGCCTGTGAAGCAGAAGCCTAGAAGAACTCATCTCGATATGGCAGTAAAAATCAAGGAAGAAGTTCAGAAGCAAATTGATGTGGGGTTTCTGGTGACTTCTACATATCCTCAATGGGTGGCCAATATTGTGCCCGTGCCTAAGAAAGATGGAAAAATCCGAATGTGTGTGGACTATAGAGAACAAAAGTTGAACATATCCTCAAGAACAGAAGTTGAACATGTAGAGCACCTGTTGAAGCTTTTTCAGCGTTTAAGGAAGTACAAGCTTCGTCTGAATCCTAACAAGTGTACATTTGGAGTCTGTTCCGGCAAGCTCTTGGGCTTCATCGTTAGTGAAAGAGGTATTGAGGTTGATCCGGCAAAGGTCAAAGCAATACAAGAGATGTCTGTGCCCAAAACTGAGAAGCAAGTCCGGGGTTTTCTTGGCCGCTTGAATTATATTTCCAGGTTCATATCCCACATGACTGCCACATGTGCACCAATATTCAAGCTCCTCCGGAAAGATCAGTCTCATGATTGGACCGAGGATTGCCAAAAAGCTTTTGACATCATTAAAGAGTATTTGTCTGAACCTCTGATTTTGTCTCCGCCTGTTGAAGGGAGACCATTGATTATGTATCAGACAGTTCTTGAAGACTCAATGGGTTGTGTCCTTGGTCAGCAAGATGAATCAAGAAAGAAAGAATATGCTATCTACTACCTGAGTAAGAAGTTTACTGATTGTGAGTCTCGATACTCAATGCTTGAGAAGACATGATGTGCTTTGGCTTGGGCTGCTAAGCGCTTACGCCAGTATATGTTGAATCATACGACTTGGTTGATATCCAAAATGGATCCAATCAAGTATATCTTTGAGAAGCCTGCTTTAACAGGGAGGATTGCCCATTAGCAGATGTTGTTATCTGAGTATGATATTGAGTATCGAGCTCAGAAGGCTGTTAAAGGTAGTATCTTGGCTGACCACTTGGCACATCAACCAATCGAAGATTATCAGTCAGTTCAGTATGACTTCCCTGATAAAGAGATTTTCTATTTAAAAATGAAAGATTATGATGAGCCCACACTCGATGAAGGGCCAGAGCCTGGTTCCAGATGGAGTATGGTGTTTGATGGCGCTGTAAATCAGTATGGAAATGGTATTGGGGCAGTGATTTTTACCCCTCAGGGCATACATTTTCCTTTTACAACAAGGCTAACTTTCAAATGCATGAACAATATGGCTGAATATGAGGCCTGTATCATGGGATTGGAAGAATGTACTGATCTTAGGATCAAACATCTTGATGTTTATGGTGATTCGACGCTCGTTGTTAATCAGATTAAGGGTGAATGGGAAACGAATCAGCCCGGCCTCATCCCATATAGAGATTATACGAGGAGGATTTCAATGTTCTTTACTGAAGTTGACTTCCATCATATTCCTCGAGATGAGATTCAGATGGCAGAATGCTCTCGCTACACTTGCTTCGATGATTGTGGTAAGACTTTAGAATGAAGTCCCCAACATCACTGTGACGCTCTTGGATAGACCAACTCATGTATTTGCAGTAGAGGAGGTGCAAGATGATAAGTCGTGGTATTATGATATCAAGTGTTTCCTTCAGAGCCAGACTAACCCGCCTGGGGCATCTGTGAAAGATAGGAAGACTTTGAGGAGATTGTCAGGCAGTTTCTACCTCAATGACGATGTGCTTTATAAGAGAAATTTTGATATGGTGCTGCTCAGATGCGTGGATAGACACGAAGCAGACCTATTAATGACTGAGGTCCATGAGGGTTCATTTGGTACACATTCCAATGGACATGCCATGGTTAGAAAGATGTTGAGAGTAGGCTACTATTAGCTGACAATGGAGTCTGACTGCTGCAAATATGTGAAGAAATGCCATAAGTGTCAGATCTACACGGATAAGATTCATATTCCCCCGACACTTCTAAATGTGATTTCATCACCATGGCCCTTCTCTATATGGGGAATCGACATGATTGGCATGATAGAGCTGAAAGCGTCCAACGGTCACAGATTTATTCTCGTAGCAATTGATTACTTCACCAAATGGGTTGAAGCGGCATCGTATGCAAACGTGACCAGGCAGGTGGTCGTGAAATTTATCAAGAATCAACTCATATGCTGGTATGGTGTGCCAGATAAGATCATTACTGATAGTGGATCAAACTTAAACAACAAGATGATGAAAGAGCTGTGTAGTGAGTTCAAGATTGCGCATCATAATTCTTCTCCTTACAGACCCAAGATGAATGGGGCTGTTGAAGCTGCTAATAAGAATATGAAGAGAATTATACAGAAGATGGTTGTTACGTACAAAGATTGGCATGAGATGCTGCCATTTGCTTTACATGGATATCGTACGTCTGTCCGCACTTCAACAGGGGCAACCCCTTTCTCGCTTTTTTACGGCATGGAGGCTGTACTCCCAGTAGAGGTGGAGATCCCATCAATGAGAGTCTTGATGGAAGCCAAATTGAATGATGCTGAATGGGTTCAGAGTCGTAATGACTAGTTGAATCTGATTGAAGAGAAGAGATTGACTGCCATGTGCCATGGCCAGTTATATCAGCAAAGGATGAAGAAAGCCTTTGATAAGAAGGTCAAGTCTCGTGTGTTCCGAGAGGGTGACCTTGTGCTAAAGAAAGTCTTGTCTTTCGTGCCCGATTCCAGTGGCAAGTGGATTCCAAACTACGAAGGTCCATATGTTGTCAAGAGAGCCTTTTCAGGCGGTGCATTGATACTTACAACTATGGATGGGGAGGATTTCACTCGTCCTGTAAATTCAGATGCAGTCAAGAAATACTTCGCCTAAAAATAAAAACAGAATAGCTCGCTAAGTTTAAAACCCGAAAGGGCGGCTTAGGCAAAAATGAGCGTCTCGGTGGATTGAAAACCCGAAAGGGCGATCCAGGCAAAAGATAGAGACATATAAAAAATGAATATATGTGTCCCGCTAGATTGAGTACCTCACCCTGGGGCAATCTAGGTAAAAAAATAGGGATTTGGCAAGTAACTGCACCCTGACAAGTCTTTTTTCTACAAACTGTCATCCGTCATAGATTCTCGCTCATTCATCATCAACCAAAGCTTCAAATACATCGGATTCAGAATTGGTGGAGAAATAGTTATTATTTTCAATGTAGCCCTTTCCAATATATATCACCAATTTCAAATTTGTAAAGATCTATGGAGTCTTGCCATTTGCAGAGTACCATTCCATCAAATAAATTTTGAGCCTTTATCCAATTATTTACACTCTTATTTGTTTCTATTCAACAAATGTTTTGCATGTTTTAATTGAGAAATGTCATTGTTTAAAGTTTTCGTAATTTGTTTTTAAAACAAAGTGAACATTCACAATGATGAAGGGATACTGGGGATGTCTTCAGTGCTCTCCTAGGGATTGTAAGACATTTGTTGAAACCTTTTCCTGGCATGTTTGTATCCTCTTCCTCCGAAACCTTTTGTGGTCTCCTCTCCCGAGCAGAGTTGTGTTAAAGATATGCAGCTCCCTTTCCTCCACAGCAGATGAGACCCTGGGTAGGGATAATATTTGGTTGACCCTTGGAAGCTTCTGGTTGGTGTTTTATCCCCACAAGGATCCATCATCCCCTTTGATAGTTTCTCCAGTGAAGTCGCCATGATCATATTCTCAACTGGACTGACTGATGCTCATTCCCCTGCAGAGATCTTTGATTGTCCTGGTTTTCTCTTTTGAGATATAGTACCGGATGTTGTGTATTGTTCGTTGGACCTGTTTGTGTTAGAAATGTCTGTTTGTCAGCATTCATCATACATAAACCATGCATATATGCATAGTGATAACATTCTAATATTCATGTCTCATTATTTGCCATATAACTTTGTTTGTTATCTCTTGTTTGAGGGTATTATGTTTCCCCAAGCAGATGCTGGTGATTGATCTCTCCACATAGAATCAGCCCCATAAGCAGAAAATGTTTATCCTTTCCTCCATAGTCCCCACAGAGTTATGTCCTCATGGATGATGGTTGTTTCTGTTTCCTCCCAACACATATATTGGGATGGAATTCCCCATTGAGTTATATCCTCATAGGGACAAGTTTTGTTTCATCGTGCCTATCTAGTTTGATCCTAGATTGGCCTCTTGTGTCTGCTTCCTGCGCTTCCCCGTGGTCTAGATGAATAGTTGCTCATTAACCAGTAATTATCCATCTTTTCCCCTGCGTAGTTTGTGGCCTTCTACCCTCATACCGGTAGTTATAAGCCCCATTTCTTTGGTTTTCTACCCTCATACCAGTAGTTGTAAACCCTGTTTTATCCCCTGGCAGAGTTAACCTTTCTGTTCATCCTAACCGATAACGGTTACTTTTCCGTGGTTTTCTACCCAGTATCCGGTAGATGTAATCCCTTCCATGACGGTTATCTTTATCCAATATTCGGTACTGATATTCCTTCACCCCTTTTTTGAGCATATCTCCCAGTAACCGGTGATATGTCTCCTGGATCGTTGCCTTTGTCAATGTATCCCCAGTGAGTCATCTCTCATTTACCCTTTGTTGGTAATGATTGTTTCTCCCATGGATTGGTCATCATTATATACCTAGTATTCGGTATCCCGATGCCCTTGTTTTTCGGTCGATTTATCCTTTATTAACCCAGTAATCGGTTATCGATAATCTTCCATGCGAGTATTCTATCTACGTTCTGACGGTAATAGATAGTATATCTCATGCACTCTTTGGTCGAAGTCTTTTGCTCTTCCCCAGTCGAGTAAGATTCGTATCCCTTTTGTGGAATCGAATGTCCATCCTATAATCGAGTTTGCTTTTAGCCCTCTTTTGGATGATGAGTGTCTTGGTAATATCTCCCAATTCACTCTTTGGTTGGTCACCTATTATATGCCCATTAGCCGATATCCTTGGTGTTCCTTCCTCCCTGCTCCCTATTATGACTTTTTGTCCCTTGCGGAGTCGGATTTTCCTGAGCTGAAGTATACCTTTCTAGATCTTCCTCAGATGATTTCGGATGTTTGATATCTCTCACCTTTATACCGGTCTTAGATATTCTTTCTTCCCGAGCATGTTAATCTCTCACCCTTATACCGGTGTTCAGATCGCATGCCTCTTTGAGCTTATTACCCAGTAACCGATAATACCTCATCCCGTTGCTTCCCCAGAGGAGTCTTGTTTGGGCGTTTCCCTAGCGAAGTCCCTTAGTGAATTCTCCCAGCCTGAGTCCGAATTTTTTATTCGAAGTATCCGTCACGGATAATTTTTGCTGTATTGGCATATTCCCTAATACATGCATCTTTGAGTTAGCTCGAGTCTTTCCATTGATTTAATTCATGGATTTCCTTCGTGTCTTTTAGCAAGTTTCAAGTCGTGACCTGCTCATGCATTTTTATCCCATTACTCCCAGTAAAGTCCCTAGACTCTCTGTCACATTTATGAGTGTGTTACTCCAGTGGATGTTCAATTATTCCTGATTTCTTTCTTTCTTTGTGGACACATATCCCCACAGAGTGTTACCTTTTGCATACATACATTTGCATCATGAGGTCTCTTAGGGACCAAAATTCGTCTCTTTGTTATTATTTAAGCCCATTCTACCTCGTCGAGACGAAGATTTTAACCTTCACTTCTCCAGCTAGAATGACCTTAAATAGGGGCATCTGTAAGACCCCAATTTTGTCCCTAAGATCCCTTATGACATCACAACATTGCATTTGCAAAGCCTCAAGGATCATAAGCATCTTGGTTCCCCTTGCCTTTGGGTGGGACCTCTTGTGAGTGGTTTGAGATCACCAAGCATGCTTGAATTGTATATTATTGCTTTTCTCATTTTATTTACTAACCAAAAGCACAAAAATATGTCACTAACATCTTTTGTTTGTAGCTTGAGCAGTCACAAGATCTAAAAGCTTCTAGGTGATCCTTTGTGCAATGATATGGCAAAGAGAAGATGAAGGCAAGCATGGCAATGGTTCCTGTAGCGGTGTATTCGTCACTTTATGATTTATTGATTAAATCAAAAGCAAAGCATACAAAGAAATCGAGTCGCCACCGCACTTTTATTTATCCAAAGGAATGGCTAAAAAGCGAACAAAAGCCTAAGAAGTTTTACACATAGAAAACTAATGAAAAGATCAGAGAATCTGGGTAAGGGGTTAATTACGCAATGGGAAGGTGTTAGGCACCCAAAACGTCCTAGGTACTCCTAGGGAGCCTTTTTCACACTTGTTGTATAAAAAAGTTTATTTGTTTATGACATATTGTGCAAACATGATTGGGAAGATGAGAAAAGAATATACAAGTTATTATTTTTGTGTTTGAACGGATGAACCCGTTGCCTACGTACCTTTCCATGGAAGGTAAGGATCAAAACACCGTAGTTCGGCTAAAAAATTTCCAAAATATGAGTGGGTTCATTTTAGAACAAAAGCCCTGAGGTCTTTCGTTATCCACGGGAGAAAACTCAACCTTATACAAACAACGAGTCCACCACGTGAGAACAACTTCAACTTGCTAGTGAGGGGTTAACCCTATAATAAGCAAGGAAGTCTTACAGTTCAATCACTAAGGACAAGAAGGTGAGATTAATATCAACCAACTAGGATAAATCAAACCTATGGCTAATGTATGAAAACTTATCAAGAATGGACAAAGCCACAAAACAGTTGAATGAGTTGGATTAACCAATTAGGATTTATTCACAAAAGAGGGTCAAAGTATGATTAGAATTCACTTCAAAGAAGTATTATGAAATGGAGTTTGAAAAATCAAAGGCCTAAAGCCTAGGTTTCTAATTTGAAAAGAGATGAGAATGTTTGCACAATATTTGTCAAAAGTTTTTGAATTAACATGTGAAAAGGGAGTTTTGAAAACACACACACAAATGGAAGGGTGAGGAAGTAAAACTTCTTAGATGTTCACCTCTTGAAATCATATGTAGATGATTCAAGTGTGTCCTTTGGAATGAGGCAACAAAGCAAGTAAGCAAATGAACAAAGCAAGGTGATACCGGATGCCAATCAATGGACTTATACCAATCTCACAAAGCAAGGTGGATATCGGATACCAATCAATGGATTTTATACCAATCTCCTAAAACAAAATAATGATACCGGATGCCAATCAATGGACTTATACCAATCTCACAAACAAACATGGATACCGGATACCAATCAATGGATTTACACCAATCTCCTAAAACAAAACAATGATACTAGATGCCAATCAATGGACTTACACTAGTCTCACAAACAAACATGGATATTGGATACCAATCAATGGATTTACACCAATCTCCTAAAACAAAACAATGATACCAGATGCCAATCAATGGACTTATACTAGTCTCACACCATATCATTGGAACAACTGCCAAGTAATGGACTTATGCTTGTCTCCTCCATGGACAAAGCAAAAGGGCTATAAAGCACAGCTTATGAAATGATATACAAATGATGATGGTAAATGCACTAAGGCACACTCAAGCAGATATGCACAAATGAGTCAAGCAATCAGACAAACAAGTCAATTAGCACACACTATATACAAGCAATTAGGCTCAAACAAGGTTAGACTTTAAAGTCAACAGGAATGGGGTATGTTGTGCTCTTAACCTTAACATTGAGAGTTAAGGTGAAGCAGATGAAATGGAGATGAGGGGTGTGCCTCATAGCTCTTATCCCTGGTCAGGGAGAGCTTTGAATAATAGAAGGTGTGGGAGTTCAGAAAGTTGGAACTCTCTCCACAAGTGAATGACTCTATAGATCTTGGGTTAATATCCACAATGCATCAACATGTAATGTGAGCAAAGAGATGACACACTGAATAGTAGGAGATGGACTACACATCTCTTTTATCTACCAATTGCCTCATATGAGGACTTTTCCTGCTTGGCACAAAGAGTAAACAATCATAAGCATTGCCTCTTAAGGAGGACTTCAGACAGGTGCCTGGCCACATAACAGGCCAGGTCTTCCAGACTACATGAAGAAGGGAGGTTATACATAAAGTGGTTAAGCAACCAAGCGAAAGCAAGTTCAAAGTGAACTTAAGCAACTAATGTACATGTGAAAACATCAAACAAATCAGTTCAACTGTACGGACAAACAACCAACAGTTAATGCAACAAATAACCAATAAACACAATGTGGAAACCAAAAGTCAAACTCAATTGAGTCAACAGCCCTACAAAACACACATTAGTAAGCAAAAGCAAATATCAAATGCTCTCGAGATGAGGCATCATCAATTGTGTAACTTGCATGTGTAACCTGAAACAAAGCTTCAAACATGAGAGGCAAACCACTAGGTCAAAGCCTAGGGTCAAAGATAAGGAAAAAAATCCAAAACAGAAGCTCAAATTTGACATGATGAAACTTCAAACAATTATTGACACATAGCAAAAAGTCTCCCATCAATATCATTTACCAAATGTATTTCATGATCATTCTAAGTTCAAGACAATTTTAAAGTCCACATATGATCAAACAGAATGAAAAAATCTCAATTAAATCAGAAATGATTCACAAAAATCTGGAAAAATTCATACATATTCAAGATATCTCATATGATCAGCATGCAAAAAATCAGAACAATTGAGCATCATTTGATAGGGTAAACACATAGCATAAGATGAACATCAAAAGGTGTGACACAAATTGTCACACCTACTTAGAAAATTCACAAACCAGAAACCACAAATGATAAAAATGCAAACTCAACACCAAAATATCAATCAAAGAGTGTAGTTTCATCATGCAAATTTCTAGAAGCATTGGATTAAAACTCATCATTTCACAAAGGAAAAGGCAAGCAATGTTCAAAATGCACACACATCTAAAAACCATAGGCAAAATTAAATCCAGGCCAGGCGCAACTTTGATTTTCATGCTGATAAAAAAGTAGAGAGAAAAAGAAAATCATAGAAAAAATCCCCATATTTTTTGGATCATTATTGGATTTATTATGATTTTTTTAAGATGCAAATGGAATTTGAAATAAAAATTGAATTAAGAATGAATTAATTGGAATTAAGGAAATTAATTTGAATTTGGTGTTTGGCGCCACATCAAAGCGCTGCGTTTCACTTAGAAAATGCCCAGCCAATCAGAACGAAGCATGGCGCTCCCATGCAGCCAGTAACACGTAAACCCTAAGCAAAGGCAACGGTTTCAGCAAAACCTTTGGCAACGGATTTCTTGCAACGAGAACGAATCAAAAATGTGGCCGTAGCCACTGCATCATCTTCTTCAAAATACGCGTTCCAGGAACAGTAAACTCAAGAACACATGATGAACAATATTTCCAGAATTGACAATTAAGCATATATACATGAAGCCTAAGCATTCTAGAGTAAGAATCAAGCATTAATCAAGCCTATAACCTCATAAATCTCATGGATCGAGCAACATAAAATTTCACATCAAAACTTTAAATCCATGAATCTAAGTGAATAATGCACGGTTTTAAATGGTTCAAAGCTCAGCATGCTCACACAAACGAGATCTACAACAATCACATAAAAAAATTGAGAAAAGAGAGAGTCGAATTCGTGACCTCTTGAAGAGCAGTTTGGAAATCCGTGTGTTCCAGGCCTTGTAGTGCTTAGATCTTTCTCTAGCAAGCTTGTGTAGTGGATTGGATGAGGTCTTGATGTCCAATTGAGCACGATTCCACAGATTCAAGATTTCACCATTGTTGTTCAAGCTTCATGTATGCTTCCAAACTCCACGAATTCATGTGAATCTTGCTTGCAGCTTGCCCTATGATGATCCTAGATGATGAACTTGGCAAGGAAAATGCAAGTTGCTTGAAGAACTTGAGAGAAAAATTTGATAGAAATTTGAGAGAAAAATTGTAGATCTGAAATTTGTGAATTGTGGTTAGCATTTTCTGTTAGGGTTTGAGGTTATATACTCCTAATTAGTCATGCTTAATCAAGATTAACAAATGCTTAATGAAAAATTAGGGAGAATGGAGGTGTTTGGACAAATTGGCATTTTCACCTTTGCATGGGAATGGTTAATGAACAGTGCACGAAATTTAAATGATTTTCACTTAAACACATTTTAGAAACAATGGCATTTGCAAAATATCCAAATTATTCACCAATTTTAAATTGTGAAATTTCCCTCCAAAATTCAAGTGAAAATGCAAAAGTTCATGTGATGAGAAATGATGCAATGCAATGCAAGATTATGAAATTATAGGTCATGACAAGAATTTAGCAAAAAGAGCCACATGATTTGGAGCTATGGTTTGAAAGTTATGCACTTTTGAAGTTCAATCCACACTTGGCCATGTTTTGATCATATCTCTTCAACCACAAATGAGAAATTGATGTTCTTGGACTTTTTGGAAATGGGAGAGAAAGATATACAACTTTCATGTTCAACAAAATTTCATTTGAATCATTTTTGGTCATGTAATCTTGAGGAGAAAACCTTTCCATTTTTGGAAAGTTCAAATTATAGGTCACTTTCTATTTTTGGCAAATTTTGACTTGACTTTATTTTCTTCAATGTTGATGTTTGAAATGTCAAATGAGACTTGTTTGAACATGAATGAAGTATTTCCCATCACTTCCCACCTCCAAATCCAACAGTTGACCGGGCAGTTGACTGGCTAGGGTTTCAATTGACTGAAGAATGCCTTGATGAGATTCAAGCCTCTACCACTTGAGATTCTGATTCAAAATGAAATCATAGCTCATGTAAGCTCTTGATTAATGATCATGGTGCCCAAATTCTCAAGAATGGCCACCATCTATTGCTCAAATGAATGCATTGACTGCCTTGACTGTTGACTGCTTCATCTGCAAGACAAGGGTTATATGACATATTTTTGTACTTTTGGTTAGTAAACAGATGAAAAGCAATGATATACAAATTCCAAACATGCTTGGTGATCAAGAATCACTGTCAAAAGATGACCCACCCACAAGAAAGGAGGCAAGGTGCACAATGATCCTTGAGGCAATGATATGGTATGATATGATGCCATGAGGGATCTTAGGGACAAAATTGGGGTCTTACAGTTCCCAAAGCTCTCATCCATCAAAGATGCCTCCCTAGTATCTCAATTCATCATTTTTTGATCAAAGCAAGTTAAAGGGTTTGAGGTTTGTGTCCCAAGGAAACCCTACTTCATCTGTGTACCAAGTGTGCCTTGCTCATGAAGCAACCTCAGCCCATGGTCAAATACCATCAAGGGAAGTTCTTTAATTCATCATTCCATGCATTTTTTACTTTATTTGAGTATCCTCAATCATCAATTCATCAAGATATGAGTTGTGGACTTGAGAAGTTGATCAGCCAATTCATCTGACTATTTTGAAATGCACTGAGACCTAACTTTTTGTGTGTTGGTCAAATGGCGATTATCCCAAGAGAACAAATGTTCTTAAGGGCAATATAAAAAACTTTCCTGTTCATCAAAATTGGATTTAAAGCATGGAAGGTCATCATCCATTCCAAGACATTATAGGTCATTTTGACTGAAACCCTAATTTTGGATCAACTTCCAAAAAACATAACTCATTCATTTTCTATGATTTTGAGGTGGAACCAAATGAATTATAAATCTTATTGTGTCTACTTCAAAAGTTATGTTGAACAAAATTTCAAAATCTCAAAAGAAATACATGTGATAATGCAAAACATTATAGGTCACTTTGGGCCAAATGCATTGAAATGGAAAAAAGTCCAACTTCAAGTTCCCATAACTTCTTCATTAAAAGTCCAAATGATGCAAAATTTAAGTCCAAATTGATTGTCTTGACAAGATCTACAACGTTTATTTTGAAGGTTTTATCATTTGGAGGTTGTATCATTGAGACAAAAGGGCTTGAACATTGGCCAGATTTGGAAACTTCACTTTTGCATGTTTTGCACCCTATACTTAAAACTCAAAATTCACTAATTTCCAAGGCCCAATTGAAATTCTGATCAACATATCCTTTGTTCCTTATGCAATAAGCTTTCTAACCATTACTCATGAGGTAGCATTTGGAGTTTGGAAGCACCATTTTCGAAGACATGAAGATTGAATGCATTTTGTGAAATTCCATTCAAATTGCCATGCATGAGCTGTTTATACTTGATGTACACGTCTTTTTGCAATTCATATGCACTCAGCAACTTGTTTCAGTCTTCATTGGGCCTTCCACATGATTACACAAGCCCATGCAATGAGAAATCCATTTGCCATGCACACGAGTAAACTCATGCACTCAGCCATTTCCAGCTATAAATACATGTGTTATGCTTCATAATTAACCAACCTAAGGGCGCCTGAAATGCTGCAAGAGTGAATCCTCAACGATACCAAAGGAACTAAGTTCATCTTTCTTCAAAAATTCAGATCTGAAATTCAATTGCATTTGGTTGAATTTCCAGATCTAAAGTTCCTACACCTTCATCATCTGATCCATTGAAGTTCTGTTTTGCAAAAGGAACCAAGGAAAGGGACTCAAAGCTTCACAATCAAAAGGTTTTGATCAACTATTTTTTGCGTCAAATCTCCTATTTCTTTGAGCTATTGAACTTGATATTGTGTTGTCTGAAGTCCTCTCTATAGAGGCATCATTGTTGTATGCTTAATTTTTGAAATCGAGCAAGTTCATGTTGAAAACCATCAAACTTCCATCTCTGATTTCTCTCTTAATAGGAATCTAGAGTGGAAGTGAGTGGTTTAGGAGTGATGTACATCACTTCACCTTTCGAACGGTGCCTGGATCGTCCATTTTAGTGAGCATTTGAACCTCTGTGTTTTTTTGCCTTCGCCGGAGCTCACCGGAGAAGACGGTGGCGCTGGCCACCGTCTCATTGCCAAATTCAATGTGAACCATTGATCTCAATCTCCAGATCTAATCTCCACGCTTGGATGTTATGACTTTATTTAATTCTTTGTGTTTCTCATTGACCTTGGACTATGGTGCGCGTGCAGCTCTTGACCATCAGATCCTCCACGTCAATTAATGAGGATCCATCCAACGCTTCCTGATTTTTGCTATTTTCCAATTTCTGATTTTATTTTCTTTATTTCCTTTTATTTAACAAATTCATATCTCTTTTATTATTGGTCCAAAAAATATGGGACCAATTGCATTATTTCTCTTTTTAATTCTAGTTTCTAAAAATGATTTGTATTTATTTTTTATTTGGTCATTTGCTATTTTTTTAATAATTTTCCCTTTTCTGGTTATTTTTAATTCATTTTAAATAGTTCTTGATATTCAAAAAATACAAAAATATTTTCTCAACCTATTTGAATGATGATGGATCTATGAAAAATATTCTCATCAATTTTTTAATTGATTTGAGATTTCAGTTCAATTAGGTTATTTTTATTCATTTTTAATTGATTAAAAATAGTTTCTGACTTTTAAAAATGCTGAAATTTTTTGTCCAAATTTGTTTGACCTTGTTGAACTTGGGATAATTCACTTGGACTTTTCAAAGTTGATTTGAAGTGAATTTGAAGTGTGACCTCTCTTTAATATTTTAATTCAAGTTTATTTTCAAATATTAAAAATGCCAAAAATACTTTGTTTATTTCTTGACTTCCAATCTTCATCCCACTTCTGTTTTTGATAGTTTGACCATGATCCTCAATGTCATTGGTCAACACATGTTGATTGGTATATTCCATTTTATTTTAATGCACTTTATTCTTTTCATTTCCATTATCCATCTTCTTCTTCTTATTCTTTTCTTTTGGATCAATGAGTTAAAGGTTGATAAGTTAGCATTGATTAGGGAGGCTTAATCTTCCTTGATTCAAATCTAATTCATCTTGATCAATTGATCAAGTGAATGGCTTTGCATTAAGGATAGATTGCTTCCTAAATCATGCAAAGGACTTAAACCAATACAAGATCATTTCTCTCCTTCTTTTTGGCATGGCAAGTTGTTGGAACTTGGTTCACTAATCAAGACTTCTAACTTGTGTTGTTGCCTACATTATTATTGACCGGCCTCAGATAGTTGTGACTTCTACATAAGTCCAATTACGATTGCTTAACATAGCGCTAAAATTGCCTTATGGCACATTAACTACTAACATTAACCATTAACCATTAACATTTACTTCTTGCTCTTTACATTTATGCAATTTATTATCCTTGTACATATTACTTATTTTCTTTTTTCCTTTGCTCACTTGAGCACATGTTTATGTTAATGCAATTTTCCTTTTGCTCACTTGAGCACATAATTGTGTATATATATCATTGTGTTTGTGTTTTGATTGTTGTTGACCAAATGCAAAGAAATGGACAAATGGACTTAGACTTTAGGACTTTCCCTATGCAAATTTAGAGTCAAAGAGAAACTAGGCATTGGGCCTTTAGAGTGCTATAAAAGTCAAAGAGCAACTAGGCATTGAGCCTTTAGAATGCTATGAATGTTAAAGAGAACTTTGAAAGGACCAATCTCTAAAACTCCTTCTTGTTCATTCTTGATTGTTTGATGGAACTTTTTAATGTGTGTGTTCTTGTGCTAGGGATCCCAACATTGAGCCTAAGTGAGGAACCATTGCCATTAGCTTCTAAGAGAGAGAGATCTAAAAGCCATTGGAAGATTCCTAGGAGCTTGTTGTGATTTTGTGCTTGCTTGCTTGAGTATTTGTTTATCTTGCTTATTCCAAAGGATGAGAGCTACTTGGATCATCAATATGATCTCAAGAGAGGAACTCCATTAGTGGTCTTGCTTCTTTTCCCTTATCTCTTGTATAATTAGGACTTTAGCCTTTCTTCTTCTTCCCCCCACTCTAACCCAAGCCAAAACTTTTGTGCAAACATTTAACCTTTGTTTTCAAACATTAGAAACCTAAGCCTTATGCTTTTGATTTTCAAATTTTCTTTTCATAACACTTATTTTGAATTGAACTTTTAAATCAACTTTGACCATATTTTGTAAATACTTTTCATTGATAAATATAACCCATTCAAATGTCTTTTTGTGGTTTCAATGGCCACTTTCTTAATCAAACTTTTTTCATAACCTTTAGCTATTAGGTTTGAGTTATCCTTGAGGTAGAAGTAATGCTCACCTATATCCTTAGTGATGGACAATGAGTCTTCCATGCTTATTATAGGGTTAACCCCTCACTAGCATGTTGAAGCTATCCTCACATGGTGGATTTGTGGTTTTAGGTTGAGTTTTCTCCCTTGGATAACAAAAGACTTTAAGGCTTTTGGAACAATCAATCCACCAACTCATTTTGAGATTTTTACCCCGAACTACGAGGTTTTGATCCTAATCTTTTTTTTAAGATGGTACGTAGGCAATGGGTTTATCCATCCAAACAGAAAATGTAAATAACTTGTATATTCTCTTCTCATCTTTTCAATCATGTTTGCACAAATTAATTTTCACAAAATACCAACCTTACAACAAATGTGAAAAGGGCTCCCTAGAAGTACCTAGGATGTTTTGGGTGCTTAAAACCTTCCCATTGCATAACCAACCCCCTTACCCAGATCTCTGACATTTTTACTAGTTTTTGATTCGATAAAACTTTTAGGTTTTTATTCGCTTTCTAACCATTCCTTTGGATAAATAGAAGTGCGGTGGCGACTCGACTTGTATGGTTTACCTTGGATTTAGTCAATATCTCTAATGGTAACGAATACCCCGTTACATAACTTTAATTTGAGCATTTAATTCCTTGCCCTTTACTTTTAATGCAATTTATTTCTTGCTCATTATTCGTATGGCTTTTCCCCTTTGCTTACTTGAGCACATATTTTATGTTTATGTCATTTTTCTTTGCTCATTTGAGCCCATTATTGTATAAATATATTGATATCTTGTGTTTGCTTTGTCTTTGTTTTGTGTAAACCTAATGCAAAAAGGAGAAAGGACTTAGAATTAGGACTTACCTATGCTTAAAGGAGTTTAAGAGAAACTAGGCCTCATGCCTTTAAAATGCTAAATTTGTTGAAGAGCAACTAGGCCTCATGCTTTTAGAATGCTAAATTTCCAAGTTGACTTTAAAGGACTTCTCATCTAAACATTATTTTTGTCCATTCCCCTTATTGTGTTGTGAACCTTTTGATGTTTGCTCTTGTGTGATAGGGACCCCATCTTGAGATTATGAAAGAAGGACTATTGTCATGAATAGCCAAGTTAAGAGACAAGCCAAATGGAGATCCTAGGAGCTTGAATCCAAAATTGTTTGCTAAGTCCAAAGGAAAGGAGCATCTTCAATTATCTCTATGATTTGAAGAAAAGGAACTCCAAGGGTTTATCTTCTCCCTCTTGTCTTTGTATTCTTTAGGATTAGCCCTTCTCTTCTTCTCCCCACTCTAACGCAAGCCAAAAAATATTTTCTTCAAACTTTGACTTTGTTTCAAACTAGAAACCTAGGCCTTATTCCTTTGACTTTTCAAAAGTCTTTTCATAAATACTCATTGTGAATAAATCTTAATCCAACTTTGACCTCATTTTGTAAATAAGTCTAACTTATGAATATAACTCACTCAAATTGTTTTGTGGTTCCAATGGCCACTTGTTAAAACCTTTCAAAACATTAGCCATAGGTTTGAGTTATCATAGTGGTTGATGTAAATCTCACCTCATCCTTAGTGATTGGATTATAAGTCTTCCATGCTTATTATAGGGTTAACCCCTCACTAGCATGTTGAAGCTTTCCTCACATGGTGGATTGTTGGTTTAGGTTGAGTTTTCTCCCTTTGATAACAAAAGACCTTAAGGCTTTTTACCAAATCAATTCACCAATCTTTGATATTTTTACCCCGAACTACGAGGTTTTGATCCTCCTTTGTGATGGTACGTAGGAAATGGGTTCATCCATTCAAACAACAAAATTTGTAAATATAATCTATTCTCTTCTCATCCCCCCAATCTTTTGCACAAATCTTTTCACAAATACCAACCTATAACACATATTTGCAAAAAGGGTTCCCTTAGAGTACTAAGGATGTTTTGGGTGCGTAAAACCTTCCCATTTCATAACCAACCCCCTTACCCAGATCTCTGACACTTTTATTAGTTTTTGATTTGAAAAACTTCTTACCTTGGATTTTGTTCGCTTTTTAGCCTTTCCTTTGGATAAATAAAAGTGTGGTGGCACCTCGAATTGTATGTTTACTTTTGGTTTAGTCAATAAACCTAAAGGTAACAAAAACCCCGCTACACCGTGAGATGTGACTCCTTTGGATTTGCTTGGAAGCGAGCACATAGACACATGCTAAACATTATGTCAGGACGACTTGCCGTCAAATATAATAAAGAACCAATCATACCTCGATACTTCGTAATATCAATTGACACACCCGATTTGTCTTGATCAACATAGGTTCCGGAGCCCATTGGTGTTGAAATTGCTTTACAACCATCCATTTCAAATCTCTTTAACAAATCTTTGCAATACTTTGATTGGTTGATAAAGATTCCGTCTTTTAGTTGCTTGATTTGCAATCCTAGGAAGTAGTTCATCTTTCCCATCATAGACATTTCAAATTCACCTTGCATTATCAATGCAAATTCTTCACATAGTTCTTTGTTGGTTGAACTGAAGATTATGTCGTCTACGTAGACTTGAACAAGTAAGGTGTTCCCTTTTATCTTCTTGATAAATAAAGTCTTGTCTACTTTGCCTTTTTCAAAACCTTTTTCACATAGAAAATTACTTAGACGATCATACCATGCCCTTGGTGCTTGTTTTAATCCATAAAGCGCTTTCTTCAATTTGTATACATGTGAAGGATGCTTGAAGTCTTCAAATCCCGGGGGTTGTTTGACATAGACTTCTTCGTTGATGTAGCCTTTCAAGATGGCGCTTTTGACGTCCATTTGAAATAACTGAAAATTCATTGAACATGCGTAAGCAAGTAATAAACGAATAGATTCTAACCTTGCAACCGGAGCGAAAGTTTCTTCAAAGTCGATTCCTTCTTCTTGATTATACCCTTGAGCGACCAATCTTGCTTTGTTTTGAACAATTATTCCATTCTCATCAAGTTTGTTCTTAAACACCCATCTCGTTCCAATGATGTGCTTACCACTTGGTCTAGAAACAAGTTCCCAAACTTGATTTCTCTCGAATTGGTTTAATTCTTCTTGCATAGCAACAATCCATTGATCGTCTCCTAGAGCTTCATCAATTTTAGAGGGTTCTATTTGCAAAACGAACGCCATGTTTAAGCATGCATCCTTGAGATTAAATCTTGTAGCAACACCTTGACTAATATCACCAATTACTTTGTCAATAGGATGATCTTTATGGGTCCTCCATTCCTTAGGTAGATCATTTTCATTTGACTCTTGTTGAATCGGTTCTTCTTGATTCTTGTTTGAAGTATCTTCTTTAGGAATTTCTACAAAATCATCATCATCATCACAAACAACAATTTCCTCTTTCGAGGGGTTAGATTCGTCAAACTTAACATGCATGGATTCTTCTATATTTAAAGTTCTTTTATTATAAATTCTATATGCTTTACTTGTAAGAGAATAACCAAGAAAAATACCTTCATCCGATTTTTCGTCGAACTTACCAAGGTTGTCTTTGTCATTGTTAAGGACAAAGCACTTGCATCCAAAGATATGAAAGAAAGCAATATTGGGTTTACTTCCTTTTAAGAGTTCATATGGAGTCTTCTTTAGGATAGGTCTTATGTTAACTCTATTACTTACAAAACATGTCGTGCTACCCGCATCCGCCCAAAAATACTTAGGATGATTTAGTCGTTAAGCATTATTCTTGCCAGTTCCACCATTGACCTATTCTTTCTTTCAACTACTCCATTTTGTTGAGGAGTCCTTGGAGCCGAGAAGTTGTGAAATATTCCTTGATCTTCACAAAAGTCTTCAAAAGAGGTATTCTGGGATTCTCCACCCTGATCGCTTCTTATGGAGGCAATTGTTAATGATTTCTCATTTTGAATTTGCTTTGCATACTTCTTGAACGCTTTGAATGCATCACTTTTCTGCACTAAAAAGAATGTCCAAGTATATCTAGAATAATCATCAACAATAACTAAAGCATATAAGTTACCTTCGAAGCTTCTTGTTCTTGATGGACCAAATAGGTCCATATGTAACAATTGTAGTGGCCTAGAAATGGACACCACATTCTTGGATGTGAAAGTTGATTTGGTTTGCTTCCCCTTTTGACAAGCATCGCAAAGCCTATCTTTGATGAATTTTATCTTTGGCAATCCAATGACAAGGTCATGTTTTACTAACTTATTCAAGTGCTCCATGTGAATGTGAGCAAATCTCTTATGCCATAACCATGAGTCATTGTTATTTGCCATAATACACTTAACCTTCAAAGAAACATCATCAAGGGAAATCATGAAAATATTACTAATTCGCTTACCTATAAGCATTACCTCTTGTGTGACTTTGAATTCAATTAAACATTATCTTTTGTGAACCTTATTCTGAATCCTTTATCACAAAGTTGGCTTATGCTTAAGAGGTTGTGCTTTAGTCCTTCGACATATAGCACATCTTCGATGGATATTAAATTTGGTGCACCTACTTTTTCTATGCCAAGAATTCTTCCTTTGTTGTTATCTCTATAAGTAACATAACCCTTGGCCTTAAGCATTAGATCTGAAAATTTGTGCACATCACCGGTCATATGCTTGGAGCACCCACTATCCAAATACCAAAGATTTGATGTGGCCTTCAAGCATACCTACAAAATAAAATTATGTTTTGTTAGGTACCCAAATTGCTTTGGGTCCTTATTAATTAGTACCTTTCTCAACCCATACGTAATGCCCCTTTGCTACACTAAAGTTTCTAATATAGCAAGCATTAGTTGTATGACCAATAATACCACAATAGGACAAGTTGGTTCAAAATTGCTTTTATATCTAGGAACATAGGACTTTTTCTTTGTAAACCTTTTCTTTTTAGGATGTTGATACACAACTTTTGGCGTGTTGACTCTTTATTTTGGAGATTGATCCTTAGGCCTAACAAAGATAGTTTTATTTGAATTTGGTTTAGAAAATTTGGAGTAACCAAGTCCATTTTTGTCATTTTAGTACCTTTGTTGGCTAAGAACCCCTTCTAAACCAATTTGTCCTTTTTCATACCTTTCAAGGACTCTTTTAAGTTGGACAATTTGGAAAGAGAGAGACTCACACTCTAGACATACAAAATTCTTCTTTTCACTAATCATCTTTTGTTTTTCATTTTCAAAACCTTTTTCAACAATTTCAATCTTTTCTTCCAAGGAAGAAATTTTTTTCTTTTGAGATGATATAGTTTTATAAAGAATTTTGCATTCATTTAACAATTCATTAATTTCATCTTGCGCATCATCATCAAAACGAGAAAAATTATTACTAACCTCTTCTTCATCATCGGAATGATGAGAAGCCATTAGCGCCAAGTTTGCACATTCCTTGATATCCGATCCGGATGAAGAACTAATTTCATTGTCCTCCCATGCAAGATATGCCTTTTTGTTCTTGAAATCCTTCCTGCTCTTGAATCCGCCTTTCTTTGAAAGTTTAGGACATTCCGGCTTTTTGTGGCCTTTCTTTCCATATTCATAGCATGTTACATCTTGCGTAGATGTGGTGGTCTCCTTTTTCCTGAAATTTCTATTCTTTTTAGCGTTAAAGGATTTATCATTTTTGTTAAAGAACTTACCAAGCCTTTTAACAAGGAGCATGAAATTCTCACCTTCCTCCAATGCGTCATCATTTTTATCTTCTTTTGAGTCTACCTTCAAGGAAATCCCTTTAGATTTCTTTTCTTGACTTTTATGTTTCTCAAGCCTACCAAGTTCTAACTCATGTTCTTGAAGTTTGCCAAAGAGTGATGCGGACGTCATTGTTGAAAGACATTTCTTTTCGGAGATAGTTGTCACCTTCGGTTGCCATTCTCGAGTCAAT
Source organism: Lathyrus oleraceus (assembly GCF_024323335.1). Taxonomy (NCBI): domain Eukaryota; kingdom Viridiplantae; phylum Streptophyta; class Magnoliopsida; order Fabales; family Fabaceae; genus Lathyrus; species Lathyrus oleraceus. The sequence continues at coordinate 146,598,225 of NC_066579.1, forward strand.
GATATTAGTACTTTAAGATTGAGATCGTCATTTGTAAATGTTTTTATGAGAGCAATCAAGTGGTTAGTCAAGTGAACAAATCTCTTTTGTAGCGCCACGATGGATTCTCCGGGAAGCATTCTAAACATCTCATATTATTGACTTAATGTATTCAACCCTGATCTCTTTACTTCGAAGGTGCCTTCATGTGTCTCCACTAAGGTGTCCCATATTTGTTTTGCTGATTTGCATTGAGATATGCGGAAGAAATCGTCCATGCTTAAAGCACTTTGAAGAATGTTTATTGCTTTCTTTTCATTTATGATTTTTTCTTATCATCTTCATCATACGAACTCTTTATCTTTGGAGTACCAATGCCATTGACCACACTCATAGGATTATGTGGACCATCTTCAATGGCTTCCCATATGCCTTCTCCTTGGGCTTCTAGATGTGCCTTCATACGTGTAAGACCCCAATTTTGGGCCCTAAGATCCCTCATGGCCCATATCATTCATATCATGGCCTCAAGGATCATTGCATGCCTTTGTTCCCTCCTAGTGGGTAGATTGCCTTGTGGGTTGATTTCTTGATCACCAAGCATACTTTGCATTTGTATATCTTTGCTTTCATATGTTTATTATTCAAAAAGTACAAAAATATTGTCAATCTAACCTTTTTGCTTGCAGTTGAAGTCATCATCAGCAATTAGGTCAAAGTCAGTCATTGATCAGTCAAAGCAATGGATGGTGGCCATTCTTGCAGAATTTGGGCACCATGACCAATAATCAAAGGTTCATACAACTTGAGACATCATTTGAAGTCAAGTTCTCAAGGAATTAGGGTTTGGAATTCATCAGAAATGCTCCAGTCATCCAAAACCCTAGAAAAGTCAAACTTGGTCAACTGTTGGTTTAATCAGAGATTTGATGGATAGAATTGATCTGAAGGAGTTCATTCATGCTTATATAAGTCTCATCTATCATGTTCAACCTCATCATGGAAGAAAATCAAGCCAATCAGAAATTTTCCAGAAATAGAAAGTGGACCTGTAATTTCAACTGCCAAAAATGGAAACTTCTTGATCTTAAACTTACATCATGATACAAGCTTCAAATGAATTTTTGCCCAACATGAAAGTTGAAGATCTTGTCTTCCCATTTTCAAAAAGTCCAAGAACACTCAAATCCCATGTGTGGTTGTCAAGATATGATCAATTCATTTTCATCAATTTTTGAACTTCAACAAGCCATATCTCTCAAACCATAAGGCCAAATTGGGTGGGGTTTTTTCCTACAAACCACATTTTTCATCCTCTTTCCAAAAATATAAATTTCATGACCTAAAACCTTGCCAATCAAAATGGCATTTTTGGACCTTTTTCATTTAAATTCAAAGTTTGACCAAACTTTGACTTTTTGATTCTTTGACTTTTTCTTGATTTGGCCAATTGGGAAATGTTTCATATGTCATTTGTGATTTGCTCCAAGCCCTAAACCATCATCATACCACTATTTTACCACCATTTTGGACCAAAAAGCAAAGTTGGCAAATTGTACAATTGGTCATTAAGTAAAAGCAAGGTACAGCAATTCTTCAGCAGACCACAAAACAGCAAATCAAATGTCCTTCTGCAGCCTTTCCAGCCCAACTCGAGCCAGCTTGCACCCTCCTTGTTCCACATTCTTCCACTTAGCAAAAATGCAAATGAGTGCATTAACACTAAACCAATTTACAACATGGATTAAGGACCTAAAACAGATCACATATAAGCCTTCATTTTCTGAATCCAACCCTAGTTTTTGACAGCCACCATACAGAATTCTCTCTCACTCTCATCTTGCATTTTGGCAAAAAGACAAATTCTGCAAAAACCCTTGAAGGAACTCGAGCAACCCTTGCCTCCTTCAGCATCTAGCCCATCTTGTGAAGCTTTTTGAATCACCATTTCTCAACTGGAACTTCATCTGCAGAACCTGTTTTCTCCAAGCATCTCAAATGGTAGTTTGAATCGTGGGAGCTTCCAAGCATCATCGAGTTCATTTTCCTCAAGGATTCATCATTGCCAAGCATCATCTTCACCTGTTTGCCTTTAAATCCATCAAAGCAGCCCTGTTTTCGATTTTCTTCCAAAATAAGTAAGTGAATCGACCTCCTCCTTTTACCATGCCATGATATGTTTTGGATAGTTTGTTGTATGCTGATTCCAATGAACATTAGTTTGCTTGAAATGATCAACTATGCTGTCTGAAATCTTGGTTTTCATTTTATGAACAAATGCATCTTCCATCGATTTGGCTTGGTTATAATGAGTTAGAGAAAATTGGAACCATATTTGTGATGCTTGAAGTATGCTGATGCTATTGGCATGCTTGGTTTCATTTACTGGACATTTCGAAATTTTCATGTTTGAACATTGATGAACGAATACTGCTGATGTTAAACCTTACTCTCACCAGAAGTTCCACTTGTTGTGTTTGGTTTGTTGTTATTTTGATGTTGCATAATGATGTTCCATTGGCCATGCTGTTGATTGTGCCTGTTTGAAGTTGTCTGTGTGATGATGAACATTGTTGATTACAAATGCCAATGCTGCTGTAGTTGAAACCCTGGTCTTTTTCCAGAAATCATGTCTCTATGTATGCACAAGTTTGGTTGATGTTGTTGTTTGTGATCACCTGAACCATTTCCACTGCAATTGCTATTTACCATGCTGTTTGGATTTCACGTGTTGGTGATGGATCATGAAACCGAATGTATGCCCTGCTGCTGTTATGATGAGTATGCCCAGGAATTTTGTTTGAATGCGTATTGGTTTGTTGTTGTTTAGATGTGCATGAGTATGCTTGCATCCTTGCCACGATTGTTTGTGTGTCATGTTGGAATTTCGATTGCATGGATTTTTGCTTGAAAATGATGAATGTATACATGCTGCTGTTGTTTAAACCAAATACTTTGTCCATAATTATGCTATGCTGTTGTATGCTTGGTCTAGTTTTGTTCATGATGCCGATTGCTTGAATATGACATGCTGCTGTTTTGCAAAACTTCCTTGTCCAGAATTTCCAGGAGTAATGTTTGCTTGGTTATTGGTTGATGTTGCTTGTTGTTCATTATGCCATACCATTGTGTGTTTTTACTCGAACTTGTTGGATGTTGGTGAACCATGAAAGTTGATGATGGAGATGCATACTGCTGTGTAAAACCTATCATTTCCAGAACTTCCCTTTGATATGCTTGTTTTGTTGTTGGTTGATATTGCTTAATGATGACAGTGTTTCCTTGCCATGATTGATTTTTGATGCTGTTTGTTGACTGTTGTTCATGAGGGTGAAGTTGGATGATGAAATGCTATGCTGTTGTAATTGTTGGTCGAATTTCTGTGTTGCTAGTGTTGCCTGCTACTGTTGTTTGTATTTGCTGCTATGCTGTTGGCCATGCTGTAGACTGATGATGGATTTATGCTGCTGCTGCAACCTTGCCCTCCCCAGTTTTTTTTCATGAGTATGCTTGTCTTGTTGGTTGATAAACATGAATGCTGATGTTGTTGAAACCCTGTTATTTTCTTCCAGAAATCATGCTTTTATGTTGCATGAACATTGGCTGTTGTTGTTGCTCATGTTGCATGATACATTTCGATACCAGGCTGTTGTGATTGTTTGATAGAAACTGGTTTATTTGATGTATGTTTGGCTGCTGTTAGAAACCCTAAGGGTTTATGTGAAAAACTCAGAACTTTGAGCTTATTGGCTGCGTGCACTGTTCCATTGGCTGAGAGCCAATAGGAACATTTCATTTCCTTCCCCAAAACTGTGTCGTTTTGATTAGTGAGCCCAATATTACAAGTCTGCCATCCGTTGACCCCTTGTTTGACCATATGCCATGCTATGTGTTTCATACTTTGTTCAATTATTCATCCAACTTCAACAATTCATTTTTTATTCATTTTAACTCCAAAAATTGTGGGATTTTTTGCATTAAACTCATGAAAATGTCTAGTATTTGATTGTGATTTTTAATTAATTTTCCATTGGCTGGATTTTAAATGATAATTGTTTTCCCAACATGTATGCATAAATGATACATTGTGCCATTCCTTTTGTTAAATACTCATGCCATATCCTATGAGCCTGAAATTTTTCGTGGTGAAACTAGACACATTGACCTTCATTTCCATATAAAGTTTGTGCATTTATCATTTGTGGATTGAGAGTTATGATTTTCTGAAGTTATGTGTTACATTTGGTGCTATACCATGATCATGTATTTTCCCAATTTTTGTTCACATGCTTCCTCTTATCCAATTGACCTCAAATTTTGCATGAACCATCTATCACATGTCTAGTTCATGTGTGATTTTTATTGGAATTGATTGTGCTGTTTTCCATTTGATTGAGAATTTTCTTCCATGCTTAGTCATTTGTTGACTTTTTGTGCTATATTTTGCCAAATCCTTTGTGAAATTCTCAAATCTTATTGTATGACCATGAAATTTCATATGTGATAACTAGACATCTCAAGCTCTGCATTGGTGTTAATCTCATTCATTTCTCTTCTGTTTTCAAATTGATATGATTTTTTGAAGTTGACCCATGTTTGTTGACTTTCACCATGCTTACTTGAATTTGGTTTGACTTCATGATTTTACTTGACTGCCTTCCTCTCATCCAAATGCATTGAAATTTGACATGCTTACCATGTTAGATGTTAGGATTGAGTGTGATTTATTTCATAATTTTTGAGATTGTTTGAGTTGACTTTTGAATGAAGTCTTTGCTGTTGACTTTTGTATGCTTTTCTTGCCATGCTTTGCATCCTTCTGCATATGAAATGACATTGATGCATGATATAATTATGAATCCAATTGAGAATGCGTCTTGAATGTTTGAACATGAATTGGGTTGACTTTTCCTTGCTGCCTTGACTTTTTTCTTTCATCTTTGACCCTAGGCTAGTCCTAGTGGTCTTCTAAGCTTATGTTGAGTTCATCTGTTTCAGGTTAAGCACCAATGCCTTGAGGATCATTCAAATTTGTTTGAGTTGAATTGTTTATCATGTGCTAACCTTTGTTTTATAGGTGACTCATATGCTTGAGTCTTTGTGCCTTGCACAATTGGTCCCTCTGTGGTTGACTATTGGTTCATTTTCTTTTGATTTTGACTGTTGAGCTGTTTACTAATTGGTTTGACTTTTTCAGGTACTTTAGTTGCCTAAGTTCTTTGAACTTGCTTGCTTTGCTATTTAGCATTTGCTTTGAGGTATAATTACTTCTTCTTCATGTAGTCTGGAGACCCGGTCTGTTATTTGACCGGGCAAACTGTCTGAAGTCCTCCTTAAGAGGCAATGCCTGTGTTCGTTTATATTTGTCCCAAGCAGGAAAAGTCCTTCAAGTAAGGCAATTGGTGGAAGGTAGGGATAAGCAATCTATCCCCCACTATTCAGCGTGTCCTCTCTTTGCTCCCATTACATGGTTGAAGCATTGAGATAAAAACCCAAGATCTAATCGAGTCATGGGGAAAGAGTTCCATCTTTCTGAACTCCCCCACTTTCTTATATGCTCTCCCTGATCAGGGATAGAAGCAATGAGGCACACCCCTCATCTCCTATTCATCTGCTTCACCTTAGCTTCTCAATGGCAAGGTTAAGAGCGACCTTCACCTATTACAGTGGACTTTCAAAGTCAAACCCTCTTGTGTGAGCCCCCCATTGTTTGGCTATAGAGTGTGCTGTTTGATATTCATTGATTGTTTGATTGCTTCATATGCACTTGCTTGCCTGTATGTTATGCATCTATCATCATCATCAATTGCCATTAGTGCATGATCATCTCATTTGCTTTTGTGATGCCATCATTGTTGTTTGCCCATTGAGGACAACTGTAAGTCCATCTCTTTGGCATTTGCTCCTATGATATGGAAGGATAGAGTGTAAGACCTCATTGGTCACTCATATCTTCTGTTTTATCTGTTTGTATGTGAGGATACAGTTATAAGTCCCTGTAAGTTGGCATCTGTTATCCTGTGATCATAATTTGATCTGTTTGATTTGTATGTGAGGTTACAGTTATAAGTCCCTGTAAGTTGGCATCTGTTATCCTGTGATCATGATTTGATCTGTTTGATTTGTATGTGAGGTTGCAGTTATAAGTCCCTGTAAGTTGGCATCTGTTTTCCTGTGATCATAGTTTGTTCATCTGTTTGTATGAGAGGTTGCAATTATAAGTCCCTGTAAGTTGGCATTTGCATACCTGTGATCATATTGTTGCTTTTGTTCTTGTATGTGAGGATCCATTGTAAGTCCCTGTAATGTGGCATTGGATTTCCTGTGAGCATACTGTGAAGTTAACCTAAGTCCAGACAAATTGGCAGTTGACTTTCCTGTTTCATTTTTGTTTTCTTCTGAGGAGATTAGTGTAAGTCCATTGAGTGGCATCTGATATCCTGTTCTGTTTTAGGAGACTGGTGTAAATCCATTTATTGGTATCCGGTATCCGCTTTTATTTCTTTGCCTGTGGAGATTAGTGTAAGACCATTGAGTGGCATCTGATATCCCGTTTTGTTTTAGGAGATTGGTATAAGACCAGTGATTGGCATCCGATATCCGCTTTTGCTTGTTCTGCTTGTTTGTTATTATTAATTGCTATTCCAAAGGACACACTTGAATCATTTGCTATATGATTTCAAGAAGTGAACCCTCTAAGAAGTTTTTACTATCCGTCCTCATCCATTCATCATTCATTATGTCCTAAACCTTTTCACACTTTCCTTTTCAAACTTGACATAAGTGTTGTGCAAACTTCTTCATGTTTTCAAATTAAAAAACCTGGACCTCAAGTCCTTGACCTTTTTCCAAACTTCATTTTCATAATACTTCTTCAAATCAATCTTAATCATACTCTGACTTCACTTTTCATAATCACAATCAATTAACTTCACTCATTCACTTGTTTTGGCTCTGTCCATTGTTAATCTTTTCACATTAGCCATAGGTTTCAATTATCATTGTGGTTGATGTAAATCTTGCCTATCCTTAGTGAGTCGACAGTAAGACTTCCGTACTTCAAACAGGGCTAACCCCTCTAGTACGTCGAAGCTATCCTCGCATGGTGGATGTTGTTTTTGGTCGAGTGTTCTCCCATTGATAATGAAAAGCCTCAGTGCTTGTGTTTAAAATCAAATCCACCAACTTTTGGAAATCTTTTAGCCGAACTACGGCGTTTTGATCCTTACCTTTGATGGAAGGTACGTAGGCAGCGGGTTCATCCGTTCAAACCCAATAACACAAAAATAAATAAAACCCAATAACCCAATAACAAATGTATATTCTTTTCTCATCATCCCAATCATGTTTGCACAATATTTTTGTCATAACAAATAACAATTTAGCATAACAAGTGTGAAAAGGGCTCCCTAGGAGTACCTAGGACGTAGTGGGTGCCTAACACCTTCCCATTGCGTAATTTACCCCTTACCCAGAATCTCTGATCTTTTTATTAGTTTTCTACGTGTAAAACTTCTTAGGCTTTTGTTCGCTTTTTAGCCAATCCTTTGGATAAATAAAAGTGCGGTGGCGACTCGAAAATTTCAAGGTATCTCTTAGCTTATGATTTAATCGATAGATCATATAGCGACGAATACACCGCTACAGAAAAGTGGCGACTCTGCTGGGGATTTATCATGATCGAATCCTTGGTGGTATTGCCTACTTTTCACCCTTGTTGTGCTATATTGTTATTTGTCATTTGACATATTTTTGTACAATTTGGGATCACTGTATTGATTGTAATGTGTGAATTGCTTGATATACATTTGTTGTTTGCTTTGGTGATCTGTGAGATGAGTTCTATACCCGAACTCGAGTGCTCTCTAGGATAGGAGAATGGCATAGCCTTGTTGACTGGTGTGGAGTAGTCCTTAGCCAGTTGACTTGCGAGTCCATTCACTTGGTGGAGGTCATGTTGAACTAATAATGTCACACAAGTTATTTGTGGTTAGGCATTATTCTTTCAATCATGTGCCGCAGAAGCCAAGGACCTTAGTTTACCAAACCCATCTTGGCCTATTTTTAGGACCGTAGTGCGGAGGTCGTTCAGATGTCAGTTCTGATACGATTGTTACGCGATACTACACTCATGAGAGTTTCTCTTGAGAATATTCTTGGAATGCGAGTATTCGTTCCTCCGATAATATTCGAAAGATGGAACGATGATTATGGGAACCTCTGATAGAACATGTCTGGCAGGTTTAAACCCTAGTACACTCCCTTTTGGTGGTTCTTAACCGAGACTCCATGCTCGTGACTCTCAACAAACCCGTGATTCGTGGTTGAGTCGTTCAAACATTGTTAATATCAATGGATCCCGGATCAGGTGTAAAACCTAAAATCCATCAAAGCGGCTGGTTGATATTAAGAATGTTTGAACCGGTTCATGTACCGTTAATATCAATGGAACTTGGGTGTTGATAAGGTGAAAACCTAAATCCACCAAAATGGATGATTGATATTAGGGATACATAGAGCTTTCCCACGACCTTTGTTTGGTGTGCTTTGCTTGGTCCTTGAGTGTGATTGTTGCATTCATATATTCACGCATTCATCTACATCCATATCATCAGAAAAAGAAAATTTTCAAGGAACTCAAAGGAGTTTATTTGCAAAAATTTTCAAAGCATGAAAAAACCGGGAAAATTTTTTCACCTGATATATCTGATGAGATATTCTCATGTATGATCAAAATGCTTAAAAATTTCAAAGTTTGCAAATAAAACCCTCGAGTTCCTTTGAAATAAAAACAAGCATGTGCATAAACACTTCATGCATCATTTGCATAAACAGGTGTTTTGTTCCGGTCTCCCGTCCTGTGGTCTGACCCTGCGATCTTCATTTATTTTGAAGACGCACCTCGCCGGTATTATACCAGAGCCATCTTTGCCAGATTGATGGATCATCCTGAGCAAGAGAATTGTGAACTCGAGGAGGATTTTGCCAGACCAAGTGCTTTTAATGGATTTATTCCTGTTGATGGATTTTTTCCTGTTGATGGATTTATTCCTGGTTAACCAATCCCGGGCTGGCATTGGCTGATGTTCTGGGGCACTTAATGAGCATGGTTTGTTCAAGTGGAGGATTCATCCATGCCGATCAACCTGAAGAAGAGGCTGCTGCTATCTTGGAAGAAGATGCAGAAGATCTGAACAATTTCGTCATTCCTGGTGGTGTCTTGCCACAATTGGGTCGCTGTGGATGTTCCTACAGTCATTCATAAATCAGCGTGATTTGTTCATCTTGTTTAAAACCCTTCTCCCATGCCAAAAGGAGAAGTGATGACATTGTTGGCAAAGCATATATACAATGATGTTTTCATTCAATTTTTGCATTGTCAAAACATTTGTTTTTCCTTTGTTTTCACTTTTTGCTTTTCTTTATGAAATCAGTGATCACAAAAAACCATGAAAAAACAAAAACAGCATTTTTCATCTGCATAAATGATTTGCTTGTTTAAAATTCTGAAGCTTTTCATTATCCAGAATCATTATGCAGGGATTTCTAAACCCATTGAACATAATGATCTGACACCATCTCCCAATCTTGAATTCCTTGTATTTGAGGCAGAGGAAGATGATGTTGAAGGGGATTCCTGACGAGATTACCCACCTTCTTGAGCACGAAAGAGGCTCATTCAGCTGTATCACGAGAATCAGCAAACCAGTCAAACTGGGGATTACAAAAAAAAAAAAAAAAAAAAAAAAAAAAAAAAGGAGGGTGAAAAAAGAAGAAGAAATCAAAAAACCAGGAAAATTTTTTCAAGATTTTTCCAAGGAAAAAAAGAAAATTATACCCTCCAGTCCCTAGTTGACTGATGCTGAATGGATTCAGAGTCGTTATGACCAGTTGAATTTGATCGAAGAAAAACGATTAACTGCCATGTGCCATGGTCAGTTGTATCAGCAAAGAATGAAGAAAGCATTCGATAAGAAGGTCAAGCCTCGCGTGTTCCGAGAAGGTGACCTTGTGCTCAAGAAAGTTTTGTCTTTCGCGCCCGATTCCAGGGGCAAGTGGACTCCAAACTACGAGGGTCCATATGTTGTTAAGAGAGCCTTTTCAGGCGGTGCTTTGATGCTTACAACAATGGATGGGGAGGATTTCACTCGTCCTGTGAATTCAGATGCAGTCAAAAGATACTTTGCCTAAAAAAAAAAAAAGTATATGCAAATGAAAAAAGAATGAAAAACAGAATAGCTCGCTAAGTTGAAAACCCGAAAGGGCGGCTTAGGCAAAAATGAGCGTCTCGGTGGAGAACCCGCAAGGGTAATCCAGGCAAAAATTAGAGACTTGAAAGAATATATTTGCATCCCGCTAGATTGAGTACCTCACCCTGGGGCAATCTAGGCAAAAATTAGGGATTTGGCAAGTGACTGCATCCTGACAAGACTTTCTGTTTCACAGTCGTCATTTCGTCAGAAGATTCTCGATTCGTCGTCAACTGAAGCTTCGGATACATCGAGATTCAAATTGGTAGAGAAAGGATCATTATGTTCAATGTAGCCCTCTTCCAATATATATCACTGATTTCAAATTTGTACAGATCTATGGAGTCTTGCCATTTGCAGGCTACCATTCCATCAAATCAATTTGAGCTTTTTATCCAATTATTTGCACTCTTATTTGTTTCAATTCAACAAATGTTTTGCATGTTTTAAATTGATAAAATATCATTGTTTTAAACAAATCAAGTTTTTCAAAATTTGTTGTTTTAAACAAAGTGAACATTCACAATGTGAAAGAATACTCAAGAATATCTCAGTGCTCTCCCGAGGGTGGCATGATTCCCAACAGGAAAGACATTGGTTCATATTCCTGGTTTGGTGGTATCTTCTTTCTTCAGATCTTTGTTGGGGTTTGTTCCTCAAGCAGAGTTGTTGTTGGGGCTGTTCCCCAGTACAGTCGCAAGTGATGTGTTGTTGAAGACTTCGTTCTCTCCAGCAGCAGTTTTCCCCTAGCATGGGTGTTTTCTTGAGAAGTTTCGGCGGTTGATGGTTTGTTACCTTGGTGCCCCGTCACTTTCTCCAGTGGGTCGTATCCCCAGACTTTATTTGTCTCCTCAGCACAGTCATGAGTATAACTGACTGATTGATACTCCCCTCGGAGTCACGAGTAGAGCTGATATTAATATCCCCACCAGGGTCGCGAGCGGAGTTGTTACCGCTTTTCCCCATGCAGTGTGCCAGCAGGATTTGTCTGTTTCCTCAGCACGATCGCTTTCTCTTTGAAGATTCGGTAAGTCAGTTGGTTTGATACCCGGTACTTTACCTTTTTCCCCGGCGAAGTCGTCTGCGGAATTGTTGCTATCTCTCCATCAGAGTTTTTCTCTTCAGCAGAGCAGGATTTATTTTCCTACTCAGTGGTTGATTTGGGTTGACATCCCAGTATTTTGCAACCATCTTTTCCTCAGCTTAGTCTGCAGGATGTTTGTTGTGGCAGTTTCGCCCGTTGAATACTCTCTCAATCCCCGATATAGTCGGATGATGGCTCTAGCCTCCAGTGAACGGATTTGATTTCCTGACTGTTTGTGATCCCCAGTAGAGTGGCTTATATTGCAGAACCTACTTGTTGTGATCAGATTTGCTGTGTATTCTCCCCAAGTGGAGTGGTCCGTTGCAGAATATATCTGTTTTATCTGTCCTCCCTCAGTGGTTTGTTCCCAAGAGAGTAGTCGACAGTTTTCCCCAGTAGAATTGCTTATGCAGTCAGATTCTATTTGGATGATATCATTCTCCCTCAGTGGGTTGTTCCCTAGTGGAGTTATGTGAGTTTGCTTCTACAGCAGTTTGTGCCTGTGCAACGCACCCTTTGTTTCTCAGTTGACACTGGGATCCCCTGCAGATATACTGTGGGATTTCTCTTGTTCCCCTACAGATTTGTCTTGGTGGCTGTTTTGCCTGTTGTGACTTTCTGTACCCTGATTGGGTTGTTTCCCGATATCTTTGGTTCTCTGCTTTTTCAGCAGTACCTGCAGATCTTTGCTCTTCAGCATGTGGATCTCCGCAGATTGGCTCTCCAGCTGGTTTTTCCCCTGGAAGTATAATACCGGACATTTGTTCTTGAACCTGTTTGTGTTAGAATTGTCTGTTTTGTCAGCATTCATCAAACATAAATCACGCATATTCATGCATATTCATAAAACATTCAGATATTCATGTTGCATTTCTTGCCATATATCTTTTGTTTGTCGTGTCTCCTGCTATGGTGATATAGATCTCTTTACAGATCACCCCAAGCAGATGTCGGGTGTTTAAAATCTCTCCATATAGAGTCAACCCCATAAGCAGAAAATGTGTCTGTCCTTCCTTCTGCAGTTCCCCACTGAGATATATCCTCGTGGATGACGGTTTCTTCCGTTTCCTCCCAACACATATATTGGGATGGATTTTCCTATTTGAGTTACATCCTCATTAGGACGTGTCTTTATTCAGTCTGTTTTTTCGGATTATTCCCGAATTGACTATTTGTCAGATATCTTGTGTTTCCCAGTGAGTTGTTCCCCATCGGATTATTTTTGGGCCTCTGCCTACAAACCGGTAGTTATAAGTCCGATCCTTCCTGGCTTTCTTGACAGAATTTGTGGTTATACACCTTTTATTCTCCAGCCAGAGTTTTTGGTTTTCTACCTACTACCCGGTAGTTGTGAATCCTATTTTCCTGCTCTCCAGCAGTTTGCGGTTTGTTATAAACCCTATTTTGGTTTCCCGTGCGGATCTGTGATTTGTTCTATCCCCACGCGGAGTTTTTGGTCTTCTACCCCGTATTCGGTAGATGTAAACCCTAATTTTGTGGTTATCTTCATCTAGTTCTTGATGATGATTTTCCTTTGCTTGTATAAGTTGCTCAGATCAACACTCATATCCTTAGCAAGTCTTTTGTGGATAATTGCCGTATGCTAGCAATTTTATCCCCAGTGGGTCTTTTCACCGTATGCTAATGATTTGTTCCCCGGATCATTGGTTGTTTACCAGTGCATCCCCAGATAGTCTTCTGTTGGATAATTGCCGGATGCTTGTAATTTATCCTCAGCAGATCGCCTTTCATTTACCCTTTTGTCGGTAATGTCTGTTGCTCCTTTTGATGGGTCATCATTATATACCTAATTTGGTATCCCAATGCCTTTCTGTTCGGTTGATTTATCCTTTGTTAACCCAGTAACCGGTTGAGGATAATCTTCCATGCGAGTATATTATTCACGGTCTGCCGGTAATGAATAATATATCTCATGCACTCTTCAGTCGAAGCCTTTTGTGTTTCCCCAGTCGAGTAAGATTCGTTATTTCCCTTTGTGGAGTCGAATATTCCTTTTGTTGTTGGATAATTGCCGGATGCTTGCAATTTATCCTTTGAGTTGTCTTTCGTTTACCCGTATGCTTGGTATCGATTGTCTCTCTTTTTGGTTAGTCACCTATTATATACCCAGTAACCGGTATCTCTGGTGTCTTTTCCTTTCGAGTGTATTATTCACGGTCTGCCGGTAATGAATAATATTTCTCATGCGCTCTTTAGTTGGAATCCTTTGTTGATTTTCCCCAACTGAGCAAGATTCGTATTCTTTGTAGAATCGAATGTCCATCCTTTAACCAGTTTGCGTTTTGGATGATGAGTGTTTTGGAAGTGAAAACCAATTCACGTTTCGGTAGATCACCTATTATATACCCAGTAACCGGTATCTCTGGTGTTTTTTACCATGCGAGTTTATTATCTACGTTCTGACGGTAATAGATAATATATCTCATGCGAGTATTCTTATCCACGGTCTGCCGGTAATGGATATTATATCTCATGCACTCTTTGGGTTTGTGTCCCCAGTTGAGTAAGATTCGTTTTCCCGTTGTGGATTCGAATATCCATCCTGTAAGTCGATTTGCTTTTTCAAGCCCTCCTTTCGGATGATGAGTGTTTTGGAAGTGAAAACCAATTCACGTCTTCGGATTTTTATCCTTAAACAACCCAGTAACCGGTTCAGGATAATCTTCCATGCGAGTGTATTATTCACGGTCTGCCGGTAATGAATAATATATCTCATGCGCTCTTTAGTTGGAATCCTTTGCTGATTTTCCCCAACTGAGTAAGATTCGTATTCTTTGTAGAATCGAATGTCCATCCTTTAACCAGTTTGCGTTTTGGATGATGAGTGTTTTGGAAGTGAAAACCAATTCACGTTTTCGGTAGATCACCTATTATATACCCAGTAACCGGTATCTCTGGTGTTTCTTACCATGCGAGTTTATTATCTACGTTCTGACGGTAATAGATAATATATCTCATGCGAGTATTCTTATCCACGGTCTGCCGGTAATGGATATTATATCTCATGCACTCTTTGGGTTTGTGTCCCCAGTTGAGTAAGATTCGTTTTCCCGTTGTGGATTCGAATGTCCATCCTGTAAGTCGATTTGCTTTTTCAAGCCCTCCTTTCGGATGATGAGTGTTTTGGAAGTGAAAACCAATTCACGTCTTCGGATTTTATCCTATAAACAACCCAGTAACCGGTTCAGGATAATTTTCCTTTCGAGTATATTATTCACGGTCTGCCGGTAATGAATAATATGTCTCATCTGAGTATTCTATCCACGTTCTGACGGTAATGGATATTATATCTCGTTCACTCTTGGGTCGATCTTTTGTTGTGTTCCCCTCAGAGTAAGATTCATTTTCCTTGTGGAATTGAATATCCATCCTATAAACAAGTTTGCTTTTCTAGCTCTCTTCAGGGTGATGAGTGTTTTGGAAGTGAAATCCAATTCACGCTTTGGTCGGTCACCTATTATATACCCAGTAACCGGTATCCTTGGTGTTCCCTCCTTTCTGCTCCCTATTATGACCTCGGTCCCCCTGTGGAGTCAGATTTTTTTTTTCCTGAGTTTGTTACCCGTATATCTGGTAACATCTCATTTCTTTGTTGCTTCCCTCAGTGGAACCTTTTGTTGCTTCTCCTCCAAGAGTCAGCTTGTGTCTCTCCAATGGATTTATTTTCCTTTGGAATTCTTTTCCCCGGTGTGAGTCCTTCACTCCCCAGTGAGTTCTCCAGTCTGTTTTCTGTTTTTTTTCTAATCAGAGTCGTGTCTTGTTCACGTTATGTCAGTTTTATCTTCCCCAGTTTGGAGTCGTGTATTGTCCACACTTTTCTTTTTCTTTTATTCTCCCCATAGAGTCTTGTTAGAGTCTCTGTTCCTGGTGAGTGTACTACTCCGATGGATCGTCTTTTCTTCTGTGTGAATCATATTCCCCACAGAATTTGTGTTTTTTGCATACATACATTTGCATCATGAGGTCTCTTAGGGACCAAAATTTGTCTCATTACTGTTATTTAAGCCCATTCTACCGCGTCGAGATGAAGATTTCTAGACTTCACTTCTCCGGCTAGAATGACCTTAAATAGGGGCATCTGTAAGACCCCAATTTTGGGCCCTAAGATCCCTCATGGCCCATATCATTCATATCATGGCCTCAAGGATCATTGCATGCCTTTGTTCCCTCCTAGTGGGTAGATTGCCTTGTGGGTTGATTTCTTGATCACCAAGCATACTTTGCATTTGTATATCTTTGCTTTCATATGTTTATTATTCAAAAAGTACAAAAATATTGTCAGTCTAACCTTTTTGCTTGCAGTTGAAGTCATCATCAGCAATTAGGTCAAAGTCAGTCATTGATCAGTCAAAGCAATGGATGGTGGCCATTCTTGCAGAATTTGGGCACCATGACCAATAATCAAAGGTTCATACAACTTGAGACATCATTTGAAGTCAAGTTCTCAAGGAATTAGGGTTTGGAATTCATCAGAAATGCTCCAGTCATCCAAAACCCTAGAAAAGTCAAACTTGGTCAACTGTTGGTTTAATCAGAGATTTGATGGATAGAATTGATCTGAAGGAGTTCATTCATGCTTATATAAGTCTCATCTATCATGTTCAACCTCATCATGGAAGAAAATCAAGCCAATCAGAAATTTTCCAGAAATAGAAAGTGGACCTGTAATTTCAACTGCCAAAAATGGAAACTTCTTGATCTTAAACTTACATCATGATACAAGCTTCAAATGAATTTTTGCCCAACATGAAAGTTGAAGATCTTGTCTTCCCATTTTCAAAAAGTCCAAGAACACTCAAATCCCATGTGTGGTTGTCAAGATATGATCAATTCATTTTCATCAATTTTTGAACTTCAACAAGCCATATCTCTCAAACCATAAGGCCAAATTGGGTGGGGTTTTTTCCTACAAACCACATTTTTCATCCTCTTTCCAAAAATATAAATTTCATGACCTAAAACCTTGCCAATCAAAATGGCATTTTTGGACCTTTTTCATTTAAATTCAAAGTTTGACCAAACTTTGACTTTTTGATTCTTTGACTTTTTCTTGATTTGGCCAATTGGGAAATGTTTCATATGTCATTTGTGATTTGCTCCAAGCCCTAAACCATCATCATACCACTATTTTACCACCATTTTGGACCAAAAAGCAAAGTTGGCAAATTGTACAATTGGTCATTAAGTAAAAGCAAGGTACAACAATTCTTCAGCAGACCACAAAACAGCAAATCAAATGTCCTTCTGCAGCCTTTCCAGCCCAACTCGAGCCAGCTTGCACCCTCCTTGTTCCACATTCTTCCACTTAGCAAAAATGCAAATGAGTGCATTAACACTAAACCAATTTACAACATGGATTAAGGACCTAAAACAGATCACATATAAGCCTTCATTTTCTGAATCCAACCCTAGTTTTTGACAGCCACCATACAGAATTCTCTCTCACTCTCATCTTGCATTTTGGCAAAAAGACAAATTCTGCAAAACCCTTGAAGGAACTCGAGCAACCCTTGCCTCCTTCAGCATCTAGCCCATCTTGTGAAGCTTTTTGAATCACCATTTCTCAACTGGAACTTCATCTGCAGAACCTGTTTTCTCCAAGCATCTCAAATGGTAGTTTGAATCGTGGGAGCTTCCAAGCATCATCGAGTTCATTTTCCTCAAGGATTCATCATTACCAAGCATCATCTTCACCTGTTTGCCTTTAAATCCATCAAAGCAGCCCTGTTTTCGATTTTCTTCCAAAATAAGTAAGTGAATCGACCTCCTCCTTTTACCATGCCATGATATGTTTTGGATAGTTTGTTGTATGCTGATTCCAATGAACATTAGTTTGCTTGAAATGATCAACTATGCTGTCTGAAATCTTGGTTTTCATTTTATGAACAAATGCATCTTCCATCGATTTGGCTTGGTTATAATGAGTTAGAGAAAATTGGAACCATATTTGTGATGCTTGAAGTATGCTGATGCTATTGGCATGCTTGGTTTCATTTACTGGACATTTCGAAATTTTCATGTTTGAACATTGATGAACGAATACTGCTGATGTTAAACCTTACTCTCACCAGAAGTTCCACTTGTTGTGTTTGGTTTGTTGTTATTTTGATGTTGCATAATGATGTTCCATTGGCCATGCTGTTGATTGTGCCTGTTTGAAGTTGTCTGTGTGATGATGAACATTGTTGATTACAAATGCCAATGCTGCTGTAGTTGAAACCCTGGTCTTTTTCCAGAAATCATGTCTCTATGTATGCACAAGTTTGGTTGATGTTGTTGTTTGTGATCACCTGAACCATTTCCACTGCAATTGCTATTTACCATGCTGTTTGGATTTCACGTGTTGGTGATGGATCATGAAACCGAATGTATGCCCTGCTGCTGTTATGATGAGTATGCCCAGGAATTTTGTTTGAATGCGTATTGGTTTGTTGTTGTTTAGATGTGCATGAGTATGCTTGCATCCTTGCCACGATTGTTTGTGTGTCATGTTGGAATTTCGATTGCATGGATTTTTGCTTGAAAATGATGAATGTATACATGCTGCTGTTGTTTAAACCAAATACTTTGTCCATAATTATGCTATGCTGTTGTATGCTTGGTCTAGTTTTGTTCATGATGCCGATTGCTTGAATATGACATGCTGCTGTTTTGCAAAACTTCCTTGTCCAGAATTTCCAGGAGTAATGTTTGCTTGGTTATTGGTTGATGTTGCTTGTTGTTCATTATGCCATACCATTGTGTGTTTTTACTCGAACTTGTTGGATGTTGGTGAACCATGAAAGTTGATGATGGAGATGCATACTGCTGTGTAAAACCTATCATTTCCAGAACTTCCCTTTGATATGCTTGTTTTGTTGTTGGTTGATATTGCTTAATGATGACAGTGTTTCCTTGCCATGATTGATTTTTGATGCTGTTTGTTGACTGTTGTTCATGAGGGTGAAGTTGGATGATGAAATGCTATGCTGTTGTAATTGTTGGTCGAATTTCTGTGTTGCTAGTGTTGCCTGCTACTGTTGTTTGTATTTGCTGCTATGCTGTTGGCCATGCTGTAGACTGATGATGGATTTATGCTGCTGCTGCAACCTTGCCCTCCCCAGTTTTTTTTCATGAGTATGCTTGTCTTGTTGGTTGATAAACATGAATGCTGATGTTGTTGAAACCCTGTTATTTTCTTCCAGAAATCATGTTTTTATGTTGCATGAACATTGGCTGTTGTTGTTGCTCATGTTGCATGATACATTTCGATACCAGGCTGTTGTGATTGTTTGATAGAAACTGGTTTATTTGATGTATGTTTGGCTGCTGTTAGAAACCCTAAGGGTTTATGTGAAAAACTCAGAACTTTGAGCTTATTGGCTGCGTGCACTGTTCCATTGGCTGAGAGCCAATAGGAACATTTCATTTCCTTCCCCAAAACTGTGTCGTTTTGATTAGTGAGCCCAATATTACAAGTCTGCCATCCGTTGACCCCTTGTTTGACCATATGCCATGCTATGTGTTTCATACTTTGTTCAATTATTCATCCAACTTCAACAATTCATTTTTTATTCATTTTAACTCCAAAAATTGTGGGATTTTTTGCATTAAACTCATGAAAATGTCTAGTATTTGATTGTGATTTTTAATTAATTTTCCATTGGCTGGATTTTAAATGATAATTGTTTTCCCAACATGTATGCATAAATGATACATTGTGCCATTCCTTTTGTTAAATACTCATGCCATATCCTATGAGCCTGAAATTTTTTGTGGTGAAACTAGACACATTGACCTTCATTTCCATATAAAGTTTGTGCATTTATCATTTGTGGATTGAGAGTTATGATTTTCTGAAGTTATGTGTTACATTTGGTGCTATACCATGATCATGTATTTTCCCAATTTTTGTTCACATGCTTCCTCTTATCCAATTGACCTCAAATTTTGCATGAACCATCTATCACATGTCTAGTTCATGTGTGATTTTTATTGGAATTGATTGTGCTGTTTTCCATTTGATTGAGAATTTTCTTCCATGCTTAGTCATTTGTTGACTTTTTGTGCTATATTTTTCCAAATCCTTTGTGAAATTCTTAAATCTTATTGTATGACCATGAAATTTCATATGTGATAACTAGACATCTCAAGCTCTGCATTGGTGTTAATCTCATTCATTTCTCTTCTGTTTTCAAATTGATATGATTTTTTGAAGTTGACCCATGTTTGTTGACTTTCACCATGCTTACTTGAATTTGGTTTGACTTCATGATTTTACTTGACTGCCTTCCTCTCATCCAAATGCATTGAAATTTGACATGCTTACCATGTTAGATGTTAGGATTGAGTGTGATTTATTTCATAATTTTTGAGATTGTTTGAGTTGACTTTTGAATGAAGTCTTTGCTGTTGACTTTTGTATGCTTTTCTTGCCATGCTTTGCATCCTTCTGCATATGAAATGACATTGATGCATGATATAATTATGAATCCAATTGAGAATGCTTCTTGAATGTTTGAACATGAATTGGGTTGACTTTTCCTTGCTGCCTTGACTTTTTTCTTTCATCTTTGACCCTAGGCTAGTCCTAGTGGTCTTCTAAGCTTATGTTGAGTTCATCTGTTTCAGGTTAAGCACCAATGCCTTGAGGATCATTCAAATTTGTTTGAGTTGAATTGTTTATCATGTGCTAACCTTTGTTTTATAGGTGACTCATATGCTTGAGTCTTTGTGCCTTGCACAATTGGTCCCTCTGTGGTTGACTATTGGTTCATTTTCTTTTGATTTTGACTGTTGAGCTGTTTACTAATTGGTTTGACTTTTTCAGGTACTTTAGTTGCCTAAGTTCTTTGAACTTGCTTGCTTTGCTATTTAGCATTTGCTTTGAGGTATAATTACTTCTTCTTCATGTAGTCTGGAGATCCGGTCTGTTATTTGACCGGGCAAACTGTCTGAAGTCCTCCTTAAGAGGCAATGCCTGTGTTCGTTTATATTTGTCCCAAGCAGGAAAAGTCCTTCAAGTAAGGCAATTGGTGGAAGGTAGGGATAAGCAATCTATCCCCCACTATTCAGTGTGTCCTCTCTTTGCTCCCATTACATGGTTGAAGCATTGAGATAAAAACCCAAGATCTAATCGAGTCATGGGGAAAGAGTTCCATCTTTCTGAACTCCCCCACTTTCTTATATGCTCTCCCTGATCAGGGATAGAAGCAATGAGGCACACCCCTCATCTCCTATTCATCTGCTTCACCTTAGCTTCTCAATGGCAAGGTTAAGAGCGACCTTCACCTATTACAGTGGACTTTCAAAGTCAAACCCTCTTGTGTGAGCCCCCCATTGTTTGGCTATAGAGTGTGCTGTTTGATATTCATTGATTGTTTGATTGCTTCATATGCACTTGCTTGCCTGTATGTTATGCATCTATCATCATCATCAATTGCCATTAGTGCATGATCATCTCATTTGCTTTTGTGATGCCATCATTGTTGTTTGCCCATTGAGGACAACTGTAAGTCCATCTCTTTGGCATTTGCTCCTATGATATGGAAGGATAGAGTGTAAGACCTCATTGGTCACTCATATCTTCTGTTTTATCTGTTTGTATGTGAGGATACAGTTATAAGTCCCTGTAAGTTGGCATCTGTTATCCTGTGATCATAATTTGATCTGTTTGATTTGTATGTGAGGTTACAGTTATAAGTCCCTGTAAGTTGGCATCTGTTATCCTGTGATCATGATTTGATCTGTTTGATTTGTATGTGAGGTTGCAGTTATAAGTCCCTGTAAGTTGGCATCTGTTTTCCTGTGATCATAGTTTGTTCATCTGTTTGTATGAGAGGTTGCAATTATAAGTCCCTGTAAGTTGGCATTTGCATACCTGTGATCATATTGTTGCTTTTGTTCTTGTATGTGAGGATCCATTGTAAGTCCCTGTAATGTGGCATTGGATTTCCTGTGAGCATACTGTGAAGTTAACCTAAGTCCAGACAAATTGGCAGTTGACTTTCCTGTTTCATTTTTGTTTTCTTCTGAGGAGATTAGTGTAAGTCCATTGAGTGGCATCTGATATCCTGTTCTGTTTTAGGAGACTGGTGTAAATCCATTTATTGGTATCCGGTATCCGCTTTTATTTCTTTGCCTGTGGAGATTAGTGTAAGACCATTGAGTGGCATCTGATATCCCGTTTTGTTTTAGGAGATTGGTATAAGACCAGTGATTGGCATCCGATATCCGCTTTTGCTTGTTCTGCTTGTTTGTTATTATTAATTGCTATTCCAAAGGACACACTTGAATCATTTGCTATATGATTTCAAGAAGTGAACCCTCTAAGAAGTTTTTACTATCCGTCCTCATCCATTCATCATTCATTATGTCCTAAACCTTTTCACACTTTCCTTTTCAAACTTGACATAAGTGTTGTGCAAACTTCTTCATGTTTTCAAATTAAAAAACCTGGACCTCAAGTCCTTGACCTTTTTCCAAACTTCATTTTCATAATACTTCTTCAAATCAATCTTAATCATACTCTGACTTCACTTTTCATAATCACAATCAATTAACTTCACTCATTCACTTGTTTTGGCTCTGTCCATTGTTAATCTTTTCACATTAGCCATAGGTTTCAATTATCATTGTGGTTGATGTAAATCTTGCCTATCCTTAGTGAGTCGACAGTAAGACTTCCGTACTTCAAACAGGGCTAACCCCTCTAGTACGTCGAAGCTATCCTCGCATGGTGGATGTTGTTTTTGGTCGAGTGTTCTCCCATTGATAATGAAAAGCCTCAGTGCTTGTGTTTAAAATCAAATCCACCAACTTTTGGAAATCTTTTAGCCGAACTACGGCGTTTTGATCCTTACCTTTGATGGAAGGTACGTAGGCAGCGGGTTCATCCGTTCAAACCCAATAACACAAAAATAAATAAAACCCAATAACCCAATAACAAATGTATATTCTTTTCTCATCATCCCAATCATGTTTGCACAATATTTTTGTCATAACAAATAACAATTTAGCATAACAAGTGTGAAAAGGGCTCCCTAGGAGTACCTAGGACGTAGTGGGTGCCTAACACCTTCCCATTGCGTAATTTACCCCTTACCCAGAATCTCTGATCTTTTTATTAGTTTTCTACGTGTAAAACTTCTTAGGCTTTTGTTCGCTTTTTAGCCAATCCTTTGGATAAATAAAAGTGCGGTGGCGACTCGAAAATTTCAAGGTATCTCTTAGCTTATGATTTAATCGATAGATCATATAGCGACGAATACACCGCTACAATACGGATCTTCCAAAAATCAAAATATTCTCCAAAGAACAGTGGTGGTTTGTTACTACTTCCACCGTCTTTAAAAACCGGATTCGTGCTTGCGGAAGCCATGCGGATCTTTTAGGAACATGTTACCTATAACCTGCTCTGATGCCAATTGTAAGTTTAAGGAGTACCTTAGAGGGGGGTGAATGAGGCACTAAGACGATTTTCCGGATTTTTTACGGTTTATGACTTTTACTTTCTTGAGATGCTTATGTGATGAAAAGCAGTAAAGTGCGGAAAGTAAAGAACACCACGATGTATAATGGTTCCCCTCACAGATTGAGAGTACTCCACTCCCCTTTCAACATGAAATGGAATTCACTATAATGTTAGATTCCTAGACAAGACACCTTAAGGCCTTTCTATCTAATTCTAACACACCAAGAACAATCCTCTTGGATTTACAATGTTTAAAGTCCAACCGAGACTCAATTTCTCACAAAAGGACCTCTTGCACTCACACACAGGATAGCAAGGATAAAACCTTACAAACTTATTCTTATCAATCCTAAAAATAAGTTGTAATCAAGAAATACAATTCTGGATTTTTGTAGAAGATGAAATAGTTGGAAATTTGAAGTATATCAATTTATCAATTGATCTTCTCCTTTGTGACACTCAATTCTCACAATAATTATACAAGTGTTCTTTGTATGAAATGAAACTATGATGCTTAATAAGAAATTTTATGCAAGGTTTCACTCTTAGGAAAATTTGGAAGAACACTTAAAAATGTTTGAGAGAATGTGTGTAATTGATTTGAAATTTTTGCAAGGAGGTGAATTTGAAATCTGGAAAAATCATGTATATATATTGTCTAAACACCTCCTCAAATGGATGCAATTACCCAGAGGATGCCATGGTTCATGGTAAAGAAAATAGAAAAGTTTCCATGAAGAGATGCACTGATTTTTGCCTCTAGTTCAGTGGTAATCGATTACCTTAATATAGGTAATCGATTACTTTCCTCCAACATGCAAAAATATTTGAATTTTTCACAGAGTAATCGGTTACCTTAAAATGGATAATCGATTCCATCATCCCAGATTTGAAAAATAGTTTAAAGAGTGAAGTGTTATGATTTCTTTGATGCATAAAAATACTTTCAAATAATTATGGCATGAATGAGACATGTTTTGAACACTTGTATAATCATCTAGAGGTCAAGTGTTATACCTATTCATTTGAAATACGAATCTTCATGAGTTTCATCGAGACTTGATCATATAGTTGGAAACTTCCTTCATTTGAAATACCTATTCATGAGCTTGAATCTTGATCAATCCTTTTTGTTAATCAATCTTAGACTTGTAGAGAAGTTTGTCGTCATCAAAACATTTGAGAAGTCATGTCTTCACACAAACAATGTCTACGGTGGTCTCAGAGACTTATGTCTCTCACTAATGACGATATAGTTTGGTATGATTCTTAATTGAGTAGGTTGGAGATTATTGATAGTTGTGGTGAATTCTCTAAAGTACCTCTCATTGGTACACAAGGAGGAATCAACTACAACCCTGCTTTGGCTCGTCGTCAACTTGGGTTTCCCTTGAGAGACAAACCGAATAACACTTTGTTAGAAGGTCTTTTCTATCAAGAGGGTAAAGATCCCCAACATTTGAAGTAGAAGATTGTGCATGTTTGGCATAATGTGCATAGAAAAGGAAGATCCATGCTTGGTCTGCACAACTGTGTAGCTTTAGAGGCTTACACTCTTTGGGTGAAGAAGAGAGCTTTGGAATTTAAGATGCCTTATGCATGTGAGAGACCTATGTATATGGTTGTGGTTGAGCCATTAATTCTCCCTAACTAAGATGTAGAGGAGTTGGAAGACCCCATCACCAGGATGAAGAAAGAGAATGACATGTGGGAAGAGCAATTCCATGCTTTGAGCAGAAAGCATGAGAAGTTGCAGCTTGAGTCTAAGGACAAGGATGCTCTTATCGAGCTTCTTGAAGACCGAGTAGTGAAGAGACAGAGAGAGCCAGAGGTTTCATCTTCCTCTAGCATACCTCAGCCTTCTGTTGCCTGGAAGAAGATTGTGGATCAGCTTGTCCTCGAAAAGACTCAGATGAAAACTTGTTTTGAGTCCGAGATTCGACGCATCCGAAGGAAGTATGCGCCTGCAACCATCTCGTCTGAAATTGTTGTTAGGGGATCCT
This sequence comes from Lathyrus oleraceus, assembly GCF_024323335.1. Classification (NCBI taxonomy): domain Eukaryota; kingdom Viridiplantae; phylum Streptophyta; class Magnoliopsida; order Fabales; family Fabaceae; genus Lathyrus; species Lathyrus oleraceus. The sequence goes on from NC_066579.1 coordinate 146,623,014, forward strand.
TAGGATGATTAGTCTCCTTTTCTCTTGTATTTTTATATTTTTGGTTTATGAAATTGTACTCAGTGTAATCCTTCCAATTATATAAATAAAAGATTTTTTTTATGGTCAAACAAATTATGCAATTGTTTTTATGGTCAAACATACTATTTGCAAATAAAATAGTATGTTCCTTGAAAATAAAAATAATCAAAGCATTGCATTTCATGCATCATTTGCATATAAGGTTTTCTTCTTCTTCCAGATGTCTCGTTAGTTATTCTTTTGTGCTTCAGCCAAGCTGACTCAACATTATAATACCTACGCAATCATTCGCGAATCATGGAACACTTAGAGCAAGAGAATAGAGTCTTGAAGGACGAGATTTCCCGCCTGACTACCATGATAGAATCAGTTCTAGATACTCAAATTAAATCTTCTCCAACGCCTGCAAATCCTCCTCCTCACAGAACTATCATTTCAGAGGTTGTTTCTTCAACTGTGCCTACCATTCAGTTCGCTCCTTCCATGCCTGCTGGATTCCCGTGGGGAACACCACCCAACTTTGTGCCCGTGGGTTTTGCGCCTAACTTTACTTCCATGTAGGCATCTAGCCCGGTCATGTGTGTGCCACCACTAGTTGTTCATACTCTGCCTCGTGTTAAGGATACCATCTACCATTTTGAGCCGCCTGAGGGTCCGGATGTCTATGAGAAGATGGATGAAATGAAAGACCAATTCCTTGAGCTGCGAAAGGAGTTGAAGACATTGAGGGGAAAATATTTGTTTGGTAAGAGTGCTGCGGAACTTTGCTTGGTTCCCAATGTTAAGACCCGATGAAGTTCAAAGTCCCTGGCTTTGAAAAGTATTAGGGGAATACCTGTCCACTCAGTCATCTCGTCAAGTATGCTAGAAAGATGTCGACAGAAACTGATAATGATCAGTTCTTGATTCACTATTTCCAAGACAGTCTAACTGGTGCCACTCTGAGGTGGTACATAGGTTTGGATAGTGCGAGTGTGCGCACGTTCAATGATTTGGGTGAGGCATTTTTGAAGCAGTACAAATATAATGTTGATATGGCGCCAAATAGTGCCCCCAATGATTTTACCGAAATGGTAAGCATGGGGATGAGATTGGAAGAAGGTGTCCGAGAGGGACGGTTGTCTAAAGAGGAGGTTTCGTCTAGCAAGAAGTACGACAATGGGTTTGCCAGAAAGAAAGAAGGTGAGACTAATGAATTACCTGTTGGGAGGCAGAGGAGGCCTCATGTCAGAAGAAATCCACAACCCCGTCAACACCATCATCAAGTTTCATCTGTTATTCCAGTATTTTCCAATGATCAATCAGTGTCCATTCAACAACAACGTCAACAACAACCACAATAATGAAAAAACAACTACAACAACACCAACACCAATAATCATCAACAACAACAGAATTTCGAGAGAAACAAGGTCTCTTTCGACCCGATTCCAATGAACTATGCTGAATTATATCCATCTCTGGTTCTCAAGAACCTTCTACACCCGAGAAATCCTCCACAAATTCCAGAACCACTTTCGTGGTGGTACAAGCCAGAGCTTCACTGTGCCTTTCATCAAGGAGCTCTTGGCCATGATATTGAGAACTGTTACCCCCTGAAATATGAAGTCCAGAAGTTGGTAAAAAGTGGGATGGTATCCTTTGAGGACTGTGCGCCTAATGTCAAAGCAAACCCATTACCCGCTCATGGCAACCCTTTTGTCAATATGGTGGATGGACGTCATGGGGAATTCAAAGTATATGATGCCCGTTTCATTATAAGGTCTTTGGTGACGATGCATAAGGATATATATGTGGTGAGTGATTGTGAGCATAATCATGATGGTTGTGCAATTTGCAGTATTAACCCCCGAGGTTGTGTGGTTGTGAAGAGAGACATCCAGAGGTTCATGGATGAAGGTATGATCCAGATTCTTCAGTCCCGTCACTTAGGTGACGATGTGAATGTCATAGTTCCAGTGTTCAAGACACCAGAGAGAGTGGTGATTCAGTTTGACAGCAGCAACAGTAACAGTGTCAATAATAGATCGGGATCGCTGTTGGTAATACGGTTAGTCAGTCCAGTCCCGTACGCATCCGATAGAGCTGTTCCATACCAGTATAATGCGACTACATTGGAGAATGGTCAAGAGGTTCCATTACCTACGATCAGTTCTGTTGTGAGCATTGCTGATGTGACGAAGGTGACCCGTAGTGGTCGTGTTTTTGGGCATGTGTTCCCAAAAAGTGTAAAAGATATATCTGTCAGTAAGAAGGTTAAAGTGCATGCAGTTGATCCGGTTAACGCTCCAAAGTGTCAGTCTGATGAATCTAGCAGTTTGAGGCCTAATGATGATGATGAGGTACTCCGTTTAATCAAGAAGAATGAGTTTAATATGGTGGAGCAACTACTCCAGACTCCTTCCAAGATTTCAGTGTTGTCTCTGCTCATGAACTCCGAAGCGCACAGAGAAGCATTGCAAAAGGTGTTGGTGCAGGCTTATGTAGAGCATGATGTAATAGTATACCAGTTAGATCATATTGTGGCTAACATCACTTCCTGTAATAATCTGAGCTTTTGTGATGAAGAACTTCCCGAGGAAGGTAGGAATCATAACTTAGCATTACATATTTCAATGAACTACAAGGAGGATGCTTTATCAAATGTGGTGGTTGACACCGTCTCTTCATTGAATGTACTTCCCAAATCAACTCTTTCCGGGTTGTCATATCAAGGAGCTTCGATGAGATATAATGGCGTGATCGTCAAGGCATTTGATGGTTCTCGCCAGACTGTAATTGGTGAGGTGGACCTTCCTGTAAAGATAGGTCCGAGTGATTTCCAAATTACTTTCCAAGTAATGGATATCCACCTGGCCTATAACTGCTTGTTAGGAAGGCCATTAATACATGAGGCAGGAGCTGTCACATCAACGCTACATCAGAAGTTGAAGTTTGTGAAGAATGGTAAGCTTGTTATCGTTGGTAGGGATAAGGCTTTGTTGGTAAACCACATGTCGTGTTTCTCTTACGTAGAAGCTGAGGATAAGGTTGGAACTCCGTTCCAAGCTCTAACTATTGCAGAAGAAAACAGAGTTGGGGAACCCATGTCCTCCTTTAAAGACGTGTACAAAATTGTTGAAGACGGTAATTTTGATCAGCGGGGCCAAATGGTAGAGGTCACCGAGGACAAGAGCAGAGCCGGTTGGGGTTCCAATAAGGATCGTCTATGATTAAGGCTAAAGGTGTACAACCCAATTTCCGTAGCGGAGGATTCATTCTTGGTAATGAACAACACATAGCTGCTGTAATCAAGGGGGATGAAGATGAAGACTACACCAATTTTGTGACGCATGGAAAAGCTTGCAACAATTGGATTGATGTCGATGTTCCTGTTGTTATGCATCATTCTAAGTAATTGCTTTTATTGTTTTTGAAAATCCTTCCCCTATGCTTAAGGGGGAAGTGAACATTGTTTGGAATTTTCAAATTTGATCATTAATAAAATCCAATTCTATTCATCCACATCTATGATGTTTTATTCTTACTTTTTGCTTTTATGAAAAATGGTAATCATAAAAAACATAAATAAACAAATATAATTGCCCATTTGCATAATATCTGGCCACAAATCACTTATTTAAAATCAAAATATCAAATCATTATGCAGGTTGGTTTCTAAAACCATTGAATACAATGATCATACTCCTTCTCCAAACTTTGAATTCCCTGTGTTTGAGGTCGAGGAAGGAAGTAATGAAGAAGTGTCTGATGAATTGTGTCGTCTACTTGAGCACGAGGAATAAACCATTCAACCATTTGAAGAGAAGATTGAGCTAGTCAACTTGGGTTCCGAGGATGACGTGAAGGAAGTCAAGATTGGGTCTCGACTGTGTCTTGAAGTTAAGAAGGGGTTGATTGATCTTCTCCGAGAGTATTCAGATGTGTTTGCTTGGTCCTATCAAGACATGCCTGGTTTGGATTCTGAGATTGTGGAGCATAGATTGTTGTTGAAGCTAGAATGCACGCCAATCAAGCAGAAGTTGAGAAGAACTCATCCTGACATGGCAGTTAAGATCAAAGAAGAAGTGAAGAAGCAGATTGATGTTGGTTTCCTTGTTACTGCTAAGTATCCGTAGTGGGTGGCCAACATTGTGCATGTTCCAAAGAAGGATGGAAAAGTTCGTATGTGTGTTGATTATAGAGATTTGAATAAAGTCAGTCCGAAAGATGATTTCCCTCTGCCACACATTGATATGTTGGTAGACAACACAGCTAAATTCAAAGTCTTTTCATATATGGACGGATTTTCCGGATATATTCAGATCAAGATGGCACCCGAAGATATTGAGAAGACCACATTCATTACACCCTGGGGAGCATTCTGTTATAGAGTGATGCCTTTAGGTTTAAAGAATGCTGGTGCAACTTACAAGAGGGCAATGTCTACTCTTTTTCATGATATGATGCATAAAGAGATTGAAGTTTATGTTGATGATATGATTGCCAAATCCATTGATGAAGCAGAGCATGTTGAGCATTTGTTGATGCTATTCCAGTGTTTGAGGAAGTACAAACTCTACTTGAATCCCAATAAGTGTACATTTGGTGTTCGTTCTGGTAAGTTGTAGGGTTTTATTGTCAGTGAGAAGGGTATTGAAGTTGATCCTGCCAAGGTCAAAGCAATACAAGAGATGCATGCGCCAAAAACTAAGAAGCAAGTCAGAGGTTTTCTCGGCCGCTTGAATTACATCTCGAGATTAATTTCACACATGACTGCCACATGTGCGCCTATATTCAAGCTTCTTTAGAAAGTCAGATTTTCCAGAAGGCTTTTGATAGTATCAAAGAGTATATGCTTGAACCTTCGATTTTGTCTCCGTTAGTTGAAGGAAGACCACTGATCATGTATTTGACTGTGCTTGAAGAGAGTATGGGTTGTGTTTTTGGTCAGCAAGATGAGACTGGAAAGAAAGAATATGATATTTGCTACCTCAGTAAGAAATTCACCGATTGTGAGACTCAATATTCTATGCTTGAGAAGACTTGTTGCGCATTGGCTTGGGCTGCTAAGCGTCTGCGCCAGTATATGTTGAGTCATACCACTTGGTTGATATCCAAAATGGATCCAATCAAGTACATTTTTGAGAAGCCTTCTTTAACTGGGAGGATCACCCATTGGCAGATGTTGTTATTAGAGTATGATATTGATTACAGATCTTAGAAATCAATCAAAGGTAGTGTCTTGGCTGATCATTTGGCTCACTAACCGATTGAAGATTACCAGTCAGTGTAGTATGATTTTCCTGATGAAGAGATCTTGTACCTGAACATGAAAGATTGTGATGAACCATTGCTTGAAGAAGGGCCAGAACCTGGTTCCCATTGGGGCATGGTATTTGATGGAGCTGTTAATCAATATGGTAATGGCATTGGGGCAGTGATCATTACTCCTCAAGGCACTCATTTCCCGTTTATAACTAGATTAACTTTCAAGTGTAAAAACAATATGGTTGAGTATCAAGCTTTCATTATGGGGCTTGAAGAGGCCATTGATCTCAGAATCAAGTATTTAGACGTCTATGGAGATTCGGTTTGATACCATATAGAGATTATGCGAGGAGGATTTCAACTTTCTTTACAAAGGTTGAATTTCATCATATCCCTCAAGATGAAAACCGGATGGCAGATGCTCTTGCAACGTTGGCTTCAATGATTATGGTGAAGTATTGGACCGAAGTTCCCAATTTGACTGTGATGCGTCTTGATAGGCCAACTCATGTGTTTGTGGTTGAAGAGGTCAAAGATGAGAACCCGTGGTATTTTGATATCAAGTGTTTTCTCCAAAGTCAGATTTACCCGCCTGGGGCATCTTTGAAAGATAAGAAAACTTTGAGGAGATTAGTCGACAACTTTTACCTAAATGGTAATGTATTGTACAAGGGAAATTTCGATATGGTTCTACTCAGATCCGTGGATAGACACGAAGCAGACCTATTGATGACTGAAGTCCATGAAGGTTCCTTTGGTACTCATTCCAATGGACATGCTATGACAAAGAAGATGTTAAAAGCAGGTTACTATTGGCTGACAATGGAATCTGACTGTTGCAAGTTTGTGAAGAAATGCCATAAGTATCAAATTTATGCAAAAAATATTCATGTTCCCCCGATACTGTTGAATGTCATTTCCTCCCCATGGCCCTTATCAATGTGGGGAATTAATATGATTGGCAAGATTGACCCCAAAGCTTCGAACATACATCATTACATCCTGGTGGCTATTGATTACTTCACCGAGTGGGTTGAAGCGGCATCGTATGCAAATGTAACCAAGCAAGTTGTTGTGAGGTTTATCAAGAATTTGATTATATGCTGGTATGGTGTGCCAAGTAAGATCATTAGTGATAATGGATCGAACTTGAATAATAATATGGTGGAATCTCTTTGCAAAGACTTCAAGATTGCACATCATAATTCTTCTCCTTACAGACCCAAGATGAATGGGGATGTTGAAGCTGCAAAAAAGAATATTAAGAAGATCATTCAGAAGATGGTTATAATGTACAAGGATTGGCATGCGATGCTCCCATTTGCTTTGCATGGGTATCGTACATCCATCTGCACTTCAACAGGGTCAACCCCTTTCTCACTTATTTATGGCATGGAAGTTGTGCTCCCAGTAGAGGTTGAGATCCCATTATTGCGTGTGTTGATGGAAGCCAAGTTGGTTGAGGCTGAATGGTGTCAGACCAAATTTGATCAGTTGAATTTGATCAAAGAGAAGAGGTTAACTGCCATGTGTCATGGTTAGTTATATCAGCAGAGGCTGAAGAAAGCTTTTGATAAGAAGGTCATGCCTCGTGTGTTCATAGAAGGTGACCTTGTGCTCAAGAAGATTCTATCTTTCAAGCCAGATTCTAGGGGAAAATGGACTCCTAATTATGAAGGCCCATATGATGTTAAGAGAGCCTTTTGAGGCGGTGCTTTGATTCTTACAACTATGGATGGTGAAGAGTTCACTCGTCCTGTGAACGCAGATGTAGTCAAGAAATACTTCGCCTAAAAAGAAAAGAACAACTCACTAAGTTAAAAACCCGACAGGGCGGCTTATGAAAAAATGAGCGTCTCGTGGATTGAAACCCGAAAGGGCGATCCAGGCAAAAATTAGAGACATAAAAACAGAAAAAAAATTATCCCGATAAACTGAGTACCCCGCCTTGGGGAAATTTATGCAAAAATTAGGGATTATGACAAGTAATTGTATCCTGCTGATCTTTAGTTTTAAAGACATTCTTGAGCAAGTCGGTTAATTCTGATTCACCATCTCCAGCGGAGACACCAAGAGCACAGTGGCTATTAAAAGTTAGTAGAAGGATTAGTGATCGTTGTATTCAATGTAGCCCTTTTCCATGTAAATTACCATAGTTCAACTTTTGTAAAAGATCTACGGAGTCTTGTCATTTACAGACTGTCATTCCATTAAATAAAGTTGAGCTTTTTATTCAATTGTTTCTACTCTTGTTTATTTCAGCTAAATATATAATTTTATGATGATCATTTTTGAAATTAAATTTTAAAATCAAAATCATGTTTTCTTAAATAAAAGAAGTTACTTTAAAAGCAATCGATATCATTTAAAGGAATATCAATGGCGGTTTGAAAAGCGGTAAGCCCTAAATGTGGAGCATTATTGGTTCTCCCCGAGCAGTCAGCGTGATCCCTTTTTATCCCCGTCATCATGGCAGCAACCAAGTTTAGTTGGTTTCCCCCAAATGAGTTTCTATTTGCCTCCCTCTAGTAGTAGGCGCACTATTTGTAATAGTTCGTACAGACCGGCAGAATGTTGTTTCCCCGCAAATCACCGTCAGAGTTGTCCCTAACCTCTATTAGTTCTGATTCTAAGTAGTGTTGTATCTGTCCTCTACAAGGTTGTCCCCCATTTGATATGGTGTTGACCTAAAATTCCCTACAAAGATGATGTTGCATTTTCCTCAGCAGATTTCCCTCCTTTTTTCCCCAACCTGGGTTGAGCCTTTTAGGTGGGCGGTTCTTGTGCATTCCTTTTCATCTTGATCTCTCCAGCAGTTGTTTCCCTCCTTTGTGGATTGGCGGAGAATTGTATCGATGATTCAGATTGGTAACCTTTGTATCATTTGTGATCATTTTGTCAACATAATCATCATATACACATATACATATACATTCATAAATTTCGTTATTGCATTATTACATTTTGTAATTCATTGTTTTTCAGATCCTCTGCTATGATGGTATATTTCTTCCCATGCAGATTTGGTTTGTCTGTCCTCTTTCAATTGTAGAGTGTCAGCCCGTAAGCAGAAGAATTTAACCTTTCTCATTCCCCACTGAGATATTTCCTCGTGGATGATTGTTATTTCAGTTTCCTCCCCAGTTGATGGTCTGGATGGAATCACTCCCTTGAGTTATCTCCTCATTGGGTTGAGTCTTTGATTGACCGTTTCTTTCTATATCTTACCTAAATAGATGCTTTTGGTCCCCTGAGAGTCTATTACCCATTAACTGGTAATACTCTTCTCATGTTTTTCACTTTTGTCCAATACCCAACAAGAGCAACTTTTTCTCCCCAATGAATTCATATTCACGTTTCCCTAGGAAGTATATCCTTGATATGTTCATCCTAACCAATGACAGATATTTTCTTCCCCTGCTTTGAGTCTATCCTTGATATGTTCATCTTAACCGATGACGGATATTCTCTTGTTGGTATTCTACCCAGTAAAAAGGTAGTTGTAATCCCTATTTTATTCCTTAGAGAGTTAATCCTTGATATGTTCATCCTAACCGGTGACAAATTTACTTCTCTTTGCGGTCTTCTGCCCAGTAACCGGTAGTTGTAAATCCTGCTTTTTCCCCTTTTGCAGAGTCTATCCTTGATATGTTCACTTTAATCGGTGGCGGATATTCTCTTGTTGGTATTCTATCCAGTAACTGATAGATGTAATTCCTATTTCTCCCCTCTGAGTCTATCCTTGATATGTTCATCCTAACCGATGAAGGGTATTCTCTTTTCGGTATTCTATCTAGTATTCGATAGATGTAATCCCCACTTTTTCAGAAAGTTTATCCTTGATATGTTCATCTTAACCGGTGACAGATATTCTTCATATGGTCCCCAGGCAAGTCTATCCTTGATATGTTCATCCTAACCGATGATGGATTTTCTTTCCTTCGAGTCTATCCTTGATATGTTCACTTTAACTAGTGACGAATATTCTCTCTATTTGGTCTTCTACCTAGTAACCTGTAGTTATAAATCCTATTTGGGCTTTTCCCTGGTAGTTTATTCTTACCCAGTAACTGGTAACGAATACACCTCCTAGTTTCCCTCAGCGAGTCATCCTTAATATGTTTACCCTAACCGGTAACAGATGTCCTCCTGTCAGAATTTGTTATCACTATTACTCAATATTCGATAATGGATAATATATTTCTGCTCCTCCTGTGTTGAAGATCTTTTCTTCCCCAGTTGAGTTTGAGTGTGCATTTCCTCAATGAATTTGTTGTTTCCTGATTGGATCGAATATTTCAGATTTGTTATGATCTACTTGTTTTCCTCGCAGATGTCTATTTGTTCCCCGGCTGAGTCTTTCCATTGATCTATTTTCATGGAAACCATCTGTCCCCCAATAATTTTTAAAGTCGTAGCCTGGCCTACGCACAACCTCCCCCCCCCCCCCCCTTCAACATTTGGTTTACTATTACTCTAAGCATCATATATGAATCCCCATAATCTTCACATTTCATTTTTATCAAGAAATCATCAAGAGTTTGGAGTTGGTTTGTCTTGGAAACCCTAATTCATCTGGGTATCTTGTGTGACTTCTTCAACAAGTCTATTCACCAATTGATCAAATATTTCAAGGGATACTTCAAATTTCATCATCTTATTCATATGATCAAAACTAGGGTTCCCTAGACCCTATCTACTACAATTTTTGTCATATTAAAATGATTCCAAGAGAAAATTTACTCTACATGACATTCCAAACAACTTTCATGTTGAGGTCTAGAGCCAGTTTTCTTGTAAAGTCATTGTTTATGGTGCAAGATTATAGGTCATTTTGTCTAAACCCTAATTTGGAGGTCAACTTCCCAAGACCATAACTTGCTCATTTTTTATGAGATGAAATCCATTCAAGTTGAAAAATCAAATTCAAGATGTCTACTTCAACTTTAATGTTTTAAGGAATAGCAAATTCAACTTAAATGCATGTGATATGAGGAGACATTATAGGTCATTTTGGGCCAATACCATTGAACAAGTGAGTTTCCTCAACTTCTAAAATGCACAACTCCTTCATACTAAATCAAAATGAGGTCAAATTTGTGACCAATTTGAAGGACTTTGAGAGAGGTATAACTTTTATGAAGGAACTTTTCTCATTTGAAGTCCATAGAAAAAGTTACCCAAGGAGGAAGAAGTGAACATATGGCAAGAAACTTAGAAATTATTTTGATATGTTTGATTTTCCAAACATCCACCTCAAACTTCATCATGATCCAAGCTTTAAATAAAAAGGTGTTCAACATGAAAGTTGTTCCTCTTGATCTAATATTTCCAAACAATCCAATTTCATCCCATTTGGACAAAGTATGGGTGACTTGCGTATGGCTTAAAGTTGGATCAACATTTGGCATAATTGAACTTCCATCTTCCATACACAAATGTATGGCTTGTTAACATGACTTCAGTAGTGCTTACACATGATTTTAGACCTGAATGAATCATTATATGGGCCAATCACACGCCCATGCATCCATGCAAAGCAAATTTGCTATTTTTGAATGTTTGAAACAACTGTGCAAATAACAATGCCTTGGCTATAAATAGAAGCCCTTTCACTCAGAACTAAATAGCCTTGCGTGCCAGCTTTAAATCCCTAGCCCTAAACACAAGGATAACCTTGAGGATTTCCATTGGAAATCGAGTTTGAATCTCCACTATTTTGAGATTCAAATCTCTAAAAGTCCTGCTTCTTTCTTGATTCATTTCTACTCCATTAAGCATCTAGAGCAAGGCTAAGCATAATTGAGTGCAAGATCGTGGCCATCTGAACCTGCAGTGAAGGTGATTTTCTCAATTTTTTATCTCTTCGATTCTCACTCAGTTCTCCATAAGTCTTCTTGATTTTTGGTTGTCTGAAGTCCTACCAATGTAGGCAAGAAGATTAAGTTGCTTTGAGGTCAAATCGAAGTAATTGAGATCATGATCCTCAAAATTCAACTCCATGTATCTTTCAATATACTTGGAGTTAGATGAAATTGAGGCCAGATTTGAGCTCCTAAGCATTTTTACTTTAAATTCATGTTCTCCTTTTTTATTTTGGTGATGGTTGAAGGTGGACTAGTCCGGTGGGGTCCACCGGAGAAGAAGACCAGAGCTCTGGCTCTGTCAGTGTGTTGGCATGTCTCGGACCATAGGATCCTCTCATTTTGTTTTAATCTCACACGTTGGTTTTGATTACCACTTGTGAAACGCTTTGACTAGAGTCCATCATGGAATGCACGTTGAGATCCACTTGATCTGCCACCTTAATTAATGAGGGAGATCAAGTGGTCCACGTATTTTAGCATTTTCTGATTTTTAGTTTAATTTCTTTATTTCCATTAATTCATATTAAATTTAATATTGATCCCAAAAATATGAGACTTTCACCAAAAAAATTCAAATAAATTCTTCTTTCATTTTCTAAATTAAAATTATGTTTTGATCATTATTAATATTTTTCATGATTTAATTGTTTTTGTGCATATTTTTAATTGTTTATAAATACTTTTAAGTTTTCAAAAATGATGAATTTTTTTCTCCAAGGTCCTTTGTCCTTGTTTGACCTATGATAAATCTCATGGCCATTTATTTGGTGTTTTGATGAGGTTTTGGGATTTTGACCAACCATAATTTAATTTAATACATTTTTTAATTGATTTTAATTGTTTAATTGCAAATAAATTGTGTTGACCTATTTGTGTTGACTTGTTGAGTTTGACTGTTGTTGTTGGGCCTTGGTAAAGGTTGATTTGACTTTGTTGAGTTAAAATAATTGGATTTAGGGGATTGATGAAATGTACATTTCATCTCCCAAAATGAATGAATGATTTTAATTTAATAAAAGTCCTCCTTTGACCAATTTCTGTTGATTCCGTTTCCCCTCCCTCTTCATCTCAATCCTATTCTATTCCCATTAATTTCTTTGACCTATGATATCTCAATATCCTAAGGCTAGTTGATTGCAAAATAAACGTAAGTATGGATGAGATTAGGTCCACTCATTTTGCCATTTTCTTTTAAGTGTGGTATGTTTTAGGAGTATGGTTCATAATACCATATCTCTAACATGCATTAACACTAAAATTTCTATTGCCCGACCTCAAACAGTTGTGACTTCTACATAAGTCCAATTACGATTGCTTAACATAGCGCTAAATTTCAACCCAAAAGCATAACATTCTAGTAAGTGAGATTGCAAGTCTCCCCCCTTTCATGGTATTGTATGGAAAGATGGCCTTTTTTTCCTTCTTTTGGACGATGTCTTGGTTCAAGGATCCATGCTTGTGAACAGAGGGTTGAGTGTTCTCCAAAGAATTACTTGAACATTGAAAAGCAAAAGCAATACTAACTTCTAATCAACTAACATTTAATTTCAAGCACTTTACTTTTATGCAGTTTAAATTCAAGTCTTTATTCATTTTCCATTATTCATACCATTTAACTTGTTTACTTTAATGTCATTTTCACTTTGCTCACTTGAGCCATATCTTGTGATTATATTGTGATTGTGTATACTTGTTTGTGTATTTTGTTTGTGTTTGTAGTCTTTTGACCTTAATGTACATAATAAAACAAAAAACCTAAAAAAGGATTTATGTGGACTGTTGGTTTTGATCTGAGATATTGGGCTTAGAATTAGGCAACATCCCCTATGCAAAAGGACTTGGCCAATGCCAACTTTTCTGAAACCAAGTACATGTGAAGTGAACTTTCATCTGAAGCAAGTATTGACATCCCACTCTAGTTCATCTGCTACATGGTCTTATTGCAGCTGTTACTTTGAACCTATGATTAATGCCTATCTCTGAGTCATTTGATGCATGGAAGATTATGAAGAAGATCATGAAGTTGCTAGCTTGTATGTGGCTATATTTATTTGATGCCTTGATCTTCACCTTGCTATTTTGTGTATTGATATTGCTTGATTCAAAAGTCCAAGGGAAATTTGGGTTTCTATATGACATTCTTGTCTATTGGATTGCATCCCATTGGTCAGATCTTTTCAACTCTTAACTTTTAAGTTTCTTCTTAGGATTAGTCTCTTCATCTCCTCCCACTTCTTTAATTTCAAATCTCTCCCTCTTTTTAAAATCTTCTTTGCTTGTGTTTTCTAAACCTTGACTTTATTGCAAATTAGAAACATTGGCCTTATGCCATTGCATTTTTAAACTCTTTTCTTAATCAAACTTGTAAATGAATCTAACTATATTGACTTAAAATTTCAAAAGACAAAAAGAACTAATACTCATTCAAATCTTTTTAGGCCTTTTGTGACTTTGTTAAACTTAAACTTTTATTAAAATCAATGCACCCACTTTGAAATTGTTACCATGAACTACGAGGTTTTAATCCCTCATTTTATGTTGGTACGTAGGCACAAGTCCGAAGGTCTTGTCAAACACAAAAATATAATTAATAAATTCTTTTCTCATCCCTTCACTCTATTTATTGCAAACATCATTTTGTACAAAAACACATATGCACACAAAAAGGGCTCCCTAGGAGTACCTAGGACACTTGGGTGCTAACACCTTCCCTCTGTGTAACCAACCCCCTTACCTGTAATCTCTGGAATTTTATTAGTTTTGATTTGAAAACTTGTTATCTTTGGGTTTTGTTCGTACTTTTCCCTTTTCCCTTGGAAACAATAAAAACACGGTGGAGACTTTGGTTTTATTGATGTTAAGTTTATCCATAGCTTAATGATCATGAATTTACCACTACAATCGACATATAATATGATTCTTGATAAAGCTTACAACAACTTGCTTGGTCACATTAGCATACGATGTGGCTTTCAACCCACTTTGTGAAGTAATCAATAGCCATCAAAATGAAATGATGTTCGCTCGAAGCTTTGGGCTCAATCATGCCAATCATATCAATTCCCCACATGGAGAAGGGACATGGAGAGGAAATGACGTTCAACAGTGTCGGAGGAACATGAAATTTATCCGCATTAATTTGACACTTGTGGGATTTATTCACAAACTTGGAACAGTCAGATTCTGTTGTCAGCTAATAGTGACCTGCTCTTAACATCTTCTTTGCCATGGCATGTCCATTGGAATGAGTACCAAAGGAACCTTCATGGACTTCTGTCATCAATAAGTATGCTCCGTGTCTATCCACACATCACAGCAAAAGCATATTGAATTTTCTCTTATGAAGCACATCACCATTCAGGTAGAAGTTGTCAGCTAATCTTCTCAAAGTGTTCTTATCTTTCAAAGATGCCCCAATCGGGTAAACCTGACTTTGGAGGAAACATTTGATATCATAATACCATTGCTTATCATCCTTGATTTCTTTAATAGCAAACATATCAGCTGGCCTATCAAGACGCATCATAGTCAGATTGGGAACTTCATTCTAATACTTCACCACAATCATGGAAGCCAGTGTTGCAAGAGCATCTGTCATTCAGTTTTCATCTCGAGGGATATGGTGAAACTCAAACTTTATAAAGAAAGTTGATATCCTCCTCGCATAATCTCTATACAGTATCAAACCAGGTTTATATGTCTCCCATTCACCTTTTATCTAATTAACAACCAAAGGTGAATCTCCATAGACGTCAAGATATTTGATTTTGAGATGAATGACTTCTTCGACCCCCAAAATGCAAGCTTCATACTCAGCCATATTGTTTGTACATTTGAAGGTAAATCTAGCTGTAGACGGAAAATGAGTGCCTTGAGGAGTAATAATCACTGCCCCAATGCCATTATCATATGAATTAACAGTTCCATCAAATACCATGCCCCAACGTGAACCAGGTTCTGACCCTTCTTCAAGCAATGGTTCATCATAATCTTTCATCTTTAAATATAATATCTCTTCATCAGGGAAATAAAATTGCACTAACTGATAATCATCAATGGGTTGGTGAGCCAAATGGTTAGCCAAGACATTACCTTTGATAGCTTTTTGAGCTCGGTATTCAATATCATACTCAGATAACAACATCTACCAACAGGAAATCCTCTCAGTTAAAGCAGGCTTTTCAAAAATGTATTTGATTGGATCCATCTTGGATATCAACCAAGTAGTATGATTCAACATGTATTGGCACAGACGCTTAGCAGCCAAAGCCAAAGCACAACATGTCTTCTCAAGCATAGAATATCGAGACTTACAATTGGTGAACTTCTTCAAGCACACAAATTGTACTCTCTTCAAGCACAGTCAAATACATGATCAAGGGTCTTCCTTCAACAGGCGGAGATAGAATCAGAGGCTCAAGCATATATTCTTTGATACTGTCAAAAGCTTTCTCTGAAATCCTTGGTCCAATCACAAGATTGATCTTTCCGAAGGAGCTTGAATATAGGCGCATTTGTGGCAGTCATATGCGATATAAATGTCGGGATATAGTTCAAGCGACTGAGAAAACCTATGACTTGCTTCTCAATTTTGGGCGCAGACATCTCTTGTATTGCTTTAACCTTGACAGGGTCAACTTCAATACCCTTCTCGCTGACAATAAAGCCCAACAACTTACCAGAGTGAACACCGAATGTACACTTATTGGGATTCAGGCGGAGTTTATACTTCCTCAAATGCTGGAATAAATTTAATAAATGCTCAACATGCTCATATTTAGTCCTTGATTTAGAAATCATATTTTCACCACAGACCTCAATCTCTTTATGCATTATATCATGGAAAAAAGTGGTCATGGCTCTCTGGTACATTGCACCAATATTCTTCAAACCGAAAGGCATCACTCGATAACAAATTATTCCCCAAGGCTTAATGAATGTGGTCATCTCCATATCTTCGGGTGCCATCTTAATCTGATTATAACCGGAAAATCCGTTCATAAAAGAGAAGATATTGAACTTAGATTATAGTCTACCAACATATCAATGTATGGCAAAGGAAAATCATCTTTCGGACTAGCTTTATTCAAATCTCTATAATCAACACATATGCGTACTTTTTCGTCCTTCTTAGGAACATGCACAATATTGGCCACCCATTACGGATACTCGGAGGTAACAAGGAAATTGGCATCAATCTACTTCTGCACTTCCTCCTTGATCTTCACTGCCATATTAGGATGAGTTCTTCTCAATTTATGCTTGATTGGCGGGAATTCTGGCCTCAACGGTAATCAATGCTCCATAATATCAGTATCAAGACCTGGCATGTCTTGATAAGACCAAGCAAACACATACGAATATTCTCTAAGAAGCTCAACCAACCCCTTATTAACATCTGGATGAAGCTGTGACCTGATCTTGACTTCCTTGACATCATCTTCAGCACCCAAGTTGACCAACTCAATTTGCTCTTCAAACGACTGAATGGTTCTTTCCTCATGCTCAAGCAAACGGGACAACTCATCAGGCACGTCTTCATCATCATTCTCTTCCTCAGCTTCGAACACATGGAAATCAAAGTTTCGAGAGGGAGTATGATCATTATGTCAATGGGTTTGAGAAACAACATGCATAATGATTTGATATTTTGATTTTATAAATATGAAGGGCAAACAAATATTATGCAAGTAAGGGAAAACTTATTCCTTGTTTATGTTTTTTGTGATTACCATTTTCAGAAAAATCAAAAAGTAAAAACAACGTAAATATGGATGAATAAAATTGCATTTTATTGATGATAATTTGAAAATGCCCAACAATGTTTCACTTCTCCCTTAGGTATAGGAGAAGGATTTTTTCTATAAACAATAAAAAATATTACTTTGAACGATGCACAATGACAGGAATATCAACAACAACCCAATTGTTGCAAGTCCGTCCGTGTGTCACAAAGTTGGTACTATCTCCTTCATCTCCGTCTTCATGGATGATAGCAGCTGAGTGTTGTTCTTCATTGTCAATGAACCCTCCACTGCGGAAAATTGGTTGCATAGCTTTGACATATCCTTGAAATGGCCCTTGCTGAAATCCCAGACCATCCCTCTTCTTATTCTCGGCGACTTCCACGACAGGACCCCACTTGTCTGTGCCTCCAGCCTGAACAACTTCTTGTCCATATTTCAGAGAAGACATGGATTCCCCCGGGCTTCTGAACTTCATCAACTATTGACAAGGCTTAGAATGGAGTTCCAATCTATTCTTCAGCTTCAACATAGGTAAAATATGACAGATGGCTTACATGAAGGAAAATTGTGATCCAAAACACAACGGAAATTAAAATTTTTCCTTTAGTGATCCTTACGAATAGGCATGACCAGTGATAGAAACCATTACCTCTTATGGAGATTGAAACCTTTGATGCAGATCTAAGGAGTGGTCACGAGCATTGAATGGTGACAACACATCTACTCAGTCCACACGAATGGATTCCTTCAATCTCAGTGCTAGCTGTTACGAATGAAGGCTTTGAGTGTGTGTGTGTGTGTGTGTGTGTGTGTGAGAGAGAGAGAGAGAGAGAGAGAGAGAGAGAGAGAGAGGAACGAAATTTCATCAAGTGAAATGCTTCTTCACAAGGGTTATATTTATAGAACCACTTGTGTGGGCTGCAAGCTAAAAAGCCTACTTAAGTGTATGTGGCTTATATCTTATAGTATACCAAAAATCACTTAAGCACATGGTACCTTACCACATTTCATATTCTACTTAAATGCATCATACCGTACGATGTTCTACAATTCACTTAAGTGCACTGTACCTTACGGTGTTCCTTATTTACTCTGCCTCTCATTAATCCATCCTTTTGTGTGTGACCTTGTAGGTTTTTGCGATATTGGCAATTATATTAAATCGTGTATTTAACATAATAAACAATGAGCGGTATCTAGCAACACATCACTGCTACCCAAGACACGAAAATGTCATATGATCTGATAAATCCCTTTTTATGATAATACTTATGTGTACAATTACCCTTTGGCCCTTATATCTATATTGAACACAAGGCATAGACTGTGTCATCCTTGTCCAGTTCAATGTTGGGACCTTAGACATTTGCCCTGTTACATAGGATGGGAAAATTCCATCTAGGTCACTCATGTCCACCAGGATGCTTTGTGGAGTACCCATCAACTGTCTTTATGGTCATCCGGTTACGAGCAATGTTTGATCAGTAATAAAGCGCTTGACTTTATATCCAGGGTCCATAGTGGTTTCAGGTCGAAGGGTGGTATACACCACTATCACCATGAGAATAACTTATGACACTTTCCATAACATTTTATATAGTATTCTCATAGCGGGTCAATCTAGTATAAATATTACTCCTAATATTCATACCTATCTTTAAGACTTGATAACTCCTTATCCATGATCCATGAGATTTGATCATCAGTCTATATACATAATAGTCTTAATGTTATAATATTATCCCACTTCACAACAAAGCTCGACTATGGATACTTGAAGAACAATGTCCTTATGTTTAATGGAATCTCATGACTATGTCACACTTGATACATAAAATAAACTATCTATTCTAGGGACTCCATAAAACAAACATAATAAATAGAAAGCCTATTTTATTATTAATAAATAATTCGATATAAGTACCAAAAGTATAGGCCTCTAGGGCTTAAACCAACCATCTCCCACTAGCACTAGAGCCAATCAGGCATATCGCTAATACCCATAGATTTAGTATGATCATCATGCTTCTGCTGCACAAAAGGCTTTAGCAGTGGGTCAAAAATATTCTCAATTGGAGGTACTCTGCATATTTTCATATCTCCTTTATCTATTATCTCTCGAATGAGGTGATAACGCCTAAGTATGTCTTTGGATCGTTGGTGAGATATAGGCTCCTTAGCTTGTGCGATAGCACCATTGTTATCACAATAGAGATTAATGGGATCCACAATGCTAGGAACTATGCCAAGTTGACTAATGAACTTTTTGATCCAAATAACTTCCTTTGATGCACTTGAGGCAGCAATATACTCGGCCTCGATTGTAGAATCAGCAACTGTATCCTGCTTTGAGCTTTTCAGCTCATAGCGCCACTGTTTAAGAAGAACACATAATAAGTTTGTGATCTAAAGTCATCCTTATCTATCTGGAAGATAGCATCGGTATATCCAATTACATCAAGCTCTTCTTGACCTTCATATATCAAGAATGAGTCCTTAGTCCTTCTCAGATACTTAAGGATATTCTTTACAGCTACCCAATAAGCATCACCAGGATCAGATTGGTACCTACTCGTTGCACTTAAAGCATATGAGACATCTGGTCGAGTACATAACATGGAATACATGATAGATCCTATTGTAGATGCATATGGAATCTTATTCATGTGATCTCTTTCTTCCTTATTTGAACGAGATTGAGTTTTTGATAGGCACATGCCATGTTGCAAAGGTATGAATCCTTTCTTGGAATCATGCATATTAAAGCGTCTCAGCACTTGGTCTATGTATGTACTCTGACTTAGGCCAAGCAGTTTTTGTGATCTATCTCTATATTTCCTGATTCCTAATATATAGGCTGCTTCACCTAGGTCCTTCATAGAAAAGCATTTCCCCAACCAATTCTTTACTTGTTGTAGGGTAGGGACATCGTTTCCAATGAGTAATATGTCATCTACATATAATACCAAGAAGACGATCATGCTCCCACTAACCTTCTTATAAACACAAGGATCATCTTCATTCTTGATGAATCCATATTGTTTAAGTGTTTTATCAAAGTAAATATTCCAGCTTCTGGAAGCTTACTTCAATCCATATATTGATCTCTGTAACTTGCATATCTTTTGGGCTTCTTCTGGTATGTCAAATCCTTCAGGTTGTGTCATGTACACATCCTTAAGAATATGAAAAATAACTTGGCCAATGCCAAATTTTCTGAAGACAAGTCATTGTGAATTGAACTTTCATCTGATGCATGTATTGAGATACCTTTTGAGTTCATCTGCTACATGGTCTTGATGCAAATGTTACTTTGAACCTGTGTCTAATGCCTATTTCTGAGCCATTCAAGGAGTATGTCATCTGATACATGGGGAAGATTATGAAGAAGACGATGGAGTTGCTAACTTGGATGTGGCTATCTTTATTTGATGCCTTCCTCTTCATCTTGCTTGCTTATTGATATTGCTTGATTTTAAAGTCCAAAGGAAAAATGGGTTTTTATATGACATTCTTGTTTATTGGATTGTATCCCATTGGTCAGATCTTTTCAACTTTTAACTTTTAAATTTTTGCTTAAGATTAGTCTCTTCATCTCCCCCCAATTCTTAAATTTTAAATCACTCCCCTCTTTCAAAACCTTATTTGCTTATGATTTCTCAACTTTGACTTTTATTGCAAATTAGAAACTTTGGCCTTATGTCATTGCATTTTCAAACTTCTTTTCTTAATCAAATCTGTAAATGAACTTAACCATACTTGACTTAAAATTTCAAAAAAGACAAAAAGAACTAACACTCATTCAAACTCTTTTAGGCCCTTTGTGCCTCTTCTAAACTTAAACTTTTGTTAAAAGCAATCCACTCACGTTGAAATTGTTACCACGATTTATGAGGTTTTGATCCCTCATTTTATGTTGGTACGTAGGCACAAGTCCGAAGGTCTTGTCAAACACAAAAATATAATTAATGAATTCTTTTCTCATCCCCACACTCTATTTATTGCAAACATCTTTTATACCAAAAACACATACACACACAAAAAAGGGCTCCCTAGGAGTACCTAGGACACTTTGAGTGCTAACACCTTCCCTCTCTGTAACCAACCCTCTTACTTGTAATTTATGACATTTTATTAGTTTTGATTTGAAGACTTATTATCTTTGGGTTTTGTTCGTACTTTTCCCTTTTTCATTTGGAAACAATAAAAGCGCGGTGGCGACTCTGGTTTTATTGACATTAAGTTTATCCATAGCTTAATGGTCATTAATTTACCGCTACAGAAATTAAGTGGTGACTCTGCTGTGGAGTAGTCTCCAGTGGGTTTAGCATACCTTTTTATGTGTATATAATTCTATATTTGTTTGTATGATATAATCTGCTTGTTGTGCTTGGTGATCTCTGAGTGGTGAGATAAGTTCTAACCCGAACTTAAGTGCAATTAAAATAGGAGGGTGCTATAGTCATGTTCGACTTGTGTGGAGTAGTCCTTAACAAGTTGGGTTGAGACCCATCTACTCAGTGGAGACCCTTTTGGAGCTATGAATGTCAAGATATTACTTTCTCTGATTTGGGGTCCGAGAAGCTGAGGACCGTAGAACATTTAACCTAACTTGGCCTATTTAGGACGTAGTGTGGAGACTGTTCAGGTGTAGACTTGATAATAGTTGTTACACGATACTACACTCAGACGAGTTTCTCTTGAGAATATTATGGGTTGATGAGTCAGTCATCCTAACCTGTAATATTCGATAGATGAAATTAAGACTCTGGGAACTTTTTAGAACATGACCTACAAGTTTATCCTTAGTACACTCCTTGATTCTTGGTTGATCCAATCAAGTCTTGTCAATATCAATCGAACTTGGGTGTTGATAAGGTGAAAACCATAATCCACCAAAATGGATGATTGATCTTGACAATGACTTGATTCATCCCTTGACCTTTGTTTTCCTTGTGTGTGATCCCTTATTTGTGATTGTTGCATTCATGCATTCATGCACATCATGACATTCATCACACGAAAAATAACTTCAAGGAACTGAGGTTTTATTTGCAAATATTTTTAGACCATGGATAATGGACGAAGGAACACTAAGAAGTATAATTTCAGTAGTCCGGATTTGAAAGAGTTAAGGAATCTATCATCTTTTGTATTAGATCTCTTGGATTTCAAGCAACGTCATGGGATGCTTCTATCTATGTTGTCTGTTGATGTAGTGGAAGGACTCTTGAGTGTGTTGGTTCAGTTCTATGACCCTCTCTACTGTTGCTTCACTTTTCTTGATTATCAACTTATGCCTATGTTGAATGAGTATGCCCATCTCTTGGGAATACCCGTTTCTAACAAAGTGCCTTTTAGTGGATTGGAAGAGATCCCCAGATCTCACACCATAGTTGAAGCTCTTCATCTGAAGAAGTATGAGATTGAGGCTCATTGGGTGAAGAAAGGAGGAATGTTTGGGTTAACTTCTGAGTTTCTCATTGGGAAAGCTACTGCATTTTCTCAAGCCGGTAGTGTGGATGCTTTCGAAGCGATCTTTGTGTTGCTCATCTATCGTTTGGCTTTGTTTCCTAACATTGACGGTTTTGTTGATGTTAATGCCATTAAAATCTTCTTGATTAGGAATCCTATACCTACTATGTTGGTTGATATGTATTTATCTTTGCATCTAAGGAATTCTAAAGGTGGTGGAACTATTGTGCGTTGTGTTCCTCTTTTGAACAAGTGGTTTATTTCGCACTTGCCTCAGACGCCTGCCTTTGTGGAGAACAAACAATGTCTACGGTGGTCTCAGAGACTTATGTATCTCACTAATGATGGTATAGTTTGGTATGATTATTCATTGGGTAGCTTGGAGATTATTGATAGTTGTGGTAAATTCTCTAATGTACCCCTTATTTGTAAGTAAGGTGGAATCAACTACAACCCTTCTTTGGCTCGCCGTCAACTTGGGTTCCCCTTGAGAGACAAGCCTAATAACATTCAGTTAGAAGGTCTTTTCTATCGAGAGGGTAAAGATCCCTAACTTTTGAAGTAGAAGATGATTCATGCTTGGCATTACGTGCATAGGAAAGAAAGATCATAGATTGGTCCGTGCAACTGTGTAGCTTTGGAAGCTTACACTACTTGGGTGAAGAGGAGAGCTTTGGAGTTGAAGATGTCGTATGCTTGTGAGAGACCTATGTTTATGGTTGTGGTTGAGCCATTAACTCTCCCTAACTAAGATATAGAGGAGTTGGAAGACGCACTTGCCAAGATGAAGCAAGAGAAGGATATGTGGGAAGAGCGGTTCCATGCTTTGAGCAGAAAGCATGAGGAGTTGCAGCTTGAGTCTAAGGACAAAGATGTACTTATTGAGCTTCTAGAAGACCGAGCAGTGAAGAGACAAAGAGAGTCAGAGGGTCCATCTTCCTCTACTATGCCTCAGCCTTCTGGTGCTTGGAAGAAGATTGTTGATCAGCTTGTCCTTGAGAAGGCTCAGATGAAGACTTCTGTTAAGTTCGAGGTTCGACGCATCCGAAGAAAGTACTCACCTACAACCATATCATCTGACACTGTTGTTAGGGGATCCGTATGATGATTAGTTTCCTTTTCTCTTGTATTTGTATTTTGGTTTCTGAAAGTGTACTCATTGTAATCCTTTTAAATTATATAAATAAAAGAGATTTTTATGGTCAATCAAATTGTTACAATTGTTATTATTATATATTTGCAATTAAAATAGTATGTTCCTTGAAAATAAAAACAATCAAAGCATTGCATTTCATGTATCATTTTCATAATAGGTTTTCTTCCGCCATATGTCTTATTGGTTATTCTTCTGTGCTTCAGCCAAGCTGACTCATCGATACAATACTCACGTCAATCATCCGAGAATCATGGAACATTTCGAACAAGAGAACCGAGAGTTGAAGGACGAGATTTACCACTTGACTTCCATGATGGAGTCTGTTCTAGCTGTTCATAGTAAATCTTCTCCAACGCCTGCAACTCCTCATCCTCATAGGACTGTCATCTCAGAGGTTGCTACTTCAACCTACTTGCCACTCAGTTTACTCCTGCTATGCCTGCTGAATTCCCGTGGGGAATGCCGCCAAACTTTGTGCCCGAAGGGTTTGCGCCTACTTTTGCTTCCATGCCGTCATCTAGCCCAATCATGTCTGTGCCGCCTCCAGTTGGTCACACGATGCCTCGCGTTGAAGACACCATCTATCATTCTGAGCTGTCTGAGGGTCCAGATGTTTATGAGAAGATGGACGAGATGAAAGACCAATTCCTTGAGTTGCGAAAGGAATTGGAGACCTTAAGGGGAAAAGATGTGTTCGATAAGAGTGTTGTTGAACTTTGTTTAGTGCAAGACTTCAAGATCCCGATGAAGTTCAAAGTCCCCGACTTGGAAAAGTATAAGGGAAATACTTGCCCGCTTAGCCATCTCCTCATGTATGCCAGGAAAATGTCGACACAAACTGATAATGATCAGTTATTGATTCACTACTTCCAATACAGTCTGACTAATGTCGCTCTAAGGTGGTACATGGGATTGGATAGTGCAAGTGTTCGCACGTTTAATGATTTGGGAGAAGCTTTTGTGAAACAATACAAGTACAAAATTGATATGGCGCCAGATAGGGACCAACTGAGGTCGATGTCTCAGAAGGACAAAGAGACATTCAAATAATACTCCCAGAGGTGGAGAGAGCTTTCCGCTCATATCAACCGTCCGTTGGAAGAAAAAGAGATGACAAGATCTTCCTCAAGACTCTGAGTTCATTTTATTAAGAACAAATGATTGCTAGTTCCCCCTGTGACTTTACTGAATTGGTAAATATGGGGATGAGATTAGAAGAGGGTGTCTGTGAGGGAAGTTTGTCTAAGGAAGAGGTATCTTTCAGTAAGAAGTATGGTAACAGTTTCGCTAAGAGGAAGGAAGGTGAAACCAATGCAGTGTCAGCAGGGAGGCAAAGGAAGCCTCATGTTAGAAGAAGTCCGCAACCACGTCAGCATCATCATCAAGTTTCATCAGTTATTCCAGTATTTTCTAATAATCAGTCAGTGCCAGTTCAACAACAATAGCCACAACAAATAACAAACAACTAAACAACACCAACAATAATCAACAACAACAACAACAATAGAACTTTGAGAGGAAGAATGTCTCTTTTGACCCTATTCCTATGTCATATGTTGAGTTATATCCGTCTTTGGTTCTCAAGAACCTTCTCCAACCAAGAAATCTTCCACAAATTCCAGAGCCACTTACATGGTGGTATAAGCCAGAACTCCGCTTGCCTTTTATCAAGGGGCTTCTGGTCATGATATCGAGAATTTATACTTGTTGAAATACGAGGTCCAGAAGCTTGTGAAGAGTGGGATGGTGTCCTTTGGGTATCGTGCGCCAAATGTGAAAGCTAACCCATTGCTTGCTCATGGTAATTCCTCTGTTAATATGGTAGATGGCTGTCCAGGAAGTTTCCGAGTGTTTGATGTGCGACGTATTCATAGATCTTTGGTGGAAATGCACAAGACCCTGTGTAAGATTAGTGATTGTGAACACGACCACGACAGTTGTACAATCTGCAGTGTGAACCCCCGTGGTTGTTTGGTTGTCAAGAGAGATATCCAGAAGTTGATGGATGGGAATGTAAGCCAGATTCAACAGTCGAGGGATATAGATAATGTCAATGTGATAGTGCTAGTGTTTAAGACCCTTGAGCGGGTGGTAATCCAGTTCGATAACAGCGGCAGTAACAACGTCAACAGATCGGTATCACCGTTAGTGATATGGTTAGCGAGCCCAGTCCCTTATGCATTTGATAAAGTTGGTCCCTATCAATATAATGCAAAAATTGTGGAGAATGGCCAAGAGGTCCCGTTGCCTACGATGAATTCTGTTGTGAACATTGCCGACATAGGAAAGGTGACCCGTAACGGTCATGTGTTTGGTCCTGTTTTCCTGAAGGATGTAGAGGATGTTGGTAAGAAGGTTGAAGTGCCTGTAGCGAATCCGGTTAGTGCTCCAAAGTGTTAGTCTGATGAATCCAGCAGTTTGAATCCTAATGATGATGATGATGTGCTTCGTTTGATTAAGAAGAGTGAATTTAATATGGTGGAGCAGTTGCTCCATACTCCTTCAAAGATTTCAGTGTTGTCTCTGCTTATGAATTCTGAAGCGCATAGAGAAGCATTGCAAAAAGTATTGGAGCAAGCTTATATGGAACATGATGTAACAGTGGATCAGTTTGACCACATTGTGGCTAATATTACTTTCTGCAATAATCTGAGCTTCTATGATGAAGAACTTCCTAAGGAAGGTAGGAATCACAACCTAACATTGCATATATCGATGAATTGTAAGGAGGATGCACTGTCAAATGTATTGGTTGATACCGGCTCTTTGTTGAATGTACTCCCCAAGTCAACTCTGTCAAGATTATCATACCAAAGAGCTCCGATGAGGTACAATGGCGTGATACATTAAAGCTTTTGATGGTTCTCGCAAGACTGTTATTGGTGAGGCGGACCTTCCAGTAAAGATAGGTCTGAGTGATTTCCAAATTACTTTCCAAGTAATGGATATCCACCCGGCCTATAGTTGCTTGTTAGGAAGGTCATGGATACATGAGACGGGAGTTGTGACATCCACTCTGCATCAGAAGTTGAAATTTGTGAAGAATGGTAAGCTCGTCATTGTGGGCGGAGAGAAAGCTCTATTGGCGAGTCATCTGTCGTCTTTCTCGTATGTTGAAGCTGAGGATGAGATTGGAACTCCGTTCCAAGATCTATCTATTGCTGAAGAAAAGAGAGTTGGGGGACCTATGTCCTCTTTTAAAGACGCTCAAAAGGTTGTTGAAGGTGGTAGTTCTGACCAGTAGGGCCAGATGGTAGAGGTCGCCGAGAATAAGAATCGTGCTGGTTTGGGATTTCAGCAAGGTTTGTTTATAGTGAAAGTTGAAGATGTGCAACCTAGTTTCCGTAGCAGAGGGTTCATCCATGGTGATGAACAACACTCAGTTACAGTAATTGAGGATAATGAAGATGAATACTGCACAAATTTTGTGACGCGTGGAAAAGCCTGCAACATTTGGATTGTTGTCGATGTCCTTATTATTGTTCATCGCTCTAAGTAATTGCTTTTATTATTTTTGAAAATCATTCTCCTATTCCTAAAGGAGAAGTGAACATTGTTGGGCATATTTCATATTGATCATCAATAAAATACAATTCTATTCATCCATATCTATGATGATTTGTTTTTACGTTTTTGCTTTTCTGAAAAATGGTAATCACATAAAACATGATTGAATAAATAATAATTGTCCATCTGCATAATATTTGGTTACAATTCACTTCTCTAAAATCAAAATATCAAATCATTATGCAGGTTGGTTTCTAACCCATTGAATACAATGATCCTACTTCTTCTCCAAACTTTGAATTCCCTATGTTTGAGACTAAGCAAAAAAATGATAAAGAAATGTCTGATGAATTATCTCGTCTACTTAAGCACGAGGAAAAAGCCATTCAGCCATTCGAAGAGTAGATTGAGTTAGTCAACTTGGGTTCCGAAGATGATATGAAGGAAGTCAGGATTGGATCTCGCTTGTGTATAGAGATTAAGAAGGTGTTGCTTGATCTTCTTCGACAGTATTCAGATGTGTTTGCTTGGTCCTATCAAGACATGCCTGGTTTAGATTTTGAAATTGTGGAGCATATATTGCCTTTGAAGCCAGAATGCCCGCCAGTCAAGCAGAAATTAAGGAGAACTCGTCCTGATATGGCAGTGAAGATCAAAAAAGAAGTGCATAAGCAGATTGAGGCTGGTTTCCTTGTTACCGCTGAGTATCCGCTGTGGGTGGCCAATATTGTGCCTGTTCCGAAGAAAGATGGATTAGTACGCATGTGCGTTGATTATAGAGATTTGAACAAAGCTAGTACGAAAGATGATTTTCCGCGGCCACACATTGATATGTTGGTAGACAATACAGCTAAATTCAAAGTCTTTTCATTTATGGACGAATTTTCCGGTTATAATCAGATCAAGATGGCACCCGAGAATATGGAGAAGACTACATTCATTACACCCTGGGGAATATTCTTTTTTAGAGTGATGCCTTTCGGTCTAAAGAATGCTGATGCAACTTACTAGAGAGCAATGACCACTCTTTTTCATGATATGATGCATAAAGAGATCCAAGTCTATGTCGATGATATGATTGCTAAATCCAGTGATGAAGAAGAACATGTTGAGCATTTGTTGAAGCTATTCTAGTGTTTGAAGAAGTATAAACTCCGCTTGAATCCCAATAAGTGTCCTTTTGTTGTTCGTTCTGATAAGTTGTTGGGCTTTATTGTCAGTGAGAAGGGTATTGAAGTTGATCCTGCCAAGGTCAAAGCAATAAAAGAGATGCCTGCGCCCAAAACTAAGAAGCAAGTCAGAGGTTTTCTCGGTCGCTTGAATTATATCTCAAGATTCATTTCGTATATGACTGCCAGATGTGTGCCTATATTCAAGCTTCTTTGGACGGATCAGTCTTGTGATTGGACCGAAGACGGCCAGAAAGCTTTCGATAGTATCAAAGAGTATCTGCTTGAGCATCCGATTCTATATCAGCCTGTTGAAGGAGGACCGTTGATCATGTATTTGATTGTGCTTGAAGAAAGTATGGGTTGTGTTCTTGGTCAGCAAGACGAAATTGGAAAGAAAGAATATGCTATTTACTACCTCATTAAGAAATTCACCGACTGTGAGACGCGGTATTCTATGCTCGAGAAGACTTGTTGTGCATTGGCTTGGGCTGCTAAGCGTCTGCGTCAGTATATGTTGAATCATACCACTTGGTTGATATCTAAAATGGATCCAATCAAGTATATTTTTGAGAAGCCTGCTTTAACTGGGAGGATTTCCCGTTGGAAGATGTTGTTATCAGAGTATGATATCGAATACCGGTCTCAGAAAGTGATCAAAGGTAGTATCTTGGGTGACCATTTGGCTCACCAACCAATTGAAGATTACCAGTCAGTGCAGTATGATTTTCCTGATGAAGATATCTTGTACTTGAAGATGAAGGATTGTGATGAACCATTGCTTGAATAAGGGCCAGAGCCTGGTTCCCGTTGGGGTAATGATTATTACTCCTCAAGGCACTCCTTTTCTGTTTACAACTAGATTGACCTTCAAGTGTACGAATAATATGGCTTAATATGAAGCTTGCATTATGGGGCTTGAAGAGGCCATTGATCTCAGAATCAAGTATTTGGACGTCTATGGAGATTAGGCTTTGGTTGTGAATTAGATCAAAGGTGAATGGGAGATGAATCAACCCAATTTGATACCATATAGAGACTATGTGAGGAGGATTTAAACTTTCTTTACAAAGGTTGAATTTCATCATATCCCTCGAGACGAAAACCGGATGAAAGACGCTCTTGCAACGTTGACTTCAACGATCATGGTGAAGTATTGGAATGAAGTTCCTAATTTGACTGTGATGCGCCAGCTCACGTGTTTGCTGTTGAAGAGATCAAAGATGAGAAGCCATGGTTATTTGACATCAAATGTTTCCTCCAAAGTCAGATTTACCCACCTTGGGCATCCTTGAAAGATAAGAAGACTTTGAGAAGAATAGCCGGCAACTTCTACCTAAATGGTGATACATTGTATAAGTGAAACTTTGCTTCGGTTCTGCTCAGATGCGTGGATAGACACGAAGTAGACTTATTGATGACTGAAGTCCACGAAGGTTCCTTTGGTACTCATTCCAATGGGAATGCTATGGCTAAGAGGATGTTGAGAGGAGGTTACTCTTGGCTGACAATGGAATCTGACTGTTGCAAGTTTGTGAAGAAATGCCACAATGTCGCACCTCGAAAAAATGAGAACACGACTTAAGCGAAGCACAATCGCATGCTCGCATGATGGGCTAAACAGAGTCTCCATCGAACTTTATTTATTCCTAAAAAGGAAAGGGGAAATATCGATAAAACCCAAGAAAGAATGACAATGATTATGGTCGTCGCAACCAAATCAAGGTATTAGCACCCCTCATGTCCGTTGTACTCAACGGGAACCATTAGGTTAGTTGTGCGCGCTAGTGTTAGTTTGAAATGTTAGGCTTTTCGAGTTATTAGGTGGGAAAGAAAGAGTGGAAGAGAGGAGAATGTTTTTGGATTTTTGACGAAGGACTAAACCTAAGTTTTTTATTAGTGGGCCTGACAAGATTTACAAATCATGCTCCTACGTATCCCAATAGAGAACTCAAGGCTTACATAGTTCTGGGTAGAAAATGTTTGTTTGTTGGTCGATTTTAGCGAAAGCTACTTTGTGTCAATCGATGGAAACATTGCCTTGCATTGTTTTGAAACAAAGTACCTTTCGTTTGAGAAAGGGTTTGAAGGGTCAATCGCACAGCCCGCGAGAAAAGATTTGATTGGTTTGATGTGTTTTGATTAATGGCGAGAACTTGGATGGGCGATATATCCATCTCGAATCCTAGTCTCAAGAATGCATGGTATCCACCACGTTCCATTTAAATCTTATTTGCAAAAGTATTTAATAAGAATTAAGTGTTTTTGATATTAATTGAGAAAGGGTTTAAAGAAACTGCTTTGACAATTTTGAATGATGGCGAGAGTTAAGATAAGCGAGATATCTATCTCGAATCCCAGTCTCAGGAGTGCATGGTATCCACCACGTTCCATTTCCATCTTATTGAAAAGTGTTAAATAAGAGTTAAGTATTTTGAGATTTATTGTGAAAATGGCTTGACGTTGGATCAAGCATTTGATGAGTGATTGAGAAAGATTTGAATGAAGTGGTTTGAAAGAAAGGGAATGGGTGGAAATGGATGAATAGAAATGGATGGATTTGTTTATTGAGAAAAATACTCGATGTTTGATCGAGTTTTTATTTTTGATCCTTTTGAAATGGTTGATTTTATTCTTGTGTTAGTAGCCAGCTAAACAGTCAAGCAAGTAAAGAAATAAAACAGTAAAATTATTACACATCAGGGAGTGGGGGTACATTTTTATCGAATGGGGATTCAAGATAATGAAATAATTAAATCGGGTCCAATCAACAAATAATGCATGACTGTAGGTGCGAGAGGCTGGTCTCTGTAAGACCCTAATTTTGATCCTAAGATCCCTCATGGCATCATATTATTGTTAAAATGCATTGCCTCAAGGATCATAGCATGATTGGCTCCTTAACCCTAGGGTGGGACTTGTGTGAGTGTTTTGAGACCACCAGGCATGCTTGTATTGTATATTATTGCTTTTTTTTATTTTGATTACTAACCAAAAGCATAAAAATATGTCACTAACTCTTTTTGTTTTGAAGCTTAAGTGATCATATGCTCCCATGCTCCTAGGAGGCTCCTAAGCTCAATAATATGGCTAGATGAAGATGAGAAAAGGAATGACAA
Organism: Lathyrus oleraceus; assembly: GCF_024323335.1. Lineage (NCBI taxonomy): Eukaryota > Viridiplantae > Streptophyta > Magnoliopsida > Fabales > Fabaceae > Lathyrus > Lathyrus oleraceus. The sequence goes on from NC_066579.1 coordinate 146,654,325, forward strand.
TGGTCCACAAAGCTCCTAATCATCATATATGTCTCCCAAGTATCTCAATTTTCCAATTTTATCAAGATAACCTAAAGGGCTTGAGGTTTGTTTCCCAAGAAAACCCTAATTCAACTATGCTTTGACTATGCCTTGTTCATGAAGAAACCTCAACCTATGATCGAATTTAATAACGGTAAGTTCTTTCATTCATTATTTTATGCATATATGAGACTATTTGAGGATCCTCAATCATTCATTCATCAAGATTTGAAGTTTGGCCTTGAGAAATTGACCAGTCACTGAGATACAACATTTTATGTGTTTGTCAAATGAAGATGACCCCAAGAAAAAAATTGTTCTTAAGAACCATATAAACAACTTCCATGTTCTTCAAAATCTATTTTTAACTTGGAAGGTCATCATTCATTTCAAAACATTATAGGTCATTTTGACTAAAACCCTAATTTTGGGTCAACTTCCCAAGGACCTAACTTCCTTATTTTTTATTATTTTGAGGTGATACCAAATGCATTGGAAATCTTGAGATGTCTAATTCAAATGTTATGTTGGACAAAATTTCATAATCCTAAAATAAATACATGTGATAATACAAAACATTATAGGGCACTTTGGACCTAAGTCATTTAATTTGAAAAATGCCCAACTTCAAGTGCCCATAACTTTCTCATGAAAACTCCAAATGATGCAAAATTTGAGTCTAAATTGATCATTTTGAACTTTTATGTTGGGGGTGTTTCCATTTGAGGCTTACATCATTGAAACGGAGGGGCTTGAAGATGTTTGCTCTTGGTAAAAAATTTCAAAGGAGAAGTTAGACATGTTTTATACCCAAACCTTCACAGCCAGTTTTCATAAATTTCCAATTCCCAAATGATTTTTTTCCCAACATGACTTTTGTTCCTTATTTCAATGGCTTTTGAACCATTACTCACATTAATTTTTTGGACTTTCCATGTGTGAGTTTCGAAGAGCTTTATGTTTATGTTCATTTTTGCATTTCACTTTGTAACTTCATATGCAAGCTATTTCCATCACAATTGCACGTCCAATTCACTTCCATGAGGTATCAGTGTAACACCCCGATAAAATATGATAATTATTTAATTTAAGTTTAATAGTATATTATGATGATAATATGAATGAGAGGGTATTATTTTTCAAAATAAAAGATAAACCATTCATATATATTATTATTAGTATATTTATTAATTTAATTAAATAATTGGAATATTATTGGATTATTATTATTGGAATAATAAAGTTGGAATTGGAACGATTTTTGGAATCAGTAAAGAGTCCCATTTAGTAAAAAGGTTTTTACACGTGAAAACAGAGAAGCGACTAAAAAGTGGAAAAAGGGCAAAAAGGAAGAGCAAGAGAAAAAGGGTTGAAGAAGGGAAAAGCTTGAAGTTAAAGGATTTGCCGGATTAACTCAGGTAAGGTGGAAATCCTTATTATTATGGGTTAGTATGATTGGGTCAATGGGTAGGAACATGTTTTAGGTTGAAATCCTTAATTGGCTTGAATTGGAATTATTAGGTTTTGATAAATACCCTTGAATTGTGATGAATAAATTACATTAAAACTGTGAATGAATCTATATTTGGATGAGTCGTAATTTCTGGACGTGTAGCTTTTTACGGAATCGAAATCGGAGGTCCGGAAGTCCTCCAACGGCGAAAAATGCGGGTAATTCTGCATTTTGTTCGTTGTTAGCGCAGGAACAGCTTTCTGTCTTGCGTTAACAGGTTAACCCAGGGCGTTAACCGATTAACACTGTTATGATAATTAAAAAAAAAAAATTTATGTCTTGCGTTAACAGGTTAACCCAGGGCGTTAACCGGTTAACACTGTTTGAAAAGTGAAAAATTGATATTTAAATATTGTGTACGTTTTGGAATGGAATTATGTGTACATATTGTATGGGCTTGGCTAGGAAATGTGCCATACGCGTATGGGCATGAGGCATACGTGTATGGGCAGAAGTTTGATTTTTCTGAGCTGTTGTTGTGCAGTTTTGGTCGTTTCAGCTGAGTGATGTAATTTAGCTGATGTATGATATAGTAGGGATCATTTCCCGTTGTTTTGAGCAGTATAGGTATTAGTAGAGTGTGCTAATACTGTGATTTATTATTTGGCATGACATGATATGATTCTGTGATAAATATGATGATGATGTATGATGGTATGCATAATGTTGTGAATATATCTATTATGTATGCAATTGTGGATGGACTGTTTATGGCTTAGAGTGTGAGCATATGTCCATTGTGGATTGTTGTTGATGTTTGCATGCTAGGTGATTTAGCGTGCATAGCATAGCCTTTATGGTGGTAGCTAATTCCCATGGTGAGGAATTAGTGAGGGAGTCACTAGGTCTCAAATGAGTGGGACTAGTGAGCTTGGTAGCCGTATCTGGGTTTGATCGGTGAGGTTGAACTATGTGTTCACGAATAGTCGATACCGCATGCATGGAGTCTCATTTCATAATGTATGTATGGCGTATAATATGAATGGATGTATTCCAATATTATACGTGTGTTTTGTGTTTGTGTTGAGTATGATTATGAGTTGATGTTGCCGTTGCTGAATGTGTGATATGATTAGGGTGATGAATGTGTTAATTTACTTAGCATTACATGATATTTTATAATGCTTATTATATCGATTGAGGAACTCACCCTTACAACTATGTTTCAGGTAACGAGCAGTGATTGAGTAGAAGCTAGTGCTTGGAGTCTAGTGTAGTTCCTTAGTGGGTCATGCTCTGGTATATGTAACATCGGGACGGGATGTTTTACTTTGTTTTCATTTTTGGTTGTTGAACAATTTTACATGAAACGTGTTACATGGTTTGCATGTTGTTAGATTTCTATCCGCTGCGAATTGTGCAATGTTTTATTTTGATTAATAAATGAGCATGACAAGTTATTTTGGTGAATGGTGTGAAGTGTCAAGTGTGACACCCTGAAATTGCATATCTACTCTGATTCATATTTTGTTGTTTTAATTAATTATTGGGGTATTTTAGAAGGGTGTTACATTAGTGGTATCAGAGCATAGTCGGTCGAGTCGAGTCGTAATTATTCTGTTTCCCTGTATGTGATAGGTGTTGTGTAACCCTATCAGTACTTATTGTTTTAGCTTGTTGGGTTCTAAGAATAGAGATGGCTGGAAGAGGTAGAGACGATGCTGCGATTGCTGAGGCTCTGGGTATGCTAGCTGGAGTACTTGGAGGGAATCCGAATATTGTGGGATTGGGAGCTGCTCGTCAACTGAGTGAGTTCCAGAAGAACAATCCTCCAATGTTCAAGGGAGCATACAATCCAGATGGTGCTCAGAAGTGGTTGAAGGAGATCGAGAGGATCTTCCGAGTGACTGAGTGTGCCGATAACCAGAAGGTCAGGTTCGGTACGCATATGCTGTCAGAGGAAGCAGATGATTGGTGGGTTGCTGCCCGCAATGAGTTGGAAGCTGCTGGGAGTGCTGAGATCACTTGGGCGGTGTTCAGAGAGAGATTCCTGAGGAAGTACTTTCCAGAGGATGTCAGAGGAAAGAAAGAGATAGAGTTCTTAGAATTGAAGCAGGGCAACCGGTCTGTTACTGAGTATGCTGCTAAGTTCACAGAGCTGTCGAAGTATTACACTCCCTATGATGAGGCTACTGGGGAATTTTCAAAATGTGTGAAGTTTGAGAACGGGTTACGTCCCGAGATCAAGCAGGCTATTGGGTATCAGCGGATTAGAGTGTTTTCTGACTTGGTTGACTGTTGCAGGATTTTTGAACAGGATACTAAGGCCAGAGCGGAGAGCTATCAGCAGAGGGTTGATAGGAAAGGCAAGAATCAAAATGATCGTGGGAAGCCATATGCAGCTGGCAAAGGTTTCCAGAGACAGAGTGGGATGAAGAGACCTAGTGGGGGAGACTCCAGTGCCCCTGCTAAGTGTTACGGATGTGGTCAGGCTGGACATCGTATCCATGAGTGTACCAGTACTGAGAAGAAGTGTTTCAAGTGTGGCAAAGGTGGTCACTTGGCTGCAGAGTTCCGGTTGAAGACTATGACTTGTTTCAACTGTGGAGAGGTGGGTCATATCAGTCCACAGTGTCCTAAGCCGAAGAAAGAGAACCAGTCGGGAGGCAAGGTCTTTGCTTTATCGGGTTCTGAGACTTCTGCAGATGATCGTTTGATCCGAGGTACGTGTTATATTAATGGCTTTCCTCTTGTAGCTATTATTGACACAGGTGCGACTCATTCCTTTATATCTTTGGATTGTGCTGTGAAACTTAAATTAGAGATATCTGAGATGCATGGGAGTATGGTGATTGATACTCCTGCGAAAGGTTCAGTGACTACTACTTCAGTTTGTTTAAATTGCCCTTTGAGTATTTTTGGTAGAGACTTTGGGATGGACCTCGTGTGTCTTCCACTAGTGCAGATTGATGTTATCCTGGGTATGAACTGGTTGGTGTTTAACCGAGTTTATATCAACTGTTTTGATAAGACTGTGATCTTTCCTGAGATTGAGGAAGGAAAGAGTTTGTTTCTATCAGCAAGGCAGGTGAATGAGGCAGTAGCAGATGGGGCAAAGTTGTTTATGCTGTTAGCGACTTTGGAGGATAAAGATAAACTGGCGATTTGCGATCTAGCCGTGGTGTGTGATTTTCCTGATGTGTTTCCTGAAGAAGTGAATGAATTACCGCCAGAGCGTGAAGTTGAGTTCTCGATTGATTTGGTACCTGGTACTAGGCCGATATCGATGGCTCCGTACCGTATGTCTGCTGTTGAGTTAACTGAATTGAAGAGTCAGTTGGAAGATCTGTTGGATAAGAAATTTATTCGTCCGAGTGTGTCACCGTGGGCGCACCAGTGTTATTGGTTAAGAAGAAAGAAGGTACTATGAGGTTGTGTGTGGACTACAGGCAACTGAATAAAGTGACGATCAAGAATCGGTATCCTTTGCCGAGGATTGATGATTTGATGGATCAGTTGGTTGGTGCGAGTGTGTTCAGCAAAATAGATTTGAGATCGGGGTATCATCAGATACGTGTGAAAACTGAGGATATTCAGAAGACTGCTTTCAGAACAAGGTATGGACATTATGAGTATTCTGTAATGCCTTTTGGTGTGACTAATGCGCCTGGGGTATTTATGGAGTATATGAATAGGATTTTCCATCCGTACCTAGACAAGTTTGTTGTGGTGTTTATTGACGATATTTTGGTGTATTCGAAATCTGAAGAAGAGCATGCTGAACATTTGAGAGTGGTTTTAGGAGTTCTACGAGAAAAGAAGTTATTTGCTAAACTGTCCAAGTGTGAATTTTGGTTAGAAGAGGTTAGTTTTCTTGGTCATGTGGTTTCAAGAGGTGGTGTTTCTGTTGATCCTTCTAAGATAGAAGCGGTATCTAAGTGGGAAGCTCCGAAGTCAGTTTCTGAGATAAGGAGTTTTCTTGGACTTGCAGGTTATTATAGGAAATTCATTGAGGGATTTTCTAAGTTGGCGTTACCGTTGACGATGTTGACTAGAAAGGGGCAAGCGTTTGTTTGGGACTCAAAATGTGAAGAAGGTTTCCAAGAGTTAAAGAGAAGGTTAACTACTCCTCCTATTCTGATATTACCAAGTCCGTCGGAACCATTTGAGGTTTACTGTGATGCTTCATTGTTGGGTTTGGGTGGTGTTTTGATGCAGAATAAGCAGGTTGTAGCTTATGCTTCGAGACAACTGAAGGTTCATGAGAGGAACTATCCGACACACGATTTAGAGTTGGCAGCTGTGGTATTTGTTCTGAAGTTATGGAGGCATTACTTGTACGGGTCAAGATTTGAGGTTTTCAGTGACCATAAAAGTTTAAAGTATTTGTTTGATCAGAAAGAGCTGAATATGAGACAGAGGAGATGGTTAGAGTTTCTGAAGGATTATGACTTTGGTTTGAATTACCATCCGGGTAAAGCAAACGTAGTGGCTGATGCATTGAGTCGGAAATCATTGCATATGTCTATGTTAATGGTTAAGGAATTGGATTTAATTGAGCAGTTTAGAGACTTGAGTTTGGTGTGTGAGAGTACTCACAATAGTGTTAAATTGGGAATGTTGAAGTTAACGAGTGGTATTCTGGATGAGATTAGAGAGGGTCAGAAATCCGATGTGCTTTTGGTTGATAAGTTGACTCTAGTGAATCAAGGTCAAGGTGGTGAATTCAGAGTTGATGAGAATGGTGTTTTGAAATTTGGTAATCGGGTGTGTATTCCGGATGTTACCGAACTTAAGAAGAGTATTCTTGAGGAAGGACATCGTAGTGGCTTGAGTATTCATCCTGGGGCTACGAAGATGTATCATGATTTGAAAAAGCTATTTTGGTGGCCGGGAATGAAAAGAGAAATTGCGAGTTTTGTTTATTCTTGTTTGACTTGTCAGAAGTCAAAGATTGAGCATCAGAAGCCGTCTGGGCTAATGCAACCGTTGGCTATTCCAGAGTGGAAGTGGGATAGTATCAGTATGGATTTTGTTTCTGGTTTACCGAGGAAAATTAAGAATTTTGAAGCTATTTGGGTGATTGTTGACAAATTGACAAAATCGGCTCATTTCATTTCGATCAGAATGGATTATCCGTTAGAGAGATTAGCTGAGTTGTATATTGAGAAAATTGTAAGTTTGCATGGTATTCCGTCGAGTATTGTTTCGGACAGAGATCCTAGATTTACATCGAAGTTCTGGGAAGGTTTGCAGAGGGCTTTGGGAACTAAGCTGAGATTGAGTTCTACATATCATCCGCAGACTGATGGTAAGACTGAGAGGACGATTCAGTCACTAGAGGATCTTTTGAGGGCTTGTGTTTTGGAAAAGGGAGGTGCTTGGGATTGTTATTTACCTTTGATTGAGTTTACCTACAACAATAGTTTTCATTCGAGCATTGGTATGGCACCGTTTGAAGCTTTGTATGGTAGGAGATGTCGGACACCTTTATGTTGGTATGAGTCCGGTGAGAGTGTTGTGGTTGGACCGGAGATTGTTCAACAAACCACGGAAAAGATTAAGATGATTCAGGAGAAGATGAGGATTGCTCAGAGTCGTCAGAAGAGTTATCACGACAAGAGGAGGAAGTCACTTGAGTTTCAAGAGGGAGATCATGTGTTTCTTCGTGTTACTCCGATAACTGGGGTTGGTCGAGCTTTGAAGTCGAAGAAGTTGACACCTCGATTTATTGGTCCTTATCAGATTTTGGAGAGGATAGGGGAGGTAGCCTATCGTATCGCTTTACCGCTGTCACTTGCGAATTTGCATGAGGTTTTTCATGTGTCTCAGTTGAGGAGGTACATTCCTGATCCGTCGCATGTGGTCCAAGTAGATGATGTACAGGTGAGAGATAACCTGACTGTTGAAACATCACCTATGAGGATCGAGGATCGAGAGTTGAAGCAGTTGCGGGGTAAAGAGATTGCTTTGGTAAAGGTAGCTTGGGGAGGACCAGCAGGTGGCAATGTGACTTGGGAACTTGAGAGTCAGATGAAGGAGTCTTATCGAGAGTTATTTGTTTGAGGTATGTTTTCGAGGACGAAAACTCTTTTAGTGGGGGAGAGTTGTAACACCCCGATAAAATATGATAATTATTTAATTTAAGTTTAATAGTATATTATGATGATAATATGAATGAGAGGGTATTATTTTTCAAAATAAAAGATAAACCATTCATATATATTATTATTAGTATATTTATTAATTTAATTAAATAATTGGAATATTATTGGATTATTATTATTGGAATAATAAAGTTGGAATTGGAACGATTTTTGGAATCAGTAAAGAGTCCCATTTAGTAAAAGGGTTTTTTCACGTGAAAATAGAGAAGCGACTAAAAAGTGGAAAAAGGGCAAAAAGGAAGAGCAAGAGAAAAAGGGTTGAAGAAGGGAAAAGCTTGAAGTTAAAGGATTTGCCGGATTAACTCAGGTAAGGGGAGGAAATCCTTATTATTATGGGTTAGTATGATTGGGTCAATGGGTAGGAACATGTTTTAGGTTGAAATCCTTAATTGGCTTGAATTGGAATTATTAGGTTTTGATAAATACCCTTGAATTGTGATGAATAAATTACGTTAAAACTGTGAATGAATCTATATTTGGATGAGTCGTAATTTCTGGACGTGTAGCTTTTTACGGAATCGAAATCGGAGGTCCGGAAGTCCTCCAACGGCGAAAAATGCGGGTAATTCTGCATTCTGTTCGTTGTTAGCGCAGGAACAACTTTCTGTCTTGCGTTAACCGGTTAACCCAGGACGTTAATCGGTTAACACTGTTATGATAATTAAAAAAAATTAATTTCTGTCTTGCGTTAACAGGTTAACCCAGGGCGTTAACCGGTTAACACTGTTATGATAATTAAAAAAAAAATAATTTCTGTCTTGCGTTAACAGGTTAACCCAGGGCGTTAACCGGTTAACACTGTTTGAAAAGTGAAAAATTGATATTTAAATATTGTGTACGTTTTGGAATGGAATTATGTGTACATATTGTATGGGCTTGGCTAGGAAATGTGCCATACGCGTATGGGCATGAGGCATACAAGTATGGGCAGAAGTTTGATTTTTCTGAGCTGTTGTTGTGCAGTTTTGGTCGTTTCAGCTGAGTGATGTAATTTAGCTGATGTATGATATAGTAGGGATCATTTCCCGTTGTTTTGAGTAGTATAGGTATTAGTAGAGTGTGCTAATACTGTGATTTATTATTTGGCATGACATGATATGATTCTGTGATAAATATGATGATGATGTATGATGGTATGCATAATGCTGTGAATATATCTATTATGTATGCAATTGTGGATGGACTGTTTATGGCTTAGAGTGTGAGCATATGTCCATTGTGGATTGTTGTTGATGTTTGCATGCTAGGTGATTTAGCGTGCATAGCATAGCCTTTATGGTGGTAGCTAATTCCCATGGTGAGGAATTAGTGAGGGAGTCACTAGGTCTCAAATGAGTGGGACTAGTGAGCTTGGTAGCCGTATCTGGGTTTGATCGGTGAGGTTGAACTATGTGTTCACGAATAGTCGGTACCGCATGCATGGAGTCTCATTTCATAATGTATGTATGGCGTATAATGTGAATGGATGTATTCCAATATTATACGTGTGTTTTGTGTTTGTGTTGAGTATGATTATGAGTTGATGTTACCGTTGCTGAATGTGTGATATGATTAGGGTGATGAATGTGTTAATTTACTTAGCATTACATGATATTTTATAATGCTTATTATATCGATTGAGGAACTCACCCTTACAACTATGTTTCAGGTAACGAGCAGTGATTGAGTAGAAGCTAGTGCTTGGAGTCTAGTGTAGTTCCTTAGTGGGTCATGCTCTGGTATATGTAACATCGGGACGGGATGTTTTACTTTGTTTTCATTTTTGGTTGTTGAACAATTTTACATGAAACGTGTTACATGGTTTGCATGTTGTTAGATTTCTATCCGCTGCGAATTGTGCAATGTTTTATTTTGATTAATAAATGAGCATGACAAGTTATTTTGGTGAATGGTGTGAAGTGTCAAGTGTGACACCCTGAAATTGCATATCTACTCTGATTCATATTTTGTTGTTTTAATTAATTATTGGGGTATTTTAGAAGGGTGTTACAATCAGCATTGTGTATCAACCATTATTTAGCCTTACATGCGCCTATACATGCCCATGCAAGGAGGATTCAAACTTCATGCACACGAGGGAACCATTGCCTTACAGCACATTCCAGCTATAAATAAGTGTGCATTCTCATTCAATTGGCAACCAAGTGGAGATCTGAATTGCTGCTGAATTGAAATCCAAACCCTCACTAAAGGAATTTTTCAGTTTTCTATTTCTCTTTCAAGCTTGAATTTCAACATCATTAGTTGATGTTCAAAGATCAATTCCTTAACCTAGCATCACCATCACACTTCCAGGGCAAAAGTAGATCAAGAGCTTAGACAATTCGTGTTGTTTGAAGCTCCATTTCAGAGGTAGAACACCAAACTTTCTTGATCTAGATCTTGCAATACAATGTGAATTCCTTTGGTTTATGCTGTTTTCTGAAGTCCTCTCACATGATGCAGGCCAGTGGTGGTCTTAATTTTGCAAATCGTGCCATTTCAGTTCATGTACCATGGTCTTCAAGCTCATGTTTCTCTCTAAATAGGAACTGTGAGGATGATCCATGGTTACTGGGGTGATGTACATCACCTCAACTTCATTTTGATGCCTTCATTTTTCATTTTCATTGCCATTGATTTCCTGCACGTGGTGGCCGAATCTTGTTGGATCGTCGGAGAAGATGGTGGTTTCCACCACCATCCCCACGTGGTAGCCTCCCAGCCTTTAGATCATGCTAAAACATTTTAATCTTGGCCAGTGCATATGTTGACTTGTTTTAATGCAAGGTGTAGCGCGCTTGACTCAAGTGTTTCGTGTATCCGCGCCTTAGAACCACATGATCATTGTGTAAGACCCCAATTATGTCCCTAAGATCCCTCATGGCATCATATCATAACATCACATTGCCTCAAGGATCATTGTGCACCTTGCTTGCTTCCCTATGGGTTGGTTATCTTTTTTGAGAGTGGTTCTTGATCACCAAGCATGTTTTGCATTTGTATATCACTGCTTTTCCTTTTATCACTAACCAAAAGTACAAAAATATGTCATCTAACCTTTGTCTTGCAGATAAAGCAATCATAGTCAAAACAATCAAAGGCAGTCATTGAGCAATAAATGGTGGCCATTCTTGAGAATTTGGACCCCATAATCATTATCAAGAGTTCATATGAGCTATGATGTTATTTTGAAGCAAAATCCCAAGTGGTAGAGGCTTGAATCTCATCAGAACATTTTCAGGTCATCTGGAGGCCTAGAAAGTCAACTGTCAAGTCAATTGTGGATTTGGAGGTGGGAAGTGATTAGAAATACTTCATCCATGTTCAAACAAGTCTCATTTGACATTTCAAACACTCACCATGAAGAATTTAAAGTCAGGTTAAAACTTTCCAAAAATAGAAAGTGACCTATAATTTGAATTTGCCAAAAATGGAAAGGTTTTAACCTAACTTCAATTTCAAATTACATCATCAAGAAAGCTTCAAATGAATTTTGTTGAACATTAAAGTTGTAGACCTTTCTCTCCCATTTCCAAAAAGTCCAAGATCATAAATTTCTCATGTGTGGTTAAGGAGATATGATCAAAACATGGCAAAGTATGCTTGAAGATTCAAATGGACATAACTTTCCAACCAAAGCTCCAATTCAAGTGGTTCTTTTTGCTAAATTCTCCTCATGACCTCTAGTTTCCAAATCATGCATTGAATTGCACAAATTATATTCATATGAGAATTTGATAATTCATTGGCTTTTTGGAGGGAAAAATTAAAATTCAAAATTGGTGCATGGCTTGATCTTTTTCCAATCACCATTGGCCCCAAAATGGAATTTTAAGTGAAATTAAATTAATTTTCGTGCACTGTTCACATGCATATCATGCATAAGGGTGAAAAGAAAATTTGCACTTACACCTCATTCTTGTTAATTACCATTAGCATTGGCTTAAACATGATTAGAGCTGGATTAGCATGACCTATATAAGCTAAAACTCTAACTGTTTTTCAAATGAGCATTCATTATTTCAGATCTAGATCAAAATCACAAAAAATTTCCTCTCAAATTTTCTTGCAATTTCTTCACATCCAATCCTTTCCTCTTGCTTGATTCTTGTTTCTAAAGCGTTATTAAGGAGATTTGCACGTGGAATTGGAGGAAACAGTGCAAGATTGCAGCATTCTTGGAGCTTGAAGCAACAATGGTGATTTCAAATTCTGGCAAAATCGTGCACAATTGAACCTCCTTCTCTCATCCGATCAACTCCACAAGCATCATAGAGGAGCTTTTGAGCATTGCAAGGCTTGGACAACACGAAATCCAGTTGCTGCTCTTCAAGAGGTTACAAATTGAATCTCTTATTTCTCAAAATTATTGTGATATTATTGTGGATCTTGATGTGCTGATCATGCTGAGCTTTGAATCATGATTTTTGGTGCCAAATTGAGTTAGTTATGGTAGGTTAAAGATCCATGCATGAAACTTGATTTGCTCGATTTGATCTTAACATGTGGAATTATGCTTAGTTGTTAGTTGATTCGTGATCTCCATGAGATATGCAACATGATGATGTGTTTAATTATGATTTCTGGCACATTTGTTCTTGAGTTGTGATGAACAGTTACTATTCATCTTCTTTGCGAGGAAGAAGATGATGTTTCAGCTATGGCCACGGTTTTGATTTCTATTTGCCACGAAAAAGCGTTGTTGCATGTTTATCCTAGGGTTGCATTGTGATTGGCTCATGTACATGGCCATGCTGCGTTCTGATTGGCTCTCCCATGGTTGACCGCGTGTTGACTGCCAGCACATAAGTGAAACGCCGTGTTTCACATGCTGGCGCCACTTTTCAAATTCAAAATAATATTTCCTTTTTATTTCATTTGACATGTTACATGTTTATTTCATATTTTCATCAATCTTTAAAAAATCATAACAATTTGAAAACTCATCCAAATTCACTCCAATTTTTTGCATTGTGATCCTGATGCTTTCTAGTTTTTTATCATCATGATTTTACAAATTGTGCTTGGCTGGATAATTTTTTGTCCTAGAATGTTTGAACATGTATCCATTTTGTACCTTGCCTTGCTTATTCATTTGTGAAATGCTGGTCTTTGATCCAATGATTCTGAAAATTTGCATGATGAAACTAGACACTTTGCTTGACATTTTGGTGTTGATTTGGTATTTTTAACATTTATCATTTCTGTTTTATGATCATGTTAAGTTGGTGAGACAATTTGTGTCACACCTTTGCTTGTTCAACTTGTGCCATGTGTTTGCCATATCAACTGATCTCCAATTGTCCTGATTTTTTGTATGATGCATGTTATGGATGTTGTGAATGAGCATGAATTTTGTTGGAATGATTTGGATCATTTCTGATTTAATTGAGATTTTTCATTCTGGTTGATCACAGTTGAGCTTTAAAATTGCCTTCAACTTCAATTGATCATGAAATGCTTTTGGTTAATGATATTGATGTGAGACCTTTTGGATTGTTTCAAGATGTGTTTGAAGTTGATTCATGTTAAATTTCAGCTTCTGTTTTGAATTTGTTCTCCATCTTTGACCCTAGGCTTTGACCTAGTGGTTTGTGGCTTATGTTTGAGCTTTGATTTCAGGTTGAACATCCAAGTTACATGGTTAATGATGCTTCATCACTTGAGCATTGATGTTTTCCTTTGATTAATAATCTTTGTGTGTTTTGTAGGTTGATGTTGACTCATTTGAGTTTGACTTTTGGCTTATACATTTTGTACATTGGGATTGTTGGTTGCTTATTGACTGTTGTTTGATTGTCTGAACTTTGTACTGATTTGTTTGATGTTTCCACAGGTACATAAGTTGCTTTAAGTTCACTTTGAACTTGCTTTTGCTTGGTTGCTTAACCACTTAGGTATAACCTCTCTTCTTCATGTAGTATGGAAGATCTGTCCTGTTATATGGGCAGGCACCTGTCTGAAGTCCTCCTTAAGAGGCAATGCTTGTGTCTGTTTATCTTTTGTGCCAAGCAGGAAAAGTCCTCTTATGAGGCAATTGGCAGATAAAAGAGATGTGTAATCCATCTCCTGCTACTCAGTGTGTCATCCACTTTGCTCACACCATGTGTTGATGCATTGTGGATAATAACCCAAGATCTTATAGAGTCAAATCATTTGTGGAGAAGAGTTCCAACTTTCTGAACTCCCACACCTTCCATTGTTTAAAGCTCTCCCAGACCCGGGATAAGAGCTATGAGGCACACCCCTCATCTCCATTTCATCTGGTTCACCCTAACTCTCAATGTTAGGGTTAAGAGCACAAAATACCCCATTCCAGTTGGCTGTAAAGCCTAACCTTACTTGAGCCTAATTGATTGTATATAGTGTGTTCTAATTGACTTGTTTGTCTGCTTACTTGATTCATCTGTGCATATTTGCTTAAGTGTGCCTTTGTGCATTTATCATCATCATTTGTATATCATTTCATAAACTTTGCTTTATAGCATTTTGCTTTGTCCATGGAGGAGACAAGCCTAAGTCCATTACTTGGCAGTTGTTCCTATGATATGCTGGGAGACTAGTATAAGTCCATTGATTGGCCTCTGGTATCCTTGTCTTTTTTGTTTGTGAGACTAGTATAAGTCCATTGATTGGCATCTGGTATCATTGTTTTGTTTTAGGAGACTAGTATAAGTCCATTGATTGGCATCCGGTATCCATTTTGTTTTGTGAGACTAGTATAAGTCCATTGATTGGTAGCTGGTATCCATGTTTGTTTGTGTTTTAGGAGATTGGTGTAAATCCATTGATTGGTATCCGGTATCCATGTTTGTTTGTGAGATTGGTATAAGTCCATTGATTGGCATCCGGTATCCCTTTGCTTTGCTAATTTGTTATTTGCATTATTGCCTATTCCAAAGGAACCACTTGGATCATCTACATATGATCTCAAGAGGTGAACATCTAAGAAGTTTTACTTCCTCACCCCCACCTTTTGTTTCTTTAAACCTCCCTGTGCATGTTAACTCAAACCTGAAAAACATTGTGCAAACATTTTCACTCCTTTTCAAGTTAGAAACCTAGGCTTTAGGCCTTTGATTTTTCAAACTCCATTTCATAATACTTCTTTGAATTGAATTCTAATCATACTTTGACCATCTTTTGTGAATAAATCCTAATTGGTTAATTTCACTCATTCAATTGTTTTGTGGCTTTGTCCATTCTTGATAAGTTTTCATACATTAGCCATAGGTTTGATTTATCCTAGTTGGTTTATGTTAATCTCACCTTTTGTCCTTAGTGATTGAATTGTAAGACTTCCTTGCTTATTATAGGGTTAACCCCTCACTAGCAAGTTGAAGCTTTTCTCACATGGTGGACTTGTTGTTTGTATAAGGTTGAGTTTTCTCCCGTGGATAACGAAAGACCTTAGGGCTTCTATTTTAAAATGAATCCACTCATATTTTGGAAATCTTTTAGCCGAACTGCGGCGTTTTGATCCTTACCTTCCATGGAAAGGTACGTAGGCAACGGGTTTATCCGTTCAAACACAAAAATAATAACTTGTATATTCTTTTCTCATCCCTTCAATCCATGTTTGCACAATAAATATTTCATAAACAAATAACATTTCGTACAACAAGTGTGAAAAGGGCTCCCTAGGAGTACCTAGGACATTTTGGGTGCCTAACACCTTCCCATTGCGTAATTAACCCCTTACCCAGATCTCTGATCTTTTCATTAGTTTTCTATGTGTAAAACTTCTTAGGCTTTTGTTCGCTTTTTTGCCATTCCTTTGGATAAATAAAAGTGCGGTGGCGACTCGATTCTTTATATGCTTTGCTTTTGATTTAATCAATAAATCATAAAGTGACGAATACACCGCTACAGAAAATTGGCGACTCTGCTGGGGATAACCATCTCCTTGGTGGTTTTGCCTACTTTTCACCCTTGTTGTATGATATTTGTTTATTTGTTATATGACATATTTTTGTACAATTTGGGATTACTGTATTGATTGTAATGTTTGAATTGCTTGATATACAATTGTTGTTTGCTTGGTGATCTCTTTGAGATGAGTTCTATACCCGAACTCCAGTGCACCTTAGGATAGGAGAATGGCATAGTCTTGTCGACTTGTGTGGAGTATTCCTTAACAAGTTGACTTGCGAGTCCATTCACTTGGTGGAGGTCATGTTGGATTAATAATGTCACACAAGTTATTTGTGGTTAGGCATTATTCTTTCAATCATGTGCCTTAGAAGCCAAGGACCTTAGTTTACCAAGCCCATCTTGGCCTATTTTTAGGACGTAGTGCGGAGGTCGTTCAGATGTAAGATCTGACGCGATTGTTACGCGATACTACACTCATAAGAGTCTCTCTTGAGAATATTTTTGGAATACGAGTATTCGTTTCTCCGATAATATTCGAAAGATGGGATGATGACTATGGGAACCTCTTGTAGAACATGTTCGGCAGGTTTAAACCCTAGTACACTCCCTTTGGGTGGTTCTTAACCGAGACTCCATGCTCGTGACTCTCAACAAACCCGTGATTCGTGGTTGAGTCGTTCAGACATCCTTAATATCAATGGAACTTGGGTGTTGATAAGGTGAAAACCATAATCCACAAAAATGGATGATTAATATTAAGGATGATTGAGCCGGTTCATGTATTGTTAATATCAATGGAACTTGGGTGTTGATAAGGTGTAAACCATAATCCACCAAAATGGATGATTGATATTAAGGATACTATGAGCTTTCCCATAACCTTTGTCTGGTGTGCTTTGCTTGATCCTTGAGTGTGATTGTTGCATTCATACATTCATGCATTCATCTGCATTCATGTCATCAGAAAAATCAGAAAATTTTCAAGGAACTTAAAGGGTTTATTTGCAAAATTTTCAGACATGGAAAGACCAAAAAGGCATACAAAGAAGTACAGCTTTCGACAACCCAATCTGAAAGAGTTAAGGAATCTGACATCCTATGTATTAGATCCCTTGGGTTTCAAGGCTCGCTATGGGAAGCTTCTGCCTCTGTTGACTACTCAGGTTGACGAAGGGTTGATGAGTACTTTGGCGCAGTTCTATGATCCTCTGTATCATTGCTTCTCTTTTCCGGACTTTCAGTTGTTTCCTACGCTTGAGGAGTATGCTCATCTTGTGGGTATTCCTATTCTGGATCAGGTGCCGTTTAGTGGCTTAGAGAGTATTCCGACTTCTCGAGAGATTGCAGACTTGTTGCACATAGATGAATCTTTGATTGAAGCGCATATGACCACCAAAGGTGGAATTCGGGGTCTTCCTTCTGATTTCCTCGTCACTCAAGCTACTGTTTATGGGAAGGCCATGAGTGAGGATGCCTTTGAGGCCATATTCGTGCTGCTCATCTATGGTTTGGTATTGTTCCCCAACATCGACAAATTTATGGATGTGAACGCCATTAGGATCTTTTCTGTTCTTAATCCCGTTCCTACTCTGTTGGGTGATGCCTATTTCTCTTTGCATCTGAGGAATGCAAAGGGTGGAGGAGCTATTGTGTGTTGTTTGCCTCTGTTGTATAGGTGGTTTATTTCTCACTTACCGCAGACGGTTGCTTTCAAGGAGAACAAGGGATGTCTACGGTGGTCTACGAGACTTATGTCTCTCACTAATGACGATATCTCTTGGTATGATCGCGTGTATGATACAGTTCAGATCATCGATTATTGTTGTGAATTCCATAATGTGCCTCTTCTTGGTACATGTGGTGGGATCAGCTACAATCCTATCTTAGCACGTCGTCAGCTTGGGTTCCCCCTAAAGGATAAACCTCATAACATTCTGTTAGAAGGTGTGTTCTTTCATGAGGGTAAAGATCCCCAAGGTCTGAAAGCCAGGATGGTCCGCGCTTGGCACAAGATTCACAAGAAGGGTAGAAATGAGTTGGGTCCGAAGAACTGCATTGCTTTGGAGCCTTATACTTCTTGGGTCAGACAGAGAGCTTCTGAGTATCTTATGCCATATGATTATCCGAGACCTACACCGTTGGTTGTGGCTGGGCCTTCAACCCTCCCTAACCAAGGCGTAGAGGAGTTGAGAGAAGAAGACCTTTCACGTGCCTGGATCCGTGAAAGAGAAGAGTTGCTTCAATAGTGTAAGGAGAAGGACGCTCTGATCGAATTCCTCGAGCATTAGGTGATAGATGATCCGAATGATTCCTGGACTTCTCTGCTTCCTCAGTCTTCCAAATTTTGGAAGAGGAAGTATGATCGACTCGCTAAGGAGAAAGCGGATATGGAAGCAGCATATGAGAGAGAGATCAAGAAGCTTTGTGCATCTCGTCTTCCAGCATCTCGAGCTTCTAGGGATCCATAGGATGTTTATTTTCCTTTTCCCTTGTAATATAATCAAAAATGCTGTACTTCTTTGTCTCGAATATATTTGATGAGATATTTTTCCATATGCGATTAAATGCTTTAAATTTCAAAATTTGCAAATAGAACCCTAAAAGTTCCTTGAAACAAAGCATGTGCACGAGCATTGCATGCATCATTTTGCATAAGCAGGTTGTTCTGGTCTTCTTGTCTGTGGCCTAACTCTATGCTCTTCATTTATTTTGAAGACAAGTTGACTCATCGGTACAACACCAGAGCCAATTCTGCAAGAGTGATGGATCAGTTAGAACAAGAGAACAAAGAGCTGAAGGAAGAAGTTGCCAAATTGAGCGCTCTGATGGAGCAATTTCTAGCTGCTCAGAATCAACCATCTCCACCTCCTGCAACTCCTCCCTAGAGGATTGTTATATCAGAGATTGCCTCTTCGACTGTGCCAGCTGCTAGTGCTCATTTCATGCCGAATGCCATGCCAACCGGGTTTCCGTGGGGTATGCCTCCAGGTTTCATGCCAGATATTACAGCTCCTACTTTTGCTTCCATGCCGGCATCTAGCCCGATCCTTGCGATGCCTCCTCCTGTCGTGCATACCACTCCCAGGGTAGACGACACCATCTATCATTCTGAGCCGTCTGAGGGCCCAGATGTTAATGAAAAGATGGATGCTATGAATGACCAATTCCTCGAGCTTCGAAAGGAATTGAAGACCCTCCGAGGGAAAGATCTGATCGGCAAGTATGCTGCCGAGTTATGCCTGGTTCCCGGTGTGAAGATTCCGGTCAAATTCAAAGTCCCTGACTTTGAAAAGTATAAGGTGAACACCTGCCCGCTCAGTCACCTGGTCATGTATGCCAGGAAAATGTCTACTCAAACAGATAATGATCAATTGCTGATTCATTATTTTCAGGATAGTTTGTCCGATGCAGCTCTTCGTTGGTATATGAGCCTTGATAGCGCAAACATCCGATCCTTCAACGATCTTGGCGAAGCCTTCGTCAAGCAATACAAATATAATGTTGATATGGCGCCTGACCGTGATCAACTCAGGGCCATGTCTCAGAAGGATAAAGAGACATTCAAGGAGTACGCCCAGAGGTGGCGAGAGCTGGCAGCTCAGATTACTCCTCCGCTGGAAGAGAAGGAGATGACTAAGATTTTTCTGAAAACTCTTAGTTCATTCTATTATGAGCAGATGGTCGCGAGTGCTCCCTCCGATTTCACCGAGATGGTGAACATGGGGATGCGTTTGGAGGAAGGTGTCCGTGGAAGACGGTTGTCTAAAGATGAAAGCTTTTCTAAACGATATGGGGCGTTTAAGAAGAAAGATGGGGAGGCACATGCTGTGCAATCTCATGCTAAACATAGAAGACCCTCTGATAAGAGGAAGCCAGTGCGTCATCAGCACCAGGTGGCTCATATAGCACTTGTCTTCAGAGACAATTATCAGCATCAACAACATCAGCATAATCAACAACAACCTCAGTATCAACAACAACATCGTCCACAACAACAGGCTTACCAGCCTCGTGGCAGCACCAGTAATCAGGCCAATTTGAATTATGATAGGAAAAGGGTCAGTTTTTATCCTATTCCTATGTCATATGCTGAGTTATATCCTTCTCTATTGGAGCGGAAACTGGTTACTCCCAGAGAGCCTCCGGCTGTGCCTGCTAACCCGCAGTGGTGGTACAAGCCAGATCAACATTGTGTTTATCATTCCGGTGCTCCCGGTCACAATATAGAAAACTGCTATCCATTGAAAACCAAGGTTCAAGACCTTATGCGATGCGACATTCTGAGCTTTGAGGACTCAGGCCCCAATGTTACGAAGAATCCATTGCCCGAGCATGGGAAATCAGTGAACATGGTCCAGGGTTGCCCTGGCAAATATAAAGTCAAATATGTGAGCCATATTCGATAGTCATTGGTCGAGTTGCATTGTCTGCTGTGTAATTACAGTCATATGGAGCACGACCATGACAGATGCCGTATCTGCTCCGTCAATAGATTGGGTTGTCGCCAAGTGCGAAGAGAGCTTCAAGAGTTGCTAGATGATTGTACTATTGAGATTCTACAGAACAGAAAAGTTGATGAAGACGAACCAGAGGTGAATGTGATTTCTCCTGTGTTCAAGATTCCTGAGCCTGTTGTCATCCGTTATGATGGTAGCAAGCCGAAGGTTTCTCCTTCCTTGGTGATCAAGGCTGCAGGCCTGTGCCTTATTCTTCGGATAAAGCTATTCCCTTTCGATACAATCCAGTTGCTGTTGAAGATGGGAAAGAAGTGCCTTTGCCTTCATCTTCTGTGGTAAATATTGCTGATGTGAGCGGATTGACCCTGAGTGGTCGCGTGTTTTCAGCACCTAAGCCTCAGGCTAGAGCTGTTGCTTCTGATTCTGCTGAGCGGCCGGTTGGGACTGCAGTGAATGTTTCGAATCCGGCACCTGTTGCCAAACCCTCCTCTGTACAAAAGACTCCTGCTTCTTCTGTTGGCCCGACTGGCATTGTGAATGAAGATTGTGATGAGTTGCTGAGGCTCATCAAGAAGAGTGAGTACAACGTTGTAGACCAGCTTCTATAGACGCCGTCCAAGATCTCCGTTCTATCTTTGCTTCTGAATTCAGAACCCCATAGGGAGGCTCTGCAGAAAGTTTTGGACCTGGCTTATGTTGATCATGACGTCACTATTGAACAGTTTGACAGTATAGTTGCAAACATTACTGCTTGCAACACTTTGAGTTTCTGTGACGATGATCTCCCTGAGGAGGGAAGAGACCACAACATGGCTTTACATATTTCTATGAATTGCAAGACCGACGCCATGTCCAACGTGCTGGTGGACACTGGGTAATCTTTGAATGTATTGCCGAAGACCACTCTTTCTAGATTGTCGTATCAGGGGCCTCCCATGAGGCAGAGTGGTGTTGTTGTGAAAGCTTTTGATGGGTCGCGTAAGACCGTGATTGGGGAAGTTGATCTCCCAATCAAGATTGGACCAAGTGATTTCCAAGTTACCTTTCAGGTTATGGATATCCACCCATCTTATAGCTGTCTCCTTGGTAGACCATGGATTCACGAGGCTGGCGCCGTGACATCCACCCTACACCAGAAGCTGAAATTCGTCAAGAATAAGAAACTGGTTGTGGTAGGGGGAGAAAAGGCTCTCCTGGTTAGCCACTTGTCTTCTTTCTCATACACTGATGTTGAGGATAAAGTTGGAACGCATTTCCAAGCTTTATCTGTTGTTGAGCTAATTGAGAAGAAATCTCCTTCATTTGCTTCATATCGTGATGCGAAATTGGCCATTGAATGTGGTGTAGTTGCTGGTTTAGGAAAGATGATCGAGCTTGAAGATAAAAAGTCCCGGGCTGGCATTGGCTATTCTTCTGGGGTATTCAATGAGAAAGGACTGTTCAAGAGTGAAGGATTCATCCATGCTGATCAAGCTGAGGAAGTTGCTGCTATTCTGGAAGAGGATGCAAAAGATTTGAGCAACTTTGTCATCCCAGGCGGGATCTGCCACAATTGGGTCGCTGTGGATGTTCCTACGGTCATTCATAAGTCAGCGTAATATGTTCACTTTGTTTCAAAACCCTTCTCCCATGCCAAAAGGAGAAGTGATGACATTGTTGGCAACATTTATACAATGATATGTTCATTCAATTAATGCATTGTTAAACATTTGTTTTTCCATTTGTTTTCACTTTTTGCTTTTGCATGAAATCAGTGATCACAAAAAACCCTAAAAACAAGAATAAAAGCAATCTTTTCATCTGCATAATGATTTGCTTGTTTAAATTCTAAAGTTTTATTATACAAAATCATTATGCAGGTTGATTCTAAAACCCATTGAACATAATGATCCAACGTCATCTCCCAATTTTGAATTCCCTGTATTCGAGGCAGAGGAAGATGATGTTGAAGGGATTCCTGATGAGATTTCCCGTCTCCTTGAGCACGAGTAGAAGATCATTTAGCCGCATCTCGAAGATCTGGAAACAGTCAACTTGGGGTCTGAAGATTATGTTCGTATGGTGAAGATTGGGGCACTTCTTGAAGAGTCTGTCAAGAAGGGATTGATCAGTTTTCTACGAGAATATTCCGATATCTTTGCTTGGTCGTATGAAGACATGCCAGGTCTAGATACAGATATTGTGCAATATTTCCTGCCTTTGAAGC
The DNA here is from genome assembly GCF_024323335.1 of Lathyrus oleraceus. NCBI lineage: Eukaryota > Viridiplantae > Streptophyta > Magnoliopsida > Fabales > Fabaceae > Lathyrus > Lathyrus oleraceus. The sequence continues at coordinate 146,676,486 of NC_066579.1, forward strand.
CTGAGTGCGTGCCTGTGAAGCAGAAGCTCAGAAGAACTCATCCAGATATTGCAGTAAAGATCAAAGAGGAAGTTCAGAAGCAAATTGATGCGGGGTTTCTGGTGACTTCTACATATCCTCTATGGGTGGCCAACATTGTGCCTGTGCCTAAGAAAGACGGAAAAGTCTGTATGTGTGTTGATTACAGAGATTTGAATAAAGCTAGTCCAAAAGATGATTTCCCTCTACCACACATTGATATGTTGGTAGACAATACAGCTAAAAATTCAAAGTATTTTCCTTTATGGATGGATTTTCCGGTTATAATCTAATCAAGATGGCACCCGAAGATATGGAGAAGACAATATTCATCACACCTTGGGGAACATTCTGTTATCGAGTGATGCCCTTCGGTTTAAAAAACGCCGGAGCCACGTATCAACGTGCTATGACTACCTTGTTTCATGATATGATGCACAAGGAGATAGAGGTCTATGTTGATGATATGATTGCTAAGTCCCGAATGGAAGTTGAACATGTTGAGCATTTGTTGAAGCTTTTTCAGCGTTTGAGGAAGTTTAGGCTTCGTCTGAATCCGAACAAATGTACATTTGGAGGCCGTTCCGGCAAGTTGTTGGGTTTTGTGGTCAGCGAGAGAGGTATTGAGGTTGATCCTACAAAGGTCAAAGCAATACAAGAGATGCCTGCACCCAAAACTGAAAAGAAAGTCCGAGGTTTTCTTGGCCGCTTGAATTATATATCCAGGTTTATATCCCACATGACTGCCACATGTGCGCCGATATTCAAGCTCCTTCGGAAAGATCAATCTCATGATTGGACCGAGGATTGCCAGAAAGCTTTTGACAGTATCAAAGAGTATCTGTCTGAACCTCCGATCTTGTCTCCGCCTGTAGAAGGAAGACCTCTGATCATGTATTTGACTGTCCTTGAAGACTCGATGGGTTGTGTACTCGGTCAGCAAGATGAATCAGGGAAGAAAGAATCTGCTATCTACTACCTCAGTAAGAAGTTTACTGATTGTGAGTCTCGATACTCTATGCTTGAGAAGACGTGTTGCGCTTTGGCTTGGGCTGCTAAGCATTTGCGCCAGTACATGATAAATCATACAACTTGATTGATATCCAGAATGGACCCAATCAAGTATATTTTCGAGAAGCCTGCTTTAACCGGGAGGATTGCCCGTTGGCATATGTTGCTATCTGAGTATGATATTGAGTATCGAGCTCAGAAAGCTATCAAAGGTAGTATATTGGCTGACCATTTAGCGCACCAGCCGATTGAAGATCATCAGTCTGTTCAGTACGACTTCCCAGATGAGGAAATTCTGTATTTGAAAATGAAAGATTGCGATGAGCCTACGCTTGATGAAGGTCCAGAACCTGATTCCAGATGGATGATGGTGTTTGATGGCGCTGTAAATCAGTACGGAAATGGAATTGGGGCAGTAATCATTACTCCTCATGGCACACATATTCCATTTACAGCAAGGCTAACTTTCAAATGCACGAATAATATGGCTGAGTATGAAGCTTGTATTATGGGATTGGAAGAATGTATTGATTTGAGAATCAAACATCTTGATGTGTACGGTGATTCGGCCCTAGTTGTCAATCAGATCAAGGGAGAATGGGATACGAATCAACCTGGTCTCATTCCGTACAGAGATTATGTGAGGAGGATTTCAACGTTCTTTACAGAAGTTGACTTTCATCATATTCCTCGAGAAGATAATCGGATGGCAGATGCGCTTGCTACGCTTGCTTCCATGATTATGGTCAAGTATTGGAATGAAGTTCCCAATATTACCGTGATGCGCTTGGATAGACCAGCTCACGTGTTTGCAGTTGAAGAAGTGAATGATGACAAGCCTTGGTATTTTGATATCAAGAATTTCCTCCAGAACCATGTCTACCCGCCTGGGGCATCTGTGAAAGACAGGAAAACTTTGAGAAGGTTGTCAGGCAGTTTCTACCTCAGCGGTGAAGTGCTTTATAAGAGAAATTTCGATATGGTTTTGCTCAGATGCGTGGATAGACACAAAGCAAACCTATTGATGACTGAAGTCCATGAGGGTTCATTTGGTACGCATTCCAATGGACATACCATGGCTAGAAAGATGCTGAGAGCAGGCTACTATTGGCTGAAAATGGAGTCTGACTGCTGCAAATATGTGAAGAAATGCCACAAGTGTCAAATTTATGCGGATAAGATCCATATTCCTCCGACACTTCTGAATGTGATTTCATCACCATGGCCTTTCTCTATGTGGGGAATTGACATGATTGGCATGATTGAACCGAAATCATTCAATGGACATAGGTTTATTCTCGTAGCAATTGATTACTTCACCAAATGGGTTGAGGCCGCTTCGTATGCGAATGTGACCAGGCAGGTGGTCGTGAAGTTTATCAAGAATTAGCTGATTTGCCGTTATGGTGTGCCAGATAAGATCATCACTGATAATGGATCTAATCTAAATAATAAGATGATGGAAGAGTTGTGCGCTGAATTCAAGATTGCACACCATAACTCCTCTCCTTACAGACCAAAGATGAATGGGGTTGTTGAAGCTGCTAACAAGAATATCAAGAAGATTATCCAGAAGATGACAGTCACGTACAAAGATTGGCATGAGATGCTGCCATTTGCTTTGCATGGTTATCGTACATCTGTCCGTACTTCAACAGGGGCAACCCCTTTTTCTCTTGTTTACGGCATGAAGGTTGTTCTCCCAGTAGAGGTGGAGATCCCATCAATGAGAGTCTTGATGGAAGCCAAGTTGACTGATGCTGAATGGATTCAAAGTCGTTACGACCAACTGAATTTGATTGAAGAGAAGCGATTGACTGCCATGTGCCATGGTCAGTTATATCAGCAGAGAATGAAGAAAGCATTCGATAAGAAGGTCAAGCCTCGTGTGTTCCAAGAAGGTGACCTCGTGCTCAAGAAATTCTTGTCTTTCGCGCCCGATTCCAGGGGCAAGTGGACTCCAAACTATGAAGGTCCATATGTTGTTAAGAGAGCCTTTTCAGGCGGAGCTTTCAAGCTCACAACAATGGATGGGGAGGATTTCACTCGTCCTGTGAATTCAGATGCAGTCAAGAAATACTTTGCCTAAAAAAATATATATGCAAAAGAAAAACAGAATAGCTCGCTAAGTTGAAAACCCGAAAGGGTGGCTTAGGCAAAAATGAGCGTCTCGGTGGAGAACCCGAAAGGGCGATCCAGGCAAAAGTTAGAGACATAAAAAAAAAGAATATTTGCATCCCGCTAGATTGAGTGCCTCACCCTGGGGCAATCTAGGAAAAAATTAGGGATATGGCAAGTAATTGCATCCTGACAAGACTTTCTGTTCCACGTCTGTCTTTTCGTCAGAGATTCTCGATTCGTCGTCAACTGAAGCTTCGAATACATCGAGATTCAAATTGGTAGAGAAAGGATCATTATGTTCAATGTAGCCCTCTTCCAATATATATCACTGATTTCAAATTTGTACAGATCTATGGAGTCTCGCCATTTGCAGGCTACTATTCCATCAAATCAATTTGAGCTTTCATCCAATTATTTGCACTCTTATTTGTTTCAATTCAACAAATGTTTTGCATGTTTTATTTGACAAAATGTCATTGTTTTAAACAAACAAATTTTTTATAAAATTTTGTTTTAAACAAAGTGAACATTCACAATGATGACAAGATACTTAAGAATTCCTCAGTGCTCTCCCAAGGGTGGCATGATTTCCAACAGGGTAAGACATTTGTTCATATTCCTGGCATTGGTTGTATCCTCTTTATTCAGATTATTGTTGGGGTTGTTCCCCAAGCAGAGCTTTTGTGGAGATTTTGTTCCCTAAGCAGGGTATTTGTTGAGAACTTCATGGTCCTCTCCAACAGTATTCTCTCCTCAGCATGGTTGCTTTCCTTTAGAAGATTCAGTGGTGGGTGGGTTGACATCCCGGTACTTCATCACTTTCCTCAGCACATGCGTTAGCAGAATTATTGATACGGTACACTTCGTTTATGCTATAGCCCCCCATCAGAGTGCTTGTTGAGGTTTTCACCTCTTATCCCGTCAGCAGAGCCGTGATTATTTCCTCCTCAGCAGTGGGTAGTTCCTCTTGGAAGGTTCAGTATTTGGTGGTTGATCCCCAGCTCTCCTTCTCATCCCCCAGTGGAGCCACCATTAGGTTTGTGGTATGATAGATTGTATCTATGATGTTTCCCTACGGAATCCCCGCCAGAGTTGGTATCCTCGACAGAGTTGCTTTTGTGGCAGTTTCTGCGTGTTGTAAACTTCTGTTTCCCCAGTGGGGTCGGTTGGTGATCTATCATCCATAGATTTTGGTGATTTCCTGATGATTTTGATCCCTAGTAGAGTGGCTTGTTGCAGAATCTACTTATGTGATCTATTTTTCCCTCAGTGGGTTTATCCCCAACGGAGTGGCTGACAGTATCCCCAGTAGAGTTGCTTGTGCGGCTAGGCTCTACTGGTATGTTTTGTTTTCTTCAGGTTCTTGCTTGCGCAGTGAACTCTTGTTTCCCAGTGATACTGGAGGATCCCCCTGCAGAAATCTCGGGATTTCTCTTGTTCCCCAACGGAGTTGTCTTTGTGGCAATTTCTGCCTGTTGTGAACTTCTGTTCCCCAGTTGGGTTGATTGATTGATCCATCACTCAGAGATTTTGTGATTTTCTTTGATATCTCCGATCTTTTGCTTCCCCGCAGATCTTTTCTTTTTAGCATTCAGATCTCTAGCAGATTTGCTTTCCTTGGATTTTCCTCTGGAAGTGTAGTACCGGGCGTTTGATTCCTGGGCCTGTTTGTGTTAGATATGTCTGTTTTGTCAGCATTCATCAAACATAAATTACGCATATTCATGCATACTTTCAACATTCATATATTCATGTTGCATTTTTGCCATATATCTTTTGTTTGTTGTTCCCTGCTATGGGTGATATAGATCTCCACAGTAGATCTTCCCAAGCAGATGTCGGGCGTCTAATCTCTCAATATAGAGTCAGCCCCATAAGCAGAAAGTGTTTGTCTTTCCTTCTGCAGTTCCCCACTGAGATATATCCTCGTGGATGACGGTTTTTTCCGTTTCCTCCCAACACATATATTGGGATGGATCTTCCTATTGAGTTATATCCTCATTAGAACGAGTCTAGTTTCAGTTTGCCTTTTTGGTTTGATCCTGAATTGGCATTTTTTCAATTGTCTTTTGTGCTCCCCTGTGGAATAAATGAATGAATTGCCCAGTAACCGGCAAAAAATTCTTGTTATCCCCAGCGGAATCTTTTGGGCCTCTACCCTTATACCGGTAGTTGTAAGTCCTATGTTCCCTCTTCTTGGTGGAATTTGTGGTGATATACCTTTTATTCCTCGGCAAGAGTCGTTGGTTTTCTACCCAGTAGTCGGTAGTTGTAAATCCTAGTTTTTGCTTGATCCTCAGCAGTTTGTGGTTTGTTATAAACCTTTTTTTTGTTTCCCGTGCGGAATTGTGATTCTTTCATTCCCACGCGGACATTGTTGGTTTTCTACCCCGTATTCGGTAGATGTAAACCCTACTTTTTATCCTCGTCAGAGTTGTTGGCTACTACCCAGTATTCGGTGGTTGTAAGTCCTATCTTTTATCCCCTAGCAGAGGTGACCTTTGTGGTTCATTCTGGTTTTGATGGTGGATTTTGTGGTCTTCTACCCAGTATTCGGTAGTTGTAAACCCTAATTTCTCCCCTTTGCAGAGTTAACCTTGTTGTTCATCCTAACCGATGATGGTTACTCTTTTTGTTTATCTTCATTCAATATTCAATGTTGATATTCTCTCCTTGCTTCTGGGTAATTGTCGTTTGCTAGCAAATGTATCCCCAGCAAGTCTTTTGGATAATTGTCGGATGCTAGCAATTTTATCCTCAGCGGGTCCTTTCACCATTTGTCAGTGATTTGTTCCCCGGATCATTGATTTTTTTATCAATGCATCCCTGGTGAGTCCTCTTTCATTTACCCGTTTGCTTGGTAATGATTGTTGCTCCCTTTGATCGGTCATCTTTATATACCTAGTTTTGGTATCCCGATGCCTTTCTTTTCGGTTGATTTATCCTTTATTAACCCAGTAACCGGTTGTGGATAATCTTCCATGCGAGTATGTTATCCATGTTCTGACGGTAATGGATAATATATCTCATGCACTCTTCCGTCGAAGCCTGTTGTGTTTCCCAGTCGAGTAAGATTCGTATTCCTTTGTGGAATCGAATGTTTGTTGTTCTCTTGGATGATTGCCGGATGCTTGCAATTTATCCCCTGTGAGTTATCTTTCGTTCACCCTGTTGTTGATTGGTAACGATTGTTTCTCTTTTTGGTTGGTCACCTATTATATGCCCATTAGCCGGTATCTCTAGTGTCTCTTCCTTTTTGAGTGTATTATTCACGTTCTGACGGTAATGAATGATATATCTCTTTCGCTCTTTGGTTGGAATCCTTTGTTGATTTTCCCCAGCGGAGTAAGATTCGTATTCTTTGTTGAATCGAATATCCATCCTTTGATAAGTTTGCGTTTTGCTCTTTTTAGGATGATGAGTGTCTTGGCGTATATACCAATTCACATTTTCGGTAGGTCACCTATTATATACCCAATAACCGGTATCTCCGGTGTCTCTTCCTTTTCGAGTATATTATCTATGTTCTGACGGTAATAGATAATATATCTCATGCAAGTATACTATCCACGTTCTGACGGTAATGGATATTATATCTCATGCGCTCTTTGGGTTTTTTCCCCAGCTGAGTAAGATTCGTCTTCCCGTTGTGGATTCGAATGTCCATCCTATAAGTCGATTTGCTTTTTCAAGCCCTCCTTTCGGATGATGAGTTTTTTGGCATATATACCAATTCACGCTTTGGTCGGTCACCTATTATATACCCAGTAACCGGTATCCCTGGTGTTCCTTCCTTTCTACTCCCTATCATGACCTCGGTCCCCTGTGGAGTCAGATTTTCCTGAGTTGATGTACCTTTTTCAGGTCTTTCTCAGATGTTTTGTTGATTGATATCTCTCACCCTTATACCGGTCTTAGATATTCATTCTTCCTGAGCTTGTTACCCTTATACCGGTAACACCTCATTTCTTTGTTGCTTCCCTAGGAGAGTCTCTTTGTTAGACATTCCCCAGTGGAGTTTCTGTTGTGATCTTTACCCTTTTGCTGTATTGGCGTTTTCCCCAATATATGCATTTTTCCCCGGTAGGGAAGTTCTGTGTGAATCTTTTTCCCTAGTCCGAGTCCGGATTTTCATCCGAAGTATCCTTCGTTGATAGTTTGAGTCAGCTTGAGTCTTTCCAATGGGTTTATTTCCTTTGGGAATTGCTTCTTTTTTTTCCCCAGTGAGTCCTTTAATCCCCAGTGAGGTCTCCAGTCCAGTCGTGTCCTGTTCACGCTGTGTCTAGTTCAGTTTTCCCCTAATTCAGAGTCGTGTCCTGCTCACGCATTCTTTTCTTTTTTCTTATCCCCATAGGAGTCCTGTTAGAGTCTCTGTTCCTGGTGAGTGTATTACTCCGATGGATCGTCTTTTCCTTAGTGGACCCATATTCCCCACAAAGTTTTGTTTCTTTTACATGCATACATTTGCATCATGAGGTCTCTTAGGGACCAAAATTTGTCACATTACTGTTATTTAAGCCCATTCTACCGCGTCGAGATGAAGATTTCTAAACTTCACTTCTCCGGCTAGAATGACCTTAAATAGGGGCATCTGTAAGACCCCAATTTTGTCCCTAAGATCCCTCATAGCATCATATCATAACATCACATTGCCTCAAGGATCATTGTGCACCTTGCTCGATTCCCTATGGGTTGGTTATCTTTTTTTAGAGTGGTTCTTGATCACCAAGCATGTTTTGCATTTGTATATCACTGCTTTTCCTTTTATCACTAACCAAAAGTACAAAAATATGTCATCTAACCTTTGTCTTGCAGATAAAGCAATCACAGTCAAAACAATCAAAGGCAGTCATTGAGCAATAGATGGTGGCCATTCTTGAGAATTTGGACCCCATAATCATTATCAAGAGTTCATATGAGCTATGATGTTATTTTGAAGCAAAATCCCAAGTGGTAGAGGCTTGAATCTCATCAGAACATTTTCAGGTCATCTGGAGGCCTAGAAAGTCAACTGTCAAGTCAATTGTGGATTTGAAGGTGGGAAGTGATTAGAAATACTTCATTCATGTTCAAACAAGTCTCATTTGACATTTCAAACACTCACCATGAAGAATTTAAAGTCAGGTCAAAACTTTCCAAAAATAGAAAGTGACCTATAATTTGAATTTGCCAAAAATGGAAAGGTTTTAACCTAACTTAAACTTCAAATTACATCATCAAGAAAGCTTCAAATGAAATTTTATTGAACATTAAAGTTGTAGATCTTTCTCTCCCATTTCCAAAAAGTCAAAGATCATCAATTTCTCATGTGTGGTTAAGGAGATATGATCAAAACATGGCAAAGTATGCTTGAAGATCCAAATGGACATAACTTTCCAACCAAAGCTCCAATTCAAGTGGTTCTTTTTGCTAAATTCTCCTCATGACCTCTAGTTTCCAAATCATGCATTGAATTGCACAAATTATATTCATATGAGCATTTGATAATTCAATGGCTTTTTGGAGGGAAAATTTAAAATTCAAAATTGGTGCATGGCTTGATCTTTTTCCCATCACCATTGGCTCCAAAATGGAATTTTAAGTGAAATTAAATTAATTTTCGTGCACTGTTCACATGCATATCATGCATAAGGGTGAAAAGAAAATTTCCAATTACACCTCATTCTTGTTAATTACCATTAGCATTGGCTTAAACATGATTAGAGCTGGATTAGCATGACCTATATAAGCTAAAACTCTAACTGTTTTTCAGATGAGCATTCATTATTTCAGATCTAGATCAAAATCACAAAAAATTTCCTCTCAAATTTTCTTGCAATTTCTTCACATCCAATCCTTTCCTCTTGCTTGATTCTTGTTTCTAAAGTGTTATTAAGGAGATTTGCACGTGGAATTGGAGGAAACAGTGCAAGATTGCAGCATTCTTGGAGCTTGAAGCAACAATGGTGATTTTAAATTCTGGCAAAATCATGCACAATTGAACCTCCTTCTCTCATCCGATCAACTCCACAAGCATCATAGAGGAGCTTTTGAGCATTGCAAGGCTTGGACAACACGAAATCCAGTTGCTGCTCTTCAAGAGGTTACAAATTGAATCTCTTATTTCTCAAAATTATTGTGATATTATTGTGGATCTTGATGTGCTGATCATGCTGAGCTTTGAATCATGATTTTTGGTGCCAAATTGAGTTAGTTATGGTAGGTTAAAGATCCATGCATGAAACTTGATTTGCTCGATTTGATCTTAACATGTGGAATTATGCTTAGTTGTTAGTTGATTCGTGATCTCCATGAGATATGCAACATGATGATGTGTTTAATTACGATTTCTGGCACATTTGTTCTTGAGCTGTGATGAACAGTTACTGTTCATCTTCTTCGCGAGGAAGAAGATGATGTTTCAGCTATGGCCACGGTTTTGATTTCTATTTGCCACGAAAAAGCGTTGCTGCATGTTTATCCTAGGGTTGCATTGTGATTGGCTCATGTACATGGCCATGCTGCTTTCTGATTGGCTCTCCCATGGTTGACCACGTGTTGACTGCCAGCACATAAGTAAAACGCCGCGTTTCACATGCTGGCGCCACTTTTCAAATTCAAAATAATATTTCCTTTTTATTTCATTTGACATGTTACATGTTTATTTCATATTTTCATCAATCTTTAAAAAATCATAACAATTTGAAAACTCATCCAAATTCACTCCAATTTTTTGCATTGTGATCCTGATTCTATCTAGTTTTTTATCATCATGATTTTACAAATTGTGCTTGGCTGAATAACTTTTTGTGCTAGAATGTTCGAACATGTATCCATTTTGTACCTTGCCTTGCTTATTCATTTGTGAAATGCTGGTCTTTGATCCAATGATTCTGAAAATTTGCATGATGAAACTAGACACTTTGCTTGACATTTTGGTGTTGATTTGGTATTTTCACCATTTATCATTTCTGTTTTATGATCATGTTAAGTTGGTGTGACAATTTGTGTCACACCTTTGCTTGTTCAACTTGTGCCATGTGTTTGCCATATCAAATGATCTCCAATTGTCCTGATTTTTTGTATGATGCATGTTATGGATGTTGTGGATGAGCATGAATTTTATTGGATTTATTTGGATCATTTCTGATTTAATTGAGATTTTTCATTCTGGTTGATCACATTTGAGCTTTAAAATTGCCTTGAACATCAATTGATCATGAAATGCTTTTGGTTAATGATATTGATGTGAGACCTTTTGGATTGTTTCAAGATATGTTTGAAGTTGATTCATGTTAAATTTCAGCTTCTGTTTTGAATTTTTTCTCCATCTTTGACCCTAGGCTTTGACCTAGTTGTTTGTGGCTTATGTTTGAGCTTTGATTTCAGGTTGAACATCCAAGTTACATGGTTAATGATGCTTCATCACTTGAGCATTGATGTTTGCCTTTGATTACTAATCTTTGTGTGTTTTATAGGTTGATGTTGATTCATTTGAGTTTGACTTTTGGCTTATACATTTTGTACATTGGGATTGTTGGTTGCTTATTGACTGTTGTTTGATTGTCTGAACTTTGTACTGATTTGTTTGATGTTTCCACAGGTACATAAGTTGCTTTAAGTTCACTTTGAACTTGCTTTTGCTTGGTTGCTTAACTATTTAGGTATAACCTCTCTTATTCATGTAGTCTGGAAGACCTGTCATGTTATGTGGGCAGGCACCTGTCTGAAGTCCTCCTTAAGAGGCAATGCTTGTATCTGTTTATCTTTTGTGCCAAGCAGGAAAAGTCCTCTTATGAGGCAATTGGCAGATAAAAGAGATGTGTAATCCATCTCCTGCTACTCAGTGTGTCATACACTTTGCTCGCACCATGTGTTTATGCATTGTGGATAATAACCCAAGATCTTATAGAGTCAAATCATTTGTGGAGAAGAGTTCCAACTTTCTGAACACTCACACCTTCCATTGTTTAAAGCTCTCCCAGGCCAGGGATAAGAGCTATGAGGCACACCCCTCATCTCCATTTCATCTGCTTCACCCTAACTCTCAATGTTAGGGTTAAGAGCACAAAATACCCCATTCTAGTTGGCTGTAAAGCCTAACCTTGCTTGAGCCTAATTGATTGTATATAGTGTGTGCTAATTTACTTGTTTGTCTGCTTACTTGATTCATCTGTGCATATTTGCTTAAGTGTGCCTTTGTGCATTTATCATCATCATTTGTATATCATTTCATAAAGTTTGCTTTATAGAATTTTGCTTTGTCCATGGAGGAGACAAGCATAAGTCCATTACTTGGCAGTTGTTCCTATGATATGGTGGGAGACTAGTATAAGTCCATTGATTGGCCTCTGGTATCCTTGTCTTCTTTGTTTGTTTGACTAGTATAAGTCCATTGATTGGCATCTGGTATCATTGTTTTGTTTTAGGAGACTAGTATAAGTAATTGATTGGCATCTGGTATCATTGTTTTTTTGTTTTAGAAGATTGGTATAAGTCCATTGATTGGCATCCGGTATCCATTTTGTTTTGTGAGACTAGTATAAGTCCATTGATTGGCAGCTGGTATCCATGTTTGTTTGTGTTTTAGGAGATTGGTGTAAATCCATTTATTGGTATCCGGTATCCATGTTTGTTTGTGAGATTGGTATAAGTCCATTGATTGGCATCCGGTATCCCTTTGCTTTGCTCATTTGTTATTTGCATTGTTGCATATTCCAAAGGAACCACTTGGATCATCTACATATGATCTCAAGAGGTGAACATCTAAGAAGTTTTACTTCCTGACCCCCACCTTTTGTTTCTTTAAACCTCCCTGTGCATGTTAACTCAAACCTGAAAAACTTTGTGCAAACATTTTCACTCCTTTTCAAGTTAGAAACCTAGGCTTTAGGCCTTTGATTTTTCAAACTCCACTACGCCAAATAAGGGAAAAGAGGGCGCTTATTTTGGCCTATAACAGCGCTTTTAAGCGCCCTCTAAAGTGGCGCTGGCATAGGTAAAGACAACGCTTTGTTTTCCTGGAGAAAGCGCTGTCTAAAGTGGCCACATTATAGTGCGCTTTCAGAAAAAAGCGCCCTCTGGAGTGGTCCATAAAGGGACACCTTAGAGGGCGCTTTCTGGAAAAAGCGCCCTCTAAAGTTGTCAATGTAAAGTGTTTAGAGGGCGCTTTCAGGAAAAAGCACCCTCTAAAGTTGTCAATGTAAAGTGTTTAGAGGGCGCTTTCAGGAAAAAGCGCCCTCTAAAGTTGTCAATGTAAAGTGTTTAGAGGGCGCTTTCAGGAAAAAGCGCCCTCTAAAGTGTTAGTTATTTTAAAAAAATTTGTTTGAAAAACAGTGGATATTTAATTGGTAACCTGTTCGCATGCTGCAAAAGTGTAAAATTCATATTGAATTCATCCTTTAATCCAATGTTATACACCATTAATCCATTGATATATACAACATGAATCCATTTATATACAACATTAATCCTTCATATATACAACATTAATATATGATTCTTTGATCAACAATATACAACAACATATTCATGATTTAGTAAAAGTACAACAACAATATACACTATTAGTCTCGAAAGATCCATAGCAACCAACACCCAGTGACCACTGTATCCAAAAGCTGTCTAGTAGTTCTAACCAATACTAAACAAAATAACGCCCATCCACCCATGATGAATAATAGCAAGTGTGCATAATAGGCAGGAGGAACTGCATACAAGATAACATTTTTGTTAAACTAAAGTTTTGTATAGCCTAAAACAAAAACAAGCAAAGGGAATCGAGTAACAAACCTATTGAGACAGATCGAGTACACCTCGCATAACTGAATGGACAAGTTATTGGTCAAACTCTGTAGCTGGTCTGCAGTGAATTTATTTTCATCATACAACACATGATAATGCGTTGGTCGACTAGTCCCCTGCAAAAAGAACACGTCCAAATGCAAATAACACAAAACTGTCAAAAGGCGATTGAGTAACAAATAGTAAACAATGGCATAAAGTTAAATGACATAGCTAATATTACCTGAATTCCTGCATGGCTGTTAAGGTAAAAATCAAATTTCTTAGGGTGACAAATGCTGGTGTCTACCACGATTCCTTTGACAATTTAGAACAACAAAATCAGCAAAAAGTGATAAATTCAAATGATAATATATACCAGCTGCGTTGAGAAATATATTGAAAAAACCTGGCATAATATTTCCACTTCTATCGGTCTCTTTGGGGTTGACAGGAAAGAGACGGGTGTGATGTCTGTTTTGGACCACTACAAAAGTAACTTTAGGTAGATACCCATCCTCTATTGAGACACAAGCCTGATGAAAAAAAATTAGTTGGTCTTCAGCACTCCAATGTACTTCAAATTTTACACCCTTGTCTCTTGCACGAATGATTGACTTCATAATAGCCATTTTACCTGTAATATAGAAAACAATTAAAATCAGATGACAAATGTAAAAACAATTAAAATCATAAAAGTCATTTTACCTGTAATAAAGAAAACAATTAAAATCATTTGACCTGTACCTTTTTCACTAAGTTCTCTTTCTTTTCTTGGTTGGAATATGTTCTACATGTCTCTTAACAACACGGACGGTTGGATTGATCCAAATACCCTCATTATGATCATTTCTAATATATGAATCATTTGATATAATATTCTCATCTTGATCATTTCTGGTAAATGATTCAATCTCAACATCAATATCACCTTGATCTCCAGTATTTTCATCAATTACTTTGTTGGAAAAAAGAACTATAGACCATTTCGTACTTTTCGGATCATTGACATAGAACACTTGTCTAGCTTGAGAGGCTAGAATAAAAGACTCATCTTTGTATCCCACCCTATTAAGATCCACTTGCAAAAATCCTGACTTATCCATTCGAATGCCGTTATTATTTTCAACCCACTTGCAACCAAATATAGGAATCTGAAACTTCTCATAATCAAACACCCAAATGCGCTCGATAACACCAAAATACGACAGATTTGCAAATTTGGGGTTTAAGTCCTTCACACTTGATATGTGCATTGCTTCAGCTACCACGGTGACACCACTATTCTGCATAGTACTTTTATCATCTTGTTCTTTGGTATAAAATGTGTATCCATTAATCGCGTATGCGCTATAAGAAAAAACATGGAAACTTGGACCATATGCTAAGCATCTCAACCTTTCTATTATTGAAGCGGGATCTGAATAATACTTTGAATAAATATGATCCTTAAACCAAGGTATAAAACATCGATTGTGCTCTCGTACTATCCAATTTTCATTTCTATTGGGATTTAAACCTCGGAGAACATCCTTGTGAATTTCAACATACGGCTCAACCTCATTCTCATTGTGCAGAACATACAAATGCACTTGATCCTGTTCGACCCTTGATACTGCCACGATTTTATTTCCAATTAGATTTTTTCCTTCTTTCTTTTCGACAAGCTGAGACTTGGGGAGTCCGATTGACTGAACATTAGACAAATATTCAGTACAAAACTCAATCGCTTCTTTAACAATGTATCTTTCAACCATACAACCTTCTGGTCGACTTCGGTTCTTCACGTACCCTTTTAATATTTTCATATAACGTTCAACAGGGTACATCCATCTCATATAAGCTGGTCCACACAATTGTGTCTCTTTCACAAGATGAACAACTAGATGTACCATTATGTCAAAAAATGATGGAGGAAAAAACATTTCAAGCTCACACAAAGTAATAACGATTTCTTTTTGCAACATTGGTAAGATCACAGGATTGATCACCTTACTGCAAATTGACTTGAAGAAAGAACACAACTTAGTTATAGAGCTTCTTACTTTTTCTGGAAGAATAGAACGTATACCTATTGGGAGAAAATGTTCCATTATAACATGGCAATCATGGGTCTTTAAACTCTTTAACTTGAGGTCTTTCATAGACACAAGTCTTCTAATATCTTAAGAGTACCCTTCTGGAACTTTAACTTCACTTAGAAACTTACACAATGTTTTTTTCTCCTTTCTAGATAGAGTATAAGCAGCAGGAGGTAGATATGTTCGTTTTCCTTTCTTCAAGGGTCCTAATTCAGTTCTTATTCCCATCGCTATCAAGTCCTTTCTTGCCTTAAGGCCATCCTTAGACTTTCCTTGTATATTGAGTAACGTGCCAATAACACTTTCAAATACATTTTTTTCAATATGCATAACATCAAGAAAATGTCTCACATACAAGGACTTCCAATACGGAAATTCAAAAAAAACTGACCTCTTCTTCCACCCACTTTTGACAATTGACAAGTGTGTGGGCAAAAGGCTTGCCAAACTGAGTATCCAAATCTTTCACCTTTTCAAAAATTTGACCACCCGTCAATATAGGTGGAGCTCTGCCTTGTTCTGTCTCTCCATTGAACGCCTTTCTCCATCCACGGTAGTGATGATTTGAATTTAAGAATCTCCGATGACCGAGAAAGACATTCTTCTGACCAAACTCCAAGCGCTTCCAATCTGTTGTATCTTCACAAATAGGACACGCACATTGACCTTTTATGCTATACCCTGATAGATTTCCGTATGCTGGAAAATCATTAATTGTGCCAAACAACATCGCCCTCAAGTTGAAACTTTCATTCCTATATCCATCATAAACCTCCACACCGGTCTCCCACAAAATCTTTAAATCTTCGATTAAGGGCTTCAAGTACACGTCTATGTCATTCCCTGGTTGTTTAGGTCCAGAAATCAACATAGACAACATCATGTACTTACGCTTCATACATAGCCATGGAGGTAGGTTATAAATCATAATAATCACAGGCCATGTACTGTGTGAGATACTCTGGATACCGTGTGGGTTCATTCCATCAGTAGATAATGCCAAGCGAAGGTTTCTTGATTCTTCTCCAAATTCAGGATAATCATTATCAATTTTCAACCACTATTGTGAATCTACCGGATGTCGATACTTTCCATCTATAATTCTTTCATCTGCATGCCAGGTCAAGTGTCTTGAATCGGTTTCACTACGAAACATGCGTCTAAATCTCGGAATAACAGGAAAATACCACAAGACTTTTGCTGGAGACAACTTGTTCTTATATCGCGAGACACCGCATTTAGGACACTCATTTAACGATGCATACTCATTTCGAAACAAAACGCAATCGTTTGGACATGCATGTATCTTATCATAGCTCATGCCAATAGAGCACAACATCTTTTTGGTCTCATATGTTCGATTGGGAAGAACATTATCCTCAGGAAGCATATCTGTCAAAAGGGCTAATAACTCTGTGAAACTTTTATCCGACCACCCATTGCCCGCCTTTAAGTTGTACAACTTTAATACCGCAGACAATCTTGAGAATTTAGTGCAACCATCATACAAAGGTTTCTCTGCATCACTTACCAACCTCTCAAACATTTCGGGACAATCCTTAAGATCTCCTTCAAGTGCTTCTGCAATCTCTTCAACTCGATCAAAATCGTATGTATCTGCGCCACTATAGTTTGAGGCATAGGTCGTACTATCCCCCGGTTCAACATTATCGTTACTTTTCTCACCATGCAAATTCCAACATGTATAACTTCGATCAATTCCATGCCTCATTAGATGCGATGTCAACTGAACTGCGTCAACCCGTTTCCCATAACAACAACCCAAGCAAGGACATATAATTCTACTGGGGTCTTCGGTGTGCGCAACGGCAAACTTAACGAATTCTGATACCCCATTCTCGTACTCTCTCGACAATCGATTGGAAGACATCCATGTATTATCCATTACTAATTAGAATAAACAAAAAACAATTTCAGAAGAGTTCAAACACATTCGGACCTAGGTTTCTAATGATACTGGTGTTGACACAAAATCATATGTTCATAGGTCGTATAACCCATTACATCCGCTATCATGGTCACTAAAAACCAACCGTCAATTTCCTATTGCATCCGCTATCATGGTCGAAACAAACGTAGAAGGAGGAAACGCGCAGTAATAAGGTAAAACAGAAATTGGGCAAAGCTAAAACAAAGCAATAACATAAAACAGAAATTGGGAAAAGCGTGTACCTTTGATTGGTAGAAGGAGGAAACGCGCATGTAGATCTAACAGAGGTGGAAGGAAAACGCCTCAGAACCCTAACGTGAAAAAGAACGCTAATAACAGATAGTGAAATAACAAAATGCGCAGTATGTTATAATTTTAATGTTTACTAAAGGGGACATTAGAGGGCGCTTGTGGAAAAAAAGCGCCCTCTAAAGGGGGCCTAAGAGGGCGCTTATGAAAGCGCTCTCTAAGGCTTTCCAGAAGCGCTTTATAAGCTGGAAATGCACGTGGACTTATAACAGCGCTTTATTAAAAGCGCCCTCTAAGGGTAACCTTAGAGGGCACTTCCTAAAAAGCGCCCTCTAAGGGTAACCTTAGAGGGCGCTTTCTAAAAAGCGCCATGTATTGTTGTCCCTCTATCTCCTCCTTAATTTTTCGTTTCACCTTAGAGGGCGCTTGTGGAAACAAAGCGCCCTCTAAAGGGGGCCTAAGAGGGCGCTTATGAAAGCGCTCTCTAAGGCTTTCCAGAAGCGCTTTATAAGCTGGAAATGCACATGGACTTATAACAGCGCTTTATTAAAAGCGCCCTCTAAGGGTAACCTTAGAGGGCGCTTTCTAAAAAGCGCCATGTATTGTTGTCCCTCTATCTCCTCCTTATTTTTTCGCTTCACCTTAGAGGGCGCTTTGTTACAAAAGCGCCCTCTAAAGTGCGCTGTCTATTGCTCCTTATTTTTCGCTTCACTTTCGAGGGCGCTTTTGTAATAAAGCGCCCTCTAAGGTGCGCTGTCTATTCCAGTTTTTGGCGTAGTGCTCCATTTCATAATACTTCTTTGAATTGAATTCTAATCATACTTTGACCATCTTTTGTGAATAAATCCTAATTGGTTAATTTCACTCATTCAATTGTTTTGTGGCTTTGTCCATTCTTGATAAGTTTTCATACATTAGTCATAGGTTTGATTTATCCTAGTTGGTTGATGTTAATCTCACCTTTTGTCCTTAGTGATTGAATTGTAAGACTTCCTTGCTTATTATAGGGTTAACCCCTCACTAGCAAGTTGAAGCTTTTCTCACATGGTGGACTTGTTGTTTGTATAAGGTTGAGTTTTCTCTCGTGGATAACGAAAGACCTTAGGGCTTCTGTTTTAAAATGAATCCACTCATATTTTGGAAATCTTTTAGCCGAACTACGGCGTTTTGATCCTTACCTTCCATGGAAAGGTACGTAGGCAACGGGTTCATCCGTTCAAACACAAAAATAATAACTTGTATATTCTTTTCTCATCCCTTCAATCCATGTTTGCACAATAAATATTTCATAAACAAATAACATTTCGTACAACAAGTGTGAAAAGGGCTCCCTAGGAGTACCTAGGACGTTTTGGATGCCTAACACCTTCCCATTGCGTAATTAACCCCTTACCCAGATCTCTGATCTTTTCATTAGTTTTCTATGTGTAAAACTTCTTAGGCTTTTGTTCGCTTTTTAGCCATTCCTTTGGATAAATAAAAGTGCGGTGGCGACTCGATTCTTTGTATGCTTTGCTTTTGATTTAATCAATAAATCATAAAGTGACGAATACACCGCCACACATTGCCACGTCAATTAATGAGATGATCTGATGGCGCTGGATTTTCCTATTTTTCTTATTTTCTTTTAATTTCAGTTAAATCCTTTTATTTTCAAAAATTCATAAATATTTTATTTGAAGTCACAAAAATATGACACCAATGCCAAAAAATTTCATGAAAAATCTAGTTTCATATTTTGATTTTTAATTATTTTTGTGACTTCATTGAATATTTTTTGTGAATTATTTGGTTTTTAATAGTTTTAATTCATTTTAAAATACTTTCTGATATTTGAAAAATCCAAAAATATTTTCCTAACACCTATGGATCATGATAAGTCAATGAAAAATAGTCTCATCAATTTATTAATTGATTTGAGATTTATTTGAAATTTTAATTCATATTGTGTTATTTTTCATTGTTTTTAATTGTTTTAAATAGTTTCTGATTTCAAAAATTGTTGAGAAAAACTGTCAAAGCTTGTTTGAGCATGTTAGACCTATGAGAATTTAATTGGACTTGTTGAAGTTGAGTTGAATTAAATTTGATGTTTGACCATATTTTGTATATTTTATTTTGCATTTATTTTTTATTCAAAAAATACCAAAAAAATATGTTTGACTTGTTGACTTGCAATCTTCATTTCTCTTCTGTTCGGTATTGGTTGATGATGATTTGGTTCACTTTTGACCAATTGAATTTGATACTTGAATTCTCTTTCCATCCATTTTATCTTCATCCCATTTCTTTTTATTTTGGCCAATGAGTTAATGTCTTATGGTTGGTCTTGACAAATGAGAGGCTTAACCTTCTTTGATCCAAACCAAACTCAACTTGATCCAAGATCATGTGAGTTGTTTTGTGTCCAAGATATGTTGCTTCTTGGTCAAGCAAAAAACCTAAAGTCAATAAAAGGCCTTTCCTCTTTTGTTTTTGGCATGACAAGTTTTTGGAGCTTGACTTACTAGTCATGATTTCTAACTTGTGTTTATTTGCCTATAGTTTTATTGACCGGCCTCAAATAGGTGTGACTACTACATTAGTCCACTTACGATTGCTTAACATAGCGCTACATTGTCTTATGAGAAATTAACATAACCATACTAACTACTAACTTTAATTTGAGCATTTAATTTCTTGCCCCTTTACTTTTAATGCAATTTATTTCTTACTCATTTATTCATATTGCCTTTTCATTTTGCTCACTTGAGCACATATTTTATGTTTATGTCATTTTTCTTTTGCTCATTTGAGCTCATTATTGTATATAAATATATTGTTGTCTTGTGGTTATTTTATCTTTGTTTTGTGTAAACCCAATGCAAAAAAAGGAGAAAGGACTTAGAATTAGGACTTACCTATGCTTAAAGGAGTTCAAGAGCAACTAGGCCTCATGCCTTTAGAATGCTAAACTTGTTGAAGAGCAACTAGGCCTCATGCCTTTAGAATGCTAAATTTTAAAGTTGACATTAAAGGACTTGCTTTCCAAAACTTATTCTTTGTCCATTCCTCTTATTGGGTTGTGAACTTTTTTGATGTTTACTCTTGTGTGATAGGGATCCCATCTTGAGATAGTAAATAGGACCATTGTCATGAGTAGCCAAATTAAGAGAGACAAGCCAAATGGAGATCCTATGAGCTTGAATCCAAATATTGTGTGATTGCTTGATTGTGTTTGCTAAATCCAAAGGAAATGAGCATCTTGAATCATATCTATGATTTCAAGAAAAGGAACTCTAACGGTTTTATCTTATCTCTTATCTTTGTATGCTTTAGGACTAGCCCTTCTCTTCTTCTCCTCACTCTAACCCAAGCCAAACTCTTTTCTTTCAAACTTTGACATTGCTTTCAAACTAGAAACCTAGGCCTTATGCCTTTGACTTTTGAAAATCTTTTCCTTAATACTCATTGTAAATGAATCTTAATCCATCTTTGACTTCATTTTGTAAATAAATTAACTTGTAAATACAACTCACTTCAAGTTGTTTTTGTGGTTCCAATGGCCACCTTTTTTTAAAACCTCTTCTTAAACATTAGTCATAGGTTTGAGTTATCATAGTGGTTGATGTAAATCTCATCTCATCCTTAGTGATTGGATTATAAGCCTTCCATACTTATTATAGGGTTAACCCCTTACTAGTATGTTGAAGCTCTCCTCGCATGGTGGATTGTTGCTTTAGGTTGAGTTTTCTCCCTTTGATAACTGTAAGACCCTAATTTTGACCCCAAGATCCCTCATGGCATCATAACATTTGCATTTTGCATTGCCTCAAGGATCATAAGCATCTTGGCTCCTTACATTTAGGGTGGAATCTCTCTTGTGAGTTATTTGAGATCACAAAGCATGCTTGAATTTTATATTATTACTTTTCTCATTTGATCTACTAACCCAAAGCACAAAAATATGTCACTAACATCTTTTGTTTGCAGCTTGAGCAGTCACAAGGTTCTAGGATATCCTATGTGCATTGATATGGCCAAGAGAAGATGAAAGCATGCATGGAAACGGTTCCCAAAGCTCTCATCCATCAAATATGCCTCCCAATTATCTCAATTCATCATTTTGATCAAATCAAATCAAATCAAAGGGTTTGAGGTTTGTTTCCCAAGGAAACCCTAATCCATCTGTTCATCAACTATGCCTTGCTCATGAAGCAACCTCAACCCATGGTCAAACACAATCAAGGAAAGTTCTTTAATTCATCATTTCATGCATATTTGAACTTATTTGAGTGTCCTCAATCATTAATTCATCAAGATATGAGGGTTGGACTTGAGAAGTTGATCAGTTAATTCATCTGCCTATTTTGAAATGCACTAAGACCTAACTTTTTATGTGTTTGTCAAATGGATATGACCCTAAGATAAAACATGTTCTTAAGGACTCTATGAACAACTTTCATGTTCATCAAAAATTTATTTGAAGCTTGGAAGGTCATCATCCATTCTAAGACATTATAGGTCATTTTGACTGAAACCCTAATTTTGGGTCAACTTCCCAAGGACCTAACTCCTTCATTTTATATGATTTTAAAGTGAGACCAAATGCATTGGAAAGATAAAGATGTCTACTTAAAATTCTATGTTGAGCAAAATTTCAAAGTCTCAAAAGCAATACATGTGATAATGCAAAACATTATAGGTCACTTTGGACCAAATGCATTGAAATGTGAAAAAGTCCAACTTCAAGTGCCCATAACTTCTTCATCAAAAATCCTAATGATGCAAAAATTAAGTCCAAGATGATTTTCTTGAAAATATCTACAATTTTCTTGTTGAAGATTTTGTTATTTGGAGCTTGCATCATTGAGACAGAAGGGCTTGAACTTTGGCCAATTTTAAAAATCTCACATATGCATGTTTTTCACCCCACACTTCAAGTTCATTTTTCATTAATTTCCAAGACCCAAATAGAGTTTTGATCAACATAAAATTTGTTCCTTATGCAATAAGCTTTCCAACCATTACTCATAAGGTTGCATTTCAAGTATGGACATGGCATTTTCGAAAGCATGAACATGTTAGTGCATTTTTTCGAAAATCATTTCAATTGCCATGCATGAGCTAAAACAGTCCAATCTGCACGTCCATTTTGCTTTCATCATGCATTAGCTTCCAATTCCAAGTGGAATTGGGCCCTCCATGCGCCTTTACAGGCCCATGCATGGAGGCCCTTTCCATCCATGCACATGATTTGTTCATGCATTCAGCATTGCTTCAGCTATAAATACAATGCCTTGGCCTCTCATTTTAGCAACCTTAAGACACCCCAATTGCTGCTGAACTGAAATCCTAGCCATCACTAAAGGAACTAATCCATTTCTCTTCAAATTTTTCAGATCTGAATTTTGAGATCATTGATCAATCTTCAGATCTCAAAGTTCCTAAACCTTCTCTTCTTGATCCATAGTGACTAGTGTAAGCAAAAGCATTCAGAGATTGTGACTTAAAGCCTTGCAATTCAAAGGTTTACTTCAACTGTTCATTGCTTCGAATCAGCTTGTATAGTGTTCTATTTTAATTATTGTTGTGTGATCTGAAGTCCTCTGCATAGAGGCAACATTTCTATGCTTCTAATTTTTGAAAATCATGAAGTTCATATGAACACCACAAAATTTCCACTTCTGATTTCTCTCAATATAGAGATCTAGAATGGAATTGAGTGGTACAGGGGTGATGTATATCACCCCAACTCTCGATTGATGCCTGTATCGTGCATTTTGGTTGCCATTTTAATTTCTGCAAATTTGGATGTGGCCGGAAGTTGGCCGGAGAAGATGGTGGCACTGGCCACCGTCTGGTCTCCTGATTCAATCAGGAGTGTCCATCTCTATTTCCAGATTGAATCTCATGCATCCAATGTTATGACTTTTTTTGATGTGCCATGTGACTCGTTTGACTCACGTGCTTGGTAGGCGCGCGCTGTGATCCACATGATGTGCCAGCTCAATTAATGAGCTCAATCCAACGCCTCACGTTTTTTTCCATTTTTAATTTCTGATTTCATTTTTATTTTATTTTTGTTATTCTATTTCATTTCAAAAATTCATATCTTTCTCATTATTGGTCCAAAAATTATGGGACCAATTTCATTCTTCTCCTTTTAATTTCTACTTTCTAAAATTGATTTTTAGTATTTTTTATTTTATCATTTGATATTTTTTAGTAATTTTCTCTTTTATGGTTATCTTTAATTCATTTAAAATACTTTTTGATATTCAAAAAATACAAAAATATTTTTCCAACCTCTTTGGATGATGATAGATCTATGAAAAATATTCTCATCAATTTATAAATTTATTGAGATTTATTTGAGATTTTAGTTCAATTAGGTTATTTTTATGCATTTTTAATTGATTTAAAATAGTTTCTAACTTCTAAAAATGCTATAAAAAATTGTCAAACTTTGTTTGACCTTGTTGAACTTGGGATATTTTATTTGTTTCTTGACTCCGAAAATATTTTATTTGTTTCTTGACTTCTAATTCTCATTTTGCTTCTGTTTTCTATTGCTTGACCTTGATCTTCTCTATCTTTGGTCAATGCGCGTTGATTAATACATACCATTTCCATTAATGCACTTTAGTTCTTCATCTTCTTCTTCTTCTTTTTTCTTTTTGATCAATGAGTTAAAGATTGGTGGTTAGCATTGATACATGGAGGTTTAATCTTTCTTGATTCAAATCTAATTCATCTTGATCATGGATCAAGTGAATGGCTTTGCATTAAGGATAAATTGCTTCCTAAATCATGCAAAGAACCTAAATCAATACAAGATCATTTCTCATCTTCTTTTTGGAATGGCAAGTTGATGGAGTTTGATTCACTAATCAAGACCTCTAACTTGTGTTGTTGCCTACATTATTATTGACCGGCCTTAGATAGTTGTGACTTCTACATAAGTCCAATTACGATTGTTTAACATAGCGCTAAATTTGCCTTATGGCACATTAACTACTAACATTAACCATTAACCATTAACATTTACTTCTTGCTCTTTACATTTATGCAATTTATTATCCTTGTACATATTACTCATTTTCTTTTTTCCTTTGCTCATTTGAGCACATGTTTATGTTAATGCAATTTGCCTTTTGCTCACTTGAGCACATAATTGTGTATATATTATTGTGCTTGTGTTTTGTTTTGATTGTTGTGGACCAAATGCAAAGAAATGGACAAATGGACTTAGTTTCTAGGACTTTCCCTATGCAAATTGGAGTAAAAGGACCTTAATGTTGAAGATGGATTAGAAGGACCAAACCTCTAAACTTATTTTTGTCCATTCTTGATTTACTTCATAGAACTTTTTGATGTGTGTGCTTTTGTGCTAGGGGATCCTATGTGAGCCAAATTGAAGAACCATTGCCATGTCCATCCAAAAGTGAAAGATACAAGAGCCATTGGGGATCTTCTAAGAGCTTGTTTGATTATGTTGATTGCTTGAGCTTACACTTACTTTTGCTTGCATATTCCAAAGGATGGGAGCTACTTGGATCATCAATATGATCTCAAGAGAGGAACTCCATTTGTGGTCTTATTTCTTTCCCTTCATCTCTTGTATGATTAGGACTTTAGCCATTCTTCTTCTTCCCTCCACTCTAACCCAAGCCAAAACTTTTGTGCAAACATTTAACACTTCTTTCCAAACATTAGAAACCTAAGCCTTATGCTTTTTATTTTCAAACTTTCTTTTCATAACACTTATTTTGAATTGAACTTTTAAATCAACTTTGACCATATCTTGTAAATACTTTTCATTGGTAAATACAACTCATTCAAATACTTTTGTGGTTTCAATGGCCACTTTCTTAATCAAAACTTTTTCATAACCTTTAGCTATTAGGTTTGAGTTATCGTTCAGGTAGATGTAATACTAACTTATATCCTTAGTGATGGACAATGTTTCTTCCATGCTTATTATAGGGTTAACCCCTCACTAGCATGTTGAAGCTATCCTCACATGGTGGATTTGTGGTTTTTGGGTTGAGTTTTCTCCCTTGGATAACAAAAGACCTTAAGGCTTTTGGACCAATCAATTCACCAACTCATTTTCGAGATTTTTATCCCGAACTACGAGGTTTTGATCCTAATCTTTTTTAAGATGGTACGTAGGCAATGGGTTTATCCATCCAAACACAAAATGTAAATAACTTGTATATTCCCTTCTCATCTCTTCAATCATGTTTGCACAAACAAATTTTCACAAAATACCCACCTTACAACAAGTATGAAAAGGGCTCCCTAGGAGTACCTAGGATGTTTTGGGTGCTTAAAACCTTCACATTGCATAACCAACCCCCTTTCCCCGATCTCTAACATTTTTACTAGTTTTTGATTCGATAAAACTTTTAGGTTTTTGTTCGCTTTCTAACCATTCCTTTGGATAAATAGAAGTATGGTGGCGACTCGACTTGTATGGTTTACCTTAGATTTAGTCAATATCTCTAATGGTAATGAATATCCCGCTACAGAAAAGTGGCGACTCTGCATGGGAGATTTGCCTAGTGGGTTTTGCCTACTTTTCATATTTTGTTGTATTGTTGTGTATATTATTTTGTGACATATTTTTGTGCTATTTGGGATTACTGTATTGTATGTAATGATTGAATTGCTTGATATAATAACTCCTTGTATGCTTGGTGATCTTTGTGAGATGAGTTCTATACCCGAACTCGAGTGCACATAGGATAGGAGAATGGCATAGTCTTGTTGACTTGTGTGGACTTATTCCTTAGCAAGTTGACTTGCAAGCCCATTCACTTGGTAGAGGTCATGTTGGGATCAATAATGTCACATAAGTAGTTGTGGTTAGACATTACTCTTTCCAATATAGACCTTAGAAGCCAAGAACCTTAGTTTACCAAACCCATCATGGCCTATTCTTAGGATGTAGTGCAAAATTCATTCAAGTGTAAGATTTGACACGATTGTTACGCGATACTACACTCATAAGAGTCTCTCTTGAGAATATTTTTGGAATACGAGTAGTCGTTTATCCGATAATATCCAAAAGATGGAATGATGACTATGGGAACCTCATGTAGAACATGTTTGGCAGGTTTAAACCCTAGTACACTCCCTTTGGGTGGTTCTTAACCGAGACTCCATGATCGTGACTTGCAACAAACCCTTGATTCATGGTTGACCCGTTCTTGTATCCTTAATATCAATGGAACTTGGGTGTTGATAAGGTGTAAACCATAATCCACCAAAATGGATGATTGATATTAAGGATGACATGATCCATCTCATGACCTTTGTTTGGTGTGCTTTGCTTGATCCTTGAGTGTGATTGTTGCATCCATGCATTCATGCACCCATTTGCATCCATATCATCAATAAGAAAATTTTCAAGGAACTTAAGAGGTCTATTTGCAGATTTTCAGACATGGAAAGACAAAGAAGGAATACAAAGAAGTACAATTTCAGACAACCCGACTTGAAAGAGCTAAGGAATTTTACATCCTATTTATTAGATCCCTTGGGTTCCAGGGCTCGTTTTGGGAAGCTTCTATCTATTCTGACTACTCAAGTGGGAGAAGGATTGATGAGTGTAGTGGTGTAGTTTTATAATCCCTTGTACCGTTGCTTCACATTTCTGGATTTTCAGCTTTTGCCCACGCTTGAGGAGTATGCCTACCTTGTCGGTATACCTATTCTAGACCAGTTACCGTTCAGTGGCTTAGAGAGTGTTCCTACTTCTCAAGAGATAGTTGATATGTTGCATATAGATGAATCTCTGGTTGGTGCTCATATGATTACCAAAGGTGGAATTCAAGGTCTCCCTTCTGAGTTCCTCATTACTCAAGCCATTATGTATGGGAAGGCCATGAGTGAGGACGCCTTTGAGGCCATATTTGTACTTCTCATATATGGGCTAGTGTTATTCCCCAACATCAACAAGTTTGTCGATGTGAACGCTATTAGGATTTTCTCTACTCTTAATCCCGTTCCGACTCTGTTGGGTGACACTTACTTTTCTTTGCATATGAGGAATGCAAAGGGTGGTGGTACCATTGTGTGCTGTTTGCCCCTGTTGTAGAAGTGGTTTATTTCGCACTTGCCACAGACGGTCGCCTTCAAGGAGAACAAAGGATGTCTACGGTGGTCCATGAGACTTATGTCTCTCACTAATGATGATATCTTTTGGTACAACCGTGTGTATGATGGTGTGCAGATTATCGACTCTTGTGGAGAATTCTCCAATGTGCCTCTTCTTGGTTCCCCTTAAAGGATAAACCTAATAACATTTTGTTAGAAGGTGCATTCTTTCAAGAGGGTAAAGATCCCCAAAGCTTGAAGGGCAGGATGGTCTGCGCTTGGCGCAAGATCCATAGGAAGGGAAGGAAGGAGCTAGGACCAAAGAACTGTATCGCTTTGGAGCCTTATACCTCTTGGGTTAGGAGGAGAGCTTCCGAGTACCTCATGCCTTATGAGTATCCAAGACCTACACCTTTGGTTATGGCTGGGCCTTCAACCCTCCCTAACCAAGGAGTAGAGGAGTTGAGAGACGAAGATCGTTCGCGTGCTTGGATCCGTGAACGAGAGGAGTTGCTTCAGCAGATCAAGGAGAAGAATGCTTTGATAGAGTTCCTTGAGCACCAGGTCATAGATGATCCTGATGATGCATGGACTTCTCTACTTCCTCAGTCTTCCAAGTTTTGAAAAAGGAAGTATGATCGACTCACCAAAGAGAAGGCGGATATGGAGGCAGCCTACGAGAGGGAGGTGAAAAGGCTTTGTGCAACTTATCTTCCAGTGTCCAGAGCTTTAGATGATTGCTTCTAGGGTTCCATAGGATGTTCATTTCCTTCTCTCTTGTATTGTATTTGGTTACCAAAACTGTACTTCTTTGGTGTAAAAATATTTCCAAATATTATTGATATGATATTTCCATATGTGATAAATGTTTAATAGTTCTAATATTTGCAAATAGGACTCTAAAGTTCCTCTGATATAAAGAAATAAAATCATATGCATTGCATGCATCATGTGCATAAGCAGGTTTTGCTCCAGGTTTCTTGTTCTATGGTCTAACTCTGTGTTCTTCATTTATTTTGAAGACAAGTTGACTAACCGATACTACACCCGAGCCAACGCATCAAGACTAATGGATCATTTGAAACAAGAGAACCGTGAATTCAAGGAGGAAGTAGCCAGATTGACTGCCCTGATGGAGTCATTCATGGCTGCCCAAAGCCAGTCGTCTCCGACACCTTCAACTCCTCCCACAAGACAGTCATCTCTGAGATTGTCTCTTCAACCGTGCCTGCGGCCAGCGCCCACTTTGCACCAACAGTTATGCCAACCGGGTTTCCATGGGGGATGCCTCCCAACTGCATTCCTGAGGGTCTTACACCCACCTTCGCTTCTCTTTCGACATCTAGCCCGGTCCTTGTCGTTCCTCCTCCTGTCGTGCATACTATGCCCAGAGTAGACGACACCATCTACCATTCTGAGTCGTCTGAGGGCCCATATGTCTATGAAAAGATGGATCCTATGAATGATCAATTTCTTGAGCTCCACAAGGATTTGAAAACTCTTCGAGGAAAATACCTTTTCGGCAAGTCTGCTGCTGAACTCTGTTTGGTACCTAATGTTAAAATCCCTGTAAAGTTCAAGGTACCCGACTTTGAAAAGTACAAGGGAAATACTTGCCCTCTTAGCCACCTGGTTATGTACGCCAGAAAGATGTCGACTCAGACCGACAATGATCAACTTCTCATTCACTACTTCCAGGACAGTTTGTCCGGTGCTGCCCTAAGATGGTATATGGGCTTGGACAGCACGAACATCCGGTCCTTCAACGACCTTGGCGAGGCCTTCGTCAAGCAATACAAGTATAACGTGAATATGGCTCCCGATAGGGATTAATTGAGAGCCATGTCCCAGAAAGACAAAGAAACTTTTAAGGAGTACACCCAGAGGTGGCGAGAGTTAGCAGCACAAATTGTGCCCCCGCTAGAGGAGAAAGAAATGACCAAGATCTTTCTAAAGACCTTGAGTTCCTTTTATTACGAACGAATGATTGCCAACGCTCCTTCTGACTTTACCGAGATGGTGAACATGGGTATGTGTCTGGAAGAAGGAGTTAGGGAAGGGCGCCTGACCATAGAAGAAGGCTCTTCTGCCAAAGGGTATGGGACGTTTGGAAAGAAGGAAGATGGCGAGGCACATGCTGTGACCTCCCATGTTAAACCAAGAAGACCCTCAGTGAGGAGGAAGACCGTGCAGCCTGCCGGTAACCAGCATCAGGTGGCTCACACAACACCTGTTTTCAGAGATAATCAGCAACAACAACATCCACAATATCAACAACAACACCTTCGTCAACAGCAGGCCTACCAGCCTCGAAATAATAATTAAGCAAGTACAAGCTATGAGAGGAAGAGGGTCACCTTCGATCCTATTCCGATGACCTATGCCGAATTGTATCCCTCTTTGATAGAGAGGAAATTGAGTACTCCACGAGACCCACCGGCTATACCTACCAACCCTCAGTGGTGGTATAAGCCCGAATTACACTGCGTTTATCATTCCGGTGCTCCCGGACATGACGTGGAAAACTGCTACCCATTGAAGACCAAGGTTCAAGACCTTGTGAGATGTGGTATTCTGTGTTTCGAGGACGTAGGTCCTAATGTGAAGAACAACCCATTGCCCGAGCATGGGAAATCCTCTGTCAACATGGTCCAGGGCTGCCCTGGTAAATACAAAGTCAAATATGTCATTCATATTCGACAATCTCTGGTCGAGATGCATAGATTGTTGTGCGAGTACAGTCATTACGAGCACGACCATGACAGATGCCGAGTTTGCACTGTCAATCAAAGAGGATGTCGCCAAGTCCGCAAAGACGTTCAAGAAATGCTGGTTGAATGAGTCATTGAGATACTTCAGAACAGGAATGTTGATGAAGATGCTGATAAAGTTAATGTAATATCTCTGGTATTTTCGATCCCTGAGCCTGTTATTATCAAGTATGATGGTAGCAAGCAAAAGGCCTCTCCTTCTTTGATCATCAAACCAGCTGGCCCTATACCATACTCCTCTGAGAAAGCAGTCTCCTATCGCTATAATGATGTGGCATTGAAGGATGGGAAGGAGGTGCCCATGCCCTCTACATCTGTTGTTAATATTGCCGACGTCAGCGGCCTGACCCGTAGCGGTCGTGTCTTCTCGGTTCTGCCGAAACCTCAAGCTGATGTTCGAAGGGCCGATGTTGTTGATTATGCTGAACGCCCGGTTGGGACTGTTGTGAATGCTCTGAATCCGGCACTTGTTGCCAAACCTGCCTCTACGTTGAAAACTCATGTCTCTGTTGGCCAGAATGGCAATGCGAAGGAAGACTGTGATGAGATGCTGAGGCTCATCAAAAGGAGTGAATACAATGTTGCAGATCAGCTTCTATAGACGCCATCAAAGATCTTTGTACTATCTTTGTTGATGAACTCAGAATCACACCGAGAAGCTCTGCAGAAGGTGTTGAACGTGGCGTATGTAGATCATGACGTCACAATCGAGCAATTCGACAATATTGTTGCAAACATCACCGCTTCTAACAACTTGAGTTTTTGTGATGCGGATCTCCCCGAGGAGGGAAGAGACCACAACTTGGCATTACACATATCTATGAGCTGCAAAGATGATGCAATGTCCAATGTGCTGGTGGACATTGGGTCATCATTAAATGCGTTTCCAAAGTCCACTCTTGCAAAATTGTCATATCAGGGGCCTCCCATGAGGCAGAGTGGAGTGGTGGTGAAAGCTTTCGATGGGTCCCGTAAAACTGTGATTGGAGAGTTGGAACTCCCAGTCAAGATCGGACTGAGTGATTTCCAGATCACCTTCCAGGTCATGGATATTCACCCATCGTATAGTTGTCTGTTGGGCAGACCATGGATTGACGAGGCAGGCGCCGTGACATCCACCCTACACCAGAAATTGAAGTTTGTCAAAAACAAGAAGCTGGTGGTGGTAGGGGGAGAAAAGGCTCTCCTGGTAGCCATTTGTCTTCCTTTTCTTACATAGATGCTGAGGATGAAGTTGGAACTCCGTTCCAAGCTTTATCTATTGCTGAGCCTACTAAGAAAGGAACTTCTTCATTTGCGTCCTATAAAGATGCTAAGTTGGCCATTGAGCATGGTGCAACTACTAGATTGGGGCAAATGATTAAGCTGGAAGACAACAAATCTCGGGCTGGCATAGGGTATTCTTCTGGCGTCTTCAATAAGCATGGACTGTTCAAGAGTGGTGGATTCATCCACACTGGTCAAGATGAGGAAGTTGCTGCCATTATGGAAGAGGATGCAGAGGAAGATTCTGGCAATATTGTCATCCCTGGAGGGGTCTGCAATAATTGGGTTGCTGTTGATGTTCCAACAGTTATCCATAAGTCAAAGTAATGTTCATTGTGTTTAAAAAACCCTCCTCCCATGCCAAAAGGAGGAGTGATGACATTGTTGGCTCATAAATACAATGATATTTCATTCAATAAATTCATGTTAAATGTTTGCTTTTCCAATTATTTTCCCTTTTCTCTTTTGCATGAAATTGGTGATCACATAAAACCCTAAAAATAAGAATAAAATCAATCTTTTCATCTGCATAATGATTTTCTTTATTTGAATTCTAAAATCTCTTTTATATCCAAAATCATTATGCAGGTTGATCAAACCCATTGAACATAATGATCCAACACCATCTCCCAACTTTGAGTTCCCTGTATTTGAGGCAGAAGAAGATGATGTTGAAGAGATTCCTGACGAGATTACCCGTCTACTTGAACACGAAGAGAAGATCATTCAGCCACGTCTTGAGAATCTGGAAACAGTCAACTTGGAGTCTGAAGATTGTGCGCGAGAAGTAAAGATTGGGGCACTCCTGGAAGAATCTGTTAAGAAGGGGTTGATTGAGTTGCTACGAGAATACGTCGACGTCTTTTCCTGGTCATACGAAGACATGCCTGGTCTGGATACTGATATCGTGCAACATTTCCTGCCTTTGAAGCCTGAGTGCGTGCCTGTGAAGCAGAAACTCAGAAGAACTCATCCTAAAATGGCAGTGAAGATCAAAGAGGAAGTTCAGAAGCAAATTGATGCGGGGTTTCTGGTGACTTCTACATATCCTCAATGGGTGGCCAATATTGTGCATGTGCCTAAGAAAGATAGAAAAGTCTGAATGTGTGTGGACTATAGAGACTTGAATAAAGCTAGTCCAAAAGATGATTTCCCTCTACCACATATTGATATGTTGGTAGATAATACAGCTAAATTCAATGTCTTCTCATTTATGGACGGATATAATCAGATTAAGATGGCACCCGAGGATATGGAGAAGACAACATTCATCACACCTTAGGGAATATTCTGTTATCGAGTGATGCCCTTCGGTTTGAAGAACGCCGGAGCCACGTATCAACGAGCTATGACTACCTTGTTTCATGATATGATGCACAAGGAGATCGAGGTGTATGTTGATGATATGATTGCGAAGTCAAGAACGGAAGTTGAACATGTAGAGCACTTGTTGAAGGTTTTTCAGCGTTTGAGGAAGTATAAACTTCGTCTGAATCCTAACAAGTGTACATTCGGAATTTGTTCCGCCAAGTTATTGGGCTTTATTGTCAGCGAGAGAGGTATTGAGGTTGATCCTGCAAAGGTCAAACCAATACAAGAGATGCCTGCGCCCAAAACTGAGAAGCAAGTCCGAGGTTTTCTTGGCCGCTTGAATTACATCTCCAGATTCATATCCCACATGACTGCCACATGTGCGCCGATATTCAAGCTCCTCTAGAAAGATCAGTCTCATGATTGGACCGAGGATTGCCAAAAAGCTTTCAACAGTATTAAAGAGTATATGTCTGAGTCGCCGATTCTGTCTCCACCTGTGGAAGGGAGACCATTGATTATGTATCTAACAGTTCTTGAAGACTCAATAGGTTGTGTCCTTGGTCAGCAAGACGAATCAGGGAAGAAAGAGTATGCTATATACCACCTGAGTAAGAAGTTCACCGAGTGTGAGTCTCAATACTCGATGCTTGAGAAAACATGTTGTGCTTTGGCTTGGGCTGCTAAGCGCTTACGCTAGTATATGTTGAATCATACGACTTGGTTGATATCCAAAATGGATCCAATCAAGTACATCTTCGAGAAGCCTTATTTAACTGGGAGGATTGCCCATTGGCAGATGTTGTTATCTGAGTATGACATTGAGTATCGAACTCAGAAAGCTATAAAAGGTAGTATCTTGGCTGATCACTTGGCACATCAACTGATTGAGGATTATCAGTCAGTTCAGTATGACTTCCCAGATGAAGAAATTTTGTATTTGAAAATGAAAGATTGCGATGAGCCTACGCTCGATGAAGGGCCAGATCCTGGTTCTAGTTGGAGCATGGTATTTGATGGCGCTGTAAATCAATATGGAATTGGTATTGGGGCAGTGATTATTACTCCTCAGGGCACACATTTTCCTTTTATAGCAAGGTTAACTTTCAAATGCACGAATTATATGGCTGAGTATGAGGCCTGCATTATGGGATTGGAAGAATGTATTGATCTTAGGATCAAACATCTTGATGTTTATGGTGATTCGGCCCTTGTTGTTAATCAAATTAAGGGTGAATGGGAGATGAATCAACCTGGCCTCATCCCACATAGAGATTATGCGAGGAGGATTTCAACGTTCTTTACTGAGGTTGACTTCCATCATATTCCTCGAGATGAGAATCGGATGGCAGATGCTCTTGCTACACTTGCTTCAATGGTTGTGGCTAGACTTTGGAATGAAGTTCCCAATATCACTGTGATGCGCTTGGACAGACCAGCTCATGTATTTGCAGTAGAGGAGGTGCAAGATGATAAGCCATGGTATTATGATATCAAGTGCTTTTTTCAGAGCCAGATTTACCCACTTGGGGCATCTGTGAAAGATAGGAAGACTTTGAGAAGATTATCAGGCAGTTTCTACCTCAATGGCGATGTGCTTTACAATAGGAATTTGGACATGGTTCTACTCAGATGCGTGGATAAACACGAAGCATACCTGTTAATGACTGAGGTCCATGAGGGTTCATTTGGTACTCATTCCAATGGACATGCCATGGCAAGAAATATGCTGAAAGCAGGCTACTATTGGCTGACAATGGAGTCTGACTGCTGCAAATATGTGAAGAAATGGCATAAGTGTCAGATCTATGCGGATAAGATTAATATTCCCCTGACACTTCTGAATGTGATTTCATCACCATGGCCTTTCTCCATGTGGGGAATTGACATGATTGGCATGATAGAGCCGAAAGCATCGAACGGTCATAGATTTATTCTCGTAGCAATTGATTACTTCACCAAGTGGGTCGAAGCGACGTCATATGCAAATGTGACCAGGCAGGTGGTTGTGAAGTTTATCAAGAATAAACTCATATGCCGATATGGTGTGTCGGATAAGATCATTACTGACAATGGATCTAACTTGAACAACAAAATGATGAAAGAGCTGTGTAGCGAGTTCAAGATAGCACATCATAATTCTTCTCCTTACAGACCCAAGATGAATGGGGCTGTTGAAGCTGCTAATAAGAATATCAAGAAGATTGTCCAGAAGATGGTTGTTACGTACAAAGATTGGCATGAGATGCTGCCATTCGCCTTGCATGGATATCGTACATCTGTCCGCACTTCAACAGGGGCAACCCCTTTCTCTCTTGTTTACAGCATGGAAGATGTGCTCCCAGTAGAGGTGGAGATCCCATCAATGAGAGTCTTGATGGAAGCCAAGTTGACTGATGCTGAATGGGTTCAGAGTCGTTATGACCAACTGAATTTGATAGAAGAGAAGAGATTGACCGCCATGTGCCATGGTCAATTATATCAGCAAAGGATGAAGAAAGCCTTTTATAAGAAGGTCAAGCCTCGTGTGTTCCGAGAAGGTGACCTCGTGCTCAAGAAAGTCTTGTCTTTCGCACCCGATTCCAGGGGCAAGTGGACTCCAAACTATGAAGGTCCATATGTTGTTAAGAGAGCCTTTTCATGCGGTGCTTTGATACTTACAACTATGGATGGGGAGGATTTCACTCGTCCTGTGAATTCAGATGCAGTCAAGAAATACTTCGCCTAAAATAAAAACAGAATAGCTCGCTAAGTTGAAAACCCGAAAGGGCGGCTTAGGCAAAAATGAGCGTCTCGGTGGATTGAAAACCCGAAAGGGCGATCCAGGAAAAAATTAGAGACACAAAAAATGAATATGTATCCCGCTAGATTGAGCAACTCACCCTGGGGAAATCTAGGCAAAAATTAAGGATTTGGCAAGTAACTGCATCCTGACAAGACTTTGTTCTACCAACTGTCATATGTCAGAGATCCTCGCTCAGTCATCGTCAACAGAAGCTTCAAATACATCGGATTCAGAGTTGGTGGAGAAATGGTCATTATGTTCAATGTAGCCCTTTTCCAATATATATCACCAATTTCAAATTTGTAAAGATCTATGGAGTCTTGCCATTTGAAGACTACCATCCCATCAAATAAATTTGAGCCTTTATCCAATTCTTTGCACTCTTATTTGTTCCTATTCAACAAATGTTTTGCCTGTTTTAATTGAGAAATATCATTGTTTTAAATAAATAAATTCTTCATAATTTGTTTTTAAACAAAGTGAACATTAACAATGACAAAAGGATACTTGGGATATCTTTAGTGCTCTCCCAAACATGGTATGAGCGTAACAGGGTAAGACATTTGTTCATATTCCCGGCATGATTGTATCGCCTTCGTTCAGAGCATGTTTTTGGTTTCCTCCCGAGCAGAGTGGTTGATGAAGATGTTTATCCTTCCTTCCTGCAGCGGAGTAATGTCACTTCCTCCTCGGCAGACGTGATCTCTTTGGTAGTACAGTATGTGGTGGTGACTTTGGAACTTCTGATTGGTGTTTGTTCCCCACAGAGTCCACTTTCCACTCTGATAATTTCCCCAGTAAGTTGCTTCTACGGCGGATTTTTATCTGTGTGATGATCCTGTCCCCAACTGGAGGGGCTGATGCTCATTTCCCTGCAGGGATCTTTGATTCCTGGTATCTTTTGCCCCCATCAGATTGGATATTCTCGAGTGGGCCTGGTTTTCTCTCCTGAGATGTAGTACCAGATGTTTGTTCATTGATCGTTGGACCTGTTTGTGTTAGATATGTCTGTTTTGTCAAGCATTAATCGTACATAAACCATGCATATATGCATAATTTTAACATTCAAGTATTCATGTTGCATTATTTGCCATAAATACCTATGTTTGTTGTCCCCTGCCAGGCGGTGATACATGTTTCACCAAGCAGATGTTTGTGTCTCATCTCCCCATGTAGAGTCTGCCCCCATAAGTAGAAAATGTTTATCCTTTCTTCCATATTCCCCACTGAGTTATGTCCTCGTGAATGATTGTTGTTTCTGTTTCCTTCCAACACATATATTGGGATAGAGTTCCCCCTGAGTTATATTCTCATACGGATGAGTTTTGTTTCATCGTGCCTCTCTAGTTTGTTCCTAGATTGGCTTCCTGAGATTTCCCTGCGCTTCCCCGTGGTTTAAATGAATGATTGCTAAGTAACCAGTAATTTTTCATCTTTTCCCCGGCGGAGTCTGTGGCCTTCTACCCTCATACCGGTAGTTATAAGTCCTATTTCTGTGGTTCTCTACCCTTATACCGGTAGTTGAAATCCCCATTTTATCCCCTTTGCAGAGTTAACCTTATTTTGTTCATCCTAACCGATGATGGTTACTCTTCCGTGGTTTTCTACCCAGTATGGGTAGATGTAATCCCCTCTTCGACGGTTATCTTTATCAAATATTCTTTATTTGATATTCCTTCACCTCTTGAGTATGTCTCCCAGTAACCGGTGATATATCTTTTGGATCATTGCCTTTGTCAATGTGTCCCCAGCGAGTCATCTTTCATTTACCCTTGGTTGGTAATGTTTGTTGCTCCATTTGATCGATCATCATTTTATACCTAGTATTCGGTATCCCGATGCCCTTTCCTTTTGGTCGATTTATCCTTCATTAACCTAGTAATCGGTTGTGGATAATCTTCCATGCGAGTATGTTATCTACGTTCCGACGGTAATCAATAATATATCTCATGCGCTCTTCAGTCGAAGTCTTTTGGTCTTCCCCAGTCGAGTAAGATTCTTATCCACTTTTGCGGAGTCGAATGCCCATCCTGTAATCGAGTTTGCTTTTTAGCCCTCTTTTGGATGATGAGTGTCTTGGAAATATTCCCCAATTCACGCTTGGTCGGTCACCTATTATATGCCCAATAACCGGTATCCCTGGTGTTCCTTCCCTTCTGCTCCCTATTATGACTTTCGTCCCTTGTGGAGTCAGATTTCCCTGAGTCAAAATATACCTTTTTAGGTCTTCCTCAAACGATCTCAGATGTTTGATATCTCTCACCCTCATATCGGTCTTAGATATTCATTCTCCCTGAGCATTGTGTTCTCTCACCCTTATACCGGTGTTTCGATCACATGTCTCCTTGAGTTTATTACCCAGTAACTGGTAATACCTCATCCTGTTTTTTCCTCAGATGAGTCCTGTTTGGACATTTCTCAATGAAGTTCCTCAGTGGATTTCTCCCCATATGAGTCCGGATTTTCATCCGAAGTATCCTTTGTGGATAGTTTTGCTGTATTGGCATATTCCCCAATACATACACCTTTGAGTCAACTCGAGTCCTTCCATTGATTTATTTTCATGGAATTCCTCTTGTGTCTCTCAGCAAGTTTAAGTCGTGACCTGCTCACGCAATTTTTTTCCTTTCTTATTCCCATTAGAGTCCCCAGAATCTCTGCCCCATTGAGTATATTACTTGTAACACCCTTCTAAAATACCCCAAATATTAATTAAAACAACAAAATATAAATAAAAGTAAATATGCAATTAAGGGTGTCACACTTGACACTTCACACCGTTTTCCAAAATATCCTGTCATGCTCATTTATTTAATCAAAATAAAACATTTGCATAATTCGCAGCGGATAAAGTCTAACAACAATACAAAACATGTAACACATTACATGTAAACTTGTTCAACAATCATCAATGAAAAACAAGTAAAACATCCCGTCCCGATGTTACATCTACCAGAGCATGACCCACTAAGGAACTACACTAGACTCCAAGGACTAGCTTCTACTCAATCACTGCTCGTTACCTGAAACATAGTTGTAAGGGTGAGTTCCTCAATCGATATAATAAGCATTATAAGATATCATGTAATGCTAAGTAAATTAACACATCTTATCACCCTAATCAGATCACACATTCAGCAACAGCAACATCAACTCAATATCATAGTCATACTCAACATAAACACACAACACACGTATAATATTGGAATACATCCATTCATATTATACGCCATACATACATTATGCAATAAGACTCCATGCATGCGGTACCGACAATTCGTGAACATATAGTTCAACCTCACCGATCAAATCCAGATACGGCTACCAAGCTCACTAGTCCCACTCATTTGAGACCTAGTGACTCACTCACTAATTCCTCACCATGGGAATTAGCTACCACCCCAAGGGCTATGATATGCACGCTAATCACCTAGCATGCAAACATCAACAACAATCCACAATACTCACTCACTAATTCCTCACCATGGGAATTAGCTACCACCATAAAGGCCATAATATGCACGCCAAATCACCTAGCGTGCAAACATCAGCAACAATCCAAAATAGACATATGCTCACACTCTAAGCCATAAAATAGTCCATTCCACAATTTCATACATAATACATACATTCACAGCATTATGCATATCATCATACATCATCAGCATATTATCACAAAATCATATCATGTCATGCCAATTAATAATCACAGTATTAGCACACTCTACTAATACCTACACTGCTCAAAACAACGGGAAATGATCCCTACTATATCATACATCAGCTAAATTACATCACCCAGCTGCAACGACCAAAACTGCACAACAACGACTCAGAAAAATCACAATTCTGCCCATACGCGTATTGCCTAGTCCCATACGCGTATGGCCCATTTCTCAGCCAATCCCATACGCGTATCACCTGTCTCATACGCGTATGCTACGCGTACCACTTCCCCATACGCGTACCAACAGAGACCAAACCACGTTCAAAACATCATCTTCCTCATCCATACGCGTATTGCCTAGTGCCATACGCGTACCAGACCATATCATACGCGTATCACCTAGTGCCATACGCGTATGACCAGAAACCAGATTTCCAGATCTGCTATGGTTTTCTCTGCTACGAGATTCTCAGATCCAACCTTCCACATTCCAATTTTTACACAACATTCATTCATATTGTCTAACACAGATCATACACTTTCAATCTCACAATTTCTAACCTTATTACCTCTAATTCCTACGAATTTCCTTCAATTATAATCCAAATTTCGTTCATCCAATATTTCACAAATTTCAGCATACATCATTCTAATTAGAGTCAAATCAATGGTTTATCACTACCCATTACATGTTAACCCATAATACCCATCAAACGACGATAAACCCCCCTTACCTGAGTTAATCCGGCAATCCTTTAGCTTCGAGCTCTTCCTCTCTTCAACCCTTGTTCTCTGGCTCTTTTTCCACTTTTCTGTCTCTTTTTCCTTTTCACGTGAAAAATAACCCTTTTTACCAAATGGGACCTTTTTAATTCCAACTTTTATTCCAATAATAATAATAATAATAATCCAATAATAATAATCCAATTATTTAATTAAATTAATAAATATACTATTAATTTA
Source organism: Lathyrus oleraceus (assembly GCF_024323335.1). Lineage (NCBI taxonomy): Eukaryota > Viridiplantae > Streptophyta > Magnoliopsida > Fabales > Fabaceae > Lathyrus > Lathyrus oleraceus. Next base: position 146,716,528 of record NC_066579.1, read on the forward strand.
AATTAAATAATTATCCTTATTTCATCGGGGTGTTACAACTCTCCCCCACTAAAAGAGTTTTCGTCCTCGAAAACATACCTCAAGCGAATAACTCCGGATAAGACTCCTTCATCTGACTCTCAAGTTCCCAAGTCACATTGCCACCTGCTGGTCCTCCCCAAGCTACCTTTACCAAAACAATCTCTCTACCCCGCAACCGCTTCAACTCTCGATCCTCGATCCTCATAGGTGATGTTTCAATAGTCAGGTTATCTCTCACCTGTACATCATCTACTTGGACCACATGCGACGGATCATGAATGTACCTCCTCAACTGAGACACATGAAAAACCTCATGCAAATTCGCAAGCGACGGCGGTAAAGCGATACGATAGGCTACCTCCCCTATCCTCTCCAAAATCTGATAAGGACCAATAAATCGAGGTGTCAACTTCTTCGACTTCAAAGCTCGACCAACCCCAGTTATCGGAGTAACACGAAGAAACACATGATCTCCCTCTTGAAACTCAAGTGACTTCCTTCTCTTGTCGTGATAACTCTTCTGACGACTTTGAGCAATCCTCATCTTCTCCTGAATCATCTTAATCTTTTTCGTAGTTTGTTGAACAATCTCTGGTCCAACCACAGTACTCTCACCGGACTCATACCAACATAAAGGTGTCCGACATCTCCTACCATACAAAGCTTCAAACGGTGCCATACCAATGCTCGAATGAAAACTATTGTTGTAGGTAAACTCAATCAAAGGTAAATAACAATCCCAAGCACCTCCTTTTTCCAAAACACAAGCCCTCAAAAGATCCTCTAGTGACTGAATCGTCCTCTCAGTCTGACCATCAGTCTGCGGATGATATGCAGAACTCAATCTCAGCTTAGTTCCCAAAGCCCTCTGCAAACCTTCCCAGAACTTCGATGTAAATCTAGGATCTCTGTCCGAAACAATACTCGATGGAATACCGTGCAAACTTACAATTTTCTCAATATACAACTCAGCTAATCTCTCTAACGGATAATCCATTCTGATCGGAATGAAATGAGCCGATTTTGTCAATCTGTCAACAATCACCCAAATAGCTTCAAAATTCTTAATTGTCCTCGGTAAACCAGAAACAAAATCCATACTGATACTATCCCACTTCCACTCTGGAATAGCCAACGGTTGCATTAGCCCAGACGGCTTCTGATGCTCAATCTTTGACTTCTGACAAGTCAAACAAGAATAAACAAAACTCGCAATTTCTCTTTTCATTCCCGGCCACCAAAATAGCTTTTTCAAATCATGATACATCTTCGTAGCCCCAGGATGAATACTCAAGCCACTACGATGTCCTTCCTCAAGAATACTCTTCTTAAGTTCGGTAACATCCGGAATACACACCCGATTACCAAATTTCAAAACACCATTCTCATCAACTCTGAATTCACCACCTTGACCTTGATTCACTAGAGTCAACTTATCAACCAAAAGCACATCGGATTTCTGACCCTCTCTAATCTCATCCAGAATACCACTCGTTAACTTCAACATTCCCAATTTAACACTATTGTGAGTACTCTCACACACCAAACTCAAGTCTCTAAACTGCTCAATCAAATCCAATTCCTTAACCATTAACATAGACATATGCAATGATTTCCGACTCAATGCATCAGCCACCACGTTTGCTTTACCCGGATGGTAGTTCAAACCAAAGTCATAATCCTTCAGAAACTCTAACCATCTCCTCTGTCTCATATTCAGCTCTTTCTGATCAAACAAATACTTTAAACTTTTATGGTCACTGAAAACCTCAAATCTTGACCCGTACAAGTAATGCCTCCATAACTTCAGAACGAATACCACAACTGCCAACTCTAAATCGTGTGTCGGATAGTTCCTCTCATGAACCTTCAATTGTCTCGAAGCATAAGCTACAACCTGCTTATTCTGCATAAAAACACCACCCAAACCCAACAATGAAGCATCACAGTAAACCTCAAATGGTTCCGACGGACTTGGTAATATCAGAATAGGAGCAGTAGTTAACCTTCTCTTTAACTCTTGGAAACCTTCTTCACATTTTGAGTCCCAAACAAACGCTTGCCCCTTTCTAGTCAACATCGTCAACGGTAACGCCAACTTAGAAAATCCCTCAATGAATTTCCTATAATAACCTGCAAGTCCAAGAAAACTCCTTATCTCAGAAACTGACTTCGGAGCTTCCCACTTAGATACCGCTTCTATCTTAGAAGGATCAACAGCAACACCACCTCTTGAAACCACATGACCAAGAAAACTAACCTCTTCTAACCAAAATTCAAACTTGGACAGCTTAGCAAATAACTTCTTTTCTCGTAGAACTCCTAAAACCACTCTCAAATGCTCAGCATGCTCTTCTTCAGATTTCGAATACACCAAAATATCGTCAATAAACACCACAACAAACTTGTCTAGGTACGGATGGAAAATCCTATTCATATACTCCATAAATACCCCAGGCGCATTAGTCACACCAAAAGGCATTACAGAATACTCATAATGTCCATACCTTGTTCTGAAAGCAGTCTTCTGAATATCCTCAGTTTTCACACGTATCTGATGATACCCCAATCTCAAATCTATTTTGCTGAACGCACTCGCCCCAACAAACTGATCCATCAAATCATCAATCCTCGGCAAAGGATACTGATTCTTGATCGTCACTTTATTCAGTTGCCTGTAGTCTACACACAACCTCATAGTACCTTCTTTCTTCTTAACCAATAACACTGGTGCACCCCACGGTGACACACTCGGACGAATAAATTTCTTATTCAACAGATCTTCCAGCTGACTCTTCAATTCAGTTAACTCAACAGCAGACATACGGTACGGAGCCATCGATATCGGCCTAGTACCAGGCACTAAATCAATCGAGAACTCAACTTCACGCTCTGGCGGTAATTCATTCACTTCTTCAGGAAACACATCAGGAAAATCACACACCACGGCTTGATCGCAAATCACCAGTTTATCTTCAGCCTCCAAAGTCGCTAACAGCATAAACAACTCTGCCCCATCTGCTACTGCCTCATTCACCTGCCTTGCTGATAGAAACAAACTCTTTCCTTCCTCAATCTCAGGAAAAATCACAGTCTTATCAAAACAGTTGATATACACTCGGTTAAACACCAACCAGTTCATACCCAGGATAACATCAATCTGCACTAGTGGAAGACACACTAGGTCCATCCCAAAGTCTCTACCAAAAATACTCAAAGGACAATTTAAACAAACTGAAGTAGTAGTCACTGAACCCTTCGCAGGAGTATCAATCACCATACTTCCATGCATCTCAGATATCTCTAATCTAAGTTTCACAGCACAATCCAAAGATATAAAGGAATGAGTCGCACCTGTGTCAATAATAGCTACAAGAGGAAAGCCATTAATATAACACGTACCTCGGATCAAACGATCATCTGCAGAAGTCTCAGAACCCGATAAAGCAAAGACCTTGCCCCCCGACTGGTTCTCTCTCTTCGGCTTAGGACACTGTGGACTGATATGACCCACCTCTCCACAGTTGAAACAAGTCACAGTCTTCAACCGGCACTCTGCAGCCAAGTGACCACCTTTGCCACACTTGAAACACTTCTTCTCAGTACTGGTACACTCATGGATACGATGTCCAGCCTAACCACATCTGTAACACTTAGCAGGGGCACTGGAGTCTCCCCCACTAGGTCTCTTCATCCCACACTGTCTCTGGAAACCTTTGCCAGCTGCATACGGTTTCCCACGATCATTCTGATTCTTGCCTTTCTTATCAACCCTCTGCTGATAGCTCTCTGCTCTAGCCTTGGTATCCTGTTCAAAAATCCTGCAACAGTCAACCAAGTCAGAAAACACTCTGATCCGCTGATACCCAATAGCCTGCTTGATCTCGGGACGTAACCCATTCTCAAACTTCACACATTTCGAAAATTCCCCAGTAGCCTCATCATAGGGAGTGTAATACTTCGACAGCTCTGTGAACTTAGCAGCATACTCAGTAACAGACCGGTTGCCCTGCTTCAATTCTAAGAACTCTATCTCTTTCTTTCCTCTGACATCCTCTGGAAAGTACTTCCTCAGGAATCTCTCTCTGAACACCGCCCAAGTGATCTCAGCATTCCCAGCTGCTTCCAACTCAGTGCGGGTAGCAACCCACCAATCATCTGCTTCCTCCGACAGCATATGCGTACCGAACCTGACCTTCTGATTATCGGCACACTCAGTCACTCGGAAGATCCTCTCGATCTCCTTCAACCACTTCTGAGCACCATCTGGATTGTATGCTCCCTTGAACATTGGAGGATTATTCTTCTGGAACTCACTCAGTTGACGAGCAACTCCCAGTCCCACAACATTCGGATTCCCTCCAAGTACTCCAGCTAGCATACCCAGAGCCTCAGCAATCGCAGCATCGTCTCTACCTCTTCCAGCCATCTCTATTCTGAAAACCCAACAAGCTAAAACAATAAGTACTGATAGGGTTACACAACACCTATCACGTATAGGGAAACAAAATAATTACGACTCGACTCGACCGACTATCCTCTGATACCACTAATGTAACACCCTTCTAAAATACCCAAAATATTAATTAAAACAACAAAATATAAATCAAAGTAAATATGCAATTAAGGGTGTCACACTTGACACTTCACACCGTTTTCCAAAATATCCTGTCATGCTCATTTATTTAATCAAAATAAAACATTTGCATAATTCGCAGCGGATAAAGTCTAACAACAATACAAAACATGTAACACATTACATGTAAACTTGTTCAACAATCATCAATGAAAAACAAGTAAAACATCCCGTCCCGATGTTACATCTACCAGAGCATGACCCACTAAGGAACTACACTAGACTCCAAGGACTAGCTTCTACTCAATCACTGCTCGTTAACTGAAACATAGTTGTAAGGGTGAGTTCCTCAATCGATATAATAAGCATTATAAGATATCATGTAATGCTAAGTAAATTAACACATCTTATCACCCTAATCAGATCACACATTCAGCAACAGCAACATCAACTCAATATCATAGTCATACTCAACATAAATACACAACACACGTATAATATTGGAATACATCCATTCATATTATACGCCATACATACATTATGCAATAAGACTCCATGCATGCGGTACCGACTATTCGTGAACATATAGTTCAACCTCACCGATCAAATCCAGATACGGCTACCAAGCTCACTAGTCCCACTCATTTGAGACCTAGTGACTCACTCACTAATTCCTCACCATGGGAATTAGCTACCACCCCAAGGGCTATGATATGCACGCTAATCACCTAGCATGCAAACATCAACAACAATCCACAATACTCACTCACTAATTCCTCACCATGGGAATTAGCTACCACCATAAAGGCCATAATATGCACGCCAAATCACCTAGCATGCAAACATCAGCAACAATCCAAAATAGACATATGCTCACACTCTAAGCCATAAAACAGTCCATTCCACAATTTCATACATAATACTTACATTCACAGCATTATGCATATCATCATACATCATCAGCATATTATCACAAAATCATATCATGTCATGCCAATTAATAATCACAGTATTAGCACACTCTACTAATACCTACACTGCTCAAAACAACGGGAAATGATCCCTACTATATCATACATCAGCTAAATTACATCACCCAGCTGCAACGACCAAAACTGCACAACAACGACTCAGAAAAATCACAATTCTGCCCATACGCGTATTGCCTAGTCCCATACGCGTATGGCCCATTTCTCAGCCAATCCCATACGCGTATCACCTGTCTCATACGCGTATGCTACGCGTACCACTTCCCGATACGCGTACCAACAGAGACCAAACCACGTTCAAAACATCATCTTCCTCATCCATACGCGTATTGCCTAGTGCCATACGCGTACCAGACCATCTCATACGCGTATCACCTAGTGCCATACGCGTATGACCAGAAACCAGATTTCCAGATCTGCTATGGTTTTCTCTGCTACGAGATTCTCAGATCCAACCTTCCACATTCCAATTTTTACACAACATTCATTCATATTGTCTAACACAGATCATACACTTTCAATCTCACAATTTCTAACCTTATTACCTCTAATTCCTACGAATTTCCTTCAATTATAATCCAAATTTCGTTCATCCAATATTTCACAAATTTCAGCATACATCATTCTAATTAGAGTCAAATCAATGGTTTATCACTACCCATTACATGTTAACCCATAATACCCATCAAACGACGATAAACCCCCCTTACCTGAGTTAATCCGGCAATCCTTTAGCTTCGAGCTCTTCCTCTCTTCAACCCTTGTTCTCTGGCTCTTTTTCCACTTTTTTGTCTCTTTTTCCTTTTCACGTGAAAAATAACCCTTTTTACCAAATGGGACCTTTTTAATTCCAACTTTTATTCCAATAATAATAATAATAATAATCCAATAATAATAATCCAATTATTTAATTAAATTAATAAATATACTATTAATTTAAATTAAATAATTATCCTTATTTCATCGGGGTGTTACATTACTCATATGGATTGTCAGTTCCTACTGATTCTTTTCTCTTTGTGGACACATATCTCGACAGAGTATTACCTTTTGCATACATGCATTTGCATCATGAGGTCTCTTAGGGACCAAAATTCGTCTCATTGTTATTATTTAAGCCCATTCTACCTTGTCGAGACGAAGATTTTAATCTTCACTTCTCCGGCTAGAATGACCTTAAATAGGGGCATCTGTAAGACCCCAATTTTGACCCCAAGATCCCTCATGGCATCATAACATTTGCATTTTGCTTGCCTCAAGGATCATAAGCATCTTGGCTCCTTACATTTAGGGTGGGATCTCTCTTGTGAGTGATTTGAGATCACCAAGCATGCTTGAATTGTATATTATTTCTTTTCTCATTTGATCTACTAACCCAAAGAAAAAAAATATGTCACTAACATCTTTTGTTTGCAGCTTGAGCAGTCACCAGGTTCTATGAGATCCTATGTGCATTGATATGGCCGAGAGAAGATGAAAGCATGCATGGAAATGGTTTATAAAGATCTCATCCATCAAATATGCCTCCTAACTATCTCAATTCATCATTTTGATCAAAGCAAATCAAAGGGTTTGAGGTTTGTTTCCCAAGGAAACCCTAATCCATATGTTCATCAACTGTGCCTTGCTCATGAAGCAACCTCAACCCATGGTCAAACACAATCAAGGGAAGTTATTTAATTCATCATTTCATTCATATTTGAACTTATTTGAGTGTCCTCAATCATCAATTCATCAAGATATGAGGGTTGGACTTGAGAAGTTGATAAGTCAATTCATCTGGCTATTTTGAAATGCACTAAGACCTAACCATTTATGTGTTTGTCAAATGGAGATGACCCCAAGAGAAAATATGTTCTTAAGGACTATATAAACAACTTTAATGTTCATAAAAAATTGATTTGAAGCATGGAAGGTCATCATCCATTCCAAGACATTATAGGTCATTTTGATTTAAACTCTAATTTTGGGTCAACTTCCCAAGGACATAACTCCTTCATTTTTTATGATTTTGAAGTGAGACCAAATTAATTGGAAATATTAAGATGCCTACTTGAAATTCTATGTTTAGAAAAATTTCAAAATCTCAAAATAAATACATGTGATAATGCAAAACATTATAGGTCACTTTGGACCAAATGCATTGAAATGTGAAAAAGTCCAACTTTAAGTGCCCATAACTTCTTCATAAAAAATCCAAATAATGCAAAATTTGGGTCCAAATTAAGTTCCTTGAAAATATCTACAACGTTCATGTTGAAGATTTTGTTATTTGGAGCTTGCATCAATGAGACAGAAGGGCTTGAACTTTGGCCAATTTTAAAAATCTCACATATGCATGTTTTGCACCCCACACTTCAAGTTCAATTTTCATTGATTTCCAAGACCCAAATAGAGTTTTGATCAACATAAAATTTGTTCCTTATGCACTAAGCTTTCCAACCATTACTCATAAGGTTGCATTTCAAGTATGGACATTGCATTTTCGAAAGCTTGAACATGTTAGTGCATTTTTTGGAAAATCATTTCAATTGCCATGCATGAGCTAAAACAGTCCAATCTGTACATCCATTTTGCTTTCATCATGCATTAGCTTCCAATTCCAAGTGGAATTGGGCCCTCCATGCATCTGTACAGGCCCATGCATGGAGGCCCTTTCCATCCATGCACATGATTTGTTCATGCATTCAGCATTGCTTCAGCTATAAATACAATGCCTTGGCCTCTCATTTTAGCAACCTTTAGGTGCCCCAATTGCTGTTGAACTGAAATCCTAGCCATCACTAAAGGAACTAATCCATTTCTCTTCAAATTTTTCAGATCTGAATTTTGATTTCATTGATCAATCCTCGGATCTCAAAGTTCCTAAACCTTCTCTTCTTGATCCATAGTGACTACTGTAAGCAAAAGCATCCAGAGATTGTGACTCAAAGCCTTGCAATTCAAAGGTTTACTTCAATTGTTAATTTCTTCGAATCAGCTTGTATAGTGTTCTATTTTTATTGTTGTTGTGGGATCTGAAGTCCTCTGTATAGAGGCAACATTGTTATGCTTCTAATTTTTGAAAATTATGAAGTTCATATGAACACCACAGAATTTCCACTTCTGATTTCTCTCAATATAAAGATCTAGAGTGGAATTGAGTTGTACAGGGGTGATGTACATCACCCCAGCTCTCGATTGATGCCTGGATCGTGCATTTTAGTTGCCATTTTAATTTCTGCAAATTTGGATGTGGCCGGAAGTTGGCCGGAGAAGACCGTGGCGCTGGCCACCGTCTGGTCTCCAGATTCATTCAGGAGCGGTCCATCTCCATTTCCAGATTGAATCTCATGCATCCAATGTTATGACTTTTTTTGATGTTCCATGTGACTCGTTTGACTCACGTGTTTGGTAGGCGCGCGCTGTAATCCACATGATGTGCCAGCTCAATTAATGAGCTCAATCCAATGCCTCACGTTTTTTTGCATTTTTAATTTCTGATTTTATTTTTATTTTATTTCTTTTATTCTATTTCATTTCAAAAATTCATATCTCTCTCATTATTGGTCCAAAAATTATGGGACCAATTTCATTCTTCTCCTTTTAATTTCTCCTTTCTAAAAATGATTTTTAATATTTTTTATTTTATCATTTGATATTTTTTAGTAATTTTCTCTTTTCTGGTTATTTTTAATTTATTTAAAATAGTTTTTGATATTCAAAAAATACAAAAATATTTTTCCAACCTCTTTGAATGATGATAGATCTATGAAAAATATTCTCATCAATTTATAAATTGATTTGAGATTTAGTTGAGATTTTAGTTCAATTAGGTTATTTTTATGCATTTTTAATTGATTTAAAATAGTTTCTGACTTCTAAAAATGCTGAAATTTTTTGTCAAACTTTGTTTGACCTTATTGAACTTGGGATAATTCACTTGGACTTTTCAAAGTTGATTTGAAGTGAGTTTGAAGTTTGACCTTTCTTTATTATTTTATTTCAAGTTTTATTTTGATAATTAAAAAATGCCGAAAATATTTTATTTGTTTCTTGACTTCTAATTCTCATTTTGCTTCTGTTTTCTATTGCTTGACCTTGATCTTCTCTATCTTTGGTCAATGCGCGTTGATTAATACATACCATTTCCATTAATGCACTTTAGTTCTTCATCTTCTTCTTCTTCTTTTTTCTTTTTGATCAATGAGTTAAAGATTGGTGGTTAGCATTGATACATGGAGGTTTAATCTTTCTTGATTCAAATCTAATTCATCTTGATCATGGATCAAGTGAATGGCTTTGCATTAAGGATAGATTGCTTCCTAAATCATGCAAAGAACCTAAATCAATAAAAGATCATTTCTCATCTTCTTTTTGGCATGGCAAGTTGATGGAGTTTGATTCACTAATCAAGACCTCTAACTTGTGTTGTTGCCTACATTATTATTGACCGGCCTCAGATAGTTGTGACTTCTACATAAGCCCAATTACTATTGCTTAACATAGTGCTAAATTTGCCTTATGGCACACTAACTATTAACCATTAACATTTACCTCTTGCACTTTAAATTTATGCAATTTACTATTCTTGTACATATTATTCATTTGCTTTTTTCCTTTGCTCAATTGAGCACATGTTTATGTTAATGCAATTTGCCCTTTGCTCACTTGAGCACATAATTGTGTATATATTATTGTGCTTGTGTTTTGTTTTGATTGTTGTGGATCAAATGTAAAGAAATGGACAAATGGACTTAGTTTCTAGGACTTTTCCTATGCAAATTGGAGTAAAAGGACCTTAATGTTGAAGATGGATTAGAAGGACCAAACCTCTAAACTTATTCTTGTCCATTCTTTATTTACTTCATAGAACTTTTTGATATGTGTGCTTTTGTTCTAGGGGATCCTATGTGAGCCAAATTGAAGAACCATTACCATGTCTATCCAAAAGAGAAAGATACAAGAGCCATTGGGGATCTTCTAAGAGCTTGTTGGATTATGTCAATTGCTTGAGCTTACACTTACTTTTGCTTGCATATTCCAAAGGATGGGAGCTACTTGGATCATCATCAATATGATCTCAAGAGAGGAACTCCATTTGTGGTCTTATTTCTTTCCCTTCATCTCTTGTATGATTAGGACTTTAGCCATTCTTCTTCTTACCTCCACTCTAACCCAAGCCAAAAATTTTGTGCAAACATTTAACAATTCTTTCCAAACATTAGAAACCTAAGCCTTATGCTTTTGATTTTCAAACTTTCTTTTCATAACACTTATTTTGAATTGAACTTTTAAATCAACTTTGACCATATCTTGTAAATACTTTTCATTGGTAAATACAACTCATTCAAATACTTTTGTGGTTTCAATGGCCACTTTCTTAATCAAAACTTTTTCATAACCTTTAGCTATTAGGTTTGAGTTATCCTTGAGGTAGATGTAAGACTCACCTATATCCTTAGTGATGGACAATGAGTCTTCCATGCTTATTATAGGGTTAACCCCTCACTAGCATGTTGAAGCTATCCTCACATGGTGGATTTGTGGTTTTTGGGTTGAGTTTTCTCCCTTAGATAACAAAAGACCTTAAGGCTTTTGGACCAATCAATTCACCAACTCATTTTTGAGATTTTTATCCCGAACTACGAGGTTTTGATCCTAATCTTTTTTAAGATGGTACGTAGGCAATGGGTTTATCCATCCAAACACAAAATGTAAATAACTTGTATATTCCCTTCTCATCTCTTCAATCATGTTTTAAGCACCCAAAACATCCTAGGGCTCCCTAGGAGTACCTAGGATGTTTTGGGTGCTTAAAACCTTCCCATTGCATAACCAACCCCCTTACCCCGATCTCTGACATTTTTACTAGTTTTTGATTCGATAAAACTTTTAGGTTTTTGTTCGCTTTCTAACCATTACCTTAGATTTAGTCAATATCTCTAATGGTAACGAATACCCCGCTACAATAACAAAGGACCTTAAGGCTTTTGATCAAATCAAATCACCAATCTTTGTAAATATAATCTATTCTTTTCTCATCCCTCCAATCTTTTGCACATATTTTCACAAATACCAACCTACAACACATATTTGCAAAAAGAGGTTCCCTTAGAGTACTAAGGATGTTTTGGGTGCGTAAAACCTTCCCATTGCATAACCAACCCCCTTACCTAGATCTCTGACATTTTTATTAGTTTTTGATTTGATAAAACTTCTTACTTGGCTTTTGTTCGCTTTTTAGCCTTTCCTCTGGACAAATAAAAGTGCGGTGGCGACTCGAACTGTATGTTTACTTTTTGTTTAGTCAATAAACCTAAAGGTAACGAAAACCCCGCTACAGTCTCATTGTAAGAAAGCCCAAGAGTAAGCTTGCTGAGGTTGATGGTGATGCTTAAAAGCGATCGACTTACGAGGATATGGAAATGGACTCGACATTGAATCGAGAATTAGGTGATTTATCTTTTATTTGACATAAACATTTAGCTTAAAATGAATGACAAACTCATCTTAATAATGAAGCGACAGAAACATAATTAACATGGAATATGAATTGCCCAAGTCAACTATCAAACGGTCATAAAATAAACTCAAGACAAAGCTTAATTAATAAAAATTAATTGGACTATTCAAATAATTAAATTAAGTAAGATTATTCAATCATTCAAATGCTACTAACAAATAATAATGAAGTATATAAATAATCAACAATACAAAAATGAATGAAACAAAGGGAAAGAAAGAAAAAGAATATAAGTAAAAAAAAAGATAACAAAAAGCAGGCCCAAATAAGGTATGCAGCCCGTAAGAAAAATAAGGGGGTGCACGAAAAGACAGAGGAGGCCCAAGTAGCTAGGGGAATCCACACGGGTTCCTGGTCAAACCGTTGACCCGGTGCTCTAATCAGGACCATTAGATCTAGAGATCTAATTCGGTCCTGAAATCGTGAGGAGAGGGGAAAACGTAAGCCCCATGGCGGCCATGCAACGCGGTGTACTGGAATACAGGTTGCAACTGGTGACAAGTGTCCAACAGTGGAGACACTTGTCACCACCGTCTCGCCCACCAAAGCATACAAAACAAACACCGCACGATGTCTACCTCATTAATTAAAAAAAACTCAAAACTAAAGCGCAACCCTCTAGCCACCAAAACCCTATGTAACCAAACCCTATCCAGAGAAGCGGCGGCGCGCGGCGGCCGCCACTGTCTTCTCCGACGATGAAACTCCGAACAAAACAAAGCACCTATTTACAAACCCGTGAATCACAGTTCCTCACTCACAACCACTCAAAATATACCGGCTAACAATAGAAAAATGGGAGAGCGTTAACTTCCCTCCAAGTCATGACTGGAAGAAGAAAAGAGGAGATCGAGGGTCGCGACTGAATGAATATCAAAAGAAAAGTGAAACCACAAAAATAACTCTACCGGATCAAGTATATGGGATGGAGAAAGGAAACTCGAATGTTACCTACTCGGAACGACGTTCAGCGCAGTTTCGGTAGCGGCGTCACAAACCGGTATGCTTTTTTTAGATGGCTTACTTTGCCCCGCTTCTCCCTTTTCATTTTATCACTTGTAACTAAGGCAAACTTCTCCTTCTTTATGCTCGATCCGCGTCTAGTGTGGTTGAGGGGTTTTAACTGTGAATTTTTCTCTCTCTCCCGCCGCAATGAATAATAGTGCTATATATCATTCAAATTAGGTGTGTCTTTCTTTTTCATACGTGTGAGAGATGAGAACTAAAGCGTATGAACCAAAGGTAACACAAGAGATGGATTTTGAATCAATCACCCGACAATGGTTTGTCCTCGAGTCCTTATTTCATGGTCTCAGTGGGGTAAACATGTACTGGAGTGGGTTGGGATTTTGTCAGCTAGTGCAAGGTTGCCTTCTCAACCTTAAGTGATCCCTCTCTCTCGACCCTACACTGATCACAACCCACAACTTCACTGTTACGTGAATTTGCTCCCTTTTCCTTGTATTGCCATAATGGTTCTGTTTGGTTTTGGATCAAAACATTAATGGCTCTCGGAGTTCTCACAAATTATTTGCTAACCTGCTGGTTTAACTGAGAATTCAATGCCCCATTGCACTCTTATTATATTCCAGGACTTTGTCGTGCTTGATGGTTCATCTTTTCATAATCTTGGCATTAACATAATGATTTTCTTTGCTTCCAGGTTCAAAATGGCGGTCAGGACGGACTTGAAGGCGAAGTAGCACAAAATCATGGAGCATACGAAACATCAACAAACTCGCAGCGGAAGCTTGATCGGGGAACCAAACACATTGGAAATAGGATGACGTAGGGGCTTAGGAAACAAGTCCCGGATTTCACGCCTCTTCTCACTTTTTTTTAAAGAATTTGTGAATGTTTTAATTTAAACTCCCATGGTGTTGTATCCAAAATGTGACCTACACAAAAACTCTATCATGCTTGGCATTTCCTTAACTCTTGAGAAAGGAGAAATCCTTTTGCGACTTGGAAAGAATGAAAAAGAATAACAACATGAATTTATATGGGATTAAGTACAACTATTTGGCGTGATTGCAAATGATTGGATATGCCTAAATTCAATTTATGGATTCATGAAAATCGCCGAACACTAAATGAGGGTCAAAGAAAAATGCACTAAATGAATGGTTGGACTTAATTAGAGTATTCATGGGAGCTAACAGAATACGAGTGGAAGAGATGCAATTTGAATGTGACCAAATGAAATGGTTTCTAAATTATGAAAATGAATGGGGGCAACACTTGGTATAAGGGAAAGAAGGACAGGTAACTCACATTTCTTACATAGCTTAGCGTAAGAACACTAACATGAGATTACAAGCAAAAATTCCCAAGTAACCTTGACCCAAAGTGTATACATATAAAACAGTAAATTTGAAGTTGAAGCCCAATGAAAATGTGCCAATAATAAAAAATTGAACCCCAAAAAAAACAAATGGCTCAAAACTTGACCCTCAAAATAGTGCACTATTCAAATCTAATTAGGGAGAAGTCTCAGGGTCAAAATTAGGGTGTGACAGTTGCCCCTATTTAAGTATCTTCAACCAGATTATATGCAGTAGGACACTCTTCATATGATCACGGTGGAAAATAGTTAAATACTAAGGATACCCGGATTTTGATCCTGAAATGAAAATGTTATGATGTGATATGCATGGGTGAAAGACCTTTAACAAGAGATGTTATACCAGACAGACCAATCTGTGGGGAATACAGATGGCTTACAGAGAAACAAACAAAATAGGGTAAAACCACCCGATGGGGATAATAATCCTACTGAAGAGTCAGACGTACTAGGGAGTACTCAGTAAAAGTTGATAAACGAAACTTAGAATACAAGAGTTTTCGTTAGTAAGTTCACACATGACTTACTAGCAACCCAAACATATGTTTTTTAAAGGAAGATTCCTACAACAGGTTCATACATGACCTGACAATGCTGAAACAATTAAAGAGAAAGGTTCTTCAAAGTAAGTTCAGACCTGACCTGGTAATACTGGAACAAAAGGTTCAACAGCAGGTCCATACATTACCTAACAATGCTGGGGAATATCAAGAAGTTCTGACAGCAGTTTCAAACATGACCTGACAACATTAGAAAAATCCAAAAAGAGTATATCAACAGGTTCATTCATGACCTAAAGACAATTTGAACATTCTTGAGAAATTCTCTGTAGGTGCCAACGACAAATGGCCTTCTACCATAAACATATGTCACAACCAACCTCTAACGGATCAGTGACAGTTACACCTGAACTTCAAGGGTGCTGGTGACGACCAGATTTAAAGATACCATTCATAGATAGATTTGACAAATGTTGGTGATAACCTTTCTTTAAAAGGATAGCATTTACAACTGGATTTGACAGATGTTGGTGACAACCATACTTTAAAAAGATACCAGTTACAAATGGACTTAACAGATAATGCCAATAACAATTGGACTTGACACAAATGTTGGTTACAACCAGACTTATCATACCATTGATAAATGGATTTTACAGATGTTGGTGAAAACCAAAAGTATGTTGGACACCTTGCTTCCTTCCCTGTGGGTGGGTCATCTTTTTGAGAGTGGTTCTTGATCACCAAGCATTCATTGCATTTGTATATCATTGCTTTTCTTTTTATCACTAACCAAAAGTACAAAAATATGCCATCTAACCTTTGTCTTGCAGATGAAGCAATAACAGGTCAAGGCAGTCAAAGTCATTCATTGGGTAATAGATGGTGGTAATTCTTGAGATTTGGATCCCACAATCATTCATAAGAGTTCATATGAGCTATGATGTCATTTTGAAGCAAAATCCCAAGTGGTAGGGGCTTAAATTTCATCAGAACCTTATCAAGTCAACTGAAGACCTAGAAAGTCAATTGCAAAGTCAACTGTGGATTTGGAGGTGGGAAATGATTAGAAATACTTCTTTCATGTTCAAACAAGTCTCATTTGACATTTCAAACATTCACATTAAAGAATTTGAAGTCAGGTCAAGACTTTCCAAAAATAGCAAGTGACCTATAATTTGAACTTTCCAAAAATGGAAAGATTTTGGACCAACTTCAACTCAATATTACATCATCAAGAAAGTTTCAAATGAAATTTTGTTGAGCATGAAAGTTGTAGATCTTTCTCTCCCATTTCCAAAATGTCCAAGATCATAAATTTCTCATGTGTGGTTAAGGAGATATGATCAAATCATGGCAAATTGTGCATGGGACTTCAAATGAGCATAACTTTTCAACCAAAGCTCCAAAATGAGTGGTTCTTTTTGCTAAATTCTCCTCATGACCTCTAATTTCCAAATCACGCATCACATTACATGAATTGTCATCACATGATCACTTGTTAATCCATTGGCTTTTTGGAGGGAAATCACAAAATTTAAAATTGGTGCATGGTTTGAACTTTTTGCCATTACCATTGGTTTTAAAATTGGATTTTAAGTGGAAATGGATGAAATTCGGGTACTGTTCACACATGCATTTCATGCATAGGGGTGAAAATCCAATTTTGCACATACACTCCACAACTTGCCAATCACCTTTGGCTTTGGCTTAAACATGATTTAAACATGATTAGTAGGAGGTATATAAGGATAAGCATAACTGTTTTCAGCATTAACATTCATTTTTCAGATCTAGATCCAAAATTCTTCAAACTTTTCTCTCAAATTTTTCTTGCAAATCTTCACACAAGAAGCTCTTCTATTGCTTGATTCATGATCCTGAAGTGTTCTTGAGAAGAATTGGATGTGGAATTGGAGTAATTGGCGCCATATTGAAGCATACACAAAGCTTGAAGTATCCATGGAATTTTCAAAATCTGTTGGATTCGTGTGCAATTAAGCTTCAATTTCTCCTTCAATCATCTATACAAGCATCATAGAGGAACATTGGAGCTATCACAAGCCTTGAATCAAGCCAAATCCGAATCTGCACTTCAAGACGTCACAGTTCGAATCTCTTATTTTTGAATTTCTTTGCCATGTTGTTGTAGATCTCTTTGTGCTGGTTATGCTGAGCTTTGAATCGTTGGATTTGGTGTTGTTTTGAGCTAGTTATGCATGTTTAAAGTTTTGATGTTCATTTAAGTTTTTCTTCGATTTGGCTTTGTTATGATGATTCGTGTGAAATTGATTGTTGATCTTGAATGTGCATTGCATGACGAATCGATTGGTATACTTTTGGATGATTTCTGGACACTTTTGTAAAAATCTGGAAAATCCAGATGAAGATCATGATGATCTTCATCTTCAACCTTGAATGTTCTTCATTTCCAGAAATTGCTATGGCTTTGCTTCAGATTAGCTACGAAAATTGGAATTAGCTACGAATTTTGTTGGCGCGCTAGGGTTTAGGCTAAAACGGTACCGTTTTGATTGAGGCGCGCATATTTGAATTTGCACTGGCTTCGATCCTTGGCTGAGGCGTTTTCCAAAATGCTATTTCATTTTTCTCCTATTTTCACATTTAAATGTCCATTTAATTTTTAATTTTTTCCTTAACTTCCAAAAATCATATAAAATAGAAAAATGCACCAAATTGACTCCAATTTTTTGCACTGTGATCCTCATCTTGTCTACTATTTTATGATCATAATTTCCAAAGTTGTGCTTGGCTGGATTTTATTTGGTGCTAGAATGATTCATCATATGTCTTGTTTTGACCTTGCCTTGCTTATTCCTTTGTGAAATGCTTGTTTCTTATCCAATGAATGTGAAATTTTGCATGATGAAACTAGACACATTGCTGGACATTTTGGTTTTGGTTTGGTATTTTTCCTATGCATCATCTCTGTTTTATGCTTGTTCTAAGTTGGTGAGACAATTTGTGTCACACCTTTGAATGTTCAACTTGGGCCTTGTGATTGCCATACCAAATGATGTTCAATGCTTCTGATTTTTTGTATGTCGATCATGTTAGATGTCTTGGATATGCATGAATTTTTTCAGATTTATTTGTATCATTTCTGTTTTGATTTGAATTTTTCATTCATGTTGATCACTTATGAGCTTTGAAATTGCCTTGAACTTCATTTGATCATGAAATGCTTTTGGTGATTGATTTTGATGTGAGACCTTTTGGAATGTATCAAGATGTGATTGAAGTTGATTCATGTTAAATTTCAGCTCCTGTTTTGAATTCTTTCTCCATCTTTGACCCTAGGCTTTGACCTAGTGGTTTGTTGCTTATGTTTGAGCTTTAATTTCAGGTTAAGCATTCAAGTCCCATAATTGGTGATGCTTCATGATGTGAATATTGATGTTTGCTTGTGATTACTAACATTGTGTGTTTTGAAGGTTGATGCTCACTCATTTGTGTTTGCCTTTGGCTTACACCTTTTGTACATTGAGATCATCTGTTGCTTATTGACTGTTGTCTGATTGGTTGAGTATTGTACTGATTTGCTTAGTTGTTTCCACAGGTACCTAAGTTGCTTTAAGTTCATTTGAACTTGGCTTTTGCTTGGTTGATTAACCACTTAGGTATAATCTCTAATCTTCATGTAGTCTGGAAGACCTACTGTTATTGGTAGGCACCTGTCTGAAGTCCTCCTTAAGAGGCAATGCTTGTGATTGTTTAACTTTTGTGCCAAGCAGGAAAAGTCCTCTTATGAGGCAAATGGCAGATAAAAGAGATGTGTAATCCATCTCCTGCTACTCAGCGTGTCATTCACCTTGCTCACACCATGTGTTGATGCATGGTGAATAATAACCCAAGATCTTATAGAGTCTATCATATATGGAGAAGAGTTCCAACTTTCTGAACTCCCACACTTTCCATTGATCAAAGCTCTCCCTGACCAGGGATAAGAGCTATGACGCACACCCCTCATCTCCATTTCATCTGCTTCACCCTAACTCTCAATGTTAGGGTTAAGAGCTCAAAATACCTCATTCCAGTTGGCTGTAAAGCCTAACCTTGCTCGAGCCTAATTGATTGTATATAGTGTGTGCTAATTGACTTGTTTGTTTGCTTACTTGATTCATCTGTGCATATTTGCTTGAGTGTGCCTTTGTGCATTTATCATCATCACTTGTATATCATTTCATAAACTTTGCTTTGTAGCATCTTGTTTTGTCCATGGAGGAAGCAAGCATAAGTCCATTACTTGGCAGTTGCTCCTATGATATGGTAGGAGACTAGTATAAGTCCATTGATTGGCATCTGGTATCCTTGTTATTTTGTTTTGTGAGACTAGTATAAGTCCATTGATTGGCATCTGGTATCATTGTTATTTTATTTTAAGAGATTGGTATAAGTCCATTGATTGGCATCTGGTATCCATGTTTTGTTTTGGGAGATTGGTATAAGTCCATTGATTGGCATCTGGTATCCATGTTTTGTTTTGGGAGATTGGTGTAAGTCAATTGATTGGCTTCTGGTATCCATGTTTTGTTTTGGGAGATTGGTGTAAGTCCATTGATTGGCATCCGGTATCCATTTTGTTTTGTGAGATTGGTATAAGCCCATTGATTGGCATCCGGTATCCATTTGTTTTGTTCATCTGTTATTTGCTTGTTGCCTATTCCAAAGGAATCACTTGAATCATCTACATATGATCTCAAGAGGTGAACATCTAAGAAGTTTTACTTCCTCACCCACCACCTTTTGTTTCTTTAAACCTCCATTTGCATGTTAACCCAAAACATGGAAACTATTGTGCAAACATTTTCATTTCTTTTCAAATTAGAAACCTAGGCCTTAAGCCTCTGATTTTTCAAACTTCATTTTCATAATACTTCTTTTGAATTGAATTCTAATCATACTTTGACCACTTTTGTGAATAATCCCAATTGGTTAATTTCACTCATTCAATTGTTTTGTGGCTTTGTCCATTCTTGATAAGTTTTCATGCATTAGCCATAGGTTTGATTTATCCTAGTTGGTTGATGTTAATCTCACCTTTTGTCCTTAGTGATTGAATTGTAAGACTTCCTTGCTTATTATAGGGTTAACCCCTCACTAGCAAGTTGAAGCTTTTCTCACATGGTGAACTTGTTGTTTGTATAAGGTTGAGTTTTCTCCCGTGGATATCGAAAGACCTTAGGGCTTTTGTTTTAAAAATGAATCCACTCACATTTTGGAAATCTTTTAGCCGAACTACGGCGTTTTGATCCTTACCTTCCATGGAAAGGTACGTAGGCAACGGGATTATCCGTTCAAACACAAAAATAATAATTTGTATATTCTTTTTCTCATCCCTTCAATCCATGTTTGCACAATAAATATTTCATAAAAAAATAACATTTCATACATCAAGTTGTGAAAAGGGCTCCCTAGGAGTACCTACGACGTTTTGGGTGCCTAACACCTTCCCATTGCGTAATTAACCCCTTACCCGAATCTCTGATCTTTTCATTGGTTTTCTATGTGTAAAACTTCTTAGGCTTTTGTTCGCTTTTTAGCCATTCCTTTGGATAAATAAAAGTGCGGTGGCGACTCGATTCTTTGTATGCTTTGCTTTTGATTTAGTCAATAAATCATAAAGTGACGAATACACCGCTACAACAACCAGACTTTAAAATGATACCAGTTACAACTGGATTTGACAGACGCTGGTGACAACCAGACTTTAACAGGATACCAGTTACAACTGGATTTGACAGATGCTGGTGACAACCAGACTTTACAATGATACCAGTTACAACTGGATTTGACAGATGTTGGTGACAACCAGACTTTAAAATAATACCAATTACAA
The DNA here is from genome assembly GCF_024323335.1 of Lathyrus oleraceus. Taxonomy (NCBI): domain Eukaryota; kingdom Viridiplantae; phylum Streptophyta; class Magnoliopsida; order Fabales; family Fabaceae; genus Lathyrus; species Lathyrus oleraceus. The sequence continues at coordinate 146,737,323 of NC_066579.1, forward strand.
CTGGATTTGACAATTTGTGCGCCAGTTACAACTTGACTTAAACAGATAATGCCAATAAGAATTGGACTTAACACAAATGTTGGTTCCAACCAGACTTTAAAGAATACCAGTTACAACTGGATTTGACAGATACTGGTGACAACCAAACTTTAAAAGGATACCAGTTACAACTGGATTTTAAAATTTGAGCGCTATCTACAACTGGACTTAACAGATAATGCCAATAACAATTGGACTTGCAAACAATGCTGGTTACAACCAGACTTTAAAGGAGACCAGTTACAATTGGACTTAACAATTGTTGGTGACGACCAGACTTAACAAACTATGCCAATAACAACTGGACTTAGAGATCAAGGGATAGACTCAGCAACGAGACCTGATACTATTCAAATGAGCACGAAGTATACTTCGGGCTATGCATGATTTTGGTCTTGCTTATATGCATGATATATGAATGATCATGATATGCAAACGCGGGCAAAATGCAAACTAGAAATTTAGAGAAGGCTTTATGGTGGTATTGAATCCTTAACACCCACAACTCAACCAAAGGAGTGATGGTAGATGCATCAAAAGGGGGTCTATCAAGCCGAATAGTTACAATTGGCCCAGTAATTCCTTTGGAGAATGATAAATTTGTGCTATTTGGAGATATATGTAGATTATTCTAGGAAAGGTCTTGCGACTTGAAACTTGCGGGGAAAGACAAAGGATTTCCTTTTAATATTTTCTCAGGTCAAAATAAAATTGTGTTTCTCAATATGTTGAAAAATTATTTTTAAGTTCAAAATTTCATTATTAACAAATAAATGGCATTTTTCATAACAAAGAAAATCAGAGAAAAACAGCAAATGATAGAATTTGATAGGAAAACTTGTACTTATTCAAGAATGGTAGCACACAAATGGTGTAGCTCCATGGAATGTTACAAATTTGAAAATGGAAATAGGGAAAGGTTTACATTGAATCGCAATGACTACTACTATCCCTAATAACAATGACTCCATAAGACTTCGCTTCTGAAGCGAACAGTCGGATTGATCTTCCACCTTTAGCTCTTCTGTGTTGATCAGTGACAAACTGATGTAGTCTATACCTTTTGTGTCTAACTTTTGCTTGGATCGCCCTTTCGGGTTTTCAATCCACCGGGACGCTTTTTTTCCTAAGTTGCCCCTTCAGGTTTTCAACCTAGCGAGCTACCATTTTTTTAATTATCCCTAACTTTTTCCTGGACCGCCCTTTCGGGTTTTCAGTCCACCTGGTTTTGTTAGGCATAATATATTTTGACTGCATCAGAATTCACAAGGTGAATGAGCTCTTCGCTATCCATAGTTGTGAGAAACAAAGCACCTCTAGAGTATGCTCTCTTTACAATGTATGGGCCTTCATAGTTTGGAGTCCACTTCCCGCTTGAATCTTTGTGTACTGGCAAGATCTTCTTGAGCACGAGATCCCCTTCCTTGAACTCTCGAGGGCGGACCTTTTTGTCAAACGCTTTCTTGATTCGTTGCTGGTACAATGTTCCATTGCACAGAGCAGTCATACGCTTCTCATCAATGAGGTTAAGTTGATCATAGTTGTTCTGGATCCATTCAGCTTCGTCTAGCTTGGCCTCCATCAATATTCTCATTGAAGGTATCTCTACTTCGACTGGGAGAACTGCGTCCATCCCATACACTAAGGAGAATGGGGTTGCCCCTGTTGAAGTGCGGACTGAGGTTCTGTATCCATGCAAAGCAAAGGGTATCATCTCGTGCCAACACCGTTCATCTTTGGACGATATGGAGAAGAATTATGGTGGTCAATCTTGAAACTCTCACATAATTTTGTCATTGTCTTGTTGTTCAAGTTTGAACCGTTGTCGGTGATGATCTTGCTTGGGATTCTATAGCGGCAGATAATCTCCTTATTGATAAAGCGAGCAACCACATGTCGCGTCACGTTGGTGTAGGAAGCAGCCTCTACCCATTTAGTAAAGTAATCAATGGCAACCAGGATGAAGCGATGACCATTGGAAGCCTTAGGCTCTATAGCATCAATCATGTCGATGCCCCACATTGATAAAGGCCAAGGCGATGTTAAAACATTCAAAAGTGTTGGCGGTACATGCACCTTATCAACATAAATTTGGCATTTATGACATTTTCTTGCATAGCTGAAACAATCGGACTCCATGGTTAACCAATAATAGCCAGCTCTCAAAATCTTCTTGGCCATGGCATGTCCATTAGCATGGGTTCCAAAGGATCCTTCATGAATCTCCTTAATTAACATGTTTGCTTCGTGTCTATCCACGCATCTAAGCAGAACCATGTCTTGGTTTCTCTTGTAAAGCACATCATTGCTCAAAAAGAATTTGGACGATAAACTCCTCAGAGTTTTCTTATCCAATAATGTAGCATCTTCTGGATACTCTTGACTTAGAAGATATCGCTTGATATCATGAAACCAAGGTTTACCATTAGTTTCTTCTTCAATCGATTGACAGTACGCAGGCTCATCTCTTTGCTCGATTCGAATAAGTGGAGCTTCATTATGGAATCTAACTTGGTACATTGATGCTAATGTTACCAAAGCGTCAACCACTTGATTTTCTACTCTCGGGATGTGATGGAAAGTTATATCATCAAAGTATTCTATCATCTTTACAACATGAGCACGATATGGGATCAACTTCGTATCAGGGGTCTCCCATTACGGTGGTCAATCTTGAAACTCTCACATAATTCTGTCATTGTCTTGTTGTTCAAGTTTGAATCATTATCGATAATGACCTTGCTTGGGATTCCATAGCGGCAAATAATTTCCTTCTTGATAAAGCGAGCAACCGCATGTCTCGTCACATTGGTGTAGGAAGCAACCTTCACCCATTTAGTAAAGTAATCAATGGCAACCAGGATGAAGCGATGACCATTGGAAGCCTTAGGCTCTATAGCACCAATCATGTTGATGCCCCACATCGAGAAAGGCCAAGGCGATGTCAAAACATTCAGCAATGTTGGCGGTACAAGCACTTTATCAGCATAAATTTGGCATTTATGACATCTTCTTGCATAGTTGAAACAATTAGACTCTATGGTCAACTAGTAATAACCAGCTCTCAAAATTTTCTTGGCCATGGCATGGGTCCCAAAGGATCCCTCATGAATCTCCTTGAACAACAGATCTTCTTCATCTCTATCCACACATCTAAGCGGAACCATGTCATGGTTTCTCTTGTAAAGCACATCATTGCTCAAGAAGAATTTGGATGATAACCTCCTTAGCGTTTTCTTATCCAAAAATGTGGCATCTTCAGGATACTCTTGACTTAGAAGATATCGCTTGATATCATGAAACCAAGGTTTACCATCAGTTTCTTCTTTAATTGATTGACAGTAAGCAGACGCATCTCTTCGCTCGATTCGAATAAGTGGGGCTTCATTACAGACCCTGACTTGGTACATTGATGCTAATGTTGCCAAAGCGTCAGCCACTTTATTTTCTACTCTTGGGATGTGATGGAAAGTGATATCATCAAAGTATTATATCATCTTCATAACATGAGCACAATACGGGATCAGCTTCGCATCACGAGTTTCCCATTCACCTTTGAATTGATAGATCACCAAGGTTGAGTCTCCAACACCTCTAGGATCTTGATTCAGAGATCAATTGCAACTTCAAGACCAAGGATACAAGCTTCACATTCTGCGACATTATTCGTACAATGAAAGCACAACCTTATTGTGAAAGGGGTAAACCACCATTTGGATTCATCAAAACAGCTCCCACACCATGACCACTGTACTTGGAGGAACCGTCGAACGCGAGCTTCCATCGAGATCCTGGTTCTGGTCCTTCATCTGGGCCTGGGATCTCACAATCCTTTATCAACATTATATCCTCATCGGGGGATTCAAATATCAATGGCTGACAGTCTTCAACTCGTTGATGAGCGAGATACTCTGCTAAAACACTTCCCTTGATTGATTTCTGGGTTACACACTGGATGTCGTATTCTGACAAGAGCATCTACGAATGGGCTAGTCTTCCTGTTAAGGCAGGTTTCTCAAAGATATACTTTATTGGATCCATTTTCGAGATCAACAAAGTAGTATGGAAAATCATGTACTGCCTCAAACGACGAGCGGCCCATGCTAGCGTGCAACAAGTTTTCTGCAAAAGCGAATATCGACTTTCACAATCGGTAAACTTTTTGTTTAGATAGTAAATAGCATGTTCTTTTCGACCAGTTTCGTCGTGTTGCCCCAGCACGCATCCCATTGACCCTTCAAGTACAGTTAGATACATGATTAATGGCTTTCTTGGGACAGGTGGAATCAAAAAAGGAGGCTCTTGCAAGTATTGATGAATCTTCTCAAAATCACTTTGACAATCAGAATTCCATTCAATAACTTAATCTTTTCGAAGCAATTTGAAGATAGGCTCACACATGGTCGTCATATGCGAGATAAACCTTGAGATGTAATTCAAACGTCCAAGGAATGGAGCAGGCATATCTTGTATAGCTCGGAGCTTGTCAGGGTCCACCTCAATTACTCGTTGACTAACGATGAAACCAAGCAACTTCCCTGAACGGACACCATATGTGCATTTTGCAGGGTTTAATCGTAATCTAAACCTTCTGAGGTGCTCAAATAGCTTCTTCAAATGGCTCATATGATCTTCTTCACTCTGAGACTTAGCGATCATGTCGTCAACATAGACCTCTATCTACTTGTGAATCATATCATGGAAAAGAGTGACCATAGCTCTTTGGTAAGTTGCCCCGACATTTTTGAGACCGAAAGGCATTACGTTGTAGAAAAACGTGCCCCGAGGGGTAATAAAAGTGGTCTTCTCCATGTCATCTGGAGCCATCTTGATTTGATTGTATCCAGAAAAACCATCCATAAAGGAGAATACAGCAAAACCTGCAGTGTTGTCTACCAGAGTATCAATGTGTGGTAGAGGGAAATCGTCCTTTGGACTAGCTTTGTTCAGATCCCTATAGTAAACACACATCCTCACCTTGTCGTCCTTCTCAGGCATGGGTATAATATTAGCTACCCATTGTGGGTACTTCGCTATTGCAAGGAAACCAGCATCAAATGGTCGTTTGACTTGTTCATGAATTTTCAGAGCCATATCTAGTCTTGTTCTTCAAAGTTTTTGGTTTACTGGAGGGCATTCTGGCTGAAGCGGAAGCTTGTGCTCCACGATGTTGGTGTCTAGGCCTGGCATATCCTAGTATGACCATGCAAATACATCAACATATTCTTGTAGAAGCTTAACCAATCTCTCTTTGACGCTTGCTTCAAGTCTGGTCCTGACTTTGACATCTTTCTTGTCTTCCTCTGTGCCAAGGTTGATTGTTTCCACCAGTTCTTCATGTGGCTGAAGGGCTTTAAACTCGTGCTCGAGAAGCCTTGCCAATTTGTCAGGGATGTGGCAATCTTCTTCACCCTCTTCTTCCGCTTGGTAGATAGGGGAGTCAAAGTTATGAGAGGGAGTAGAGTCATTGGATTCAACGGGGTTATCATTTATTCTGCATGTTTGAATGATTGATTTTTTTTAGAAAAGTAAAAATAAAAGATGCATAAATGAAAAGTTTTTTGTTTGAAAAGATTTCCATTTTCTTAAGAGAAAGCAAATAAATGAATAATAAGAATTTAACAAAATTCTTTCATTCACTAATAGTGATTATTTGAAAATGAAAAGGGGCCCTACAACATGATCCATTAGCCTTAGGCATAGCTAAGGATTTGAAAGGAAAAAAACAACAATTATGACTTTGACAAAGGAAAAATTTCGGGGATCTCAACCGCCTTCCAGTTGTTCAAAGTTGTCTCACACCGGTAAACCAAACAGGGCTTATCTTCATCTTCGGTGTTATCTCCAATTGCATTGACCTGATCTCCATGGATGAAACTTGTACTGAGGAATACTTCCTGGATGCTTTGAGTGTTGTCCTTTGTAGGGACTCGGGCTCCATTCGCAGCGGAAGGCACATATCCCAGACCAAAGCGATCATGCTTCTCACGAATATCAATAAGCTGACCCCAACCTTCAGGGTTTCCTCCTTCAATACTAGACTTGGCGCTTTTCAGAGAAACGAAAGATGAATAAGCTTTCAAAACCGAGTCCTTCATCTCCACAAAAGTGGCATTGGCTATGTCAAAAGTTTGAAAAGAAGTTTCTAAAGCATCCTCATCAGCCTCGATATATCTAAAGGATGAAAGATGACTAACCACAAAGTCCTCCTTTCTAGAAATGATGATAAGTTGATTGTCCACCACAAACTTCATTTGTTGGTGGAAAGTGGAGATAATGGCCCTGCAGCATGAATCGAAGGACGCCCCAATAAGCAGCTATACGTTGGATTAATATCCATGACTTGGAAATTAATCGAGAATACATGAGGGGCAATCGATATGGGAAGTTCCACCTCTCCAATCACGGTTCTCCTGGAATTGTCAAAAGCTTTCACTACCAAGGCACTAGGTTTCATAGCTGGTCCTTGATAAGATAACTTGGCGAGTGTTCTCTTTGGCATAACATTCAGAGAAGATCCGGTATTAACCAAGACTCTTGCCAAAGCATCATCTTTGCATTTTACCGAGATATGGAGAGCACGATTATGATTTTGTCCATCCTTAGGTAATTCCTCTCCACTGAAGCTCAAATTATTGCAAGCTGTGATGTTCGCAACCACCCCATCAAATTGGTCTACTATTATGCTTTGTGTTACATGAGCTTGGGCAAGCACCTTAAATAAAGCCTCCCTATGGGCTTGGGAGTTCAATAGTAGAGACAGAATAGAGATCTTAGGGGGTGTCTGATGCAGCTGATCCACCACTTTGTAATCACTTCTCTTGATCAACTTCAAGAATTCAACAACATCTTCAGATTTGACTACTTCGAGTTCTTTAGTGGGATATGCAACTGTAGGTTTCTTGGCCGGCCCTTGAGGAGTCACATCGAATTCAGGTGTATAGATTCGACCACTACGGGTCATTCTGCTCATTCCGGAAATATTGGTGACGTCCTCACTCATAGCTTTTGTCACTTCAATTACATATCTCAACATGCGACAGATGACTATTCGTAGGAACCACTCCACCACTATAATATGGGATTTCAATTGGTTCAGGTAAATTGAAGCAAGGTTCAATTACCAACACATCTTCATTCTTTGTAACGCTGGACATCTGAAACACTTCTTTATTCATCAAGTCTTGAATGTCATCTCGTACCACCTGTCACCCCCTTGGGTATGTGGCACACTCTTCACAATTTTCATGACTAACATTAATCAGGCCAACTTCCACCAACCGGGCATGGGACGCTGCCAAAGGAGTCTTGACATCCTCCACCTTCTCAACCATAACACCAACAGAGGCATCTTCAATGGCGTTCACTGCGGGATCTTCATGGGGACGAAGAGGATTGTTCTTCACATTCGGTCCCATATCCTTAAAAGACATGATCTTGTTGTCAATCAACTCACGAACCCTATGCTTCAAAGCATAACAACCCTCTAAGTCATGCCCGGGGGCGCCCTCATGAAAAGAATAGTGTGCATTAGGGTTGTACCATGGAGGCAAGAGATCAGGTGGAGGTCCCATAGGTCTAGGAACCACCAAACCCTTTTGCAATAGGGAGGGATAAAGCTCATTGTACGACATTGGGATTGGATTGAAGGTCACCCTATCCCCTTGCCTCATATTCTGGTTCTGAGCATTTTGCCTCGGATCTTGAGCTCTCGGTTGTTGATAGACAGGAGCCGCTGGTGCTTGTTGGTAAACTGGAGGAACCGCAGCATGTTGTTGCACTGGAGTCGGTCGATAAACCGGAGGCACTTGATAAGCCTGAGCAGGTTGTTGATTGAATATGGGCATCACAGCAGCTACGTACGGTTGCGGGACATGCAGTTGATAGACAGGATGTTCCTTTAGAAATCGTCGACTCTGGTGACCATTTCCCGGGGACTCAGTCGAGGCACTCCTCTGAGACGCGATTATGTTAGCTCTGGTGGGCGTATTGTCGCTGCTCAACCCGAGGACCCAAGGCTGGGAACTTGCTTTTAGGATGTCCTGTTGAGGGGAGTCAGTGGAGGTCTTTTGTCTCGTAATAATACCAAACCTTCAGCGGTAAACGTATTATTCTCGACTGAAGGGCTAGAAGCTGACGAACTTCCGTTCTTAGAACCTACCAGTCAAGGGCATGCTAAATTCAGGAAACCTTAACCTTCAACCAACCCGGTTTTCTGGTATTCTTGTTGGAGCAGAACTTTGATCTCTTATATGTTCCTCAGTGGTTTTCTCTTCAGACAGTGCGACCTGACAGTTGTTCAAGACGATACAGTAATCCTGATTCCCATGTCACTGCATTGCATCACATCATTTTGCATTCCCATCATTTAACACATGTTTATCTATATCCAGGGGTTTATATCTTCTTCTTGATTCTAGTCGGGGTTTTCTGGTTTTCCTAAGATGGATATTGGAAGAAAAAGACATGTCGCCTATAAATTTCTTGTGGTTTGTTTGGATCTCATTCAATAGCTGATGAAGTTAATGGATCATGATTATCTAGAAAGATTCCGATAGGATTACAGGTTGATTCTAAGTTTCGTTACGGTTCTCCCCAAAGATCAACACGACGCTCTCTTTACATTGCTGCAGTTCTATGACCCTCCATTGAGGTGTTTTACATTCCCAGATTATATCTTGGTTCCTACTTTGGAGGAGATTTCCAGTTTTCTCAGAGTTCCTATCAAGTCGCAGTTGCTATTCTACAATTCCGAGTTTCTGCCCGATTTCAGCATGGTTGCTGCAGCCACATATTTGGGAAAATCAGTCTTGGAGTCTAATATGTGTCAGAAAGGAGGAGTCAGTGGTTTTCATCTGAGTTTCTTAGTGGGAGAAGCCAAGAAGAAGCTTGAAGATGGTGATTTAAGGGGTTTCAATGTTGTGTTGGCTCTTAGTGTATATGGGATTGTCTTGTTCCCTAATGTTCCAAAATTTGTGGACGTAGACGCAATACGCCTCTTCGTGTTGGGAAATCCAGTGCCGACCTTGCTAGGAGATTTCTTTCATTTAGTGCATCACAGGAATAAGAATAGAAAAGGAGGATTGGTGAATTGTTGCGCACCCTTGTTCCATAAGTGGTTCAGTTCTCACCTACCCAAGTCGGGAGCATTCATTGATTTCAAGGACTCGTTGAGTTTGTCGAAGAGGTTGATGGGGATAAGAGCTAAAGATATTTCTTGGTGGTCTGACCGGAACTTGCTTTGGGCGGATATTATTCACAATTGCGGGAACTTCCCGAATGTGCCGTTGGTAGGAAGAAGAGGAGGAATCAACTATAATCCTTCTCTAGTAGTCAGACAGTTTGGGTATGCTTTAAAAACTCTGCCTTTGGAAAAAGATGTGGAAGAATCTCTGTTTTTCCATGCTTCATCTGATCTGACTATATCCCATAAGGCAGCTGAGGCCTGGCTCAAGGTAATCAAGAGAGGAAGGACTGTGCTTGGAAAGGGGGATTGCAGGACTTATCCTCAATATGAAGATTGGCTTCGGGGAAGAGTCGAAGAGTTTAGTCTGCCCTTTCCTATTGAAGAACCTTTGTATCCACCTACTCATGAGCAGTCAACAATGGTGAGCCGAGAGGAGTATGACAAATTGAAGCATACCATGGAGGAACGTCAAACTGAAAACTCAGAGTTGAGTGTGAAGTTGCAAGACTTTATGCATCTATACCATGAGGCAGCTTCTTCAGGAGGTGAACTTCTTCAGGAAAACTGACAAAGCCTTGGGGTCATCCAGTTCTGAGTTGAGGCGAGTCAAGCAGCAGTTAACAGATGCCCGTGGTAAGTTAGCTGGGTGGCAAGAATAATGGGATGCATTTTCAGCTTCTCAGAAGGCCAAAGAGGAGGAGATGGTGGCCCAATTGACTGGTCAGATGGAGAAGTTGAAGACTCTGCTGAAGGAGAAGAACAATGAGCTCCTGTGTGCCCGTACAACCAATGTTTACATCACAAATCAACTCGACAAGGCTCAAGAACAAATTGAAGAACTCAAAGTGCTGGCGGGTTTGAAGAAATCTAGACTTGAAGAGGTATTCGGGGAGGATGATGGGGATTATTACATAGAGTACATCAAAGAACTTGATGGGATTATTCACAAGAGGAATTTTCTTATCCGGCGTTTGACAGGATCTCCAGATCATCCTGACACTGTGGCACTGCTGGCTGAAGTTAGGAGCAGTCCTTATGGGTTGTATACAAGAGGTTGATTCCTGATTTTTGTTCCTCTTTTTACTTGTCGTGTTTCTTTGTTGCTTTGTAGTAATGATCCACAAGCTTGTTGTGGAGATCCTCTTTTGATGTACTGTTGGCTAAGGCCCTTCTCCTTGAACTCATTTGTATGACGGTTTTTCTTTATGGCATCTTGGTCTTAGAAGTGTATCCACGGCTCGATCTTCTTACACTGTTTATTTGATGTGAGACTAGAATCAAGGGGTAGAATACCCTTTGGAATTGATAAACATGTCATTGCATTTGCATATCCATTAGCATGTCTTGCATAATAGGTACCTCCGCGGTGTTCTCATATTATTTGGTATTCCACTAGCAAGATAGCTGACTCAGGCATTCACCGATACGGTACCCGAAGGAATCAACGCAGAGCAATGGAAGGCCTACAAGCAGATCTCGCTGAGATGAGGATTCGCATGAATCAGTTCATGGACGTGGTCCAAGGAGTGGCTCAGGGACAACAGGAGCTTATACTGTTGATACAAAGGAATCCCCCTACTACTCAACCAGAGATTGTGATTGATCCTCTAGCTGGAGAGACTAATGGACCCAATGGACCGGGGCCTATCCTTATCCCACGTGTCAACCCTGATCAACAACCCATCCATGATGATCAGGAGGATTAGTTCACCCTGCTTCATGAAGACTTTGGCATAGGCCATGGTGTGGACCCTATGTTTCGGAGATTGGAGGAGAGGTTGAAAGCGGTGGAAGGGCAGAATGCTCTTGGTGTGGATGTTGCTGACTTGGGGTTGGTCCCAGGTGTGAGAATTACACCAAAGTTCAGAGTTCCAGTTTTTGATAAGTACAATGGCAACTCTTGCCCGAAGACTCACGTGCAAGCCTACTTTTGCAAGATGATTGCCTATTCCGATGATGAGAAACTGCTCATGTACTTCTTCCAGGACAGCCTTGCTGGGGCATCCTTGGAGTGGTATATGAGGCTAGACAGAGCCCATATTCATTGCTGGAGAGACTTGGTTGAGGCTTTTGTGAAGCAGTATCAGTACAATACCGATATGGCACCTGACAGGACTCAACTCCAAAATCTGTCTCTCAAGAGCAATGAGTGCTTCAAAGAGTATGCTCAACACTGAAGAGAGATGGCTTCCCGTGTTCAACCTCCGATGTTGGAAAAAAAGATGGCCAACATGTTTATGAACACACTTCCCGGGTCTTATTTGGAGTGTCTGGTGGGTTGCAACGCCTCAAATTTTGCTGATGTGGTCTTTACCGGTGAGAGGGTGGAGAACTACTTGAAGACGTGTAAGATCCAAAGTGGGGTTGGATCATCCTCGGGGTCGAAGAAGCCGTTCATAGGAGGACAGAAGAGGAGAGAAGGAGATGTGAATTCCATGTCTTCTTATCAGAGCAGGGGTAACCGAAGGAACAATTTTCAGAATTACCATCCGCAACCCTATGTTGCAACTGTGACCATTCCGGGTGCAACACCAGTGCAACAACAACAACCCCAGCGTCAACAAAATTAGTACCAACAACAACAGGGTAACGGACCTGCCTACCAACAGAGACAAAGGATGATGGATAGGCGTTTCGACACTCTTCCGACGTCGTACGCCCAGTTGCTTTCCAACCTTCAACAGTTGCAACTTGTGCAGTTATGCACTTTGGCTCCTCCTATTGGCAGGCTTCCAGTAGGTTATGACGCCAATGCTAGATGTGAGTTCCACTCTGGGGCACCTGGGCACACTATTGAAAACTGCAAAGCTTTTAAGCACGTAGTTCAGGACCTTATTGACTCAAAGTCCATTAACTTTGTGCCGGCTCCTAATGTTGTAAACAATCCTATGCCGCGGCATGATGGAGAAAATGTTAACATGGCTGAAGGAGAAGTCAAATCAGTCAAGGATGTGTTGAAACTGAAGACTCCGCTGTTAGAAATTAAAGAATACTTGCTAAAGGCAAATGTTTTCCCCAGTTGCGGGAGCGGTTGTTTGGATTGTGTTGCACAGAGTGGGGGTTGTGTAAGGCTGCAACAGGGTATTCAGGCCTTGCTTGACGATGGTATCCTCCGAGCTGAAGACCTATCTGCCCAAAAGTCTGTTGAAGGGGTTGTTGAAGAGGTGTTTGAGAATGCAGATGTTGATCCTCTCTTTTTTGAAGATGTCGTTGATGTTGAAGAATTTACGAATGTTGTTCCTGTTGATTTTATAATTCCTAATGATGTAATTAATTTTCTCGATGTTGTTGCTGATATTCCAAACATTGTGTTTGATTCTGATGTATTTGTTGAACTTGATTCCAATGTTTCAGATGTTTGTATTTCAATGAATGAGATTTCTGAGTATGACTGTGATGTTGCCACTATCACAATTTTCTACCCGACCGCTTAGATCAGTGTGCCAGTAGCGCAACCTGTACCACTAGTGCAACCGCATCAATCCACTATGACCATCACGACCCCTGGACCTTTACCTTTCACCAGCGAAAGGGCCATTCCTTGGCATTACGGGGGGAGTGTGTACACGCATGATCATCGAGTGGAGCAGCCACTGAAAATAGAAAAGGTGCAGGATCAGAAATCTGAACCTGAAGCTGAAATAAAAGATCCCACAGTGGATAATGTTGGTGGAATCGAGCGATTCACCAGAAGTGGTAGAATGTTCTCACCACCAGTTACCCAATCTGATAGTGCTGACGCCGCGACAAAGGCCAAAGGCAAGCAAGTTGTGAATGAGGGTACATCTACACCACAGGCTGGCTCTGAGCCTACTTTCGCGAAAGATGCGGACGAGCTCTTGAGAATCATAAAGAAAAGCGACTACAAGGTAGTCGATCAGTTGATTCAGACGCCGTCCAAGATATCTATTCTCTCACTCCTACTGTATTCGGAGGCACACAGGGAGGCACTTCTGAAGGTCCTTAATGCTGCATATGTGCCTCAAGAGATCTCAGTGAACCAACTAGAAGGGATCGTTGCAAATGTTCATGCAAGCAACGGGTTGGGTTTTACTGATTCTGATTTGACGCCAGCTGGACGCGATCATAAGAAGGCTTTGCATATTTCGATGGAGTGCAAAGACACTGTGCTATCCTATGTTCTGGTGGATACAGGTTCATCTCTTAATGTGCTACCCAAGAGAGCCCTGTCAAGGTTAGATGTAAAAGGTTTGATCTTGAAGCCTTCCAATCTTGTTGTGAAAGCCTTCGATGGTTCTAAGAGGTTGGTATTCTAAGAGGTAGAATTGCCAATTCAGATTGGATCACAAACCTTCAACACCGTCTTCTATGTGATGGATATCAGTCCTTCGTATAGCTGTTTGCTGGGTCTTCCTTGGATCCACAGTGTTGGGGCAGTCTCCTCGACCATGCATCAGAAGATCAAGTTCCCGGTCAACAGAAGAATTATCACTGTCTGTGGTGAGGAGGATAATCTGGTCAGTCACCTGTCTACATTCAAGTATGTAGAGGTAGAAGGTGAGATTCATGAGACCCTGTGTCAGGCCTTTGAGGCAGTTCAAATCAAGGTCGCAGCTCTAGTAGAAGAGGTTAAAGCAGGTGCCTCTATTTCGTCCTTCAAGCAGGCACAAGCCTTGGTAAATTCAGGTGTTGCTCCCGGTTGGGGACGTCTGTTGGATTTACCTATAAAGGAAGACAAGTTTGGGATTGGGTATCAGCCAACATTGACTTCTACAACTTCAACGCCTCAGACTCGTCAAGGGACAATTACTTTCTCCAGTGCTAGCCTCATTCAGTATGGCCAGATCTCTGCAATCAACGAAGAAGATGGGGATAGTGATTGCGACATTGACAACTGGGTGCGTCCAAGGGTCTCGGGTAAAGTTCTCCGCAATTGGTCTTTTGAAGAGATTATCCAAGTCACTCTTCTTGAAGAGTAATTTTCTTTATTTATTTGTGCATATCCAAGTCTTACGTTCCGCCCAGGGCGTAATGACTCATTGTAGGGCTCATCTATGTGAATACCTGCATTTTTATCGTAAATAAAGGATGTCTTTTTGCATTCAAATATTTTGTTCACTGTCTTTCTATTTTTGCAGTTTTCAAAAATCAAAAACATATATTTGGCAATGTTTTGTTTAGTTTTCACTCCTTGTTCACACTCATAAGCGCATACCATCACTCATGCAGATGCACGTCACCAGATCCTATTGATAACAGTTCGGCTATGGCTCGCTTCGACTTTGAAAATCCAATCTTTCAAGCTGAAGAAGAGGGTGATGAAGACTGTGAACTCCCTAAAGAGCTTGTCAGGTTGTTAAAACAGGAAGAAAGGGTCATCCAACCGCATCAAGAGTCTATTGAAGTGATTAATCTCGGCACCGAGGACGTCAAGTGAGAAATGAAGATAGGGGCTGCTTTAGAAGATAATGTGAAGAAGGGGCTGATTGAATTGCTGCAAGAGTATGTCGACATCTTCGCTTGGTCTTATCAGGACATGCCAGGGCTTGACACAGACATTGTGGTACACCGTTTGCCTCTCAAAGAGGATTGTCCTCCGGTCAAGAAAAAGCTCAGAAGAACAAGACCAGAGATGGCTGTCAAGATAAAGGAAGAAGTGCAAAAACAGTTGGATGCAGGGTTTCTAGCGGTTACAAATTATCCACCTTGGGTTGCAAATATCGTGCCAGTACCTAAGAAGGATGGAAAGGTACGGATGTGTGTTGACTACCGGGATCTGAACAGAGCTAGTCCTAAGGACGATTTCCCATTACCTCACATCGATGTTTTGGTGGATAACACGACTCGGTTCTCGGTATTCTCCTTTATGGATGGCTTTTCTAGCTATAATCAGACTAATATGGCACCAGAAGACATGGAGAAGACAACTTTCATAACCCCATGGGGCACCTTCTACTACAAGGTGATGCCGTTTGGTCTGAAAACTGCTAGGGCAACATATCAACGAGCTATGGTAACTCTTTTCCATGATATGATTCATCATGAAATTGAGGTTTATGTTGATGATATGATTGCCAAATCTCAGACGGAAGAAGAACATTTGGCGAATTTGCAGAAATTGTTTGAGCGTTTGAGGAAATTCAAACTGAGGCTTAATCCGAACAAGTGTACTTTCTGGGTGAGATCTGGAAAACTGTTGGGTTTTATTGTTAGTGAAAAAGGGATTGAGGTGGATCCTACCAAAGTAAAAGCAATACAAGAAATGCCTGAGCCAAGAACAGAAAAACAAGTCTGTGGTTTCTTAGGGAGGTTGAACTACATTGCAAGGTTCATCTCTCACCTAACAGCCACGTGTGAGCCAATATTCAAATTGTTAAGAAAAGATCAGGCTATCAGGTGGAATGATGATTGCCAAAGAGCTTTCGAAAAAATAAAAGAGTATTTGCATAATCCTCCAATCCTTATGCCTTCAGTCCCAGGGAGACCGCTGATTATGTATTTGATAGTGCTTGATAATTCCATGGGTTGTGTCCTCGGTCAACACGACGAGATAGGTAGGAAAGAGCATGACATCTACTACCTGAGTAAAAAATTCACAAATTGCGAGTCGAGATACTTAATCCTTGAAAAGACATGTTACGCACTTGCATGGGCTGCTAAGCGATTGAGACAATACATGCTGACTCACATAACCTTACTGATCTCCAAAATGGATCCAGTCAAGTATATATTTGAGAAGCCAGCTCTCACCTGAAGGGTTGCTCGTTGGTAAATGGTACTGACAGAGTACGATATCCAATATACATCCCAGATGGCCATCAAAGGGAGTATTCTGTCAAACTATCTTGCTCAGCAGCCGATTGATGATTATGAGCCGACGAAGTTTGATTTTCCAGATGAAGACATCATGTTCCTCAAGATGAAAGACTGTGAAGAGCCAATTCTTGAGGAGGGGCCTGATCCAGATGAAAAGTGGACTTTAATGTTCGATGGGGCCGTCAATGCCAAAGGAAGTGGAATTAGTGTTGTCATTACCACTCTGAAAGGTGCCCACATGCCTTTCACCGCTCGTCTGACTTTTGAGTGCACCAATAATGAAGCTGAGTATGAGGCATGCATCTTTGGTATTAAGCAAGCCATTGATTTGAGAATCAAGACTCTGGGCATCTTCGGAGATTCAGCTCTAGTGATCAATCAAGTGAATGGTGATTAGAATACTCTCCAGCCTAATCTGGTCCCCTACAGAGATTACACGAGAAGACTGTTGACTTTCTTCACAACCGTAAAGCTATATCATATACCTCGTGATGAGAACCAGATGACAGATGCTCTTGCTACTCTATCCTCCATGATCAAGGTGATTTGGTGGAACTATATTCCCAGGATCGATGTTATGCACCTTGATAGGGCCGCGTATGTGTTTGCTGCTGAACTGGTAGTTAATGACAAGCCCTGGTATCACGACATCAAGTGCTTTCTGAAGAATCAAGAGTACCCTGTAGGGGCATCCAATAATGATAGAAACACTTTGAGAAGATTGGCAGGCAGTTTCTTCCTGAACAAAGACGATGTGCTGTACAAGAGGAACTTCGACATGGTTTTGCTCGGATGCGTGGATAGACACGAAGCGGACATGTTAATGCAGGAAGTTTATGAAGGCTCCTTCGGTACTCATGCCAGCGGACATGCAATGGGTAAGAAATTATTGTGAGCGAGTTATTACTGGATGACCATGGAATTTGATCGTTTCAAATATGCTCGGAAGTGTCATAAATGCCAGATTTATGCTGATAAGGTGCATGTGCCGCCAAATCCTCTGAATGTGATGTCTTCACCGTGGCCATTTTCTATGTGGGGCATTGACATGATTGGAAAGATTGAGCCGACTTCTTCCAATGGGCATCACTTCGTCCTTGTTGCCATCGACTATTTCACCAAGTGGGTCGAAGCAGCATCATTTACGAAGGTCACCAGACATGTGGTTGCCCGATTCATTAAGAAAGAAATCATTTGTCGTTATGGGATTCCCGAAAGAATCATTACTGATAATGGTTCTAATCTCAATAACAAAATGATGAAGGAGTTGTGCAAGAACTTCAATATTCAACATCACAATTCTTCCCCTTATCGTCCTAAGATGAACGGTGTTGTTGAGGCAGCAAATAAGAACATAAAGAAGATTGTGCAGAAGATGGTCGTTACATACAGATATTGGCATGAGATGCTACCCTTCGCCTTGCATGGGTACCGTACTTCAGTACGTACATCGACCGGGGCAACCCCTTACTCCCTTGTGTATGGTATGGAAGCAGTCCTACCTGTTGAAGTGAAGATTCCTTCTCTGAGAGCCCCGCTGGATGTCGAGTTAGACGAAGCTGAATGGATTCAAACAAGTTTCAATGAGTTGAGTCTTATCGAAGAGAAGCGAATGGAAGCCACCTGTCATGGGCAGTTGTATCAAAGTCGGATGAAGAGAGCCTTTGATCAGAAAGTGCATCCTCGATGCTTCCAAGTCGGAGATTTGGTGTTGAAAAGGGTCCTCCCTCCTCAGACAGATCACATGGGCAAGTGGACTCCTAACTATGATGAACCATATATCGTCACCAAGATTTTTGATGGTGGAGCCTTAATGCTTGCAACTATGGATGGTGAAGACATCGCTTCCCCTGTGAACTCAGACGCAGTTAAAAATACTTCGCATAAAATAGACCCACTAGACAATAAAAAGAATAGTCCAGGCAAAAAAATGGGCATCCCGGTGAACCAAGAAAATGAAAAAGGTTCGGGCAAAAGTTAGGGATTAAAAATGAAAAGATTGTACACCCGGTAAGTTGAAAACCTGAAAAGGCAACTTAGGCAAAAATGGGTATCCCGGTGGATTGAAAACCCGAAAGGGCGATCCAGGAAAAATTTAGGGATTAAACGAATGATTGCGTTCTGAGTAGTTCTGAATCTCATCTCGTGTCGATAACTGGAAACTTTCGAAGAATAGGAAACAGTCCAATCACCTTTTTCAGAAAGCTGATCATTTGGAGGATCTTGAAGACAAGCGAGTCATAGCAGAATTGGAACCCGATAGAAATCCATTTCACATTGCCATTAGATTAATTTCTGTTTTTATCTTTTGTGCAATTACCTCTTTCTAGGGATTGCTTTCTGATGTAAATGCCTATTCAGAGGCCATTCAATCAATAAAATCATCTTATTCAGTATATCTCTGTGTTCATTTTCATTTTACTGTTTTGTTTGCAAAAATGACGTCCGAATTTTTGATAAACATGGCATCCTGAAACATAAGAGCTTTACAGGTACATGCTTATCAAACATTTAAAATTGCTTTAAATTTTAAGTGCTTTGGATCGTTTATTCAGAACAGGTACACTCGGGGCATGCCCTTAAGGTTCCCAGCAGATGATCGCAGATGTTTTTCTTCAACAATTGGTATTTGGTATCTTATCCCTGCAAAGTTGGTCCAAGCATTGGATTCTTCAATCCCTAGCAGGTTCTCACTACTGTACTTCCCCAAGAATTTGTTTCAGATTATACATTCCCCAGTAGAGTCGATAGTGTCAAACTGTATGTTCCCAGTAGAAGCGGCTGCTCCTCAGAGTTCGATGCCAGATTGATGATCTCGACGCGGAATCTCGGTACTGTATCGGTGTTCGCTTCCCCTGCTGAGTCGTCTCTCTCGCATATTATGGTTGCCAGAACCATTGTCGCTTTCCTCAGAAGCAAGCTTTCAGTGTCATTCTCTCCCCAGTTAGAGTCTCGGTATTTTGTTATTGCCAGAACACCGTGTGGCTGGTCATTTCCCCACAGAGTTCATTGTGTTGTGTATCTCCAACAACATTGTCAGGGTCCAGAAGATTGTGATCATTTCCCCAGCAGAATTCCTTGCCTCGACTCGGTGTTCTCTCTAACTTAGCACTTCACATCCCTGCATGTAGAATCATATTGCATTGCATCCTCCCAAGTCGCGTAGCATTTCCATTTTCATGGAGCATTACGCCATTGAAAAATTCAAACATACGCATGTAAAGCATAAGACATTCTCGGTATCCCAAGTGATAAGCCATAAATTTGTTTCCAGTACTCAGACTGAAGGTTGCTCATGACTTATCCTTTATTATTCCCAGCAGGGGTCGTTGGCCCACGCGCCGCCTCAATTATCATTTTCCCTATTTCTGTCGATGCTGACAGGCATGCAGTTTCTGGTATTCAGACCGAAGTGGCATTCAGGCCAGTTTTCTGATGTTCAGATCGATGAAGTTTCCAACGTTCAGGTCGACGCAACTTGTGGCATTCAGGCCAGTTTCCGGTATTCAGACCGAGGTGGCATTCAGGCCAGTTTTCCGATGTTCAGATCGAAGAAGTTTATGACGTTCAGGTCGATGCAACTTGTGGCAATTGGGCCAGTTTTCCGGTATTCAGACCGAAGTGGCATTCATGCCAGTTTTCCGATGTTCAGATTGAAGAAGTTTCCGACGTTCAGGTCGATGCAACTTGTGGCATTCATGCTAGTTTTCCGGTATTCAAACTGAAGTGGCGCTCAGGCCAGTTTCCCGGTGTTCAGACCGATGTTTGATAATCTAGTATCTTCTGATGCTCAGATCAAAGTCATTTCCAGTATTCAGATTGATGAGCGGCATTCAGGCCATGGTTATTTCTGTGTTACCATTTGTTTTGGTATTCAGGCTAACATTCTTTTTTCGGTGTTCAGACCAACTCTCACCGTACCAGACGAATTCTTTGTTGATGCTCAGATCAATTTCCCACTTCTTTTCCGATCCTGACAGGCATTATTACTTTATTTTTCACTTTCCTACTTCAGTGTAAATTTTCGGGTTTTTATCGTATTCAATCCCTTGATACCTCGAAAGTACGAAAGTCGTTGTTATCTTCATTTCGGGTTTCCAGTTGATTGAATAGGGGCAACTGTAATACCCCAAAGTTTACCCTACATTTTTTTCCTGGAAGCATTGGATTATGTTTCACACTTCATTGGCATCATACTAGGTCATACTCATTGCATACTGCATTAGTGACTTGGAAATCAGGTTTTGATTGATCACTCCTTAACAAAAGGAGCCCACACAAAGCAATATTGAGAATTGGACTTCATTCTCTAAGTATACAAGTCTCAAGGGTCTCAGGGGGCTCCATGTATCTTATTATGGTCTTCAGTTCATCAGTGAAGGATTCAGAGCTATCATAGTGTTCATCTGGATTTAATCAGGAAATTAGGGTTTCATGGCTACCTGCAACAGGCAATGTTTGGTTGGAAGTAGAGGAGCTCATACATGTCATGATTGGAGAGGCATCTTGGCCTAGGAAGACTCACAATTATTTCATAAAGATCCATTGGCAAGCAGTGCAATCAGTTCCCGATCAATTTTGCCCTAAAATTAGGGTTTGGTATAAAATCAGTTTATTTCTGATTCTTTGGGTGAAACTTTTTTCCATGGCCCTCCATATGTTCATAAGGGTCTACATACAAAAAATAAGTTTTTAATTTGAGCCAGAAATGCTTCAATTGATCACTGGAATCGGGAATCAGACAGTGTGGGAAAAGTCAACTATGGGGCCAGAAAAGTCAACTTAGAAAATATAAAGTTTGCTCCATTTGGATCAAAATTGAGAAAGTTATGCTTGGTCAAAACAGGGCATATTTTTAGGACACTTGGAAAAATTTCTAAGTCTAAAAATCCTTAAATTTTGTCAAACTTTTTTGGCCAGTTTTCTTGCACTTCAAGGCACCAATTGAAAATATTTTCTTTACAACAAATATACCTTGTCATGTCCTCTTTCGCATCCCTTTGGAGTCACCTCATTTGGATCCATGGTTTGAGAGATACATTCACTTAAAGTTGGTACCATGACTTGAAATTTCTAGGCAGATTTCAAGTTACCTTGGCCAGCCTTTCATTTTTTCAGCTTTGCTCAACTTTAGGCCTCTTTTTAGGTTACTTCTACTCACCATTTCTTTTAACTTTAAACATCAAAGATACTCTCCAATATGACATATTTCATATGCCTTTGGAATGAGATTCATAGGATGTTTCATTTGCAAGATATTAACCTTTAAAGTCATCACTTAGACCTGATTTTTTGTGCCTAGCATTTATGTCTAACTTGCCCAACCTATCTTGCAATGGTGTGACATGAACTTGAGGTCCCTTTTTCATCTTCTTCCACTCATTATTTCTGTAGATGTTTGATTGGCTGCATTGTATGGTAAAACACTAGCTGGACTCTAATGTCTTAACTGATGTCATGACATGCTGTGGAGATGTTTGTTTGACTGCATTGTATGTTAGAATACCTAGTTGTACTCTGATGTCTTGGCTGATGTCATGACATTCTGAGTAGTGTACTACAGGATTAGCTAATATAGGATTCATTGAATGTCAAACTGGATGTTATGACATTCATCCCTGTCAGCAGATACTGAGGAATAGAACAAGTGGTGTTCTACTATAACTCAGTATTTATTATCAGTCTGCTTATCAAGGAAATAACAGACCTGGCATAAGGCCTACTATCTGAATGTCAAACTGGATGTTATGACATTCATCATTGACAACATATACTGAACAATAAGCAGATTGGTTTTCTGCTACATTTCAGTATGCAACTCAGTCTGCTTATCAAGAGGATAACAGACCTGATGTAAGGCTCTATGTGTGAATGTCAAATTGGATGTTTTGACTTTTATTAATGTACGCTGATACTGAAGTATGGACAGATTGGTTCTGTACAGTACAGCAAATTGTACAGTCTGTTTTCAGGAAAAACAGACTTAGCATATGGTTAATGATTTGGAAGTCAAACTGAATGTTGTGACATTCATTCCTGACAGCATATGCTATATTGTAGGTTGTTTAGTTTTTCTGTTTCAGTATTTTTATCAGGCTAAAATCCAGGAAACCAAGAACCAAGCTACAATTAAGGAACCTAACAAATAGCCTATTTGTTAGCACACTAATATGTGGAAATTAGTTAGAATCCTATGTGGCATTATTTGTGTGAGGTAAACCTCCCAATCTGTGGGAAGGTTACCATGAGTTTCTCAGTGTTCAAAGCTGAGAGTATTTGTAACTCAAAGCCTGTAGGCAAGAGTGATTATGGTCTTGAACGAAGTTGTGAAGCAAGTTCAAGGTGTTTAGCATTACATTGTAATTGTAGTGATAGGAATGGAAACTAGAGGTTTCTATCTAGGAGTTCCTAGGTATAGATTGCATTGGGTAGGGATTAAGTGAAGAGTTGTAAACGGGGGAGTTTAACTCTGAATTAATACTACTGATAGTGGATCTTCTTCCTGGCATGGTATGCCCCCAGACGTAGGTGATGTTGCACCGAACTGGGTTAACAATTACTTGTGTTATTTACTGCACTTACTTTTTAAGTTCTGCATAATTCTTGTCTGTGCAGAATCGGATGTCATAACAACCCGTGTGACATCGAAAGTGACAGAACTGGGTGTTCTTCCATTCTATGGTGATATAGTAGCAGATGTCGTGACATCTGTGAATCTGTGTTTATCAGTACTAGGTTTTAATTTGTATAACTGTTTTGCTGTATTAGTAACAATGTTGGATTAGATGTCATTACTTGGAGTAGAACATCTGAACTCTGACTACACCAGAATTTCAATTGGTATCAGAGCAGGCATCCTGTTCTGGTTCTGGATGAGATCCATGGGTGATACTTTCTGGTATCTTGCAAGGAGTTATGTTAGTACTGATGTTGGAACCTGTGGAAGGTTCTGTGATCTCCCTGAATGGTCCCTTGAAGTAGGTGGATGGACTATTCATGACAGGAACTGTGTGTACCTATCTCTGGAGGTTGGCAATTGGCCTTGTGTGAGACAGCTGTGCTAAGTATTGAATCATATTCAAACTTGGTATGTTCTTGGAGGCTGATCTGGTGAAGTGTGTGTTCATAGGTTGAGTTGTATTATGATTTCCACTGCATAATACCTGGCAAAACTCAAACTCTGATGTAGTTTCCCCTCATGTGGATGAAAGGCTGCTATATTCAAGATTTCATCATAATCTACTGAAGATGTCAAAGATACTTGAGTCTCCTCAAGTCCACTCATCATGACGTTCTCACTTCAGGATGGTAAGAATCACCTGATCACTGATTCTTTTACTCTCTTGGGTAGTGTACATGAAGACCTTGAATACTTTCAAGAAAGGTTTGTTCCAAGGAGGTGGAACTAATGTTCTATGTGATGTTAGAACATGTTGTTTAACAAGTATGCAGCTACTGGTTGAAGAGCAGATGTTATTAGGTGTCAAACAAAGGGATACTTTTGTTTGGAACCTAATCCTGACCTGGAAGAGGAGACATTTGTTTATGCTAAGTTGACAAGGGTAGGGTCAACTGTGTGTGCTAAAGAAAGTCACTTTTAGAAGTCTGATCTCTAGAAGTGGAGCTGGTTGAGATGTGACATTGTGCAATTTCCTGCTGGTTGTCTTATTCCTGTAGATTGATCTGGGTGGGATAGTTGTTCCCTGAAGTACTATGTTGTGTTGGAAGACAAGTCCCCTGGATGTTAGAAGTCAATAATGGGGTAACCTGATTGCTATATCATTTAAGAGGATTGGGACCATGAATCTTGTTATTCAAACACCACGCTCAGAAGTGGCAGTTCCTTCAAGGAGTGAGAATATGAAGATTCAGATGTTGGTTGAGGTAGTATGCTCCGGCAATGCATATCTACTATTGACATGTGTTGTTTTAGTTCACTAGTACGTATGGTCAGCTGGAGTCTGATTGGTGTGATTGGAGTATGTATAGGTATAACTCATAGAGTTAGTTGCCACTAGTAGAGATGGTGTATGTCATGTTGAGACATTTGTGTACAATGCATGGATATTAGTGTGGAGTTTCCATGATTGTTAATTTGAGGGGGAGTTTTGGTTAACCTCCTCACGTTTGGTCAGCCTAGGGTCTGGTTGGCTGTTGACCTGTGTCACATGGGTTCTAGTGGTTGTGTGACACATTTGCAAGGAAGGATTCATCTCTCACATTCCTAAGGGTGAATTTAATCTGGGAAGTTTTTCAAAACTGTTGAGGTGCTTGTAAGCAGAAGATGTTGACACAAGAAGAGTATTTTCAAAGTACTCTTATGGTGGAAGTATCTGAAAGGAATATTGGGAAAGGATTTAAGATCAATGGCTACTTGTGCCAAGTACAAGTATTTAATTGATTATCCTTGGAGCTCAAGATTACTGATGTTTTTAAAGAGGTTGGAACATCTCGTCTTCAATACCCTGTGCAGAATCACAGGAAGGATAGTACATTGGCTTATGATCTATCACTTGGGTGGCAGCAAAAGCATATGATCACTGAAAAGGTTTCCTGGCAAGAAACATGTTCAGCCTTGGTGTGTACAAGAAGAAGAAAACATCATAGTCCTGATGGTGGTTACTTGGATCAGTTTACTTCTGATCTAGGTAAGGAAGTGCATTGGCTAATGCACACTGTGAATTTAAGAATAAGTGGCAGCATTCTTAACATCATGGAAACAACCTTGCCTTAGGAAGTGGAATCCTTGGTATAGCTGAAGGGACAATTTCTAACTAGTCCATCTGAAGACTCATACATCAGAGTGTCTGATGTCTTTGGAGAAGAAGCAGGGATTCATCAAGGTGTAAGCTTGGATGACTTAACTGCAAACCTGCAGGATGGAGGTTGTTTACTCAAACTTGGTTCCACAATCAAGTCTATGAGAGCATTGAACTCTTGTTCTGTGTAGGGAGGAAGTTCTTTCAAGTGGCAGAAGAAGGAGCTGAATTCTACAGCTGGATGTTAAAACACAATGTTGTGACATTTGGTTCAACATCAGAATCTTAGTTGGTGAAGTGGCACATCAACTTAAGATAGAAGGGTCTACAGGGTTGTAGATTGGATACTTCAAAAAGGTCGTTCTCGTTGCAGTTCTTTGGAGTTGTTGGATAGAAAGGATGTTACATGTTCATGTCTTAGAAAATCTAAGTTTTCTTCAACATGTAGCTTGAAGTTCAAGTCTCACTTGGAAGATCAGAATATCTTTGGGAGAAGTCTGATAAACATGGAGAGGTCAAAAATGGCATTTGATTTTTTCATATGAGGATTCATGAAGGAGGTAATCAACAGTGGCATTTGGTCTATCTCAGAAGTGAGTTCGAAGAATCAAGATAATCAACAAATGGCAGTTGATTATTCTTGAGGAAAGTCTGAGACAAATTACTTTTGAGCAGAAAAGTAGTAAGTTGAAGACAAAAGGAGGTATTTTCTATTCATATCTTGGAGCTTGTGGTAGGAGTTATGAGCTATCTATGGAAGATTATCTCTTGTAATGGGATGAGAATGTATATGTCCCAATTTGTGTCTGGTTTCTTTTGGATCAAGCTGGTGACTCAGTGATATCTGAAGTTTATCAGATGGTGTTCTTTGGTATGTTGTGAAGGCCGTCCTAACTAATGTTAGAACATTTTTGTGAAGTGGCTTTCTGTTCTGGTTAGAAGAGAGATTGACACAGAGTGTGGATGTGTTCAGCCAAGAGGGTTGATCAGAGGGTGTGCTCTTGAAGACATGAAGATGCGTCTTATGTTTTCCATTCATCAAGTGGTTTGGGTTCTCTTTGAATCAGGAAGTATGTGAAGGTCCAACTTTGGGGTGTTGGATATGTTCATCTCCAAGTTTCAAGAGGAGAGTTGGTTGTTCATGACAGGGGGAGTTCTGTCTTTGTGCTGCAAGTAATCATCAAGCTTGTGGTCTATATGTTCTCAGATAACAAGGTATGGCACCTGGTTAGTTATTGGGATGATGTGGTGTGTGTCAAGGCTGAGTGAGCAGAAGAATGACTTACCGGATGTCAGGACATTGCCTTGGACAATATTGTTATTTCCTTCTAAAACTTACAGTCATAAGGAAATATGGATGTGGTGTGTCTCATTATGATATATTAGAATGAGCCTGTGTGTTACAGTTGTGTGGTACAGGGGGAGTAACCATCTACTGTTGTTTTGGTTGTAGTGGTGCTAGATGTCAAGCTACCACTGGAGGTAAGAAAGTGGTTTTAGGAAAGAGTGTGTGACTACTTGATCCAAGCTGTGAAGCAAGATCAAGTGGGTGGTGTCTTGATCAAAGTTGTAAAGCAAGATCAAGAGGGGGTATTCTTGATTGAAACTGTGAAGTAAAATCAAGATTGTCTGTCTGACATTTGTGTGTAATTCTGTTTTATTTTGGTCTGTAATTTAAAGTGTTGCTTTGGCAACATTTTTGACAAAAAAGGGGGAGAAACACCTGTGATGCCCCAAGACAACAGATTATGTGCTAAACAGATATTGAAGATCCTCTAATCCAGAGAGGCTGTGTTGCAGCTGATGTTCCACTTCTATGAGTGTGAGTGTGTGTTTGTGTGCTGCAATTAGAAGTTTTTATTTAACTTCTATCTGTGGTGAGTGTGCTGCTACTCTGAGTGTATTAGCTAGGTTAATTTCCTAGTAGATGTGTGTTTTCCGCTGCTATGGACTCTGTTGTGAAGCCAAAGTGTTTTAGCCAAAAATTTGCCAAAGGGGGAGTTTGTAGATGTTTGATTGGCTGCATTGTATGGTAAAACACTAGCTGGATTCTAATGTCTTGACTGATGTCATGACATGCTGTGGAGATGTTTGTTTGACTGCATTGTATGTTAGAATACCTAGTTGTACTCTGATGTCTTGGCTGATGTCATGACATTCTGAGTAGTGTACTGCAGGATTAGCTAATACAGGATTCATTGAATGTCAAACTGGATGTTATGACATTCATCCCTGTCAGCAGATACTGAGGAATAGAACAAGTGGTGTTCTACTATAACTCAGTATTTATTATCAGTCTGCTTATCAAGGAAATAACAGACCTGGCATAAGGCCTACTATCTGAATGTCAAACTGGATGTTATGACATTCATCATTGACAACATATACTGAACAATAAGCAGATTGGTTTTCTGCTACATTTCAGTATGCAACTCAGTCTGCTTATCAAGAGGATAACAGACCTGATGTAAGGCCCTATGTGTGAATGTCAAATTGGATGTTTTGACATTTATTAATGTACGCTGATACTGAAGTATGGACAAATTGGTTCTGTACAGTACTGCAAATTGTACAGTCTGTTTTCAGGAAAAACAGACTTAGCATATGGTTAATGATTTGGAAGTCAAACTGAATGTTGTAACATTCATTCCTGACAGCATATGCTATATTGTAGGTTATTTAGTTTTTCCGTTTCAGCATTTTTATCAGGCTAAAATCCAGGAAACCAACAACCCAGCTACAATTAAGGAACCTAACAAATAGCCTATCTGTTAGCACACTAATATGTGGAAATTAGTTACAATCCTATGTGGCATTATTTGTGGAGGTCTTGAGATATTTTAGGAACTAAATATGGAGATATTTTAGGAACTAAAAGATTGAAGACCTTGTTTGTAGCAGAAATTTTCTGCTGTATTTGTAACAGCAAATAACAAGTTTGCTACGATTTCTGAAGGCCCAAATCCAGTTGGGTGATTAGGTTATAAATAGCTTATTATAACCTAGTTTTTGTAAGCCTCATAGAATGAAAATTTAGAGGTGTGTGTGAGGTAAACCTCCCAATCTGTGGGAAGGTTACCATGTGTTTCTCAGTGTTCAAAGCTGAGAGTATTTGTAACTCAAAGCCTGTAGGCAAGAGTGATTATGGTCTTGAACGAAGTTGTGAAGCAAGTTCAAGGTGTTTAGCATTACATTGTAATTGTAGTGATAGGAATGGAAACTGGAGGTTTCTATCTAGGAGTTCCTAGGTATAGATTGTATTGGGTAGGGATTAAGTGAAGAGTTGTAAACGGGGGAGTTTAAGTATGAATTAATACTGCTGATAGTGGATCTTCTTCCTGGCTTGGTATGCCCCCAGACGTAGGTGATGTTGCACCGAACTGGGTTAACAATTACTTGTGTTATTTACTGCACTTACTTTTTAAGTTCTGCATAATTCTTGTCTGTGCAGAATCGGGGATGTCATAACAACCCGTGTGACATCAAAAGTGACAGAACTGGGTGTTCTTCCATTCTATGGTGATATAGTAGCAGATGTCGTGACATCTGTGAATGTGTGCTTATTAGTACTAGGTTTTAATTTGTATAACTGTTTTGCTGTATTAGTAACAATGTTGGATTAGATGTCATTACTTGGAGTAGAACATCTGAACTCTGACTACACCAGAATTTCAATTTCCACCCATTCTCAACATGAAACATGCCATACTCCATATTATCTCCCTACTGTTTGCATTATCTCCTCAATTTGTGATTTGCTTATCAAGTTATGTTGCCACAAAGTCACCATCTTGAATTGATTTCTTGCTGCCAAACCAAGCCATGTATGCTGTACAAATGCAAGACTGCACAACCAATGCTTTGTTTTCCTTATTTGACCATACATCATATGTCCATTCACCTAAATTTTTTTCCAAAATAAGAAATCTCAGTACCTCACGTGCCCTCTTTCCTATTTCTAATACACTTCACCAAATGCAACCAACTTGCATCACTTGCTCACCCCATGGATAAACATTATTTCAGAGCCCATTAAGGAGTATTTTACCCACAGTACTTAAGGCAAGAAACCCTAAGCATGAAAGGAGGGCAGTGGATTTTCGAGCAAGAAAAGGCAAGGTTCATTAGAAGTCAACTTTTATTTCTCAGCAAGTTCTTGAGGTGAAGCTTTTGAAGCACCAAGGAAGCATCGTTTTCTTCTAGTCTCTCCACAGTCAAGAAGAGGTGGACTAGAATTCCACTAGGTAACTCTCTTGCTCCATTTCCATAGCCATTTATGGATACATCTATGCTCATTATCATGCTTGTTTCGATGCTAATTATGTACTTATGCTTACTTCTGAAGCCCTCAGTACGAGGCATTGTTCATGGTGTTGAGTTGTGTTATTGATTTTCTGCTCATGCCCGTGTTTATATTGACACTTTGCTGTTAACTTTTCTCCACGAATAAGCTACCATTTTACCTAAAAAAGGTTACCATGTTAATCATCGCATTTTGTACTTGAGATCTGGGCTTTGCTTCATGTTTTTTGATGCACTATAGTGTTCGTATTTTTTTGTTGAAGTTGAGAGAAGCAAGCTGCATTTTCCTGCATTTTCTGCATGATTATGGATAGGGTTTGGCTCAAGGAAGAAGACGATTGCGTCTCGTCTTGAGAGCCCTTGGATCCATCGCTTCTGTTTTAATCTGGTCCGTCCGTTTTGTTTTGTCTTTTAGTGACTTAAGTAAAAGTGACCGATTGACAAAGGTTCACATGGTTATTTTAAATAAAACGTTTAGTTTAATATCTCAGGCCCTGATTTAATTGTGATTTGGATCGTGGGCTTTCGCTGGCTGCTTTTGACACCCCCCGTTTATGGCCCATCAGTCCATATCACTTATTTCCAGTTCAGCCATAAAATGCTAATACACCACCTCTTGTCATGTTCTTTTTTTTAATTCCCAATTTATTTCTGTTTTGATTTTAATTAATTTAAAATGTTTTCTTTGTTCATAAAAATATCCAAAAATATTTTCCATATTGCTTGATGCCTTATTTAATTTTATATAATTTTTATTTTCGCATTTATTTAGTATTAATATTTTATTTTAATTATTCATTCCAAGTGGTCCATTTTATTTGATTCTTGATTTTATTTTTATAACTTAAAATTATTTTCAGCTTCTGATTTTTGGGATGAAGGTTGACCACTGCTCCATGGTCAACCTGACCTTTTTATTAGATTTTTATTTCACATTTTTAATTTTTTCTTGATTTATTTTTAACCTAGTTTTGTTGATTGACTTTTGGTTTGACTTCTGTTTTATTTCAATTAATTCATGTACTAATTTTCATTATTTTTAAAATCTTTTTGGGGGATGATGATGTCCTGACCCCACCTTACTTAGTTTAATTTTTCGTAATTTTCATGATTAATTTGCTTTTTATTTGATATTTATTAAGTTGGCTCGAATTTTCAGTTGATTTCGTTATGATCAATATTTGATTTAGGGATTGCTTATGGCAATTGAAGAGATCTTTTGATCCTCCCTTGTTCATCTCATAGGCCATGTATTAGAGGCCTTTTATCTTGATTTTACCTGATCCTTACCTCATTTCTTGATTTAATTATTTCAGTGGACCCTTTTGTGCATCTTTTCATCTGTTTGATTCATCTGTTATCTGTTATACTTGTTTCTTTCATCCATGCTTACTATTGCTTGATTGTTTAACATGTTCATACTTCTCATGCCTTGTTTAATGCTCCGTTATTTCATTCTTTGATTCTTTGATTTGATTATATACCTGTTTATTTATCTGACTTGACTGATAACTGTTGCCTACTTGTATGATGATTGAGGCATATATTCTTATTGTTTGATTGCCATGAACCATCCCCATTCATAACAAATGTACCCCTATCCCATAAAGTGTATAATATTTACGCTTTCCTTCTTTATTCATTTCTTAATACAAGAATTAAAACGAACATCCGATAATCATTTAAAAACAAGATCAAAAGCTCGATCCAACGTCGAGTAATCATTTTCAAAACATAACAGAACCAACACGCATTCATCCATCCAATTGTAAGTCGATCGCCTCAGGAATCGCCATCTACCTTTATCCGTGGCTCCTCTCCTTGCTCCGTCCGTCGACTCTTGTTCCGTTTAGGTAGCACCCACTAGGTAGAACCCTTTGTATGATAACATAGGTAGAATTCCTTTATTCTTTGCATGCTAACATTAGGTAGATGTTCCCCCCCTGTAAATCCTAACACATGGGTCCACATTGCATGACAAATCTAGGGCAGAGCTTCCCCATTTTTAGACCTTCCTTGCGTCTCCGATCTCGCGGCATGTCAATTCGTTCTATTGCAAAGAGGTAACTGCCTAAGACTCGATTCAGCGAGCTGCGACACCTACTACTAGGACATTGAACACATTGCCCACTTTCCTTTGACACAGCTCGTGTCCTGTTTTGTAAGTCCATGTTCAGATGGAAATCCTTAACCCCTAGTTAGCTGAACTACGGCAACTCTGATTCTCATGTTCAGATGAGATACGTAGGCACGAGACGCGATGTCTTGCCGAGTTTGACTGACGACTAACAACTAATCCTTGCTTGCTTTTGCCCTTGCTGCGATTCTTTTCTCTCTCCCTCGTTGCGATTGAGACCTTCCCTTTCTCTTGCCCTAGTTGCAATCGAGACCCTTGTTCCCGTAGTTAGCTGAACTACGTTTCGCTCTGATTCTCATTCCCGATGAGATACGTAGGCATAAGACGCGATGTCTTACCGAGCACACTTCTCTTTCGCCCATAGGTAGCTGAGCTACAAAGACTCTGATTCTCATACTCAGTTGAGATACGTAGGCAGTGGATGCGACATCCTTGCGAGTCATTTTCTTTTGACTTTCTTTTAGCAGATAGTACCTTAGATATACCTACACCTTTTAGACTAGAACAACAAGAGTGGATACCGTAGAGTACTACGGATGCGTAGGGGTGTTAATACCTTCCCTTCGCATAGTCGACTCCCGAACCCTAGATTTGGTTGCGAGACCTTGTCTTTTCCTCTCTTCAGGTTTTCTTCGATCGTTTCCTTTCCCTCCTTTGGGATAAATAACGAACTGTGGCGGCTCTTTTGTTTTTTCCCGCCGGTTGTTTTTTCGTGTTGTGACATAGAGCTAGATAATTTATTTTCATCCCTGACAGATTCTCCAAGTTGGGGCTTCCATCGTGTTGAGATTAGCCGAGTGTTACAGTGATGATTCAAATCTTTGTTATTCGTATATGTCGTGTTGTTTTGATAGCATGATCATAATCATACACATGCATATTCATGTTTAAAGCACATCATCAGATAGTTCATTATACATTTTATCGCATTAGATTTTTCTTCTAATCCCCTGCTTCGATGATATTATTTCCCCATGCAGATTTGGTGTGTGTCTGTCCTCCTTCAATTGTAGAGTGTCAGCCCCTTAAGCAAAAAGAGTTTAACCTTTCTCATTCCCCACTGAGTTATTTCCTCATGGATGACTATTATTTCAATTTCCTCCCCAGTTTTTTATTTGGATGGAACCACTCCCCTTGAGTTATATCCTCATTGGGTTGAGTCCTTATTTGACTGTTTCTTTTTAGTTTTACCTAGATCAATCTTTTGCTATTCAAGATTCTATTACCCAATAACCGGTAATATTCTTCTTGATGTTGAGTACATTACTTTTGCCTAATACCCAAAAAATGTAATTTACTTCCTTTGTGTTCCCCAGCGGATTCGCTCTCACGTTTCCCCGGTAAGTTTATCCTTGATAAGTTCATCCTAACCGGTGACAGATATTCTTCCCTTTTGGTTTTCTACCAAGTGAAGAGGTAGTTGTAATCCCCTTTTTTATTCCCTAGAAAGTTTATCCTTGATATGTTCACTTTAACCGGTGATGGATTTTCTCTTCTTTGTGGTATTCTACCTAGTAACCGGTAGTTGAAATTCCTACTTTTCCCTCTTGAGTTTATCCTTGCTATGTTCACTTTAACCAGTGACGGATACTCTCTCTTTGGTATTCTGCCCAGTAACTGGTAGATATAATTCATATTTTTCCCCGGTAGTTTATCCTTGATATGTTTACCCTAATCGGTAACAGATATTCTTCCTCTATCCCCAGGTAGTTTATCCTTGATATGTTCATCCTAACCCATGACAAATATTCTTCCTTCGAGTTTATCCTTGATATGTTCACCTTAACCAGTGACGGATACTCTCTCTGTTGGTTTTCTACCCAGTAAAAAGGTAGTTGTAAGTCCTATTTGATTTCTCTCCCCAGTGTTATTCTTACCCAGTAACCGGTAATGGATACACATTTTCTTCCTCAACGAGTCATCCTTGATATGTTTACCCTAACCGATAATGGATGTCCGTCTGTTAGAGTGTATTGTCTTTCTACCCAGTAACCGATAATAGATAATATATATCTTGTACTCCTATGTTGAACTTCATTCTTCCCTAGTTGAGTTTGAGTGCGTATTTCCTCAGTGAAATCTCCATCCCCTGTTTGGTTTGAATATTTCAGTTTTGTTCTGATATATTCTTATCCCTTGCAGATTTCCCTTATCCTTAGTCCGAGTCCTTCCATTGATTTATTTTTGTGGAAAATACCTCATGTCTCCAGCAGTTTTCAAGTTGTAGCCTGACCTACGCATAGCCTTTTATCCCCTAGAGTCTTTGTCTCCTCAGTGAGCTTTCCTTACAGAATGTGTTGTGCTCCTGTGGACTTTCGGTGTCTCCTAATTTCTTTTCCTTTTTGGCAATATACTCCCCTACAAATATTATCTTTACATACATATCATATGCATCATGAGGTCTCTTAGGGACCAAAATTTGTTTCTAGATGTTGTTATTTAAGTCCATTCTACTTAATTGATACGAGTATTTTAACCTTCACATCCTCAGTTAGAATGTCCTTAAATAGGGGCAGCTGTAAGACCCCAAATTTGACCCTAAGATCCCTCATGTTATCTCATCGTATGCATTTTCTTTGGGATCAAACCTTGGCAGCCTCCTTACCACTCAATCATTGGGTTTGTATTGGGAAAGATCACCAAGCACATTTGATTGTATCATACTTTATTTTTCTTTGTTTACTAACCAAAATACCAAAAATATGTCTATGTATAGCATTGTTTCTTTTGTAGGTAGTGGGTACATCCACCAATGCCTCATCAATCTCACAACTAGGGTTTGAGACTCTCAGTGCAAGGAGATCAATCAATAGATTCTTCATAATGGTTCTAGACATTATATATGGATACCCTAATTCATTTGGGTATCTTGTGTGACTTCCTTAACGAGTTTATTCAACATTTGATCAAATATTTCAAGGGATACTTCATAATACATCATCTTATGCATATATGGTCCTCCATGAGTCCTAAAGATCAAGATAACTTCAAGTTTGCAAGTTGGTTCAAGGAGGTTGACGAGAGAAAGTCAACTAGTCAAAATTGGGGTTCCCTAGACCCTATCTCCTACAAATTTTGTCATATGAAAATTATTCCAAGAGAAACGTTACTCCTTATGACATTCCAAACAACTTTCATGTTGAGGTCAAGAGTTAGTTTTGCTTGGAAAGACATTTTTAAGGTGAAAGATTATAGGTTATTTTGTTTGTGCCCTAGTTAAGAGGTCAACTTCCATAGACTATTACTTGCTTAATGTTTATGCGATGAAGGCCATAAAAGTTTAATTATAAATGTCAAGATGTCCTCTCCAACTTTGATTCTTTGAGAAATCTCAAATTCAACTTGCAAAGGCATGTGCAAAGAGGAAACATTATAGGTCATTTTGGATCATTACCATTGAACAAGACATTTTCTTCAACTTCCTAAATGCATAACTCCTTCATGCCAAATACAAATGAGGTCAAATTTTTGCCCAAATTTAAGAGTATTTAAATAGATACGACTTTGGTGAAGGAACACTTTCCATTTGAAGCTCATATAAAATGTTATTCAAAGTGGAAGAAGTGGATATTTGACTTGGTACTTAGAAAATTTTCAATTATGTTTTATTTCTCAAACTTTCACATCAAAATTCATCATGATACCTTCAAATAGAAAAGAGTTCAACATGAAAGTTGTTCCCCTAGATCTTACCTTTCCAAAGAGTCCATAATCACTTCATTTGGACAAGATTTAAAGGACTTTTTCATATCTACTTTCTTGGGTTTGTTTTGGCATGATTTGGATTTAAATGATCATTTCCCTTTGCATGCTTCCATGTGATGACCTTAATATTCATTATGCACAAATTGAAGTTGGATTGCATCATTATTTAGGACTAAACCATTGCCCATGCATCCATGCACTATGATTTCTAATTTTATCAAAAATTCAAAGGGTGCAAAACTGAATTCAATTGGCTATATAAACAAGTAATTGCCTCTAGAATGACGAACACGTTGCCCAAGCTTTTCCAAGAGATCTCAGAACCTCACACCATTGAATTGATTGAAGATTTCTTTAAAATCGAGTTTGAATTTCACCTTTTGTTTTGAAGTTCAAACTCCAAGGATTCATAACCTTTCTCATCTCAATTGATCACTGCAAGCAAGAGGAGGAAGAATCAAGCAAATTCAGAACGAGATCAAGTTAATTTAAAGCTACTCGAAGGTGATTTTTCAGAAACTTTGAGCCTTCGGTTCTCTCTCAATTCTTCACCATTCTCTTTGATTTTTGGTTGGCTGAAGTCCTACTAATGTAGGCAATAAGATTGAGTTGCTTTGAGGACAAATCGAAGCAACTCAGATATGAACCTCAAATTTCAAATCCATGTATCTTTCTATATAATTGGAATTGGAACTAATGGATGTCAGATTCGTGCTCCTGAGCATTTTTCCTTCAATAACATGTACTCACTTTTCATTTTTCATTTGGTTGAAGGTGGACAAGTCCGTGAGGTCCACCGAAGAATATGACCGGAGCTAGGGCTCTGGTTCCCATGTTTTAATCCTAAGCATCCATTCTGATTACCACATGTGCAGCACTTCGACTTTGGTCAATGATGGATAGCGCGCGCGTGGCCATCAGATCTACCACCTTAATTAATGAGGGAGATCTTATGGCCCTTTTTTTTTTGTATTTTTTGAATTTCCATTTAATCCACTTATTTTATTTAATTCATAGAAATTTCATTTTTAATCAAAAAAATATGAGACTTTCACCAAAAATCTTTAAATATTTTTCTCTTCCATATTCTGAATTAAAATTATATTTTGGATTAATTTTGGTATTTTCCATGTATTAAATATTTTTATGCATATTTTTAATCATTTAAAAATACTTAAGTCTTTTTAAAAAAAGTGAATTTTTTTGTCCAAGGTCCTTTGACCTTGTTTGGCCTAGGATAAATCCCTTGGCCATTTATTTGGTGTTCTGAAGGGTTTTTGGTTTTGACCAATATAAAATGTATTTTAATTCACTTTTAATGTGATTTTTAATTGATTAAATGTGTAAAAATATTATTGAGTCATTTTTATGGTCTTGTGATGTTTGACTTTCTGTTTGGGCCTTAGTCGTGGTTAATTTGACTTTTGTTGGATCAATACCATTGGATTTAGGGGATTGATGAAATGTACATTTCATCTCCCAAAATAAATGAATGGTTTTGATTTGATGAAATTCCTCTCATGATCAATTTGTGTTTCTATCTTCCCCTCCCTCTTCATCTTCATCCCTATTCTTTCCCATTCCCCCATTTTCCAATGGAATCTCTAATGTCTAAAGGCTAATTGATTCATCAATGACCTTGTGTCACATAAATAAATACAAGTATGACTGAGATAGGTTCCTCCCATTTTTTTAGTGTGTGGTATGTTTTAGGAGTTTTGTTCCTTGTACCAAATCTCTAACATGCATTAACACCTATATTTTTATTACTCGGTCTCAGATAGTTGTGACTTCTACGTAAGTCCAATTACGATTGCTTAACATAGAGCTAAATTTGACCCTTAATGCATAACATTCTAGTAAGTGAGATTGTAAGTCTCCCATTCTTCATGGAATTGTGTGGAGACATGACCTTTTTTCCTTTTTTGACAACTAGTGGCATACTTGTTAAATTATCCAAGTTTGAGCCCTTCTCATGGAAGATGTCTTGGTTTAAGGATTCATACATGTGAATGAATGGTTGAGTGTTCTCCAGAGAATGACTTAATCAATTAAAAATCACCTCTAACACCACTAGCTTTTGACTAACATTTGAGTAACTCTAATTCATTATACTTTTACTTTCAAGTCATTTACTTTATGCAATTTAACTTTCAGTCATTTATCATTCATTGCCATTTACATTTCATATAACTTATTTATGCTTCAGTCCTTTTCATTTTTCTCATTTGAGTCATATCTTGTGATTGTATTTATTTGTTTGTGTGTTTTGATTTTGTTTGTGGTCTTAGGACCCTAAAACACCTAATAACAACAAAAACCCTAAAAAACATTTGGTGGACTGTTGAACTTGATATGAGCTTTTGGACTTAGAATTAGGCAACATTCCCTGTGCTAAAGGACTTGGCTAAAGCCAACACCTGATACTGAGCTATTCTTGACAAGTGACTTTCATCTGATGTAAGACTTGAGAATCTCCTTGATTCATCTTCTACTTTGTCTTGGGGCTTAATTGTTATTTTTATATTTGTCTTTGTCTGATGTTTTATTTTAAGTTGATCAAGGAATATTTCATCTGGTACATTGGAAGACAATGAAGACTGCTAGTTATTGGAATGCTTGCTTGGATGTGTCCATCTTTATTTAATTCCTTGATCTTTATGATGTTTGGGTATTGTTCATTGCTTATTGATCATTGCTTGATTAAAATCCAAAGGAAAATGGGTTTCTATATGACAGTCTTGTCTGTTAGATCTTATCTCATTGGTCATATCTTTTCAACTCTTAACTTTTAAATTTGTACTTAGGATAGCCTCTTGATTTCCTCCCACTTCTTAAATTTCAAAATTTCTCAGTCTTTTTAAAAACATTTCTTTGCTTGTGATTTAAATTTTAGACATTGTTTTAATAATTAGAAACTTTAAACTTTAGCCTTACGCCATTGAATTTTTGAACTTCTTTTCTTAAATCAAACTTGTAAATAAACTTAACCATATTAACTTAAATTTCAAAAGATAAAAATAACTAACAATTCCATTCAAATTTTTGGCCTTTTGCAACTATTTCAATAATAATATTCAATAATAACAATTTACCATAAAATCCCTTTTTTTTCATAAAATTTTGGAAGGATTACACTGAGTACAATTTCAAAAACCAAAAATACAAATATAAGAGAAAAGGAAAGTATCATCATATGGATCCCTAGCAGCTGAATCTGATGAACTGGCCAAGGGAGTGTACTTTCTTCGGTTGCGTCTGATCTCTGACTCATAAGTGGTCTTCATCCGAGCTTTCTCAATGATAAGCTAATCGACGATCTTCTTCCAAGCACCAGAAGGCTGAGGAATACTAGAGGGAAAGGGAAAGGGAAAAGTACGAACAAAACTAATAAAATGGAAAAGGAAAAGGGAAAAGGGAAAAGGGAAAAGTACAAACAAAACCGAAAGATAGGAATTTTTCAAATCAAAACTAATAAAATGCCAGAGATTTCAGGTAAGGGGGTTGGTTACACATAGGGAAGGTATTAGCATCCAAAGTGTCCTAGGTACTCCTAGGGAGCCCTTTTTGTGTGTAAGTGTTTTAGTTGAAAAAGATGTTTGCTAAAAATAGAATGAAGGGATGAGAACATAATTCATTATTTATAATTTTGTGTTTGACAAGACCTTCGGTCTTATGCCTACGTACCAACATAAAAATGAGGGATCAAAACCTCGTAGTTCGTGGTAAAAATTTCAAAGATGGATGGATTAGTTTTAACAAAAGCTTAAAGATCTTTTGTTTTCAAAGGGAGAATACTCAACCAAACATCCACCGATAATGAGGGCTTTTCAACATATAAGAGGGAGTGCTCCAACTTGGATTCAATCAACAAGTATGCCACTAACCCCTAATAAATGGAAAGACTTACAATCAAAATATCATGGAATGGGACAATTATATCTCAACCAAAGATAACTCAAATCTAAATGCTTTATTTTGAAAAGTTTAAAAGAAAAAGGCACAAAATGGCCAAAAGGATTAGATGAGGCTGATAATTCTTTTTGTCTTTCTGAAAATAAAGTCAATATTATTAAGTTCATTCACAAGTTTGATTAAGAAAGCATTTTTAAAAAAGTCAATGGCATAAGGCCAAAGTTTCTACTCATTAAAACAAGTCTAAGTTGAAAATCACAAGCCAAGAAGTTTTGAAAATGAGGGAGAGACTTTGAAATTAAAGAAGAATGAAGAGATGAAAGGACTATCCTAGACAAGATTTAAAAGTTTAGAGTTGAAAATATCTAACCAATGGAAAGCAACCACAAGACAAGAATGTCAGGTAGAAACTCATTTCCTTTGGATTGCTAAGCAAGCAACAAGCATAACCATCCAAGCAATTAATATGAAGACCAATGGCATCAAGTAAAGATAACCAAACATCCAAGCAAGCACTCCAAAGCAAGCAATCTTCAATGTCCTATAAATGTATCAGATAAAATATCCCTTGAAACATATTCAAAGAGAAAGCATCAAATAATCACAATAAGATCAAAATAGAAATTCAAACAAGAAGAATGAGTTTAATAGATAAACCAAAGGAGTGTCTAGCTTGTATCAGTTGAATGACACTGGCCAAGAAATAGTCTCAAATAATGGCATTGGCCAAGTTTCCTTCAAAGCATAGGGATGTTGCCTACTCTAAGTCCAAAGTCCAAATCAAGTCACAGACAGGGATCCAACAGTCCACCAATATATTTTTTAGGTTTTTTTGTTTTTTATTAAGTGTTTTAAGGTCCTAAGACTACAAACAAAACAAAATCACAAGCAGAAAATAATGCAAGCGCAAGATATGGCTCAAGAGGTCAAAGAGAAAATGAATGAAAACATAAACAAATTGCATGAATGTAAATGACAATGAATGATAAAGTGCATAAATTTAAATTGCATTAAAGTAAATGACATTAAAAATAAAGTCAATACAAAAGATGTTAGTCAATGTTAGTGGAAGAAGAAAAGATTGAGTCATTTTTTGGAGAACACTCAGCCATCCACTCACATGCATGAAAATATGAACCTAGACATCATTCATGAGAAGGGCTCCAACTTGGATAGATCAATAATTATGCCACTAGCTCTCATAAATTGAAAAGAGGTAAAATCTTCACACAATACCATGAGGGATTGGAGACTTACAATTTGACTTACAAAAATGCAATTGCTTTTAGGAGAAATTTAGTGTTATATTAAGCAATCGTAATTAGACTTATGTAGAAGTCACAACTATCTGAGGTTGAACAATAATAATATTGGTGTTAATGCATGCTAGAGACAAGGAATCAAGACCAAACTCATAAAGCATACCACACACAAAAATAAGAGGGGGTGGACCTATCTCAATCAAGCTCATGTGGATTCATCTGACACAGGGTCATTGATGAATCAACTAGCATTTGAATGTTTGAGAAGTCATTGGCCAATGAAGGGTTTGGGAAGAAAACAGATGTAGATAAAGAGATTAAGTGAAAAAAATCCCAAATTTATCAAGGGATGAACTTCATTTGATCAATACCATCCATTCATTTTGAGGGATGGAGTTCAAACTTCATCAACCCCCTAAATCCAATGGTATTGACCAAATAAATATCCAATCCAACCAAGATCAAGGCCAAACACAAGTTGAGTTAACACAAAGTCAAAACAAAAGCTTAACAAAATATTAAAGCAATTAAACAATTTAAGTTCAATTTTTAAATGAAGAAAAATACATTTTAAAAGGGGAAAAATCTTAAATCTCTTCAAATCACCAAATAAATAGCCAAGGGATTTATCATAGGTCAAAAAAGGTCAAAGGACCTTTGACTAATTTTTTTGGCATTTTTTGAAAGTCAGAAGTATTTAAAATCAATTAAAAACAAGTCAAAAATCAATAAATTCACTAAAAATATCAAACTCAATCCAAAAAATAATTTTAATTCAGAAAATGGAAGAGGAAATTATTTGTGAAATTTTGGTAAAAGTCCCATATTTTTTGGATTAAAATGGAAATTATAATGAATTTATCAAGAAAATGGTATTTAAAATATTAAATGGAAACTAAAATTAAATCAGAAAAACAAGGGCCACTAGATCTCCCTCATTAATTAAGGTGGCATATCTAATGGCCAATGCACGTTATCCACCAAACACCTCAGTCAACGCGTGTGTACACTTGGTAATCAGAATGGAGGGATGAGATTAAAACGTGGACCATGGATCAAATGGCTTGGACAATGCCAATGCACCATCGGAGCCCTAGCTCCGGTCATCTTCTTAGGTCAGGTCACCAGACTGGTCAGGATCAAAGTGTCACCAAAATAAATAGATCATACACTATTATGATTTGGTTTGCTTCTTGCTTGTTCACACATCTTAGCAAAATTGAATCTTAATTTCTCTTGTAGAGTACCCAACCAGTTAAGAAGAACTTGGAAGACAATTTCCAAATGTATTTCTTATCGGTAATGGATGCATCCTTTGGATATTCTTGGCATTCTAAGAATCTCATATTGTCATAGAACCAAGGATAATCGTCGGCTTCGTCTTCGTACGCCAAACAGTAAGCGAGCTCGTCAAAGTAGTTGAGGTGAAAGGATGGGTCTTCATTCTTCCACTTGACCTTAAACATGAACGCCAAGGTTGCCAAGGCGTCAGCTAGTTGATTATCTTCCCGAGGGATGTGGTGGGATGTAATCTCGTTAAAGTAAGGGACAATTTTCAAGACATGCTCCTTGTAAGGGATAAGCTTGTGCTCTCTAGTATCCCGATATTCTTTGACTTGGCTAACAACCAAGGCTGAATCTTTGTAGACTTCAAGGATTTTGATCCTAAGATCAATCGTGGCTTCAATATCGATGATACGAGGCTCGTACTCCACCATATTGTTTGTACATTCAAAATACAACCTTGCAGGGAAGGGGAGGTGAAAACCAGTTGGGGAGGTGATAATTGCCCCTATGCCATTGCCATGAGAATTAGAAGCTCCATAAAAAAAACCAAAGTCCATCGGATCCAGGCTCGGGTCCTTCCTCAGGGTCGGGGATGTTTCAATCCCTAATCAACATAATATCCTCATCATGAAATTCGAATCGCATAGACTGGTAGTCTACCAAGGGCTGATATGTAAGATAGTCGGATATTACACTCCCTTTGATGGCCTTTTGAGTAACATGTTGGATGTCATACTCGGTTAAAGTCATTTTCCATCGAGCTACTCTACCAGTTAGAGTAGGCTTCTCAAAGACGTATTTGACAGGGTCCATCTTATAGATTAATAACATTGTATGAGTGAGCATGTACTGTCTTAGCTCCTCGTAGAGATCCACCAACCCAAACTCTTTGACTTTCAGCTATTCGGAGCCTCTTCTTTCTATCCTCA
Source organism: Lathyrus oleraceus (assembly GCF_024323335.1). Lineage (NCBI taxonomy): Eukaryota > Viridiplantae > Streptophyta > Magnoliopsida > Fabales > Fabaceae > Lathyrus > Lathyrus oleraceus. The sequence goes on from NC_066579.1 coordinate 146,779,622, forward strand.
AACTTTTCACAAACTTTCTTAACCTTATCTTCCAGAACATGGTTACGTTTCTTGGCACGATTGAGTTGGACTCGTAATTGAGTGTTTTCCAACTCAAGCTCTTTTATTTGATTGGTAAGTTTATCCATGTCCTCTTGTAGGATAGGCTCGGGCTCAAGCATCAACAAGAAATAATAAGGGTCAAATAGAAACAACATCTTAATAACCCTAGCCCTCTCTTTTACCCACACATAGTAGGGTTCCTCTGCTAAGATGTTCTTCTTACCCCATTCTTGGTCAATACGGACTATGTTTGTCCAAGCTTTTTGCACTCTTTTCACGTTTGAGTCGAGTGGGTCCATGATATTGACGATGAAAAAAATGAAGTCTATTTCCTCGGGAGGACTCGACATGGTGTACCCCAATTGTCTTTTGAGTAAAGCGGGGTTCTAGTTGATACAACCTTGGGTTCCTACTAAGGGTACGTTCGGGAACCCTCCACATCTTGAAATGACTTCTCTTGTATCCCATTCTCTCTTGTACCACAAGATTGAATTGGCGGAGAGAGATGCAAACTTTTGAGGCCATGTCAAATTGCTTTGAGCAAAAGGTTCACGTTGAGGAATGCGGTCCCTCGTCCGCAAATTTAACAGAGGAGCACAACAGAGGAAAATACCTCCCTTTGTCATGCCTTATATGAAAGGTATGATAGAAGTCTACAAGTAGATATGGCACCAGATTCTTTGTTAGAAAGACTTCAACAGCCAAGTGATCAACAAACTTGACCACATTTGGGAAGAAAACATTTTCATGAATCACAAGTGCTAAGGTTGCACAACAAAAGTCGGGTCTTTCTTCCTTTAACTTTCACAAGCATGCTTTGACCAAAACCCTTACTTTCCCAAACATGAAATTCTCCCCAATTGCTAACACTATTTAGGTATTCACCTTTATGAAGAATTCAATGAAATTGAGACGAAATTTGTGAAGACTATGATATGGTGGTGATGATGAAGATCTCCACGGATTTTCTTCTCCTCCTTCCAAGCTCTTGTCTTTCTCTTTTCTTTTCTTTTTTCTACTTCTTCGTTTCTTTTCTCTTTTCTGATAACTCTCTTTCTCTTCTCCTTTTTCCCTCTTCCACGTTTTTCTTTTTTCTTCTTATCCATTTCTTCTTTTCTTGTATTCTTATCTCTTCCTTTTCACTTACCACCACACATAATTAATATATATATATATATATATATATATATATATATATATATATATATATATATATATATATATATTAAGTAGTAATAGAAAATATCTCAATTTATATTTTGTCTCCTTGTACAAATTGACCAATGATTAATGTTAACAAAATGTCCCCTCCTGTACTTATTAATAATGATCAATCTCTTTTAATAATAATAGTTTTCTTATGAGTTCACTGGTTACTCTATTGATTCTACTGATAACCTTTAGAGCACATGAAAATTTAATATGTCTCAACTGACAACAAATAGATTACATAGGAACTCATTTGGTCTCAACTGACAACCAATTCCTAATTTAAGGGAATATGGGATATTACACTCTCCCCCCCCCCCCCCCCCCATTAAATTTAAACTTGCCCCTGAATTTCGTCCATTCAACAAAGAAATAATTATTGGATCACCGCCCCAGGTCAACACTTGACTTTGCTTTAGTTCAATCCTTTAACATACTCAATGTTCCAACTTGTCTCCACTGGAAAATTTCCTTCTTTCATAAATTCTCAAAACTTTCTGGTCTTAACCATATTTTTATTCCAATAATTGATTAACTTCTAACCTTACTCCTATTTAATTCATCTAACATACCGTTATGAATCATGTGATCACAACTCCCTCTGGAATATACAACTTCTGTTTCTTGCACTGATTTAACCAAAATTATAACCACGACAACTTCTTATAATTGGAGAGTCAATACTCTTATAACTTTGTTTGATCATTTACTAATTCCTTGACTACACAGAATACCGACGACTCATCTGTTATAAATTCTTCAGTAGTTGTGACAACTTTATCATCCATATATTGATATCCCCACTTCACTACGATATGGTTTATCTCATTCATTGTTATAAATAGTTATCTCTCTGATCCTCCATGAAACTTTATTGAACTCCTTCATTCATCACCTTCCACTGTGTTACTCTTATGAAAACAATGTGGAACACCTGGGATTCCTATGAACTACTAATTAGCTAATAATCTTCATAGAAACTCATACTTATCCTTCATAGTGCCCACCACTTAAAATAGTATTAGAACTTTTACAAATCGTTTCTATGAAGAATAACCTTCTTACCGACACAAATGGAAAAATAATACCAACATAGAATTTCAAGTCACCGGTGAGACAACTCCTCCAAAAAACTCTAACCAATCTAGGATGCAACTGTGAGTTTCCATACTATTCAAAGAGTAACACATTTGGAGATAACATTGTGTCGCCACCAGGATTTAAATGTGATAACAATAACCATGACTTCCTTGACAAGAAGATCAGAAGAGTCACCACCGAATTTTATTTGTGTGCCTCTATCAGAGAGGCAAGGGGAAATAGTCGATAAAACCCTCAAAAAGGTAATCGCTCAGGAAGAGCTAGCAAAAGATAAGGAATCGGTCTCGTAACAGAGATTAGGGTTCCGGAGTCGGTTACGCAAGGGGAAGGTATTAGCATCTCTCACGTCCATGGTGTTCCATGAGAACCATTTGGGTTGTTTACGTACATGGAGATTTATCTATTATTGTTTTATTTTCAAAAGAATGGATGTGTGAAAGAGAGGGTTTTTGTTTTTATTTATTATAGTGCTCACCAAAGATTGGGGCCCTTGTGCCTACGTATCACTCATTCATGGATGAGGAATCAGAGCTCCATAGTTCGGAGTAAAACATGTTTGTGTTTTGGTTGATTTTACCTTTGAGAAAAGGGTTTTCGGGGTGGGTTCCCTAAAGCACAAAAATTAGGTTTGATGGGTTGTGTTGATTTTACCTTAAACAAGGGTTTATGAAAAGAGTCCGTGATTAGATTTCACTAAAGTCTATGGGCGGAGGTGAATATTCTAGACAACAAGCCAAATGTCTTGCGTCCAAACTAATCAGAGTGAGGGTATGAATGCCCCAATCTCACTCATTCTCCACCACTTAAGGCTTGTGGAGCACAATACTAATTGTAGTTATTAATTGTTTTGAATTTGATGTCGATTGACGTTATATCAAGGATTTGTTTAATTGATTGAAAAATGTGGCTTATACAACATGAATGTAAAGTAACCAACAAGAAAATAAAGGGTCTCATTGTAAGGTAGCCCAAGAGAAAGCCTTGTGTGTGTAAAAGTGACCTATGTTAAACAAATGATAGTGGTCTTACAAACATGTCCCTCTAAGGTGGTGCCATGATTCCATTCTTACGACATGTATGCAAGTTACAGATGAAACCCAAAGTTTTGAAACAAAGTGTCACAAGAAAGTAATGGAAAAGACTCCAGCAAAGGTCCTAAAATGATATCCTCTAAGTCCAAGTTGATTAAGTGTCATGACTTGTTTTTGGTATTATAATTTCATCATGTTTTTGTTGATTTTACGAGTATGATGACAATGAAGTAAAGGCAATATAATAAACATGCATGATTGAGGTTTATACAATAATAATGATGATAATGAGTACTTGGAATAAATGACATAAAATTAAACACAATGAATAATAACAATGATAATAACATTAATAAAAGGTTTATAGGGTTAAGTTAATGAGTCAATATAATAAACACATGAGTATAGAGGGGTTAGTAGGTTAGTGTAAATCAAATGGAATGTAAATGTATTAGAAGACCCAAGCTAACAAAATAAGACTTCATTCATAAGTCAAATTACCAAGTTGTTTGAAGTAGGGGCAACCTATCCGTAGCGGTATATTGTTTTAGACTAAGCTATGGATTAACTCAAGTCATAAATTAAGAGTCGCCACCGTGCTTTTATTGTTTCTAAAGGAAAAGGAAAAAAATATGAACAAAACCCGAATAAGTTTTAAAACAAAACTAATAAAAATAGATAAGGATCCAGGGGTTAGTTATGTAAAAGGAAGGTATTATCACCCTAAACATCCATGGTACTCCATGTGAACCTCTTTGAAAATGCGTACATTTTAGTTTGAAAAGGGTGTTGTTTGCCAAAGATTGGAAATATGGGATGATCAAAACCTTGTAGTTCATGGTAAAAATAACAAAGATTTTTGTCTTGATTCATTTTTTTAAGGGAAAGTCATTTTGTCATTTTCAAGAGAATACTTAACTAGTCACCCACAAGTATGAGAACTTTGCATCATCATGAGAAGCGCTCCAACTTGGATAAGGATCAACAAGTATGCCACTAGCTCTCTTAGATATAAAAGATTTATCATCAATGTTATAGGGATATAATAATTATATCTCAACTATGGAAATGACTTATATCTAATACCTTGAGAAAAGTTTTAAAGGAAAGGGGCACAAAGGGCACAAAATGATTTGAGTGAGTTATGCAGTTTTTTAAGTATTTTGAAATTGGTATCAATATGATTAAGATGAATTTGCATGTATTAGGAAAGAGGTATTGAAAATCACTTGACAAAAGTCAAGCTTTATTGAGAAAGTGATTCAAGTTTAAAAAACAAGAAGGTTTTGAAAAAAGAGAGGAGATTTTGAAAATTAAAGAAAGGGGAGGAGAATAAGAGACTGTCCTATAACATAAAGTAAAACCTAGGGAGGAAAGATATAACCAAGAAATAACAATTTTTATGATATAAGTCAAACAAGAATTCCCTCATTTGGATTAAGCCTCAAGCAAGCGAGAATATGAAAATAATATTCCATGTATCAGATGAAACCAGAGTAACTCAAACAAGTCTTCAAAGGAAATCCAAAGTCACAGGTACCATATGGATTCTAAGGTCTCCAATCACAAGTCTCAGAGCAAAGGTCAAGATCCTAATTCTAAGTCCATAACACCACAACATTGCTAAGGATAGTAACCACAAGTCCATGAATCAGGAGAATCAAGTTCTTTTTAGGATTTTCTTATTAGTGTTTTCTTTACAAAAATATGAAATAAAGAAAACCCAAGTGGACAAAGAAGAAATAACATAATCATAAGTAATATGCTATGGAATTCTAAATATAAAGTATAAAGTAAATGGAATAAAATAAAGGAGCATAAAGTAAATGACTTAGAAATAAAAGTGAATACAAGTAAAGTGTTAGTAAATGATGTTAGTAATCCAAATGAAAAATGGTTTGGTCATTTTTTTGGAGAACATTCAACTATTCTCTCACAAGTATGAAAATATGAATTTAAACATCATTTATGGGAAGGGCTCCAACTTGGATAAAATCAACAAGTATGCCACTAGCTCCCACAAATGGAAAAGGAGTAATATTTTCACACAATACCATGAGGAGTAGGAGACTTAAAATATCACTTATAAAAATGCATTTGCTTTCGGGGCAAATTTAGTGCTATGTTAAGCAATTGTAATTGGACTTATGTAGAAATCACAACTATCTTACGTCGGTCAATAATAATGTTAGTGTTAATACATGCTAGAGAAATGATATGTAAATTATTATCCTAAAGCCATGCCAGAAAAAAAATAAAAGAGGGGATGATAAATCACAAAGGATATGAGGGTTTTCCATTACTTCAATCCACACTTCATGACACTTAGGACAAATTTATGCATCAATCTAAAGTACATTAAATGATCCATGATCATTTAGAAGGTAGATTTGAAATGATGAAAGTTCATCGAGTACTAATTCACATATCATGAACAAGATGGACACAAACCAATCAATTGATCAAAAGGAAAGGAAGGAGATGAAGAAGAAGGAGACAAGATAGGTCACACCCAAATTGTATCAAAAGATTGATCAAGTCATCATCAAAATAAATCATCCATTTTGGTGGATTATAGTTTTCACCCCATCAACACCCAAGATCCATTGAGTTTGATGAGACTTAAAATCCAAACCATCATGATCCAAGGCCAACAGAAGTCCACAAAGGTCACACAAATATAAAATGCAATTAAATAAAATAAAAACACACCAAAATAGAAATAAAATGAAAAATCCATAAAGTCCTTCAAAACACAAAATAAATGGTCAACAAAATTATGGAAGGTTAGAAATAAAATAAAAAGCATGTAATAAAATTTTCAGAATTTAAAAATTAGAAAAGTATTTTTAAACCAATTAAAACAAAGGATAAAAGAGAAAATACATGGAAAAGAGAAAATCAGTGAAATAAAATATGGAAAAATAAAAATCAGATGAAGAAAAATAAAAGAGAATTTTAGAAATTATTTTGGGATTTTTTGGATAAAAAAGGAAATTACTTTGAATTTTAACAGAAAAAGTAATTAAAAATAATAAAAGAAAAATAATTAAAATTAGAAAAAATACGGAGTGTTGGATCACGCCTCATTGATTGACGTGGCAAATCTAACACTCCACACGTCAAGGATTTTAATTCTCAAATCAATAGCCTCTTGAAGACCCTTGATACAAGCTTCATATTCTGCCATATTGTTCGTACAATCAAACATCAATCTTGTAGTGAAAGGGATATGAAAAACCTTAGGAGTAATAATAATTGCCCCAATTCCATTACCATATGCATTAACGACTCCATAAAACACTAAACCCCACCGGGATCCCGACTCTGGTCTTTCTTCAAGGAATGGTTCATCACAATATTTATCTTTTAAGTACATAACATCTTCATCAGGAAAGTCCAGCCTGATGGATTGATAATCATCAATTGGATGGTGAGCTGAATGATCTGCAAGAATACTTCCTTTAATCGATTTCTGAGTATGGTACTCAATATCATATTAAGACAATAGTATCTACCAACGAGCTATCCTTCCTGTCAAAACAGGCTTTTCGAAAATATACTTGATTTGACCCATTTTGGATATCAACCAAGTGGTATGATTGATCATATATTGGCATAAATGTTTTCCAACCCAAGTTAAAGCATAACAAGTCTTTTCAAGCATGGAATACCGAGACTCACAGTCTGTAAACTTCTTACTCAGATAGTATATGGGATGCTCCTTTCTACTAGTTTCATCTTATTGTCCAAGCACACAGCCCGTTGACTCTTCTAACACAGTCAAATAGATAATCAAATGTCTACCTTCCACTAGAGGAGACAAGATATGAGGTTTAAGCAGATACTCTTTGATATTGTCAAAAGCTTTTTGGCAGCCCTCTATCCAAACACAACCTTGATCTTTAGGAAGAAGCTTGAAGATTGGCCCACACGTGGAAGTCATGTGAGATAAAAACATGTATATGTAATTCAGACGCCCAACGAACCCTCTAACTTGTTTTTCTGTCTTTGGTGTAGGCATCTCTTGAATAGCTCTAACTTTATCAAGATCTACTTCAATTCCTTCCTGGCTGACAATGAAACCCAACAACTTTCTTGAACGGACACCAAAAGTACATTTATTAGGATTCAACCGGAGTTTAAACTTTCTCAAGCGCTGAAACAACTTTAACAGATACTCAACATGATCTTCTTCCGTCTTTGACTTAGCAATCATATCACCAACATATACTTCTATCTCTTTATGCATCATGTCATGGAAAAGAGTAGTCATGGCTCTTTCGTATGTTGCATCATCATTCTTTAAACCGAAAGTCATCATTCTATAGTAAAATGTTCCCAAGGTTGTAATAAATGTTATTTTTTACATGTCCTCGGGCGCCATCTTGATGTGATTACAACCGGAGAAACCATCCATAAAGGAGAAGACATTAAAATTAGTTGTATTATCTACCAACATGTCAATATGTGGCAGAGGAAAATCATCTTTTGGACTAGCTTTATTCAAGTCTCTAAAATCAACACAGGTCCGAACTTTACTATCTTTCTTTGGAACAGGTACAATATTGGCCATCCATTGAGGGTATTCAGCAGTAACAAAGAAACTAACATCAATATGCTTCTGAACCTCCTCTTTAATTTTGACAGCCTTATCAGGCTGAGTTCTTCTCAACTTCTGCTTAACCGACGAACATTCGGGCTTCAATGGTAATCGATGCTCCACAATATCAATATCCAAACCTGGAATATCTTGATAAGACCAAGCAAAAACAACGAAATAATCTCTAAGAAGCTCTACCACCCTCTTCTTAGCATCCGAGCAAAGCAGTGCCCTAATCTTGACTTCTTTGTTGTTATCTTCAGAACCCAGATTAATTACTTCCAACAGCTCTTTATGAGGATGAATGGTCATCTCTTCATTCTCAAGAAAATGAGAAATCTCATCAGGAATCTCTTTAACATCCTCTTATTCCATCTCAAACACAGGAAATTCAAAGTTGGGAGAAGGCATAAGGTCATTATTTTCAATGGGTTTAACAATTAGTTTGCACAATGATTTTATGCTTGATTTTAGAATATGAACAAATAAACGCACATTGTGATGCAAATATAAAAAGTTATTATCATCTTGTTTTTTATGTTATCATTTTTCCAGAAAAATCAAAAAGGAAAAATATAATATGGATAAACTAAATAACATTTTATTAATGATAATGGAAAATCTGACACAAATCCCACATAAATCCACTTACACCTTGGGCATAGTGAAAGGATTTTGAAAATGACAAAAAAATCATATTACTTTGATAAGTGAATAACAAAAGGAACATCAATAGCAATCCAGTTTTAGCATATCGATCCTCGTGTCACAAAGTTTGGCACTCCTTTCTCTTCATCATCTTCTAGAATTGCGACAACAAACTGATCTTCAAAATGAAATAAACCAGCACTATGAAACACTTTCTGAATTCACTTCAAATCTCTCTGTGTTGCACCAGGTGAAAAACATAAACCAACTATGTTCTTGTTCTTGGAAAGCTCAATAACTTGTCCCTACATAGCAGATTGGCCATTCTTCAACACATGTTGGGCATCCTTCAAGGATGACATGGATTCACCATTCTTCTTACCAACAATATTATCAACGAAAATAGCTTGGAATGATGTTCCCTCAGCTTCGTCTCCGTCAATGTATGAAAATGAATATAGATGACTCACTAACATGGCCTGCTCGCCACCCACGATCACTAACTTCCCATTCTTCACAAAATTCAACTTATGGTGTAGGGTCGATGTCACTGCCCTAACCTCGTGAATCCACAGATGTCCTAAGAGACAACTGTAGGCGGGATGAATATCGATCACTTGAAAAGTGATCTTAAATAAGCATGTATCTATCTTTATTGGGATATCAGCCTCCCTAATTACAGTCTTCCTTGAGCCATCTAAAGCCTTCACAACAACTCCACTGAATCTCATTGGAGCACCTTGATAAGCAAGCTTAGATAGCGTGAACTTAGGTAGAACATTCAGAGAAGAACCGATATCCACCAGCATATTGGATAAGGCATCTTCCTGACAATTGATAGAGATATACATGGCCAAATTGTGGTTCCTCCCCTACTCCGGCAGCTCTTCATCATTGAAGCTTAGATTTTTACATGCGGTAATATTGGCCACAATGCCATGAGATTGATCAATTGTCACGTTGTGATCCACATTGTCGCAACCATACTTTTCAGTCGGATAACGAAATCGGGACTTACAATAAAGACGCCTAATCATAGGCAAATATCATAAGAGTGGCCACCAAATTTTATTTTATGTGCTTCCATCGGAGAAGGCGAGGGGAAATAATCGCTAAAACCCTAAGAAAGATAAGTGCATGGGAAGCACTATAAAAAGGATAGGGTATCGGTTTCGCAACTGAGATTTGGGTTCAGGAGTCGGTTACGCAACGGGGAGGTATTAGCACCCCTTATGTCCATGGTATTCCATAGGAACCATTTGGGTTGCTTTTACGTACATGGGAATTTATATGTCATTATTTTATTTTTCAAAAGAATGTGCGAATGAGGGGGTGTTTTTGTTATTATAGTGCTCGCCAAGGATTGGGGCCCTTGTGCCTACATATCACTCATTCGGGGATAAGGAATCAGAGCTCCGTAGTTCGAAGTAGAAAATATTTGTGTATTTGGTTAACTTTACCTTTGAGAAAAGGGTTTTTTGAGTGGTTCCCTAAGGCACAAAAATAAGGTTTGATGGGTTGTGTTGATTTTACCTTAAACAAGGGTTTACGAAAAGAGTTTGTGATTAGATTGTACTAAAGTCTATGGACAGAGGTGATTATTCTAGATGACAAGGCAAGCATCTTGCATCCAAAATAATCAGAGTGAGGGTAGGAATGCTCCATTCTCACTCATTGGCCACCACTTAAGGCTCGTGGCGCATAATACTAATTGTAATTATTAAGTATTTTGAGTTTGAGTATAAAAAAGCTACGTGACGTTGGATCAAGGGTTTGTTTACTTGATTGGGAAATTTGGCTAATGCAATATGAATGCAAAGTAACCAACTAGGAAATAATAGGGTTTCATTGTAAGGTAGCCCAAGAGAAAACCTTGTGTATGCAAAGTGACCTATGCTAAAGAAGGATAATGGTCTTACAAACATGTCCCCTTAAGGTGGTGCCATGATGTCACTCTTGCAACCAGAATGTAACTCAAATATGAAACCCAAGTGTTTATAAAGCATCTTAAAAGAGTAAAGGAAGACCTCCAAGAAAAGGTCCTAAATGGAATCCTCTAAGTCCAAGTGATTAAGTGTTTTTGGTCTTTTATTTTTATCATGTTTTGATTGTTTTTGAATGATGATAATAATAAAGAACAAAATTAAAGTATATATGATGAATTTGTACAATTATAATGATGATGAATATTTGAATGTAAATGACATAATAAGTAAAGAAAAATAATAACAATGATAATAGTAATAAAAGATTAGTAGTTATCAAAATTAAAACAAGTCAAAGTTAAGGTTATGGACAAGTTTTGAGGATTATCTATCTCTAGGTTAATAGATTCAAAATATGGCGCATTGAGGGATAACTTATCACTGAGGTAAAGTAAGGAAGATGGTAAATGGATCAACTTACCCTAGATTTGCAACAATGAAAGTTATTCAACCTTAAGTCCATCTATCAATAAATTGATAAAAAGAAGACTATACAACTCAAGATTGAATGATTGATTTTAGTGGTTTACAAGTTATATTAACAAGTCATATGAGCAAGGTATAATAGTAACAAGTTAGCGAGTTCGTATAAACAAGTCAACATGGTAAACAAACAAAATATTGAGGGGTTAATGGGTTAGAATAAACAACCATAACGTAAATGTATTATTTGAATCCATGAACATCAGTACAAATAAGCTCATCTATAAGTTAAATGACCCAAGATGGTTGGTGTAGGGATAACCTATCCATGATTCAAAGTCACATGGATGAACATTTGAACAAAAATTAGGAGGTTTGAAACAAGGAAGGTTCAATCAACCCTCCCAAGCCAACATCACGACAAAATATAGATTTCATTGGCCCTTAACTTCAAGACTTCAAAAGTCCATCAAAAATAACCCAAATGAAATAAATAAAGCCATCATTAAATTCTAGAGGCAAAAATAAGGAGGGTTGATGTTCAACATTTTGTCAAAATAATAAAAATAAGGGGCTTAAAAATAAATCAAAAGAGAATATAAAAATGAAATAAATAAAATAACAAAATAACATAAAAAGGAAAATGTGGTCAGGGTGCACACACAAGGCTAGAACCCCTGACCTTGGGGTCATGGGTGAGTTTATCCCCTCACCCACTGGGCTAATGGACTAGTTGTGATATAATCCACACCGAAACAAATAGATGATGAACATAATGAATAGATGGGATTCACGTGCCAAACAACCAATTAGAATATGACAGCATAATATTTCAATTTTAAAAAACACGGGCACAACTTCATCTTCTTCCATGAATCAACTCAAAATCAAATCCTCAAAATTCAAGTTTTTCATTGGATTTGATCATGGGAATAGCTTGCAAACAAATATTCGAACCAACCTCCACTGAAGAATCATTGGTTGGCTCTGAGTGTTGAGTATTTTCAAAAATCTAAGATGAACAAGTTAACCTAATTTACAAATTAATTTCCAAATATTGAGTAAACAAAGCTGGAAACTTATGGGTAATGATCAGAAGAACATTTCAAGTTGAATGGTAACTTGTTTCGGGGATGGGGGTGAGTGGAACTTCTGATCGGAATCAATCTCAGAGTGGTGTTCTGATGACTTAGCTCAGCTCAAGTGAGGGTCAGGGAGGTGTGTTGGGATTTGGAAAAATTATGAGTGGAGGTCAGTGAAGGTTTCTAAATGGTTGTTTGGAGTTAAAACAACTTGAAACTCGAAAATGAAATCTCTATTTTGGATGGTTCATCTCGAGTATGCAACAGGGTTTCGTTTGCTTGAAAAGTTTAGTTCTGAAATGTAACATGTTCCCCTATTTATAAGGAAGGTGATGGAGTGGTTTGGAGGAAGAAAAGAGGTGGTTATCTCATAAAACACATGTGACTTAGAGCATGCTCGAAACCAGCTTTGAAGAGTCATGGAATGGTAAATTATGGGCTAGTTTCCTTCATAAACCACTTGGAACAACCAAGAGCACTGAAATGGGCTACTATGCATTTGGATTTTAGCTAATTTGGGAAATTTCTGAAAAATTACATGGCATCGGGTTTCATGATTTCGGAGATTTCCACACCAAAGTTGACTTCCATTTGGCCCTTGGTATGTTGCATAAGACCTTGGTGAATGAATTTTCAAATTCTGGTTGTAGTGTATCTGGTGTGCTGATCAAGATGTACACCCATGTTTGGACCAAGGCGAAATGAAATTGGCTCATGCACTTCGCTTCAATTTTGGTACTTTTGTTCCATGCCATGAACTTGATTGAATGCAAAAAGAACCAGTTCAAAAGTGGTCATGACATGATTTTTAGGCATGGTAGGCATGTTTGACCAGCACGGAAAATAGAAAAATTGAACCCCTTAATCAATGAATTAGTCTTGGACCCTGAAAAAAAGTTGTAGAGGAAGTCATTTAGGACATTTTGATCAAAGTGGAACTTAAAAATATTAAAATATGAAGAAGTTATGGTCTTTGGAACTTCCCATAGGCAATTCATGTCAAAATGTGACCGACCAACATGACCTAGTTTTAGTGTTTTTGTGATTTCTTACTTTTGAAGCCACAATGATGGATGTTTTGATATAAAATGATAATATCATGATAGGAAATGAGTTTAGGCCTTTGTGGAATGGTTTTAGGTAAAATTGGTGGGTGGATCAAGTCATTGAAAGTTGAAAAATCAAGTGTGAACCAACTACTTGCAACATGGATTGAATGGATGTTTAAATGGTTGATTTGGATTGTAATGGCCATGAAATGATGTTGAATGAATGGTAGGGTGACTGGATGGCCAAAAATTATTAATCTCAATGGTCAAGAAGCCCCGAAATTAGGGTTTCTTGAGCCACAAGTTTCATCAAGAACCATGGTCAGATGAATTAAGGTTTAAGTTGTAGGGGTCCAAATGAGATGCTAAAGGTCATGGGGAATGAACAAAATTTGGATTTGAGGGGTCCTTGATGGCATGGTCAAGATCCATGATGCATCAAGACATGTACAAGCCAAAAGGAGGGTCAAGAGCTAGGGTTTGGTCCTTGGGTGGCCAGATGAATCTTGAAGCTTCTTCAAAGGGGACTCACCACCCAAATTGGAATTGGGGAGTGAGTGAGATGTCTTGAGTGATCCTCCAAGATTTTTGGGATGATTGAGGATGATATTAGGGTTAAGGTAGCTTGGGCACACCTTAACAATGATCAAGGAATCTTGAGGATTTGTAGATACATCACATGCCTTAGGCTTGTGGATCATTGTGACCATTAAGTATGGATGCATATGAGATGATTTATGGGATGTATAATTAGATTTTAAGCCTTAAGAAGATGATATGGGGTAGGGAAAATTTGAGTGTATGACAATTTCCTCTATTTTATCATCTCGGACCTGAAGGTATGGATAACGACGGCTTCCAATGCAATTATGGTAGGAGGGGATTAAATACTATTAGGAGAAACCAAAAATTTTCTTTGTTAGGGATAATGGTGATATGAATTGATTATGAATGGATATGAGGATTATGCATGTGACATATGAAACATAAGTATCTCCTGGACATTGAAGTTCTAAGAAGGTGAAAGGAGAACCTCCATTGGGGGATGAGAATATCAGAAAAATGAGAAAAGACGATTGACCCTAACAATGATTGGGGAGAAAAAGAGGGAAATTCCTAGAAATGGCTGTGTAATACCCCAATTTTGACCCTAAGATCCCTCATGCAAATCTCATCACATGCATTGGCATTGGGATCATACCTTGGCGTCCCTAAGGAAAGTCAACTTCCCAAGGCCATAACTTTCTCAATTTTTATGGGATGAAATATTTCAAGTTTCAAAATCAAATTCAAGGTGTCTAATTAAACTTTTATGTTTGGAGTGAGAGCTAAATCAACTTTTATGATCATATGATATGAGGATACATTATAGGTCATTTTTTACCTATACCATTGAACAAATGATTTTCCTCAACTTCAAAAATGCATAACTCTATCATTCTAAATCCAAGTAACATGATATTGGTGACCGTTTTGAATGTATTTTAAAGATCTACAACTTTGAAGAAGACACTTTTCTCATTTGGACCTCACATAAAAAGTTAAGCAAGGTGGAATATAGAGATATATGACTTAACACTTAGAAAAAAATTTCAACATGTTGAAATTTCCAAACTTCCACCTCAAAATTCACCATGATCAAATTTCCAATTGGAAACGTTTCCAACATCAAAGTTGTTCCCCTTGATCTAAGCTTTCCAAAGAATCCTATTTCATGCATTTTGGATGAGGTTTGCTAGGGATGCGCATGGTCTTAACAAGTTTGCATCATTGGAGAAAATTAAATGTCCAAAACTCCATTTCACTTTGCCTTGCCATTCAAGCATGATTTGAACTTCAGTACAGTTGCAATTGGATCATAATTGATTGCTTCATGGGCCTGTACACGCCCATGCAAGCTTGTGCATCACCCTTACAATTTTTAGCAATTTTCCAAGTGTGCAATTATCAACCTCAAATTCTATAAATACAAGGCCTCTGAGCTCATTTCAAGGACCTTGCGCGCTAGCTTTGCCCCCCATTTCAAACCCTCATAATTCAAAGGAAAATCTGAGAATTTTCAACTTGAAAATTGAGTTTGAATCTCACTGTTTGGAGATTCAAAAACTCCAGGATCCAAAGCTTTGTACCATTGCCAAACCACTTCTGCAAGCTCCTCGAGTGTGATCAAGTCAACTTTGAAGCAAGCAAGATCCATTTCTGTACATCATTGAAGGTAATTTTCTGAAATATTCTTCTCTTCGATTCTCACTCAATTCTCATCAATTCTCTTGGATCTTTGGTTGTCTGAAGTCCGACCAATGTAGGAAAGAAGATTGAGTTGCTTTGAGGTCAAATCGAAGCAACTCAGTTGACACACCTCAAAATTCAACTCTCCATATCTTTCTATATATTTGGAGTTAGTTGAAATTGAGATCAGATTCGTGCTCTACGCCATTTTTTCTTTCAGATCACATCCTCTTTTTTCATTTTCTTGATGGTGTAAGACCCCAATTTTGACCCTAAGATCCCTCATGGCATCATAACATTGCATTTGCATAGCCTCAAGGATCATGAGCATCTTGGTTCCCTTTGCCTTTGGGTGGGACTCCTTGTGATTGGTTTGAGATCACCAAGCATGCTTGAATTATACATCATTGCTTCTCTTACTTTTGTTTACTTAAAAAAAAAACGAAAATAAATAAATAATAAAATATATATATATATATATATATATATATATATATATATATATATATATATATATATATATATATATATAATAAAAAACAATTTTGGCCTTGGGTTTCTCTCATTTGAGCCCACAGGTCCGCAAAAACCAGGTTATAAATTCAGAGTTTCAGTGAAACAAAAGCATGTCATTCCTATTATCCTGGCAGGAAAAAGAAAGTGAGAGAAGAGCTAACAGAGTTCAGAGCAACCTCCAAACCCTGAAGAGAGCTCATCTGCACAGAATCACCTCTGTCTCATATAAACCCTCAGATTGCTCTGTAAACCTCACGTGTGCAACTCAATTTCAATCGATCCTCCCCAATCAGGTATGCCCTATTTCCACTACTTTATACTTTCAACCTGAAATTTTTTGATACCCTTTTAATGTATGTGTTTGACAAGAGGTTTAGGCCTCCTGCCCTTGGTTGCTTTTTGTGAGCTTTTTTGTGAATTTTAATGGCATGATTCATGTGGTTACATTTTGATTTGGGGGAAACTCTTGATTACCTATCTTGTTTCTCTAACCTGTTTGTTGAGTTTTTTTGTGAGGGCTCACATGACTCTTGCAGAGATGGCCTGGTGTTCCACTTTATTTGTGGGATACCCCCTGGAGGTTTATTCCGATTACGTGTGCTTAATGGCTTGAGATATTTGTTTGTGACTGCTTATTCCAAAGAATGGGAGCTACTTGGATCATCAATATGATCTCAAGAGGGGAACTCCTAATGAGGTTTTATTTTCTTTTCCCTTATCTCTTGTATGTTTAGGAATTTAACCCTTTTTTTCCCCATTCTAACCCAAGCCAAAACTTTTTGTGCAAACAATAACTTTTGTTTTCAACATTAGAAACCTAAGCCTTATGTTTTTGATTTTCAAAAGTTATTTTTCATAACACTTATTCTGAATTGAACCTTTTAATCCACTTTAACCATATTTTTGTAAATACTTTTAATTGGTAAATATAACCCATTCAAATACTTTTTGTGGTTTCAATGGCCACCTTCTTAATCAAACCCTTTTTTTTATAACCATTAGCTATTAGGTTTGAATTATCCTTGAGGTAGACATAATACTCACCTTTATCCTTAGTGATGGACAATGAGTCTTCCATGCTTATTATAGGGTTAACCCCTCACTAGCATGTTGAAGCTATCCTCACATGGTGGATTTGTGGTTGTAGGTTTAGTTTTCTCCCTTTGATAACAAAAGACCTTAAGGTTTCTGGACCAATCAATTCACCAACTTTTTTTTTTGAATTTTTTTACCCCGAACTACGAGGTTTTGATCCTAATTTTTTTTTTAAGATGGTACGTAGGCAATGGGTTCATCCATTCGAACACAAAATGTAAATAAATTTGTATATTATTTTCTCATCCCTTCAATCATGTTTGCACAAATAAATTTTCACAAAAAAAAAACAACAACCTTACAACAAATGTGAAAAGGGCTCCCTAGGAGTATCTATGATGCTTTGGTTCGATAAAACTTTTAGGTTTTTGTTCGCTTTCTAACCATTCCTTTGGATAAATAGAAGTGCGGTGGCGACTCGACTTGTATGATTTACCTTGGATTTAGTCAATATCTCTAATGGTAACGAATACCCCGCTACAGATGGTAATGAGTGGACCAGTCTAGTGGACCTCGCCTGATAAGGTGACCGGAGGTCCAGCGCCGGTGGTGTGTTAGACAAGTTCTGAGCCATTGATCTCATATGAAATTTTTTAATCTTGAGCGCTCAAAGTAATTACCACGCGTGTGGAACAGTTGACCAGGTGTATGGTGGAACGCGCACTCATGACCATTTGATCTGCCACCTCAATTAATGAGTGAGATCAAGTGGTCCACGTTGTTTTGATTTTCTGATTTCATTTTATTTCATTTGATTTTCATTAATTCATATTAATTTTAATATTGCTCCAAAAAATATGAGAGCTTCACCAAAAAAATTGAAATAAGTTCCTCTTTCATATTTTGAATTCAAATTATTTTTTGGATCATTATTAATATTTTTCATGATTTAATTGATTTTATGAATATTTTTAATTGTTTAAAAATACTTTTAAGTCTCCAAAAATTCTGAAATTTTTTCGCCAAGGTCCTTTGATCTTGTTTGACCTATGATAAATCTCATGGCCATTTCTTTGGTGTTTTGATGAGATTTTATGAATTTGACAAACCATATTTAATTTAATGCATTATTTTTAGTATTTTTAAATTGAATAAATGCCAAATAATTATGTTGATCCATTTTGATTGTTTGTGTAAGTTTGACTTGTGTTGTTGGACCTTGGTCGAGGTTGATTTGACTTTGTTAGGTTAAGATCATTGGATTTAGGGGATTGATGGAATGGACATTCACTCTTCCAAAATGAATGAATGATCTTAATTTGGTAAAAGTCCTCCTTTGTCCAATTTGAGTTTTATCCATTTCCCCTCCCTCTTCATCTCATTCCCCTTCTTTATGCAATCATATCATGGACCTATGATGTCTCTACATCCTAAGGCTAGTTAATTGCAAAATCAACATAAGTATGGATCAGATTGGGCCACCACTTTTGCATATTCTTTTTGTGTGTGGTATGTTTCATGAGCATAGTCCATTATACTATGTCTCTAACATGCATTAACACCAAAATTCTATTGTCCGGTCTCAAATAGTTGTGACTTCTACATAAGTCCAATTACGATTGCTTAACATAGCGCTAAATTTTTGATACAAAAGGCATAGCATTCTAGTTAGTGAGATTGTAAGTCTCCCCTCTTTCATGGTATTGTGTGGAAACGGTGCCGTTTTTCCTTCCTTTGGAAGATGTCTTGGTTCAAGTATCCATGCTTGTGATAAGTGGGTAGAGTGTTCTCCAAAGAATGACTTAAAAAGCAAAAGAAAAAGAAATACTAACTTCTAATTCATTAACAACTAACATTTAATTTTAAGCCATTTACATTTAATGCACTTTAATTTTTAAGCTCTATTCATTTGCCATTATTCATACCATTCTAATTGTTTATATTAATGCCTTTTCACTTTGTCCACTTGGACCATATTATGTGATATATCTTGTTTTTGTATATTTTGTTTGTTTGTGTGGTCTTTGACCATTAATGTACATAATAAGAAACCAAAACCCTAAAAAACTATTGTGTGGACTGTTGGCTTGATCTTGGACAATTAGACTTAGAATATAGGCAACATCCCTATGCAAAAGGACTTGGCCAATGCCAACTTTCATGTAACCAAGTGTTTGCAATTTGAAACTTCATCTGATACACCATTGAAGATCTATCTGAGTTCATCTGCAACATGATCATTGTGAAGCTGTTATTTTAAACCTGTGACTTGTTGAATTCATCTGCTACATGGGCAAATTTGAAGGATATCATGGAGTGGATAAAGCTTGGATGTGGCTATCTTTATTTGATGCCTTTCTCTTCAAGCTAATATTCTATGCATTGTTTGTTGCTTGATTCTAATATCCAAGGGAATTTGGGCTTTCTATATGGCATTCTTGCCTATTGGATTGTAGCCCATTGGTCAAATCTTTTCAACTCTTAACTTTTAAATTTGTGCTTAGGGTTAGTCTCTTCATCTCCTCCCCATTTATTTAATTTCAAAATCTCTCCCTCCTTTTCAAAAACTTCTTTGCTTGAACTTGTTTTTATTTTAAACTTAGACCATTTTGCAAATTAGAAACTTTGGCCTTATGCCATTGCATTTTTCAAACCTTTTCTTAATCAAACATGTAAATAAACTTAACTATACTTGACTTAAAATTTTCAAAAGCCAAAAAGAACTAACTAATTCAAACCATTTTGTAGGCTCTTGTGCCTTTCAAACTTTATTTTTGATTAAAAGCAATGCATCCACTTTGAAATTTGTATCACGAACTATGAGGTTTTGATCCCTCATTTTTATGTTGGTACGTAGGCACAAGTCCGAAGGTCTTGTCAAACACAAAAATATAATTAATAAATTCTTTTCTCATCCCCCTATTCCATTTATTTGTAAACATTGCTTTGTACAAAATACATATGCACACAAGAAAGGGCTCCCTAGGAGTACCTAGGACACTTTGGGTGCTAACACCTTCCTTCTGTGTAACCAGCCCTCTTACCTATAATCTCTGGCCTTTTATTAGTTTTGATTTGAAAACTTCTTATTTTTGGGTTTTGTTTATACCTTTCCCTTTTTCCTTGGAAACAATAAAAGCGTGGTGGCGACCCTTTTTTCAATATATATCACCAATTTCAAATTTGTAAAGATCCATGGAGTCTCGCCATTTGCGGGCTACCGTTCTATTAAATAAATTTGAGCCTTTATCCAATTCTTGTCACTCTTATTTGTTCTTGTTTAACAAATGTTTGCATGTTTTAATTGATATTGTTTTAAACGAATAAATTTTTTATAAACTATTTTAAACAAAGTGAACATTCACGATGACTAAAATGATAGTTAGAACATCTTCAGTGCTCTCCCAAGGATAGTAAGATTTCCAAAAGGTAAGACATTTGTTCATATTCTGGAATATCTATATCCTCTTCATCAGTTTTCAAGTTGTCTCCCCAGCGAGCGCAGAGAAGAGTGATACATCATCAGCTTCCCAAAGAGTCTGACACTAGCATTTGTGTTTTTATCAATTATATGGTTGTCATCCCTTGTGTAGACTGACCTAAAATCCCTTATAGATTGATAAAAATTGATATGCTATCTATTCACGAGGAAGATTGTCTTTCCATGGTATGAATAGAAGTCCCTAGCGGAGTAAGCATGTATTTCCTACATAGCTGCCTTTTAAGATAAATTGTCTCTTCAAGCAGGAAGTTGCCTAGAGTAGTTGGTGAAGGGTTGGATTCCCTCTTCATCCCCAGCATGGAACTTGTTGACAAAGGTTTCGTTTCTGTTTCCCTCAGTCAGGACAATTCCTCTGGGAGTACTTGCAGTTTATCCCTAGTATGGTCGCCTATAGTCCATCCCCCAGTAGGGTTTCCTGATCCGAGCTTGATAATTTGTATCCCCTCCGAGTCTGAGATCTCTTCCAGTATTGGACGGCGATGAGGAAGATGTGTTATTTCCTTCCCTAGCAGAACAAATTGTTCATTCTCCCTTTAGCAGAGATGTCTCTCCAGCAGTTAGAAGGGATTGTTTGATTGATGGATGTCTGTTGGTGGTTATTCCCCACAAAATTTCACATCATCCCAAGAATTGTTGGAATATCCCCGGCAGTAGGAAGTAGTGACCTTTGCCTGTTCCCATCGGTGATTGGTGTCTCCTGGTATTTGATGCATCCCCATTAGAACTGATTTCTCCTGTGGGCCTGGCTTTTCTCTTTTGAGATGTTATACCGGATGTCCGTTCGTGGCTCTTAAGCTTGTTTGTGTTAAATATGTCTGTCTGTCATCATAATCATACATAAACCACGCATATGTATGCACAATTATAGCATTCAAATATTCATGTTACATGCTTTGCCATATATCTTTGCTTGTTATCTCCTACTATCGGTGAAATGTTCTTCCCCAAGCAGATGTTTATGTCTGATCTCTCCATTTAGAGCCAGCCTCATAGGCAGACAGTGTCTATCTTTCCTTCTTTCTTCCCCACTGAGTTATGTCCTCGTGGATGGTTATTGTTTCAGTTTCCTCCCCAATTGTGTATTGGGATGGAACTACTCACCTGAGTTATATCCTCATCGGGTCGAGTCTTATTTAATTGTGTCTTTCTAGTTTGTTCCTAGATTTACTCCTTTCTTGTTATCCCCTGTAGTTCCCTGTGGTCTAGTTGTTCAATTGCTCAGTAACCAGTAATTGTTCATCCTTTCTCCCCAATGGATCTTTGTGGCCTTCTACCCAGTACCCGATAGTTGTAAGTCCTATTTCTCTGGCCTTCTACCCAGTACCCGGTAGTTGTAAGTCCTATTTCTGTTGTTTTCTACCCAGTAACCGGTAGATGTAATCCCCTAT
Organism: Lathyrus oleraceus; assembly: GCF_024323335.1. Taxonomy (NCBI): domain Eukaryota; kingdom Viridiplantae; phylum Streptophyta; class Magnoliopsida; order Fabales; family Fabaceae; genus Lathyrus; species Lathyrus oleraceus. The sequence goes on from NC_066579.1 coordinate 146,801,465, forward strand.
TTGTTGGTTATCTTTATCCAATATTCGGTATTGATATTCCTTCACTTTTGAGTATACCACCCAGTAACCGGTGATATATCTCCTGGATATTTTCTTTTGTCAAGCAATTTATCCCCCGCAAGTCATCTTTCACTTACCCGTATTCGGTAATGATTGTTTCTCCTTCTAATTGGTCATCATTTTATACCCAGTAACCGGTATCCCGATGTCCTTTCTTTTCGGTCGATTTATCCTTTATTAACCCAGTAACCGGTTGTGGATAATCTTCCTTGCGAGTATGTTATCTATGTTATGATGGTAATATATAATATATCTCATGCACTCTTCAGTTGAAGTCTTTTTCTTCCCTAGTCGAGTAATATTTGTATTTTCTTATGGAATTTAATGTCCATCTTGTAAGTCGAGTTTGCTTTTTCAGCCTTCCTTTCGGATGATGGGTGTCTTGGACATGTTCCCAATTCACGCTTGGCAGGTCACCTATTATATGCCTAGTAACCAGTATCCCTGATGTTCCTTCCTCCTGCTCCCTATTATGACTTTTTGTCCCCTGTGGAGTCAGATTTTCTTGAGTTTGAGATGTGCCTTTTGGGTCCTCCTCAGATGTTTCAGATGATTGATATCTCTCACCCTTATATCGGTCTTAGATATTCTTTCTCCCTGAGCGTGTTGGTCTCTCACCCAGTTACCGGTGTTTTGATAACATGTCTCTCTTTGAGTTTATTACCCAGTAATCTGTAATATCCCGTTGTTTCTTCCTCAGTTGAGTCCTTTGTGGACATCCCCGCCTGAGTCCGGATTTTCATCTGAAGTATCCTTTATGGATAATTTCATTGTATTGGCATATTCCCCAATACATGCATCTTTGCATCAACTCGAGTCTATCCATCGATTTATTTTCGTGGAATCCCGTCGTGTCTCCCCGCAGATTCTCAAGTCATGGCCTGCTCACACATTTTCTTTTTTTCCCAGAGTCTCTGTCTCCCTAGTGAATGTGTTCCTCCTGTGGATTTTTCAGTTTCTCCTTATTTCTTTTCCTTCGTGGCAATTATTCACCATGAATATTTTATTTTTGCATGCATACATTTGCATCATGAGGTCTCTTAGGGACCGAAATTCGTCTCTTTATTATTATTTAAGCCCATTCTACCTCGTCGAGACGAAGATTTTAACCTTCATATCTCCGGCTAGAATGACCTTCAATAGGGGCATCTGTAAGACCCTAATTTTGACCTTAAGATCCCTCATGGCATCATATCACTGCTCATTGCATTGCCTCAAGGATCATAGCATGTTGGGCTCCTTAACCCTAGGGTTGGGACTTATGTGAATGGTTTGAGACCACCAAGCATGCTTGAATTGTATATTATTGCTTTTATTATTTTGATTACTAACCAAAAGCACAAAAATATGTCACTAACTCTCTTTGTTTTGAAGCTCAAGTGATCATGTGCTCCCATGCTCCTAGGAGGCTCCTAAGCTCAATGAAGTGGCTAGATGAAGATGAGAAAAGGCATGACAATGGTCCACAAATCTTCTAATCATCATATATGTCTTACAAGTATCCCAATTTGCCAATTTGATCAAGATAACCCAAAGGGCTTGAGGATTGTTTCCCAAGGAAACCCCAATTCAATTATGCTTTGACTGTGCCTTGCTCATGAAACAACCTCCACCTATAATCAAATTCAATAAAAGGAAGTCATTTCATTCACTATTTTATGCATATATGAGCTTATGTGAGGTTCCTCAATCATCCATTCATCAAGATTTGAAGTTTGGCCTTGAGAAGTTGACCAGTCAAGTCATCTGACTAAACTGAGGATCACTGAGATAGAACTTTTGATGAGTTAGTCAAATTAAGATTACCCAAAGAGAAACAATGTTCTTAATAACCATATGAACAACTTTCCTGTTCATCAAAAATCCATTTGAAACTTGGAAGGTCATCATTCATTTCAAAACATTATAGGTCATTTTGACTATAACCCTAATTTTGGGTCAACTTCCCAAGGACCTAACTTCTTTAATTTTTATGATTTTGAGGTGATACCAATTGCACTGGAAATATTAACATGTCTACTTAAAATGTTATGTTGGACAAAATTTCATAATCCTAAAAGAAACACATGTGATAATACAAAACGTTATAGGTCACTTTGGACCAAAGCCATTGAATTTGAAAAATTCCCAACTTCAAGTGCCCATAACTTTCTCATGCAAAATCCAAATGATGCAAAATTTGAGTCTACATTTGATCATACTAAAAATATCTACAACTTTGATGTTGAAGGTTTTTCTATTTGAGGCTTGCATCACTAAAACAGATGGGCTTGAAGTTGCTTGCTTTTGGTAAAAAAATTCAAAGGGAACCTAGACATGTTTTGTACCCAAAACTTCACAGGCAGTTTTCATAAATTTCCAATTTCCAAATTAATTTTTTCCCAACATGACTTTTGTTCTTTATTTCAAGGTTTTCTAGCCATTACTCACATTAATTTTTTGGACTTTCCATGAGTGAGTTTCGAAGAGCTTAATGTTTATGTTCATTTGTGCATTTCACTTTGTAACTTCATGTAGGATCCAAATGCGCCTGTACATGATATCCCTTCACTTTTGGGACTCACATGCGCCTGTACAGGCCCATGCTTGGAGGATCCAAAATTCATGCACACGAGCCAAGCATGGCATTGCATCACATACAGCTATAAATAGAAGTGCCTTGAGCATCATTCTTCAACCACAAGGAGATCTGAAACACTGCTGGATTGAAAACCAAACCCTCACCAAAGGAATTTTAGTTTTTCTATTTCATTTTCAAGCTTGAATTTCAACATCATTAGTTGTACATCACCTCAGCTTTATTTTCATTAAGGTTTGATTTCCTGCGCGTGGTGGCCAGAATTGGTTGTCTGGCCGGAAAAGATGGTGGTTTCCACCACCATTCCCACATGGGAGCTCCAGAGCCCTTGGATCTTGATAAAACGTTTTAATCGTGGCCATGTATTATGATGACTTGTTTTAAATCAATGTGTAACGCACTTGACCAAAGAGTATCATGTGACCGCGCCTCTGAGCCTTAGGATCATTGCCACGTCAATTAATGAAATGATCTCGTGCCTGCGCATTTTTGTTATTTTCTGATTTTTGTTTTAATTTCATTTAATTCCTTTTATTTTCAAAAATTCATAAATATTTTATTTTAAGTCACAAAAATATGAGACCAATGCCAAAAAATTTCTTGAAAAATCTAGTTTCATATTTTGATTTTTAATTAATTTTATAACTTCATTTAATATTTTTTGTGAATTATTTGGTTTTTAATAGTTTTTAATTCATTTTAAGTACTTTTTGATATTTGAAAAATCCAAAAATATTTTCTTAACACATATGGATCATGATAAGTCAATGAAAAATATTCTCATTAACTTCTTAATTGATTTGAGATTTTAATTCATTTGTGTTATTTTTTCATTATTTTTAATTGTTTTAAAATAGTTTCTGATTTCAAAAATTGTTGAATTTTTTTGTCAAAGCTTGTTTGACCATGTTAGACCTATGAGAATTTAATTGGACTTGTTCAAGTTGATTTGAATTAAATTTGAGGTTTAACCATATTTTGTCAATTTTATTTTTGCATTTATTTTTAATTCAAAAATACCAAAAAAATATGTTTGACTTGTTGACTTGTGATCTTCATTTCTCTTCTGTTTGAGATTGGTTGATGATGATTTGATTCACTTTTGACCAATTATGTTTGATGCTTAAATTCTCTTTCCATTTTTTTCTTTTTATTTTGGCCAATGAGTTAATGTCTTATGGTTGGTCTTGACAAATGAGAGGTTTAACCTTATTTGATTCAAATCAAACTCAACTTGATCCAAGATCAAGTGAGTTGCTTTGTGTCCAAGATAGGTTGCTTCTTGGTCAAGAAAAAAACCTAAAGTCCATACAAGGCCTTTCTCTTTTCTTTTGGCATGGCATGTTTTTGGAGCTTGGCTTACTAGTCATGACCTCTAACTTGTGTTTATTTTCCTATAGTTTTATTGACCGGCCTCAAATAGGTGTGACTACTATATTAGTCCACTTACGATTGCTTAACATAGCTCTAAATTGTCTTATGACAAACTAACCATACTAACTACTAGCTTTAATTTGAGCATTTAATTTCTTGCAATTTACTTTAATGCAATTTACTTCTTGCTCATTTATTCATATTGCTTTTTATTTTTCTCACTTGAGCACATATCTTATGTTTATGCCATTTTCCTATTGCTCATTTGAGCTCATTATTGTATATAAATATATTGTTGTCTTGTGTTTGTTTTGTGTTTGTTTGTGTGAACCCAATGCAAAAAGGAGAAAGGACTTAGAATTAGGACTTACCTATGCTTAAAGGAGTTCAAGAGCAACTAGGCCTCATGCCTTTAGAATGCTAAACTTGTTGAAGAGCAACTAGGCCTCATGCCTTTAGAATGCTAAATTTAAAAGTTGACTTCAAAGGAATCCTAATCCAAAACTTATTCTTTGTCCATTCCTCTTATTGTGTTGTGAACTTTTTGATGTTTTTTCTTGTGTGATAAGGATTCCATCTTGAGATAGTAAGAACGACCATTGTCATGAGTAGCCAAGTTATTGAGAGACAAGCCAAATGGATATCCTAGGAGCTTGAATCCAAATATTGTGTGATTGCTTGTTTGTTTACTAAGTCCAAAGGAAAGGAGCATCTTGAATCATCTATATAATTTCAAGAAAAGTAACTCCAAGGGTTTTATCTCTTCTCTTATCTTTGTATGCCTTAGGACTAGCCCTTCTCTTCTTCTCCTCACTCAAACCCAAGTCAAACTCTTTTTTATGCAAACTTTGACTTTGTTTCAAATTAGAAACCTAGGCCTTATGCCTTTGACTTTTCAATTTTTTTTCATTAATACTCATTATGAATAGATCTATTTTCAACTTTGACCTCATTTTGTAAATAAATCTAACTTGTAAATACAACTCACTTCAAGTTGATTTTGTGGTTCCAATGGCCACCTTTGTTAAAAAATTTCATAAACATTAGCCATATGTTTGAGTTATCATAGTGGTTGATGTAAACCTCACCTTATCCTTAGAGATTGGATTGTAAGTCTTCCATACTTATTATAGGGTTAACCCCTCACTAGTATGTTGAAGCTCTCCTCACATGGTGGATTGTTGGTTTAGGTTGAGTTTTCTCCCTTTGATAACAAAAGACCTTAAGGCTTTTGATCAAATCAATTCACCCATCTTTGAGATTTTTACCCCGAACTACGAGGTTTTGATACTACCTTTGTGATGGTACGTAGGCAATGGGTTCATCTATTCAAACAACAAAATTGTAAATATAATCTATTCTTTTCTTATCCCCCCAATCTTTTACACATATTTTCACAAATACCAACCTACAACACACATTTGCAAAAAGAGGTTCCCTTAGAGTACTAAGGATGTTTTGGGTGCGTAAAACCTTCCCATTTCATAACCAACCCCCTTACCTAGATCTCTGACATTTTTATTATTTTTTGACTTGATAAAACTTCTTACTTGGCTTTTGTTCTCTTTTAAGCCTTTCCTTTGGACAAATAAAAGTGTGGTGGCGACTCGAATTGTATGTTTGCTTTTGGTTTAGTCAATAAACCACGAGGTAACGAAATCCCCGCTACAGCTCGAGCTCAAGCATCAGGGGGAATGAAGAAGGATCAAATAGAAATGGCATCTTAACCACCCTAGACTTCTATTTTACCCACATGAAGTAGGGTTCCTTGGCTAGGATGTTTTTCTTACCCCATTCTTGGTCAATGCGGACTATGTCTGTCCATGCTTTCCGCACTCTCTTCACATTTGAATCGAGGGGGTCCATGGTATTGATGACAAACAAAATGAAGTCTCTTTCCTCTTGAGGAATTAACATGGAGTATCCCAGTTGTCTTTTGAGTATAGTAAGGTTGTAGTTGATGCAACCTTGTGTTTCGATTAAGGGTACGTTTGGGAACCCTTCGTATCTTGCAATAACATCTTTTATATCCCACTCTCTCTTGTACCATAACATTAAGGTGGCGGAGAGAGATGTGAACTTCTGAGGCCATGTCAGATTGCTTTGAGTAAAAGGCCCATGTTGACCCATGCAATCCCTCATCCATAGATGTAGTAGAGGGGCACAACAGAGGAAAGTACCTCTCTTTTTCTCATGTCTGGTATGAAAGGTATGATAGAAGTCGGCATGTAGGAAAGGCACCGGATTCTTCGTCAAAAAGACTTCAACTTCCAGGTGATCCACAAACTTATCCATATTTGGGAAGAGAACAATTCTGTGAATCAGGAGTGCCAAGGTTGCGCTTTAGAATTTAGGTCTTTCATCCTTCAACATTTCCCAGACATGGGCTTCGAGGAACTTTTGGGTGAAACCCTTAGATGAACCCTTGATACCCAAGGTGAGTGAGAGCTCGGTCAAACAGAAACTGTCTTCCGTCTTGGGAAAGGGGTTGTAGTCTTTGATTAATCGGTTGAGGAGCCTCTCGAGGTCTTCTAGAGTTGGAGAGATTTGAAAGTCGGGGAAAGTGAAACACCTTAAGGGGACGTCATAGTACTGGGCCATTATAGTGATAATACCATAATCAACCTTCTCAGCCAAGATATCTATCATGTTCCCAAACTTGGCTCTGAACTTGTTGTCTTTGAGGGTTATCACCTTTGAACCAAGAACCTTTAATGACCTGATGTTAGGACTCTTGAATCGGAAAGTAGAGGTGTTTTTACTTGTTGAAGTATCCATAATTTTGTCTGTAAAAGGTCTTGTAATTCTGTGTTTGAACAAACGAAAATGTTTAAGAGCTTTGCTTATTATTTGATGATGAATGTATGAATGAATGAATGATTGGTTCTTATTTTAATTTCCACGCTGATTTTTAGGCATGGTTCAAGGTCTCTGACCACTATGACGAAGCATGGAGTTTAATAATGATTTCTTAGAAAACCAGGGTTCTCGCATTATATGATCTAGGGATTTTGGAAAATTGGGTGTAAGAAAATGCCCCTAGGGTCATGGACTTCCTTGACTGTCAGCCGCTTATGTCAATTTACTTTCCAGGCGACTGCTCCATCAAGGTCATCTACCCTAAGCGAGATATTTGTATCAACCCTTACGAGGAAGGCACCTCGATGGCCTATACTACGCGACCATCGGTCTAGGCTAGCCAGAGTTAAAGGTTCTACAAAAAATGGTCTTAGGGTCACTGACTTTAGTAAAGGAAAGAATGCTTATGTCGAAAAGATGACAGTCATCAATCCCCTTTAAAGAATCTACCACTAAGTGAGGTTCTCGTACGACCCTAAAAAGGAAGGCACCTCGCGGAGCAATAACACTCAACCTCTCCTATCTTAAGAAAACTCTCATACTCGGGTGGAGAGTCTTTCACATAGGGTTTTCTTTGCAATCATTATTGCTTTATATAACTTCTTCGTCATATGACCAGGGATTCAGATCAACAAGTAAACCAAGAAAAATATGTACATGTTAGTAACAAAAACAATATATACAGCAAAAATAAATGACGGGTAAATCTTTGACATACGTAAAAAGGAAACAAACCCAAAATAGGCTACACTCGCTTAGGGAAACCTGGTTCCCCAGTAGAGTCGCCAACTATCGCAATCGGACATTTTAGTCGGATAACGAAACTGGGACTAACGAAAGAGATGCCTAATCATAGGCAAATATCATAAGAGTCTCCACCAAAATTTATTTTATATGCCTCTATCAGAGAAGGTGAGGAGAAATAATCGATAAAACCCTCAGAAAGGTCAGCACACAAGAAGCACTATAAAAAGGATATGGTATCAGACTCGTAACCGAGATTAGGGTTCGAGAGTCGGTTACGCAAGGGGAAGGTATTAGCACCCCTTACATCCATGGTATTCCATGGGATCCATTTGATGTTGATTTTACGTACATGGAAATTTATATGTCATTATTTAATTTTTTTCAAAAGAATGTGTGAAAGAGGGGGTGTTTTTGTTATTATAGTGCTTGCCAAGGATTAGGGCCCTTGTGCCTACGTATCACTCATTCGGAGATGAGGAATCAGAGCTCCGTAGTTCGGAATAGACAATGTTTGTGTATTTGGTTGATTTTACCTTTGCGAAAAGGGTTTTTGGAGTTGTACCATAATGCATTAAATTAAGGTTTGATAGGTTGTACTGATTTTATCTTAAACAAGGGTTTACGAAAAGAGTTTGTGATTAGATTGTACTAAAGTATATGGGTAGAGGTGATTATTCTAGATAACAAGCCAAGCGTCTTGCATCCAAACTAATCAGAGTGAGGGTATGAATGCTCTATTTTCACTCATTCTCCACCATTTAAGGCTCGTGGAACACAATACTAATCGTAATTATTAAGTATTTTGAGTTTGATTCTGAAAAAGTCGTTTGACGTTGGATCAAGGGTTTGTTTATTTGATTATGAAATTTGGCTAATGCAATAAGAATGTAAAGTAACCGACAAGGAAATAAAAGGGTTTCATTGTAAGGTAGCCCAAGAGAAAACCTTGTTATGCAAAGTGACCTATGCTAAAGAAGGATAATGGTCTTACAAACATGTCCCCCTAAGGTAGTGCCATGATGTCATTCTTACAACCAGAATGTAACTTAAATATGAAACACAAGTGTTTATAAAGCATCATAAAAGAGTAAAGGAAGACCTCAAAGAAAAGGTCCTAAATGGAATCCTCTAAGTCCAAGTGATTAAGTGTTTTTGGTCTTTTAATTTTATAATGTTTTGATTGTTTTTGAATGATGATAAGAATAAAGAACAAAAGTAAAGTGTATATGATAAATTTGTACAATGATAATGATGAAGAATATTTGAATGTAAATGACATGATAAGTAAAGAACAATAATAAAAAATATAATAATAACAAAAGATTAGTAGTTATCAAAATTAAAACAAGTCAAAGTTAAGGTTATGGATAAGTTTTGAGGATTATCTATCTCTGGGTCAATAGATTTAAAATATGGCGCATCGAGGGATAACTTATCACTGATGCAAAGTAAGGAATATGATCAATGGATCAACTTACCCTAGATTTGCAACAATGACAGTTTTTCAACCTCAAGTCCATCTATCAATAGATTGACAAAAAGAAGACTATACAACTAAAGATTGAATGATTGATTTTAGTGGTTTACAAGTTATATTAACAAGTCATATGAGTAAGGTATAATAGTAACAAGTTAGAGAGTTAGTAAAAACAAGTCAAAATGGTAAATAAACAAAGTATAGGGGTTAGCATAAACAACCATAGGGTAAATGTATCAGATGAATCCATGAACATATGTACGAATAAGCCTCATCTATAAGTCAAATGACCCAAGTTAGTTAGTATGAGGATAACCTATCCGTGATTCAAAGTCCCATGGATGAACGTTTGATCAACCATTAGGGGGTTTGAAACAAGGAAGGTTCAATCAACCCTAGCCAAGTCAACATCATGACAAAAGATAGATTTCATTGGCACTTAACTTCAATACCTCAAAAGTCCATCGAAAATAACCCAAATGAAATAAATAAAGCCACCATTAAATTCTAGAGGCAAAAATAAGGGGGGTTGATGTTAAGCATTTTGTCAAAATAATAAAAATAAGGGGGGTTAAAAAATAAATCAAAAGAGAAAATAAAAATGAAATAGACAAAATAAAAAAAAACATAAAAAGGGAAATATGGTCAGGGTACACACACAAGGTTCGAACCCCTGATCTTGGGGTCATGAGGGAGTTTATCCCCTCACCCACTTGGCCAATGGCCCGGTTGTGATATAATTCGGGCACATGATCAGGTCATCCTCCTTCAACTTGTCGAGAAGTCTTGAAGGGCATAATTATTTAGTACCTCCATGTTGGCGTATTTTTCCTTCCACTCATTATAAAGGGTTTGGAGGTTATGGATGATTCCATCCCTCTGAGAAATGACACCTTCGTCTCCAAGGCAACACTCCTCCCATTGTCTACAGTTTTTTTGTAACTCCACATAGGCTTGTCCATACATCCCCCTCTTCAGGTTCTTGATTTTCTCACAAGCTCGTCTGGGATTGACCTGCTTGTGCAAGAAGCTTCGATGAATCTGCTCTCTCTCTAGTTGTTCCTTAGCTAGGAGATCCTTACACTCCTTGAGAGTGGTCCTCATTTCGAGAATTAGGGCTTCATAGTCTTCCCTCACTTTTTTCTTCATTGAATTTGACCTCCCGATAGTTTTCTCAAGGTCTTTGATGACTCGGTGAGCTTGATACAATTTTTCGCTGCGGAAGTATAACTCAGAATTAGCTTCTTGTAGAGCTCCACCAACCCAAGCTTTATGTCCTTCGGCTATCCGGGCCTCTTCTTTCTATCCTAGAATTTTTCACAAACTTGCTTACCCTTATTCTCCAAGACGTGATTACGTCCATTGGCACGATTGAGTTGGACTCGTAATTGAGTGTTCTCCAACTTAAGCTCTTCGATTTAATTGGTAAATTTGTCCATGTCTTCTTGTAGTATAGGCTCGGGCTCAAGCATCAGGGAGAATGAAGAAGGATCAAATAGAATTGGTATCTTAACCACCCTAGACCTCTATTTTACCCACATGAAGTAGGGTTCCTTGGATATGATGTTTTTCTTACCCCATTCTTGGTCAATACGGAGTATGTTTGTCCATGCATTCTGCACCCTCTTCACATTTGAATCGAGGGGGTCCACGGTAGTGATGACAAATGGAATGAAGTCTCATTCCTCTTTAGGAATTAACATGGAGTACCCCATTTTTTTTTAGTATAGTAAGGTTGTAGTTGATGCAACCTTATGTTCTGATTAAGGGTGTATTTGGGAACCCTTCGTATCTTGCAATAATGTCTTTCATATCCCATTCTGTCTTGTACCATAACATTGAGCTGGTGGAGAGAGATGTGAACTTCTGAGGCCATGTCAGATTGCTTTATGTAAAAGGCCCATGTTGACGCATGTTGTCCCTCATCCATAGATGTAGTAGAGGGGCACAACAGAGGATAGTACCTCCCTTTTTCTCATGTCTAGTATGAAAGGTATGATAGAAGTCGACAAGTAGGAAAGGCATCGGGTTCTTCGTCAGAAAGACTTCAACTTCTAGGTGATCCATAAACTAGTCCATTTTTGGGAAGAGAATAATTCTGTGAATCTGAAGTGCCAAGGTTGCACTGCAGAATTCAGGTCTTTCTTCCTTCAACCTTTCCCAGGCATGGGCTTCGAGGAACTTTTGGGTCAAACCCTTGGCTGAACCCTTGATTCCCAAGGTGAGTGAGAGCTCGGTCAAACAGAAACCATCTTCCATCTTGGTAAAGGGGTTGTAGTCTTTGATTGATCGGTTGAGGAGCCTCTCGTGGTCTTCTAGAGTTGGAGAGATTTAGAAGTCGGGGAAAGTGAAACACCTTAAGGGCACGTCATAGTATTGGGCCATTGTAGTGATAGTACCATAATCAACCTTCTCAGTTAAGAGATCTATCGTGTTCCCAAAGTTGGCTATGGACTTGTTATCTTTGAGCGTTATCACTGTAGCGGTAAATTCATGATCATCAAGCTATGGATAAGCTAGAGATCAAATAACAAGAGTCGCCACCGCGCTTTAATTGTTTCCAAGGGAAAAGGGAAAAGTACGAACAAAACCCAAAAGTAAGAAGTTTTCAAATCAAAACTAATAAAATGTCAGAGATTATAGGTAAAGGGGTTGGTTACACAGAGGGAAGGTGTTAGCACCCAAAGTATCCTAGGTACTCCTAGGGAGCCCTTTTTGTGTGCAGATGCATTTTGTACAAAATGATGTTTATAAACAAATAGAATGGGGGGATGAGAAAAGAATTCATTAATTATATTTTTGTGTTTGACAAGACTTTCGGTCTTGTGCCTACGTACCAACATAAAAATGAGGGATCAAAACCTCGTAGTTCGTGATATAAATTTCAAAGTGGATGCATGGCTTTTAACAAAAATTAAGTTTAAAAGGCACAAAGGCCTAAAAATGGTTTGAATGAGTTAGTTCTTTTTGGCTTTTCTGAAAGTTTAAGTCAACTATAGTTAAGTTTATTTACAAATTTTATTTAAGAAAAGATGTTTGAAAATGCGATGGCATAAGGCCAAAGTTTCTATCTTTTTGCAAAGTGGTCAAAGTTTGGAATAAAATAAGTTCAATCAAACAATATTTTGAAAAGGGAGGGAGAGATTTTGAAATTAAGAAATGGGGAAAAGATGAAGAGACTAATCCTATGTACAAAATTAAAAGTTAAGAGTTGAAAAGTTCTGACCAAATGGGTAGCAATCCAATAGACAAGAATGTCAATAGAAACCCGGAATTCCCTTGGACTTTTAGAATCAAGAAACACACAAATGCATAATTATATTATCTGGAAGAGCAAAGGCATCAAATAAAGATAGCCACATCCAAGCTTTAGCCATTCCATGATCTTCTTCTAATTAGCAGATGAATTCCACAAGTCACAGGTTCAAAATAACAGCTACACAAGGATCATGTTACATATGACCTTAGAGGGATCTTTAATGATGTCTCAGATGAAGTTAAAATTGCAAGCACTTGGTTTCTCAATAAGTTGGCATTGTCCAAGTCCTTTAGCATAGGAATGTTGCCTAAGTTCTAAGTCCATTTGTCCAAGATCAAGCCAACAGTCCACACAAAAAGGTTTTTAGGGTTTTTGTTGTTATTATGTACATTAATGGTCAAAGACCACACAAACAAGCAAAGTATATACAAACAAGAAATTACACACAATATGGTCCAAGTGGACAAAGTGAAAATTGCATTAACATAAACAATTAGAAATATATTAACAATGTCAAATGAATAAAGGCAAGAATTAGATGACATTAAAGTAAATGGCTTGAAATTAAAAGTTAGTTGTTAATGAGTTAGAAGTTAGTATTGTTTTGCTTTTTATTTTAAGACATTCTTTGGAGAACACCCAACCCACTTATCACAAGCATGGATCCTTGAACCAAGACATCTTCCAAAGGAAGGACAAAAGGCCAAGTTTCCACACAATACCATGAAAGATGGGAAACTTACAATCTCACTAACTAGAATGCTATGCCTTTTATGTCACAAATTTAGTGTTATGTTAAGCAATCGTAATTGGACTTATGTAGAAGTCACAACTATTTGAGGTCGAGCAATAGAACTTTGGTGTTAATACATGTTAGAGACATTGTATTATGGACTATGCTCATGAAACATACCACATACAAAAAGAATATGCAAAAGGTGTGGCCTAATCTCATCCATACTCATGTTAACTTTTTAATCAAATAGCTGTAGGACTTTGAGATATCATAGGCCAAATGAGATGAATGCATAAAGAAGGCCAAATGAGATGAATATCATCCATTCATTTTGGGAGATGGAATGTACATTCCATCAATCCCCTAACTCCAATGATATTAACTTGACAAAGTCCAATCAACCTTGACCAAGGCCCAACACACAAGAGTCAAACTCAAACAAGTCATCACCATTGGTCAACAAAATTATTTAGCATTTATTCAAATTAAAAATACTAAAATAATACATTTAAATTAAATATGGTTTTTTCAAATTCTTAAAACCTCATCAAAACACAAATAAATGGCCATGAGATTTATCATAGGTAAAACAAGGTCAAAGGATCTGGGAGAAAATTTTTCAGAATTTTCGAAGATTTAAAAGTATTTTTAAACAATTAAAAACAAATGAAAAATAAATTAAATCATGAAAATTAATGAAAATATTAAAACAATATTAAAATTAATATAAATTAATGCAAATAAAGCAATTAAAATGAAATTCAAATAATCAGAAAAACGTGGACCACTTGATCTCCCTCATTAATTGAGGTGGCAGATCAAGCGACCACCAGCGCGCGTTCCATGGTGGACTTGAGTCAACGCGGCATAGGCTTGGTAATTAAAAACAAAGCAGGAGATTAAAACAATTTGAAAAGGATGAATGGCTCTGAACCATGCCAACACATCACCGGCGTCCAAGGGCCGATCATCTTCTCCGGTGACCCTGGCCGGACTGATTCACTCATCACCATCAAGAAAATAAAAAAGGAGGACATGATTTGAAATAAAAAATGGCTTATAGCACGAATCTAACCTCAGTTTTAACTAACTCCACATATATAGGAAGATATGAGGAGTTGAATTTTGAGGTGTGTCAACTGAGTTGCTTCGATTTGACCTGTAAGCAACTCAATAATCTTGCCTACATTGGTTGGACTTCAGACAACCAAGGATCCAAGAGAATTGAGTGGAATTAAGAGAGAATCGAAGAGATGAAATTTTATGGAAAATACCTTCAATGTAGGTCTAGATTCAACTGTTCTTGCTTTGGCTCGTGCTTGATCTTGCTCAGGATGTTTGCAGGAGTAGATTAGAATGCACAAAAGGTCTTGGATCTCTGGCGTTTTGAATCTTAAAACAGTAAGAATTCAACTCAATTTCCAATGGAAATTGTCAGGATTATCCTCTCAAATGGAAGGGTTAGGGGTTTAGGATCAAAGTTGGCGTGAATGTCTGTTGAATTCTGAGCATATGGAGCTCTATTTATAGTTGGATCATGTGATATTTGCACCTTCCAAATAACTTTCCAAAATTGGCAATGAGTGATGCATGGGTGCATGGGCGTGTACAGGCCCATGAGATCATTCCATCTGATCCATATTTGAGCGTGAGTAAGTCTTGTAATACCCCAAAATTTACCCTTCAATTTTCCTGGATGCATACGCTTTACACCTCATGCATGCATTCATTTTTAGGTCATTTAGCATTTACATTTCATCATGGAAATCGGAATCGGATCCAAGAAGCTTGAACATCATCCAAGACACTTTGTGGGCTCTATTTAGATGATCAGTCAACACAAGGGAAATACTTGAGTTACTTCCAACAGGGGTCTATTCGTCAGTCAAAACGTTAATCTTGAAGGAGCAAAGGTTTGTTCATGAGTTGTCATGCTCGCTAGGCGAAGCCCACGTGTTTTGAAAAAAATAAATAAATAAATAAATAAATAAATAATAAATAAATAAAATAAAAAATATTAGACTTGGACCTCTCTCATTTGAGCCCACAGGTCCACAAATATCAGGTTATAAATTCAGAGTTTCAGTGAAACAAAAGGCCATTCTATTCCTATTACCCTGTCTGGGAAAAAGATAGTGAGAGAAGAACCCTGGGGAAAAAGATAGTGAGAGAAGAGCTAACAGAGTTCAGAGCAACTTCCAGGCAAATCTGAAAGGTTCATTCTGACTCACACACTTTCAGCTCAAGCAAACCCTAACATTGGTTTTCGAATCTAGCCGTGCCATTTTATTTCAACCGGTCTCTCCAATCAGGTTTGCCCTTATTCCTATTACCTTTGTGCTTTGAAGTTGAATACTCTGAATGTTTGAGGTATGATGGATGAATTTCATTAGGTTTTTACCCACGGGTTCATAATTATGTATGAATGTATAAATAATGCCTTGAATGCTTAATCGTTTAATTTCTGAAGTGTATGCCACAGGGTTTGAGGTTTCTGAAACCATATTGTTATCCATGAAAAACCATATTGTTTTGCTCTAATCTGACTTACGTTTGTCATAACATGTTTTCTCCTAATCCTTATCTTGTTTCACTAACCCTTTTGTTGAGTTTTTGTGAAGGCTCACATGACTTTTGCAGGGATAGCTCGCTGGATATTCCACTTTTCTTGTGGGATACCATTTGGGAGATTTATTCTGATTGCCTTGTTGGCACATTTACTTTATACATGTTTGTTTTGTATGTGTTCGTATCCCCGCAGGTAGCGCGGTTCCTTCGTCAAGGATTTCCTTTTTGCATGAGCATCCCAAACCCTAACCCTTCATTGATTTTTCTTCTCCTAAACACATGTTTATTGCTTCTACTACAGGTGAGTAAGTCTCCAAAGGTCGAGCATCCGGTAGATTGCGTAGTAACGTCGTCCGTCCCCAAAACATAATCCTTAACCCCGTAGTTAGCCGAACTACGGCTTGCTCTGATTCTCATTCCAGATGAGATACGTAGGCATAAGACGCGATGTCTTAGCGAGCACACATCCCCCAACCCATAGGTCAGCCGAGCTACGGAGACTCTGATTCTCATATTCAGATGAGATACGTATGCGGTGGATGCGACATCCGCGTGAGTCATTTTTATTTAACCCTTTTTTTAGTAAACAACACCAGATAAACTCACACCCTTTAGACAAGAACTACAAAAGTGGATCCCGTAGAGTACTACGGATGCGTAGGGGTGCTAATACCTTCCCTTCGAATAACCGACTCCCTAACCCAAGATTTGGTTGCGAGACCTTGTCTTTTCCTTTCCTTTTTCCGGGTTTACTTCGAGCGTTTCCTTTCCCTCCTTTGGGATAAATAACGCACGGTGGCGACTCTTCTGTCATTTTCTTTCGCCGGTTGTTTTTTCGCACACTGTATTATTCAGGTCGCGATAGCTGGCGACTCTGCTGGGGACCCGGTTTCCCTAAGCGAGTCCCTCCTAGCTTTTGTAGTTTGTTTATTTATTGGGTGTTCATGCTTTTGCACAGTTATTTATTTACCTGCTTTACCTTATTTCATTGTGTACATATCATTGCTGTATCTGTTGGTTGGCTATGGCTGCTTGGTGATCTTTGTGAGATGAGTTCTATACCCGAACTCGAGTGCACTTAGGATAGGAGAATGGCATATTCTTGTCGACTTGTGTGGAGTTATTCCTTAGCAAGTTGACTTGCAAGCCCATTCACTTGGTGGAGATCATGTTGAGTTCAATAATGTCACACAAGTAAGTTGTGGTTAGACATTACTTTTTCCAATATAGACCTTAGAAGCCGAGGACCTTAGTTTACCAAACCCATCTTGGCCTATTCGTAGGACGTAGTGCGAAAGTCGTTCAAGTGTAAGATTTGATACGATTGTTACGCGATACTACACTCATAAGAGTCTCTCTTAAGAATATTTTTGGAATACGAGTAGTCGTTCCTCCGATAATATCCGAAAGATGGGTTTATGACTATGGGAACCTTTTGTAGAACATGTTTGGCAGGTTTAAACCTTAGTACACTCCTTTTGGGTGGTTCTTAACCTAAACTCCATGCTCGTGACTTGTAACAAACCCTTGATTCATGGTTGATCCGATCAGGTATCCTTAATATCAATGAAACTTGGGTGTTAATAAGGTGTAAACCATAATCCACCAAAACGGGTGGTTGATATTAAGGATAACATGATCCATCCCATGACCTTTGTTTGGTGTGCTCTTAATTTCTCTCCAGACAATGCAACCTGACAGATGTTCAAGCAGATACAGCGATCCTGATTCCCATGCCACTACATTGCATTCACATCATTTTGCATCACATCATTTTGCATTCATAATCATTCACACATGTTTATCCATTTATGTGGGGTTTAATTCTTCTACTTGATTCTAGTCGGAATTTTATTGGTTCTCATCAATGGCTTAGTCTTTTTTTTTACATCGTTTATCTATTGAGAGACTGGAATCAAGGGGGTAGAATACCTTTGGAATTGATAAACATGTCATTGCATTTACATATTCATTAGCATGTCTTGCATAACAGGTACCGCCACAGTGTTCTCAGTTTGTTTGGTGTTCCATCGACAGGATAGCTGACCCAGGCATTCACCGGTACGGTACCCGCAGAAACCAACAGAGAGTAATGGAAAGCCTACAGGCAGAATTCGCCGAGATGAAAATCCGCATGAATCAATTCATGGATGTGGTTCAGGGGGTGACTCAGGGACAACAAGAGTTCAGGAAGATGATACAGAGGAATCCCCCTGCTCAACCGGAGACGATGACTAATCCTCCAGCTGGAGAGGCTAATGGACCCAATGGACCGGGGCCTATCCCAATCCTACATGTCACCTCCGGTCAACAGCCCGTTCATGATGATCAGGACGATCAGTTCCCCCTGCTGCAGGAAGACTTTGGTATGGGTCATGGTGTGGACCCCATGTTTAGAAGATTGGAAGAGAGGTTGAAGGAAGTGGAAGGACAAAATCCTCTGGGCGTAGATGTTCCTGACTTGGGGCTGGTCCCAGGTGTGAGAGTGCCACCGAAATTCAAGGTCCCGATATTTGACAAATACAATGGCAACTCTTGCCCGAAGACCCATGTGCAAGCCTATTTCCGTAAAATGGTTGCATACTCCGATGACGAAAAGTTACTTATGTACTTTTTCCAGGACAGCCTAGCTGGGGCATCCCTGGAATGGTATATGAGGTTGGACAGAGCCCACATCCGTTGTTAGAGGGATTTGGCTGAGGCTTTCGTGAAGCAGTATCAGTATAATGTAGACATGGCTCCGGACAGAACTCAACTTCAAAATCTGTCTCTTAAAAGCAATGAGTGCTTCAGAGAATACGCTCAACGCTGGAGAGAAACAGCTTCTCGTGTTCAACCTCCTATGTTGGAGAAGGAAATGGCTAACATGTTCATGAACACTCTGCCAGGACCTTATTTGGAGCGCCTGGTGGGTTGCAATGCCTCCAATTTTGCTGATGTAGTCTCTACCGGAGAGAGGGTGGAGAATTACCTAAGGACATACGAGACCCAGAGTGGAGGTGGATCCTCATCAGGGGTGAAGAAGCTGTTCATTCAGGGACAGAAGAGGAGAGAAGGGGATGCAAGTTCCATATCTTCTTCTCAGAACAGGGATAACCGGAGGAATAACTTTCAGAACTATCATCAGCAACCGTATGTTGCGGCTGTGACCATTCCAGCTGCAACACCACTACAACAACAACAACCACAGCGTCAACTAGCTCAGTACCAACCACAACAACCGGGTAACAGACCCGCCTATCAACAGAGGCCAAGGACGATGGACCGGCGTTTCGACACTCTTCCAATGTCGTAGGCTCAGTCGCTTTTTAGTCTTCAACAACTACAACTTGTGCAGTTGCGCACTCTGGCTCCTCCCGTTGGTAGGCTTCCGGTGGGTTATGACGCCAACGCTAGGTGTAGCTTCCACTTTGGGGCACCTGGCCAAAATATTGAGAACTGCAAAGCTTTTAAGCACGTAGTTCAGGACCTCATTGATTCGAAGGCCGTTAACTTTGCACCATCTCCTAATGTCGTCAACAATCCCATGCCCCAACATGGTGGAGCCAACGTTAACATGGTTGAAGGAGAAGTCAAATTAGTCTCTGCGGTCAACAATGAAGATGGGGATAGTGATTGCGACATCGATAACTGGGTGCGTCCGAGGATCCCGGGTGAAGTTCTCAACAATTGGTCTTCTGAGGAGATTGTCCAAGCCACTTGTCTGGAGGAGTAATTTTCTTTGTTTATTCATGTATATCCAAGTCTTACGTTCCACCAGGGCATAATGACTCATTGTAGGGCTCATCTATGTGTAACTTGCATTTTTTATCATAAATAAAGGACGTCTTTTTGCATTCAAATATTTCGTTCCCTGTCTTTCTATTTTTGCAGTTTTTCAAAAAAAATGGCAATGTTTTGTTTAGTTTCCACTTTTTTTACTTTTTTTTCACACTCATAAGCACATACCATCACTCATGCAGATGCACATCACCGGATCCTATTGATAATAGTTCTGCTATGGCTCGCTTCGACTTTGAAAATCCAATCTTTCAAGCTGAAGAAGAGGGTGATGAAGATTGTGAACTCCTTGAAGAACTTACCAGGTTATTAAAACAAGAGGAAAGGGTCATTCAACCGCATCAAGAGTCTGTTGAAGTGATTAATCTCGGCACCGAGGACGCCAAGAGAGAAATCAAGATAGGGGCTGCTTTGGAAGACAATATGAAGAAGGGGTTGATTGAATTGCTGCAAGAGTATGTTGACATCTTCTCTTGGTCTTATCAAGACATGCCAGGGCTTGACACAGACATCGTGGTACATCGCTTGCCGCTCAAAGAATAGTTGGATGCAGGGTTTCTAGCAGTCACAAATTATACGCCATGGGTTGCAAATATCGCTCCGGTACCTAAGAAGGATGGAAAGGTACGGATGTGTGTTGACTACCGGGATCTGAACAGGGCTAGTCCTAAAGATGATTTCCCCTTTGTAGCACCTCAAATTTGCACCTCACATTTGTACATACTTTTTCATTTTAGGTCATTAACATTGCATTATCATTTGCATGATCCATCAAGTCATCAGACAAGACTGGTCAGGAGATTCAGTTGTGCAAGCAAGCAAGTGCATTTTCCATAAGATCAAAGCCCTAGGGTTGGTTCAATGAGTTCATGTGACCCAAGGATCATTTTGAAGTGGTTTGGCCAAGCATTGGATGTTCAAAGCTCATCAGTCAATGATCAATTCATCTGAAACCCTAAAAAGTCAACAGAAGTCAACTGTTAGCTCAACCATGGATTTGGAGGTGGGAGATGGTTAGAGATGCCTCATTCATGTCCATACAAGTCTCATTTGACATTTCAAACATCAACAGTGAAGAATTTGAGGCCAGATCAAAACTTTCCAAAAATAGTAAGTGACCTGTAATTTGAAATTGCCCAAAATGGAAAGGTTTTCTACTCAAGATTACATCATCAAGAAAGCTTCAAATGAAATTTTGCCCAACATGAAAGTTGAAGATCTTTCTCTCTCATTTCCAAAAAGTCCAAGATCATGAATTTCTCATGTATGGTTGAAGAGATATGGATCAATCATGGCCAAGTGAACATGGAACTTCAAACAGGCATAACTTTCAAACCAAATGTCCAAATGAAGTGGTTCTTTTTTGTACATTCGTATTTTGACCTCTACTATCCAAAACATACATCACGTGCCATGCATTCTCATTACATAATCATTTGATTTTTCACTTGATTTTTGGAGGGAATTATCAAGTTTAAAAATGATGCATTGTTTACACATGGCAACACTTCCATTGGCTCCAAAAGGATATTTGGAGTGAAATTCAACACATTTTCATGCACTTTTCCATTCATTTTCATGCATAGAGGTGCATTATCTAATTTTGTACTTACACCTTATTTTCACTAATCCATTTGCCATTTGCTTAAGTGTGATTAAGAACATGATTAGGAGGGAGTATAAAGGACAAACCCTAACAGATTTCAGCATTAACATAATCACTTTTTCAGATCTAGATCCATTTTCTCCAAATTTCCCTCTCAAACTTTCATCAAAATTATTCAAATACATTGCATATTCCTTGATTAATTCTTCACCTGGAAGCATATTTGAGCATTTTTGAAGCAAGAATCAAAGGATTTCGTGCAGTTGGAAGCATCACAAAGCTTGAAGCTCATCCATGGCAGTTGCAAATTCTGGAAGAATCGTGCACATCTAAGCTTCAAACCTTCATCCATTCATCCATACAAGCATTGAAGAGGATTTGTTTGAGCATTACAAGGCCTCAAGTCATCAATTCCAGTTCTGCATCTTCATTAAGGTTCAAAATCGATTTCCTTAATTCATGAAATTGTTATGTGATTGTTGTAGATCCTTCAATGCTGAGCAAACTGAGCCTTATTCCATGAATTTCCATGCATTATTTTGTTAGATATAGTGATTTAAAGTTTGATGTGAGAAACTTAATTGCTTCGATTTGCTTGATATACGATGAATTAGCTTTAGCCAGGCCTGGATTTGTGATGACTGATAAAAGATGTTCACGTTGATGTGATTATTTTTTGAATCTGAGAATTTTGTTCTTGATGATGCACTGCTCATGCATGAACATGATGAAGCTGATGAAATTTTCGTTTCCAGAACTTGTTTGATCCATCAGAACGCGTTATATGAGTTTCGCATGTGTTATTGAATAGCTGGACATGTATTGGTCCATTTGGCATTGGCGTGGCAAGATGATTGGCCAGAAGCGCTTGTTTGTGCCACCTAGGATTAATGAAGCGCTGCGTTTTGCAGCAAGCGCGCTTCATTTTAAATTTTACCTCCATTCGATTCCTGCGTGCAGCATTTATTCAAATGGCATTCACATTATTTGGTTTTCCCTCCATTCATTCATATGCTTGTTTTCCTTAAATTGGAATTTTTGCATTGTTTTCCTTAAATTGGCACATGATAAAAGCGCACTTTTTATTTTTTCTGGTATTTTTTGGTTATTTTTCCATAAATTGTGCCTGGCTGGATTTTGTTTTGCCCTAGGGTTTGTGAACATGTATGATATTTGTAGCTTGCCTTGCTTCTCCATTTGTGAAATAATGGTTGTTTATCCAATGCCTATGACTTTTGACATGCTTAAACTAGACTTCATGCTGGACATTTTGGTGTTGAGTTTGCATTTTTATCATGTGCCATTGCTGAGATATGATCATGTGAATGTAGGTGTGACAATGTGTGTCACACCTTTGCTTGTCCATTTTGATTAATTTCTTTTCCATGCCAAATAAATTCCAAATGCTTTGATTTTTTGTATGATGCTTGATACGGATGTTGGGATTGTTCATGATTTTTGCTGGAATTTTTGGATCCATTTCTGATTTGTTTGAGATTTTCCATTCTGGATGTTCATTTGTGAGCTTTTGAAGTGTCTTGAATTTCAATCATTTGTGAAATGCTTGTGCTTTATCCTATGAATATGAAATTTTGCACACTCTTTCTAGACATGCTAAAGTTTGTTTTGGCTTTAGTTTGAAGTTTTTATCATGTTTCATTTCTGTTTTAGGCTTGTGCTAAGTTGATGTGTCATTTGGTGTCATATTTGAGCTTGTGTTGATTGCCTTGCCTTATACAATTTGATTACCATGCCTATTGTGGTCCAATTGCCCTAATTTTTTGTTTGTTGATCATATTTTATGTTCTGTTTAAGCATGAATTTTGTTGAGATTAATTGAATCATTTTTGAATTGATGTGCATTTGTTCATTCTGTTGTCACAATGTGCTTTCAACTTGCATACCTTGCCATACTTGGTTCATGAAATGAATTTGGTGCATGATAATGATATGAGACCTTTTGGGTTGTATTCTTAATTGATTAAGGTGGATTCATGTTGAATTTCATGTTCTGTTTTGAATTCTTTCTCCCTCTTTGACCCTAGACCTTGCCCTAGTGGTTTGTTGCTTATGTTTGAGCTTTGATTTCAGGTTAAGAAGCACATGGCAATATTGGGATTGATTCACTTGCTTGAGTTGACTAAATTGGTTGATGTTGACTAACTTTGAGTTGTTTTGTAGGTTGATGCCAAGACATTTGTATTTGAGCTTGTGCCTTGCACATTGTGACATTGCTTGCTTGCTTGTCTGATTGATTGTGTGATTGTCTGTTTGGTTTTTTGACTGGTATACTGATTGAGTTAGATTGTTTTCAGGTACATTAGTTGCTTAAGTTCTTTTCAACTTGCTTTTGCTTTGCTTGGTTGCTTAACCATTTGAGGTATAACTCTCTGACTTCATGTAGTCTGGAAGACCTGTCCTGTTACTTGGGCAGGCACCTGCCTGAAGTCCTCCTTAAGAGGTAATGCTTGTGTTTGTTTATTTTTGTGCCAAGCAGGAAAAGTCCTTTGATAAGGCAATTGGCAGATAAAAGAGATGTGTAATCCATCTCCTGCTAGTCAGTGTGTCATCCACTCTGCTCACATACCTTGTGTTGATGCATTGTGGATAATAGCCCAAGATCTATGTTGTGTCAGTCATATGTGGATAGAAGAGTTCCCACTTTCTGAACTCCCACACCTTCTATTTGAGTCAAGCTCTCCCAGGCCAGGGATAAGAGCTGTGAGGTCTTACCCTCACTTCCCATTTCATCTGCTTCACCCTAACTCTCAATGTTAGGGTTAAGAGCTAATTACACCCGATTCCAGTTGGCTTGTGTTTCACAGCCTAGCCTTGTGTGAGCCCACTTTGTTTGTATATAGTGTGTGCTAATTGTGTGTACGTTTGCTTTGCTTGTGCTATTTAGAATAGCTTGCTCCCTGTGCAAGTTAGATAGAAACTTCAACCTAGGACCATGGTGAATTTACATGATAACTATTAGGCTCGAGTTAGTCTCCCTTCTAGTATGTCATTTCCCAGTCTCTGGTTAGGCTAGTCTTTTTTCCCTGCGTAGGGGAACTACGTCGCCCTGATCCTCATACCAGATGAGGTACGTAGGCAGGAGATGAGCTGATCTCTCCGGGCGCCCTTTTTCTTTTTCAACCCTTTGTGTGTGTTGGAGTCCGGCATAAGTCCAGCGATTGGCAGTTGGTTTCCTGTGCCTTGCTTGTTTGTTGGAGTCTGACGTAAGTCCAGCGATTGGCAGTTGGTTTCCTGTATGTGTGTTTGTTGGTTCGGAGTCTGATGTAAGTCCAGCGATTGGCATTCGGTTACCATGTTTGCCTGTTTGTGTGGAGTCTGACGCAAGTCCAGCGATTGGCAGTCGGTTTCCCGTGTGGTTTTGTTTGGCGTGCGTTAGCCAAGCTACGAGTGCTCTGATTCTTCTCTGGTTAGAGAAGATACGTATGCATAGGATGCGACATCCTAATGAGCACGTTTCCCCCCGTCCCAAAATACGTCGACTCTGATGTCTGTGCTAGACAGACTTCGTAGGCCCAGGATGTGATATCCTGCCGAGTTAGTTTCTTTTGTCTTTCTATGTCTCCTCTCAGCCAGTGCGTGCAGTGTTTGAGCAGTCTTTAGCAACCTTTCTTCTACTCTTTCTGAGCGTGGATCCCGTCGAGTACGACAGATGCGTAGGGGTGCTAATACCTTCCCTTCGCATAACCGACTCCCGATCCCATCTCTCTCTGGTCGCGAGACCGTGTCTTTTCCAGGTTAACTTCGACCATTTCCTTTCCCTCTTTTAGGATAAATAACGCACGGTGGCGGCTCTGTTGTTTCGTTTTCCCGCCGGTTTTTCGTGTAATGCGACACCCTTACCTCACATTGACGTTTTGGTGGATAACACGACTCAGTTCTCGGTATTCTCCTTCATGGATGGCTTTTCTGGCTATAATCAAATTAAGATGGCACCAGAAAACATGGAGAAGACAACATTCATAACCCCATGGGGCACCTTCTGCTACAAGGTGATGCCGTTTGGTCTGAAAAATGTCGGAGAAACATATCAGCGAGCGATGGTGACTCTGTTCCATGATATGATTCATCATGAAATTGAGGTTTATGTTGATGATATGATTGCCAAATCTCAGACAGAAGAAGAACATTTGGTGAATTTGCAGAAACTGTTTGAGCGTTTGAGGAAATTCAAGTTGAGGCTTAATCCGAACAAGTGTACTTTTGGGGTGAGATCTGGAAAACTACTAGGTTTTGTTGTTAGCGGAAAAGGGATTGAGGTGGATTCGGCCAAAGTGAAAGCGATACAGGAAATGCCTGAGCCAAGAACAGAGAAACAAGTCTGTGGTTTCTTAGGGAGGTTGAACTACATTGCAAGGTTCATCTCTCACCTAACAGCCACGTGTGAGCCAATATTTAAATTGTTGAGAAAAGATCAAGCTATCAGGTGGAATGATGATTGTCAAAGGGCGTTCGAGAAGATAAAAGAGTATTTGCAGAATCCTTCTATCCTTGCGCCTCCGGTCCCAAGGAGACCGCCAATTATGTATTTGACAGTACTAGACAATTCCATGGGTTGTGTTCTTGGCCAACACGACGAGACAGGTAGGAAAGAGCATGCCATCTACTACCTGAGTAAGAAATTCACAGATTGCGAGTCGAGATACTCAATGCTTGAAAAAACATGTTGTGCACTTGCATGGGATGCTAAGCGATTGAGACAATACATGCTGTCTCACACAACCTTACTGATCTCCAAAATGGATCCAGTCAAGTATATATTTGAGAAGCCAACTCTCACCAGAAGAGTTGCTCGTTGGCAAATGGTACTGACAGAGTACGACATCCAGTATACTTCCCAGAAAGCCATCAAGGGGAGTATTTTGTCAGACTATCTTGCTCAACAGCCGGTTGAAGATTATGAGCCGATGAAGTTTGATTTTCCAGATGAAGACATCATGTTCCTCAAGATGAAAGACTGTGAAGAGCCAGTTGTTGAAGAGGGACCTGATCCAGACGAAAAGTGGACTTTAATGTTTGATGGGGCCGTCAACGCCAGAGGAAGTGGAATTGGTGTTGTCATTACAACTCCGAAAGGTGCCCACATGCCTTTCACTGCTTGTCTGACTTTCGAGTGCACCAATAATGAAGCTGAGTATGAAGCTTGTATCTTAGGTATTGAGCAAGCCACTGATTTGAGAATCAAGACTTTGGACATCTTCGGAGATTCAACTCTGGTAATAAATTAAGTGAATGGTGATTGGAACACTCTCCAGCCCAATCTGGTCCCTTATAGTGATTACACGAGAAGACTGTTGACTTTCTTCACGATAGTAAAGTTGTATCATATACCTCGTGACGAAAACCAGATGGCAGATGCTCTTTCTACTCTATCCTCGATGATCAACGTGATTCGGTTGAACCACGCTCCCAGGATCAATGTGATGCGCCTCGACAGGGCCGCGTATGTGTTTGCTGCTGAACTGGTAGTTGACGACAAGCCCTGGTATCACAACATCAAGCGCTTTGTGAAGAATCAAGAATACCCTACAGGGGCATCCAACAATGATAGAAATACTTTGAGAAGATTGGCAGGCAGTTTCTTCTTGAACAAAGACAATGTTTTGTGTAAGAGGAACTTCGACATGGTTTTGCTCAGATGCGTGGACAGACACGAAGCAGACATGTTAATGCAGGAAGTTCATGAAGGCTCCTTCAGTACTCATGCCGGCGGACATGCAATGGCTAAGAAATTGTTGAGAGCAGGTTATTACTGGATGACCATGGAATCTGATTGTTTCAAATATGCTCGGAAGTACCATAAATGCTAGATTTATGCTGATAAGGTGCATGTGCCGCCGAATCCTTTGAATGTGATGTCTTCTCCGTGGCCTTTCACTATGTGGGGCATCGATATGATTGGAAGGATTGAGATGACCGCTTCCAATGGGCATCGCTTCATCCTTGTTGCCATCGACTATTTCACCAAGTGGGTCGAAGCAGTGTCATTTGCGAAGGTCACCAGACATGTGGTTGCCCGATTCATCAAGAAAGAAATCATTTGCCGCTATGGGATTCCCGAAAGAATCATTACTGATAATGGTTATAATCTCAACAACAAAATGATGAAGGAGTTGTGCCAGAACATCAACATTCAGCATCACAATTCTTCCCCTTACCTCCCTAAGATGAACGGTGTTGTTGAAGCGGCAAATAAGAACATAAAGAAGATTGTGCAGAAGATGGTCGTTACGTATAGAGATTGGCATGAGATTCTACCCTTCACCTTGCATGGGTACCGTACTTCAGTACGTACATCGACTGGGGCAACCCCTTACTCCCTTGTGTATGGTATGGAAGCAATCCTACCTGTTCAAGTGGAGATTCCTTCTCTAAGAGTCATGTTGGATGTCAAGTTAGACGAAGCTGAATGGATTCGGACAAGGTTCAATGAGTTGAGTCTTATCGAAGAGAAGCGAATGGCAGCCATTTGTCATGGGCAGTTGTATCAAAGTCGGATGAAGAGAGCCTTTAATCAGAAAGTGCATCCTCGATGTTTCCAAGTCGGAGATTTAGTGCTGAAAAGGATCCTTCCTCCTCAGACAGATCACAGGGGCAAGTGGACTCCTAACTATGATGGACCGTATATTGTCACCAAGGTTTTTTATGGTGGGGCCTTAATGCTTGCAACAATGGATGGTGAAAACTTCACTTCCACGGTGAACTCAGACGCAGTTAAAAAATACTTCGCATGAAATAGACCCGCTGGACAATAAAAAGAGTAGTCTAAGCAAAAATGGGCATCCCGGCGAACCAAGAAAATGAAAAAGGTTCGGGCAAAAATTAGGGATTAAAAGTGAAAAGATTGTACACCCGGTAAGTTGAAAACCTGAAAAGGCAACTTAGGCAAAAATGGGTATCCCGGTGGATTGAAAACCCGAAAAGGGCGATCCAGGCAAAAGTTAGGGATTAAGCGAATGACTGCGTTCTGAGTAGTTCTGAATCTCATCTCGTGGAAATGACTGGAAACTTTTGAAGGATAGGAAACAGTCCAATCACTCTTTCAGAAAGCTGATCATCTGGAGGATCTTGAAGACGAGCAAGTCATAGCAGAATTGGAACCCAATAGAAATCCATTTCACATTGCCATTAGATTAATGTCTGTTTTTATCTGTTGTGCGATTACCTCTTTCCAGGGATTGCTTCCTGATGTAAATGCCTATTCAGAGGCCATTCAATCAATAAAATCATGTTATTCAGTATATCTTTGTTTTCATTTTCATTTTTCTGTTTTGTTTGCAAAAATGACTTCCGAATTTTTGATAAACATTGCATCATGACACATAAGAGCTTTACAGGTACATGCTTAGTAAAAATTTAAAATTGCTGTAAATTTTAAGTGCTTTGGATCGTCTATTCAGAACAGGTACCCTCGGGGGATTTCCTTAAAATCCCCTGCAGATGATCGTGAATGTTTTCCGCCAACAGGCAAATTCGGTATCTTATCCCTGTAGAGCTGATCAGAGCGTTGGATTCTTCAATCCCCAGCAGGTTCTCACCACTGTACCTCCCCCCCAAGCGGTGGTTTCAGATTATACACTCCCTAGTAGAGTTGACAGTGTTACACTATATACCCCTAGCGGAGTTGACAGTGCCAGACTGTATCTTCCCAGCAGAAGCGGCTGCTCCTCAGAGTTCGAGGCCAGATCGATAATCCCAATGCCAGATCCATGGTTTCTTTCCTTGAAGAAGAACCTCGGTACCGTATCGGTGTTTGTTTCCCCTGCTGAGTCATCTCTCGTAGATCGTGGTTGCCAGAACCACTATCGCTTTCCCCAACAGCAGGTTTTCAGTGTCGTTCTCTCCCCAGTCAGAATCTCGGTATTTCGTCATTGCTAGAACACCGTGTGGCGGGTCATTTCCCCACAGAATTCTTTGCGCTGTGCATCTCCAGCAGCCTTGCCAGGGTCCAGAAGATGGTGATCATTTCCCCAGTAGATCCCCTTGCCTCAACTTGGCATTCTACCCAGCATTTCGCATCCCTGCATGTAGAATCATATTGCATTGCAAATCGCGTAGCATTTCCATTTTCATGGAGCATTACGCCATTGAAAAATTCAAACATACGCATGTAAGCATAAAACGTTCTCGGTATCCCAAGTGATAAGCCAGAAGTTGTTTGCAGTACTCTGACTGAAGATTGTTCATGACTTACCTTTATTATCCCCAGCAAGTGTCATTGGCTCATGCGCCGCCTCTATTATCTTTCCATATTTCTACCGATGCTGACAGGCATGAAGTTTCCGGTATTCAGACCGAAATGTCGTTCAGGCCAGTTTTCCGATGTTCAGATCGAAGAAGTTTCTGACATCCAGGTCGATGCAACTTGTGGCATTCAGGCCAATTTTCCGATATTCAGACCGAAGTGGCGTTCAGGCAAGTTTTCTGATGTTCAGATCGAAGAAGTTTTCGACGTTCAGGTCGATGCAACTTGTGGCGTTCAGGCCAGTTTTCTAATGTTCAGATCGAAGAAGTTTCCGATGTTCAGGTCGATGCAACTTGTGGCGTTCAGGCCAATTTTCCAATGTTCAGATCGAAGTAGTTTCCGACGTTCAGGTCGACGCAACTTGTGGCATTCAGGCCAGCCTCTCGGTGTTCAGACCGATATTAATAATCTCATATCTCTCGATGTTCAGATCGAAGTCATTTCCAGTATTCAAACTGATGAGCGGCATTCAGGCCATGGTTATTTCTGTGTTACCATTTATTTTTGTATCCAAGTTAACATTCTTTTCTAGTATTCAGACTGATGAGCGGCATTCAGGCTATGGTTATTTCTGTGTTACCATTTATTTTGGTATCCAGGTTAACATTCTTTTTCGGTATTCAGACTGACTCTCACCGTACCAGACAGATTCTTCTTTCAAGACCACCTCTTTGCCGATTCTGACAGGCATTGTTACTTCACTTCACTTCAGTGCAAATTTTCGGGCTTTTATTGTATTCAATCCCTTGATACCTCGAAACCACGAAAGTCGCTGCTATCTTCTTTCCAGGTCTCCAGTTGATTGAATAGGGGCAGCTGTAATACCCCAAAATTTACCCTTCATTTTTTCTGGAAGCATACGCTTTACACCTCATGCATGAATTCATTTTTAGGTCATTTAGCATTTGCATTTCATCATGGCAATCGGAATCGGATCCAATAAGCTTGAACATCATCCAGGATACTTTGTGGGCTCTATTTAGATGATCAGTCAACACAAGGGAAAAACTTGAGTTACTTCCAACAGGGGCCTATTCGTCAATCAAAATGTTAATCTTGAAGGAGCAAAGGTTTGTTCATGAGCTGTCATGCTCGCTAGGCGAAGCCCACGTGTTTTGAAAAAAAAACGAAAAATAAAAAATAAAAAAACGAAAAATAAATAAGTAAATAAATAAATGAATAAATAAATAAAAGAAAAAATCTTGGACTTGGACCTCTCTCATTTGAGCCCACAGGTCCACAAAAATCAGGTTATAAATTCAGAGTTTCAGTGAAGCAAAAGGCCATTCTATTCCTATTACCATGTCTTGGAAAAAGATAGTGAGAGAAGAACCCTGGGGAAAAAGATAGTGAGAGAAGAGCCAACAGAGTTCAGAGCAACCTCCAGGCAACTCTGAAAGGTTCATTCTGACTCACACACTTTCAGCTCAAGCAAACCCTAACATTGGTTTGCAAATCCAGCCGTGCCATTTGATTTCAACCGATCTCTCCAATCAGGTTTGCCCTTATTCCTATTACCTTTGTGCTTTGAAGTTGAATACTTTGAATGTTTGAGGTATGATGGATGAATTTCATTAGGTTTTTACCCACGGGTTCATAATTATGTATGAATGTATAAATAATTCCTTGAATGCTTAATCGTTTAATTTCTGAAGTGTATGCCACAGGGTTTGAGGTTTCTGAAACCATATTGTTATCCATGATAAACCATATTGTTTTGCTCTAATCTGACTTACGTTTGACATAACATGTTTTCTCCTAATCCTTATCTTGTTTCACTAACCCTTTTGTTGAGTTTTTGTAAAGGCTCACATGACTTTTGCAGGGATAGCTCGCTGGATATTCCACTTTGCTTGTGGGATACCATTTGGGAGATTTATTCTGATTGCCTTGTTGGCACATTTACTTTATACATGTTTGTTTTGTATGTGTTCGTATCCCCGCAGGTAGCGCGGTTCCTTCGTAAAGGACTGCCTTTTTGCATGAGCATCCCAAACCCTAACCCTTCATTGATTTTTCTTCTCCTAAACACACGTTTACTCCTTCTACTAAAGGTGAGTAAGTCTCCAAAGGTCGAGCATCCGGTAGATTGCGTAGTAACGTCGTCCGCCCCCAAAACATAATCCTTAACCCCGTAGTTTGCCGAACTACGACTTGCTCTGATTCTCATTCCAGATGAGATACGTAGGCATAAGACGCGATGTCTTAGCGAGCACACATCCCCCAACCCATAGGTCAGCCGAGCTACGGAGACTCTGATTCTCATATTCATATGAGATACGTATGCAGTGGATGCGACATCCGCGCGAGTCATTTTTGTTTAACCCTTTTTTTAGTAAACAGCACCAGATAAACTCACACCCTTTAGACAAGAACTACAAAAGTGGATCCCGTAGAGTACTACGGATGCATAGGGGTGTTAATACCTTCCCTTCGCATAACCGACTCCCGAACCCAAGATTTGGTTGCGAGACCTTGTCTTTTCCTTTCCTTTTTCCAGGTTTACTTCGAGCGTTTCCTTTCCCTCCTTTGGGATAAATAATGCACGGTGGCGACTCTTCTTCCATTTTCTTTCGCCGGTTGTTTTTTCGCACACTGTATTTTTCAGGTTGTGACAAGTCTGAAATCAACTTGAGATGCAAGGCAAATGTATATGAAGATTTGAAGTTTGATCTTTGCCAATTGATGATGCAATGTTCATGCCATGTGCATCCCTAGGAATTCTTGTCCAAAATTGATGAAATTGGACTTTTTGGAAAGGTTAGATCAAGAGGAACAACTTTACTGTTAATCACTTTTTCATTTGAAGCTGGTATCATGATGAATTTTGAGATGGAAGTTTGGAAATTTCAACATATCAAATTTTTTTCTAAGTGTCAAGCCATATATCACAATATTCCACCTTGCTTAACTTTTTATGTGAGCTTCAAATGAGAAAAGTGTCTTCATCAAACTTATAGATCTTTAAAAGAATTTAAAATTTTCACCAGTTTCATGTCATTTGGGTTTGAAATGATAGAGTTATGCATTTCTGAAGTTTGGAAAAATCACTTTTTCAATGGTATAGGTCAAAAGTGACCTATAATGTAGCCTCATATCACATGCTCATAAAAGTTGAATTAGATCTCACTCTAAACATAGAAGTTGAAATAGACAAATTGAATTTGATTGTGCAACTTGGAAATCTTTTATCTCATAAAAATTGAGCAAGTTATGGCCTTGGGAGGTTGACTTTCAAATTAGGGTTTAGACAAAATGACCTATAATGTTTCAACATAGAAAATGATTTTTCAAGCAAAACTAGCTCTAGGTCTCAACATGAAAGTTGTTTGGAATGTCTTTTTGAGTAACATTTCTCTTGGAATCATTTTCATATGAAGAAAACTGTAGGAGATAGGGTCTAGGGAGACCCAGTTTTGATTAGATGAATTCATCTGGCCAACCACCATCAACCAACTTGCTAACCTTCAATTCTCTTAACTTTCTTGGCTCATGGTAGATCATATATGTATAAGATGATGGATTTTGAAGTGTCCCTTGAGAAATTTGATCAATTGGTGAGATATCTAGGAGAAGTTACTCAAGATACCAAGTCAAACTAGGGCTTCCAAGGCAAATCACCCTCAAACTCTTGAAGAAAACTTGATCAATATAACATGTAGGAATCAACGGAACTCATATATGATGCTCAGAACCATTATTCGATCAATTCATGGTTGTACTCTTTGTCATGAGGGTCTTAAACCCTGGATATGAACTTGATTGATTAATGGAGATCATGCCCTGCCTACAAAAGATTTAGGCAAATACAAAGACATATTTTTGTGTTTTGGTTAGTAAAATGATAATATACAAGTATGATACAATCACATAGTGCTTCGTGATCTCTCCCAAAACTAACCCAATGAAGGAGGGGTAAGGAGGATACCAAGGTATGATCCCAATGCTAATGCTTATGATGAAATTGCATGAGGGATCTTAGGGTCAAAATTGGGGTCTTACAGCTGCCCATATTTAAGGACATTCTACCTGAGGAGGCGAAGGTTAAAATCTTCATGTCGACTCAGTAGAATGGGATTAAATAACAACACATAGAAACAAAATTTGGTCCCTAAGAGACCTCGTGATGCATATGATATGAATGCAAAAGGTAATGCTCTTATTGCCACAAAGGAAGAGATATCAGAGAGACCGAAGGTCTGCAGGAATATAATGCATTCCGTAAGGAAAACTCACTGGGGAGACAGAGACTCTGGGGGATAAAAGGAGTTATGCGCAGGCCAGACTATGGCTTAAAACTACTGGGGGACTCGAGGAATTCCATACAAACATGGAAAAGACTCAGTCGGGGAAACAACAACATCTGTAGGGGATACGAGTAAGTTAGGATAAAACTGAAGTACTTAATCATGCAGGAAAAGCGATTTCACTAAGGAAATGCACACTCAACTCAAATGGGGAAGAAATAAACTTCAACACAGGAGGAACAGAAATCTATTATCTACTACTTGTTACTGGGTGAGGAGATATTAAAGATCTGACAGAGAGAACATCTGTCATCGGTTAGGATGACATATCAAGGATGACTCGCTGGGAAAAGCCAGGAGGGATTATTCATTACCGATTACTGGGTAAGAATAACCTTGCTAGGGAGAACTACAGAAAATAGGATTTACAACTACCAGTTACTGGGCAGAAGACCAAAGGTGAGAGTATCTGTCATCGGTTAGGAAGAACATATTAAGGATAAACTCGACAGGGAAGAAAATCTGTCACCGGTTAGGATGAACATATCAAGGATAGACTTTCTTGGGAAATGTCAAGGAGGATACCCGTCATCAATTAAGATGAACATATCAAGGATAAACCAACTGGATAAAAAGTAGGAATTACATCTATCGAATGCTGAATAGAAGACCGTCAAAGAGAAAATTCGTCATCAGTTAAGATGAACATATCAAGGATAGACTCTGAGAGGGGAGAAAATAGGAATTACATCTATCAGTTACTGGATAGAATACCAAGAGAGAGAATTTGTCACTGGTTAAAGTGAACATATCAAGGATAAACTATGTGGAGGGAACAAAAGCAGTATTTACAACTACCAATTACTGGGTAGGAGACTGCAAAGAGAAGGAAACCCGTCATCGGTTAGGATGAACATATCAAGGATTAACTCTCTGGGGAATAAAATAGGTATTACAACTACCTTTTTACTGGGTAGAATACCAAAGGTGAGAATATCCGTCATCGGTTAGGATGAACATATCAAGGATAAACTCAGGCAAGGGAGAGAAAGATATCTGTCACCGGTTAGGGTGAACATATTAAGGATATACTTCCTGAGGAATCAGATCCACTGGGGACTCTACTGCTGGGAAAACTGGGATACTTTTGTCGGGTATTAGGCAAGAAGTAAAAAACTGCAAACTAAGAAGAATATTACCATTTATTGGGTAATAGACTCTTAGGGGACTCGAAGAATCTATCTAGGTAAGAGCTAGAAAGAAATAGTCAATCAAGACTCAACCCAATGAGGATATAACTCAAGGGGAGTGGTTCCATCCAGATAAACAACTGGGGAGGAAACTGAAGTAATAATCATCTATGAGAAAACAACTCAGTGGGGAAGAGGAGAAAGGTTAAAGTCTTTATGCTAAAGGGGATGACGCTCTACAATTGAGGGAGGATAGACACCGAAATTTGTATGGGGATAAAGTACCGTCATACAGAGAATGAGAATCTCGAATCAACAAGATCAAACAAATATGATGATGCCAATATGCAATTATGAAGTTATATGAATGTATATCTATATATTTATATGATGATTATGCTAACAAAATGATCACAAAGGATACAAAGGTGTCGCAAAGAAATTGAATCATCGGTACAATTCTTGGTCAATCCACAAAAAGAGGGAGACAATTGCTGGAGAACAGCGAAATCACAACCGAAACCTCAACCCTAGCTGGGGAAAGAAGAGACATGCTGAGGAGAAGCAAAGTTATTGAGTCTGCAGGGAATTTTAGGTCAACACCATATCAAATGGGAGACAACCGTGTAGAAGATAAACACAAAATAGTTGCTCGGGAACCAGGAGGAAACTATGACTGGGAGAGAGTTGGATGGCGACTGGTGAGCAAACCAATGCGATCTACTGAGGAAAAGATCTTACTCTACTGAATATCAACCATGTTGGGGAAATCCAGAAACACTGCTGGGAAATAACACGTCGCAAGGTACTGAATCAACCAACTTAGCTGGGAAAAAGGATCGGGGCTCCGCTAGGGAACAAACATTTCGCAGGGGAACCAGAACAACACAAACAACTAGGGACACCCGAAGAGTTAACTGCTTAGGGAACCTCTGATGTTTCGCACTTAAGGACTTGCTGCTCTTGAAGTGCCGTTGATACCTCCGTTTTAATTGCTTTTGAAAAATTCTTGTTTTTATATGTTTTAAGAAAAAGATTTTGATTAAAATATTTTAATTTTCAAAACGATCATAATAAAATTTAAACTATTGGCTGAAGTAAATAAGAGTAGGAATAATTGGATAAAAGCCTAACTTTATTTAATGGGATGGTGGTATGTAAATGACATGACCCCATAGATATTTACAAAGTTGAAAATCGTAATTTTACATGGAAAAGGGATACATTGAATACAAATGATCCTTAATCCTTCTACCAACTTTTGATATCCATTGTGCTCTTGACCGCTGTTGGGATGATGAATTGACTTCAACCCTTGTGCTCAAAGTTCTCCAAAATTTGAAGATCACCAGAATGCAGTTACTTGCCATAATCCCTAATTTTTGCATAAGTTGCCCCAAGGTGGGGTACTCAACTTATCGGGAAATTTTCTGTTTTTATGTCTCTAATTTTTGCCTGGATCGCCCTTTTGGGTTTTCAATCCATTGAGACGCTCATTTTTGCTTAAGTCGCCCTTTCGGGTTTTCAACTTAGCGAGTTGTTGTTTTCTTTTTAGGCGAAGTATTTCTTGATTGCATTTGCATTCACAGGACGAGCGAACTCTTCACCATCCATAGTTGTAAGAATCAAAGCACCGCCTGAAAAGGCTCTCTTAACAACATATGGGCCTTCATAATTGGGAGTCCATTTTCCCCTAGAATCTGGTTTGAACAACAAGATCTTTTTGAGCACAAGGTCACCTTCTCTGAACCCACGAGGTCTGACCTTCTTATCAAAAGCTTTCTTCATTCTCTACTTATATAACTGACCATGACACATGGCCGTTAATCTCTTCTCTTCAGTCATAATTCAACTGGTCAAACTTGGTCTGACACCATCCAGCCTCAGTCAATTTGGCTTCCATGAGCACACACAATGAAGGAATCTCAACCTCTACGGGGATTACTGCTTCCATACCATACACAAGAGAGAAAGGGGTTGCCCTTGTTGAAGTGCGGACGGATGTATGATACCCATGCAAAGCAAACTGGACCATCTCATGCCAATCCTTGTATGTGACAACCATCTTCTGAATAATCTTCTTAATGTTCTTGTTCACAGCTTCAACAGCCCCAATCATCTTGGGTCTGTAGGGAGAAGAATTATGATGTGAAATCTTGAAGTCTTTGCAAAGAGCTTCCACCATATTATTATTCAAGTTAGATTCATTATCAGTAATGATCTTACTTGGCACACCATACCGACATATGATCTGACTCTTGATAAACCTCACAACAACTTGCTTGGTTACATTGGCATACAATGCCGCTTCAACCCATTTTGTGAAGTAGTCAATTGCCACCAAAATTAAACGATGTCCATTCGAATCTTTGGACTCAATCATCCCAATCATATCAATTCCCCACATGGAGAAGGGTCATGGGAAAGAAATAACATTCAATAGTGTCGGAGGAACATGAATCTGATCAGCATAAATTTGACACTTGTGGTATTTCTTCACAAATTTGCAGCAGTCAGATTCCAATGTCAGCCAATAGTAACCTGCTCGCAACATCTTCTTTGCCATTGCATGTCCATTTGAATGAGTACCAAAGAAACCTTCATGCACTTCAGTCATCAACAAGTCTGCTTCGTGTCTATCCACGCATCTGAGCAAAACCTTGTTGAAGTTTCTCTTGTATAGTATATCACCATTCAAGCAGAAATTACCGGCTAATCTTCTCAAAGTCTTCTTATCTTTCAAAGATGCCCCAGATGGGTAAATCTGACTTTGGAGGAAACACTTGATGTCATAATACAACGGCTTCTCGTCTTTGACTTCTTCAACAGCAAACACATGAGTTGGCCTTTCAAGACGCATCATAGACAAATTAGGAACTTTACTCTAATACTTCACTATAATCATTGATGCCAATGTTGCAATAGCATCTGCCACTCGATTTTCATCTCGAGGGATATAATGAAACTCAACCTTTATAAAGAAGGTTGAAATCCTCCTCGCATAATCTCTATATGGTATTAAACTGGGTTGATTCGTCTCCCATTCACCTTTGATCTGATTCACAACCAAAGTTGAATCTCCAAAGACATCCAAATACTTGATTTTGAGATTCATGGCCTCTTCAATCCCCATAATGCAAGCTTCATATTCCGCCATGTTGTTTGTACACTTGAAAGTCAATCTAGCTGTAAATGGTAGATGCATGCCTTGAGGAGTAATGATCACTTCCCCAATGACATTACCATACTGATTAACAGCTCCATAAAATACCATGCCCTAACGAGAACCAGGTTCTGGCCCCTTTTCCAGGAATGGTTCATCACAATCTTTCATTTTCAAGTACAAAATCTCTTCTTCAGGAAAATCATACTGCACTGACTGGTAATCTTCAATTGGTTGGTGAGCCAAATGGTCAGCCAAGATACTACCTTTGATCGCTTTCTGAGATCGGTATTCGATATCATACTCTGATAACAACATCTGCCAACGGGCAATCCTCCCAATTAAAGTAGGATTCTCAAATATATACTTGATTGGATCCAATTTGGATATCAACCAAGTGGTATGATTCAACATATACTGACGCAAACACTTGGCAGCCCAAGTTAATGCGCAACAAGTCTTTTCAAGCATAGAATACCGAGTCTCACAGTCGGTGAACTTCTTACTGAGGTAGTAAATAGAAAATTCTTTCTTTCCAGTCTCATCTTGCTGACCAAGGTCACAACCCATACTCTCATCAAGCACAGTCAAATACTTGATTAACGGTCTTCCTTCAACAGGTGGAGACAAAATCGGAGGTTCAAGCAAATATTCCTTGATACTGTCAACAACTTTTTGGCAGTCTTCGGTCCAATCACAAGACTGATCTTTCCTAAGAAGCTTGAATATAGGCGCACATGTGGCAGTCATGTGGGAAATGAATATGGAAATATAATTCAAGGGTCGAGAAAACCTCTGACTTGCTTCTCAGTTTTGGGCGCATGCATCTCTCGTATTGCTTTGACCTTGGCTGGATCAACTTCAATACCCTTCTCGCTGACAATAAAGGCCAACAACTTACCAGAACGAACACCTAAAGTACACTTATTGGGATTAAAACGGAGTTTATACTTCCTCAAACGCTGGAATAACTTCAACAAATGCTCAATATGTTCCTCTTCATCAATTGATTTAGCAATCATGTCATCGACATAAACTTCTATCTCTTTATGCATCATATCATGAAAAAGAGTAGCCACTGCTCTCTAGTAAGTCGCACCAGCATTCTTTAGACCAAAAGACATCACTCTATAACAAAATGTTCCCTAGGTTGTAATGAATGTGGTCTTCTCCATATCCTCGGGTGCCATCTTAATCTGATTATATCCGGAAAATCCATCGATAAATGAAAAGACTTTGAATTTAGCAGTATTGTCTACCGACATATCAATGTGTGGCAGAGGGAAATCATCTTTCAGACTGAAATATCAATAATCAACACACATGTGAACTTTTCCATCCTTCTTCGGCACGGGCACAATATTGGCCACCCATCACGGATACTCAGCGGTCACAAGGAAAGCGGCATCAATCTTCTTATACACTTCCTCTTTGATCTTCACAGCCATATCAGGATGTGTTCTTCTCAACTTCTGCTTAACTGGCGGGCACTCTGGCTTCAATGAAAATCTATGCTCCACAATCTCAGAATCCAAACCAGGCATGTCTTGATAGGACCAAGCAAACACATATGAATACTCTTGAAGAAGATCAATCAACCCCTTCTTAACATCTGGACACAGGCGAGACCCAATCTTGACTTCCTTCACATCATCCTTGAAACCCAAGTTGACTTACTCAACCTGCTATTTGAACGGCTGAATGGTCTTCTCATCTTGCTCAAGAAGATGAGACAATTCATCACTCACTTCAACATCACTTTCCTCCTCGACCTCAAACATAGGGAATTCAAAATTTGGAGAAGGAGAAGGATCATTGTATTCAATGGGGTTAGGAACCAACCTGCATAATGATTTGACATTTTGATTTTAGAGAAGTGAATTTGTGACCAAAAATATTATGCAGATGGACAATTATATTGTTTATTTATAATTTTTGTGATTACCATTTTCATAATAAAGCAAAAAGTAAAAACAAACATCATAGATGTAGATGAATAGAATTAATTTTATTAATGATCAATTCGAAAATGACCAAACAATGTTCACTTCTCCCTTAGGCATTGGAGAAGGATTTTAAAACATATAAAAGTAATTACTTAGATCGATGCAAAATAACAGGAATATCAACAGCAGTCCAATTGTAGCAGGCCTTTCCATGCGTCACAAAATTGGTGCAGTCTTCCTCTTCATCATCCTCTAGCACAACAGCTAAGTGTTGATCATTTCCATGTGAAATTCTGGTATCAGATATGAGATGTCGAAGGTAATGTCACGACACTAATATCTGAGTAATGCAAACAGAATAAAGATAGAGAAGAGTAATGCAAGAGACATAAGCAATTGTTAACCCAGTTCGGTCTAACTCACCTACGTCTGGGGGCTACCAAGCCAGGAAGGAAATTCACTAAAATAGAATCAGTTCAAAGACTCTCCATACACTTCAATAAGTTACAGTCTTTCTCACCTAATCTCTATCCGTGCAATTTCTACCTAAGCACTCTTAGATATGAGAACCCACTCACTTCCCTACAATCACACCTGTGATCTTAAACAACAATTCCTTGAGAAAAGAAAACATTTTTCAATAACACACACTTGATTTTACTTCACAGTTTCAATCAAGTAGACACACTCTTGATATTTCTTAACAACTTTGATCAAGAAGACACACACTTGATCTTGCTTCACAACTTTGATCAAGTAAACACACACTCTTGCTTAACAGCTTTAGAGTGACAAATTACAACCACAAATCAGACCAATTCAATCATCAAAGGATGACATGAATGGCTTACAAGTCTCACGACTAAACAAGACAAAAACCCTAGCTCTCTCTCTCTCTGTATATCACTCAGTATTGGTTGTGTGTTCAATCAGGTTTTCCAAGTCCCTTTTTATAGAAGCTTTCAGCTGGGCTTGGACATCTTGAAAACCCTAAATCTATTTTCCAAATAAATCTTCTCATGACAGCTAGTTAGATCTCTTTGGAATATAAGTAAATCAGGTTATAATCAATGATTGAATGCACCTGCAATTCAGATCTTCAATCATACATAGATTGCCATTAATTGTGCAATCACAAAACACCAGAAATTCCTACTGAATGTTCTGCGTACAGGATGTCATGACATCGGGTCTGACATCCTGGAACAATTCCTGCATAATTCGATAATTCCATTTATAACTTGCAGCAGGTACAACCATATCAGATGCCATGACATTGTGTATGACATCTTGAAACAATCCTGCATGATCATGTCTTTCATTTAAACTCCAGCAGGTACGCATCATCAGATGCCATGTCATTATGACATTCTGAAACAATCCTGCATAATTATGTTCTTGAACTCCAGCAGGTACATAGGATATCTCATGTTAAGACATCATACATAACGTCTTTTGAACACTCTTTGTTTTACCAAAATTGTTTCCAACACTTAGAACCAAGAAACTCCCCCTTTGGCAAATTTTGGCTAAAACATATATCTGTCCTTTTTGTTCACAAGAAAACTATCAACAGTTAAACAGCATAACAACAATTTAAACAGCAGCAGAAGCAAATACACTTACTAGTTATAGCTACTAGTAATACACATATGCACAAGGGTACTTCTCCTTCCCCTAAATTTGTGCAACGCAAACATAATTACTAGTTATGGATGCAACTAGTAAGACACACAAATGCACAAGGGTACTACTTCTCCCCCTAAATCTGTGCATCACAAACATCTCCTTTGATAATAACAGTACATGTAACCACAACACCTATAACAATCAGAATGTCATTCTGACATCTGCTTCAACATCAACATCTGTGCACCATATCCGACATCCCCTTTGACATCTGTAAACAGAACATTCTGTTTAACAATAGATGTCCATCTGTTCAGCCACATACATCTCCTCACAGCTCCACATAAACACTTCTCCCCCTTTTTATTCTAAATTTGACCAAATATGACCAATTAGACAAAATAAATGTCAATTAGCCTAGCATAGAATGTCAGCACAGATGTCATAACATATAACATGTTAAAACATAATTGTTCAGGAGATACATACCAACATTATACACAACTGTGATAGCTGAGATAATGAACAAATCCATGGAACTCGTTAAGAGCCCAAAATATTACAAAAAGGCATCAATAAGGACTGCCACAAATTACACATATTCCAAAAAAAAAATCTTCAGCATCCAAACAGCAAGTCGGAACAACTTCTATAACATCAACAGCAACAACTTCGTCACAACACACCTGCAAAACCCAGAAAAATCCTCTGGGATATTAACCACAAATTCCTTTGCTTCCTATAGGTTCTCATGAATACAGATCCCCAACTTCCCTCTTAAACATTCAAATTGATTAGCATCCAAAGCTTTAGTGAAAATGTCAGCTAATTGCTCTTTAGTAGTAACATGCTCTAGCGCTATGATCTTCTCTTCCACAAGTTCTCTAATCAAGTGATGTCGAATATCAATGTGCTTTGTCCTACTGTGCTGAATAGGAATTTTGGAGATATTTATAGCACTCAGGTTATCACAGTATAATGTCATGACTTCTTGTGTGACATTGTATTCAGACAACATTTGTTTCATCCAGACCAAGTGAGAATAGCTACTTCCAACTGCTATGTATTCAGCTTCAGCAGTGGATAGAGATACACAGTTCTGTTTCTTGCTAAACCATGATATTAGATTGTTACCTAAGAAGAAACATCCTCCTGATGTGCTTTTCCTATTATCAACACTCCCAACCCAATCAGCATCACAGTACCCAGTCAGCCTAGATCCAGATCCATGAGTATATAACATCCCATAGTCACTGGTGCCATTGACATATTTTAGTATTCTCTTCACTTGGTTTATGTGACTGACTTTTGGTTCAGCTTGATATCTAGCACAAACACCAACAATAAATGCAATGTCAGGTCTGCTTGTTGTGAGATATAGCAGACTGCCTATCATGCTTCTGTATAGACTTTGATCTACACTGACACCATTTTCATCTTTGGAGATTTTCACATGTGTAGGAGAAGGTGTCCTTTTATGGCTTTCATTCACCATGCCAAACTTCTTCACAATGTTCTTGGCATACTTGCTTTGAGATAGAAAGATAGAGTCTCCCATCTGTTTGACCTGTAACCCTAGAAAGTAGGTCAGTTCTCCAACAAGGCTCATCTCAAACTCAGATTGCATTTTTCTAACAAAATGTTCAACCATCTGTTCTGACATCCCACCAAATACAATGTCATCTACATATATTTATGCCACCATGAGCTTCCCTCCTTCATTCTTCACAAATAGAGTTTTGTCAATACCTCATTTCCTATATCCATTTGTCAGTGATGAACACTGTGAATCTCTCATACCAAGCTCCGGGAGCTTGCTTCAACCCATAGAGGGATTTCTTTAGTCTGTACACATGTTTTGGAAGATTTGGATCTGTGAATCCTTTAGGCTGTTCAACATACACTTCTTCATTTAAGTAGCCATTCAAGAAGGCGTTTTTCATATCCATTTGGAACAGTTTGAATTTCAAAATACAAACCACTCCAAGCAACAATCTAATTGACTCAAGGCGAGCTACAGTAGCAAATGTTTCATCAAATTCCACCCCTTCAACTTGAGTATATCCTTAAGCTACTAATCTTGCTTTGTTCTTAGTAACAACCCCTTGTTCATCAAATTTATTCTTATATACCCACTTTGTACCTATGACATTTACTCCTTCAGGTCTAGGAACCAGTTCCCATACTTCATTCCTCTTGAATTGACCTAACTCCTCCTGCATGGCATTTATATATAACTCATCAGTCAAGGCTTCCTTGACATTCCTAGGTTCAATCTTTGACAGGAAGCAACCATGTGAGATCACTTCCCTAGATCTAGTAGTGACCCCTTTATTTGGATCTCCTATGATAAGATCTTTGGGATGGTCCTTCTGAATTCTGACAGAGGGTCCCTTGTTGATTTTGTCATCTTCAGGTTCTGCTTGAGGAGATTCACTTTCCTTCTCTTTGTCCGAGAAGTCAGATGGGGAATCATTCAGAGATGTCTCGACATCATCTGTGACATCAGTCTGTTGGTCATCCACCACAACATTAATGGATTCCACCAATACATTAGTTCTGGAATTAAAGACCTTGTAAGCTCTGTTGTTGGTTGAATAGCCTAGAAATATTCCCTCATCAGTTTTGGGATCCATCTTCCTTCTTTGCTCACGATCAGCCAAGATATAGCATTTACTACCAAATACATGGAAGTATTTGACTGTAGGTCTTCTTCCTTTCCAGACTTCATATAGGGTTGTGGGAGTCCCTTTCTTCAATGTCACTCTGTTCTGAACATAGCAGGCTGTGTTCATGGCTTCAGCCCAAAAATGGTAGGGCAATTTCTTAGCATGAATCATAGCTCTGGCTGATTCTTGAAGAGTTCTATTCTTTCTTTCCACCACTCCATTTAGCTAGGGAGTAATGGGAGATGAGAACTCATGATGAATTCCTTCTGAAGAGCAGAATTTAGCAAATTTGTTGTTCTCAAATTCCTTCCCATGATCACTTCTAATTTTGATAACGGGGCTTTCCTTTTCTCTTTGTAGTTTAAGACAAAGCTCCTTGAAGACTTCAAACACATCAGATTTTTCTCTTATAAAACTGATCCAGGTGTATCTGGAGAAATCATCCACCACCACATATGCATACTTCTTCCCACAAAGACTTTCTACTTGCATGGGTCCCATCAGATCCATATGGAGGAGTTCCAAAACTTTGGTAGTGGTGTCATGTCTGAGCTTCTGGTGTGACATCCTTGTCTGTTTACCAATCTGACATTCTCCACAGATTTTTCCTTCATCAATCTTTAAGTTGGGAATTCCTCTAACAGCTTCAACAGATATGATCCTTTTCGTACCTTTAATATGCAGGTGGCCCAATCTTTGATGCCATATCTTCACTTCTTCCTCT
This sequence comes from Lathyrus oleraceus, assembly GCF_024323335.1. Lineage (NCBI taxonomy): Eukaryota > Viridiplantae > Streptophyta > Magnoliopsida > Fabales > Fabaceae > Lathyrus > Lathyrus oleraceus. Next base: position 146,846,340 of record NC_066579.1, read on the forward strand.
TTGGCTAAGGTACACATTGAAGAGTAACCAGTTTCTTGAGAGCTCCACATGTAGCAGTTGTCTTTGGACCTAACTGCTTTCATGACAACTTCATTTTCCTTATTAGTAATCAGACATTCAGTTCTAGTGAAGTTTACATTCAGTCCTTGATCACACAGTTGACTGATGCTTATTAGATTTGCAGTCAAGCCCTTAACCATTAGGACATTGTCAAGGTCAGGAACTCCAGGGCACTCAAGCTTACCCATTCCCTTGATTTCTCCCTTTGCTCCATCACCAAAGGTAACATAACTGATGGCATGAGGGTGAAGGTCAGTTAGCAAATTTTTGTTTCCAGTCATATGTCTGGAGCAACCACTGTCAAAATACCAATCTTCTTTGGCTGAAACTCTGAAGGAAGTGTGAGCCATTAGGCTTGTAACCTTTGTCCTAGGAACCCATTGCTTTTTGTTGACAGGCCTGTGAGGTTTGGATCTTGATTGATATTGAGTCTGCTCAGGGGTAGGATAATCATATAGCTTATAGAAGAAGGGCTTCAGGTGGCCAAATTTTCCACAGTAATGGCATCTCCATTTTTGATACTTCCCTTTCTGTTGTCTTCCCTTCTGATGTTGAGACATATGATGTGACATCTCAGGTTTGTTTTTAACATGGCTGTACTTAGGTTTGGATTTTGGTTTACAACCAGTGTAACTGCACCAAGCCTTAGATTCATTGAATCCAATGCCAGATTTGTCCCCTGTTATTTGTCCAGTCTGGAGAATCTTGTCTAAGATGTCGGATCCATTGTTAAGCATTCTTACATACTTGGTCATCTCATCTAGTTTGGATTTTAAGAGTACTGCTTCAGTCTTCAACTTGGAGATGGTTTCCACATATTCTTCCTTTTCATTTTTCAGCTGAGCAATCACTTTCCTCTGAGGTTCAACATGTGTGCACACTCCTGCACTTTTGTTGCACAGCTCTTTGTAGGTAGTGGCCAGCTCTTCAAAGGTCACTTCATCATCTCCTGACTCTTCATTAGGACCCCATCTTCCTGTCAATGCAGTCACATGATTTACAGCTTCTTCTGTTTCACTTCCATCAGACCAAGAAGCAGCAAGACTCCTATTTTGTTTCTTGAGGTAGGTCCCACATTCAATTTTAATATGACCATACCCATTACACTCATAGCACTGAACTTCTTTGGGCTTTTCTTCAGACCTTGTTCTTCTACCAAGACTGTTGGATTTACTGATGTCAGATGTGATGTTCTTGACATTAGATCTCATATAAATCTTTTTCATAAGTCTGTTGAACTGTCTTCCCAGCATTGCTACCTCTTTTGCCAGATCTTCATCAATATCTTGACCACCTTCCTCATCTTCCTCTTCAGTGTTTGACATGAAGGCTATGATCTTGGCTTTCTTTTCAGATCCATCACATATTCCCATCTCAAATGTTTGGAGGGATCCAATTAGCTCATCAACTCTCATATTTGAAATGTCTTGAGATTCTTCTATGGTTGTTACTTTCATAGCAAATCTCTTAGGGAGTGATCTGAGTATTTTCCTTACTAACTTTTCATCTGACATCTTCTCTCCCAAAGCTCCAAAGGCATTGGCAATTTCAAGGATACTCATGTGAAATTCATGAATATTTTCATCTTCTTTCATCCTTAAGTTTTCAAACATGGTGGTGAGTAGCTGTAGTCTAGACATTTTCACTCTAGAGGTGCCTTCATGAGTGGTTTTAAGAATGTCTCAAGCATCTTTAGCCACTTCACAATTGTTTACTAATCTGAAGATGTTCTTGTCTACTCCATTGAAGATGGCATTCAATGCTTTAGAATTTACTAGGGCTAGATCATCCTCCTCCTAGGACCATTATTCTTCAGGCTTCTTATCAGCAGTGGCTTCTCCTTCCTTAGTAATTACTGGATGCTCCCAGCCTGTTAACACAGTCTTCCAAGCATTATTATCAAGAGCTTTTAGGAAGGCTACCATTCTAGGTTTCCAATAGTCATAGTTAGATCCATCCAAAATTGGTGGCTTGTGAATAGATCCTCTATCTCTCTCCATTGTACCAGAAAGTGTTGTCCCTAGATCTCACCTAGAACCAGAGCAAGATGCCTGCTCTGATACCAATTGAAATTCTGGTATCAGATATGAGATGTCGAAGGTAATGTCACGACACTAATATCTAAGTAATGCAAACAGAATAAAGATAGAGAAGAATAATGCAAGAGACACAAGCAATTATTAACCCAGTTCGGTCCAACTCACCTACATCTGGGGGCTACCAAACCAGGAAGGAAATTCACAAAAATAGAATTAGTTCAAAGACTCTCCGTACACTTCAACAAGTTACAGTCTTTCTCACCTAATCTCTACCCGTGCAATTTCTACCTAAGCACTCTTAGATATGAGAACCCACTCACTTCCCTACAATCACACTTGTGATCCTAAACAACAATTCCTTGAGAAAAGAAAACACTTTTCAATAACACACACTTCATTTTACTTCACAGTTTCAATCAAGTAGACACACTATTGATCTTGCTTAACAACTTTGATCAAGAAGACACACACTTGATCTTGCTTCACAGCTTTGATCAAGTAGACACACACTCTTGCTTAACAGCTTTAGAGTGACAAATTACAACCACAAATTAGACCAATTCAATCATCAAAGGATGACTTGAATGGCTTACAAGTCTCACGACTAAACAAGACACAAACCCTAGCTCTCTCTTTGTATTTTGCTCAGTATTGGTTGTGTGTTCAATCAGGTTTTCCAAGTCCCTTTTTATAGAAGCTTTCAGCTGGGCTTGGACATCTTGAAAACCCTAAATCTATTTTCCAATTAAATCTTCTCATGACAGCTGGTTAGATCTCTTTGGAAAATAAGGAAATCAGGTTGTAATCAATGATTGAATGTGCTTGCAAATTAGATCTTCAATCATACATAGATTGCCATTAATTGTGCAATCACAAAACACCAGACATTCCTACTGAATGTTCTGTGTACAGGATGTCATGACATCGGGTCTGACATCCTGGAACAATTCCTGCATAATTCCATAATTCCATTTATAACTTCCAGCAGGTACAACCATATCAGATGCCATGACATTGTGTATGACATCTTGAAACAATCCTGCATGATCATGTCTTTCATTTAAACTCCAGCAGGTACACATCATCAGATGCCATGTCATTATGACATTCTAAAACAATCCTGCATAATTATTTTCTTGAACTCCAGCAGGTACATAGGATATCTCATGTTAAGACATCACACATAACACCTTGTGAACACTCTTTGTTTTACCAAATTTGTTGCCAACACTTAGAACCAACACCATGAATGAACCCTTCACTATAGAAGCTAAGTTGCATATCTTCAGTCCTTGTAGTTGATGAACCTTTCTAGAACCCCAAACCGTTTCTGCCTTTGTTGTCGGAGACCTCTACCATGCGCCCCCACTGATCAACATTGCCTTCCTCTACAATCTTCTTAGCATCTTTCAATGAGGACATAGGTGCCCCAACCCTCTTTTTAGCAGCCATAGATAAGGCTTGGAACGGAGTTCCAACCTCATCCTCAGCTTCAACATAAGAGAAAGATGACAGGTGGCCAACCAACAACGCTTTCTCTCCACCAACAATCACTAGCTTGCAATTCTTCACAAATTTGAGTTTCTGGTGCAATATGGAGGTAATAGCTTCTGCCTCATGGATCCATGGCCTTGCCAACAAGAAACTATAGGTCGGGTGGATATCCATTCCTTGAAAAGTAATATGAAAATCACTCGGACCTATCTTAACTGGAAGGTCCACTTCACCAATAACCGTCTCACGTGAACCGTCAAAGGCCTTGATGATTACACCACTATACCTCATAGGCGCTCCTTGGTAAGATAGCTTTGACATAGTTGACTTCGGAAGCACATTCAGTGACGACCCGGTGTTAACAAGCATATTTGACAAAGCATCTTCTTTGCAATTCAAAGAAATGTGCAAAGCCAGATTATGATTTCTTCCCTCCTCAGGGAGTTCTTCATCACATAAGCTAAGATTATTGCAAGAAGTGATGTTAGCCACGATATGATCGAATTAATCCACTGTAACATCATGTTCTACAAAAGCTTGTTCCAGAACTCTCTGCAGTACTTCTCTGTGCGCTTCAAAATTCATGAGCAGAGACAACACTGAGATCTTTGAAGGGGTTTGAAGCAACTGCTCTAACATATTAAACTCTCTTCTCTCAAGGGGAACCCAAGTTGACGACGAGCCAAAGCAGGGTTGTAGTTAATTCCTCCTTGTGTACCAATGAGAGGCACATTAGAGAATTCACCACAACTATCAATAATCTCCAAACTGCTCAAAGACGGACCATACCAAACTATATCATCATTAGTGAGAGACATAAGTCTTTGAGACCATCTTAGACATTGTTTGTTCTCCACAAAAGCAGGTGTCTGAGGCAAGTGTGAAATAAACCACTTGTATAGAAGAGGAATGCAACATACAATAGTTCCACCACCCTTAGAAATCCTTAGATGCAAAGAGAAATACATATCACCCAACAAAGTAGGCAAAGGATTCCCAATTAAGAAAAGTCTAATGGCGTTAACATCAATAAAACCATCAATGTTAGGGAACAAAGCTAATCCATAGATGAACAACACAAAGACAACTTCAAAAGCATCCACATTACCGGCTTGAGCAAAAGCAGTAGCTTCCTTGATGAGGAAATCGGATGGCAACCCAAAACAATCCTCCTTTCTTCACCCAATGAGCCTATCTCAGACTTCTTCAAGTGAAGATCTTCAGCAATAATACTAGATCGGGGAATCTCCTCCAATCCACTAAAAGGTACTCTACTAGAAATAGGTATCACCAAAAGATGAGAATACTCCTCCAAGGTAGGCACAATCTGAAAATCTGGGAAAGTGAAACAATGATAGAGAGGGTCATAGAACTGCACCAACACACTCAAGAGTCCTTCAACCACACCAGCAGACAAGATAGACAATAGCTTCCCATGGCGTTGTTTGAAGTCCAAGGGATCTAATACAAAAGATGCTAGCTTCCTTAACTCTTTCAAGTCAGGACATCTGAAATTATACATCCTAGTGTTCCTTCGTCCATAATCCATGGTCTGAAAATATTTGCAAATGATACCTTAGTTCCTTGAAATTTTCGTGTGATGAATGTTATGATGCGCATGAATGCATGAATGCAACAATCACAAATAAGGGACCATACGCAAGGCAAACAAGGTCAAGGGATGAATCAAGTCATTGTCAAGATCAATCATCCATTTTGGTGGATTATGGCATACACCTTATCAACACCCAAGTTCCATTGATATTAAAAAGACTTGATTGGATCAACCAAGAATCAAGGGTTTGTTGCAAGTCACGAGCATGGAGTCTGGGTAAGAACCATCCCAAAGGAGTGAACTAAGGATAAAAACCTGTAGATCATGTTCTAAAAAGGTCCCAGAGTCTTAATTCCATCTATCAGATATTACAGGTTAAGATGACTGACTCATCGACCCATAATATTCTCAAGAGAAACTCGTCTGAGTGTAGTATCGTGTAACAACTGTTATCAAGTCTACACTTGAACAGTTTCCGCACTACGTCCTAAATAGGCCAAGAGGGGGTAAATGTTTTATGGTCCTCAGCTTCTCAGACACAAATTAGAGATAGTAATGCCTAACCACAAGTACTTGTGTGACATTTCCAAATCCAAAAGAGTCTCCACTAAGCAGATAGATCTCAAGCCAACTTGTAAAGGACTACTCCACACAATTCGAACATGACTATACCATCCTCCTATCTTAATTGCACTCAAGTTCGGGTTCGAACTTATCTCACCACTTAGAGATCACCAAGCACAACAAGAAGATTATATCACACATACATATATACAAATATCACATATATACAAATATATACACATACAAAGTAGGCTAAACCCACTGGAGACTACTCGCCAGCAGAGTCGCCGCTTAATTTTTATAGCGGTAAATTCATGATCATCAAGCTATGGATAAACTAGAGATCAAATAACAAGAGTCTCCATCGCGCTTTTATTGTTTCCAAGGGAAAAGGGAAAAAGTACGAACAAAACCCAAAAGTAAGAAGTTTTCAAATCAAAACTAATAAAATGTCAGAGATTACAGGTAAGGGGGTTGGTTACACTGATGGAAGGTGTTAACACCCAAAGTGTCCTAGGTAATCCTAGGGAGCCCTTTTGTGTGCATATGTATTTGATACAAAATGATGTTTATAAACAAATAGAATGGGGGGATGAGAAAAGAATTCATTAATTATATTTTTGTGTTTGGCAAGACCTTCGGTCTTGTGCCACGTACCAATATAAAAATGAGGAATCAAAACCTCGTAGTTGATAATACAAATTTCAAAGTGGATGCATTGCTTTTAACAAAAATTAAGTTTGAAAGGCACAAAGGCCTAAAAATGGTTTGAATGAGTTAGTTCTTTTTGGCTTTTCTGAAAGTTTAAGTCAAGTATAGTTAAGTTTATTTACAAATTTGATTTAAGAAAAGAAGTTTGAAAATGCGATGGCATAAGGCCAAAGTTTCTATCTTTTTGCAAAGTGGTCAAAGTTTGGAATAAAATAAGTTCAATCAAAGAATATTTTGAAAAGGGAGGGAGAGATTTTGAAATTAAAGAAATGGGGAGAATATGAAAAGACTAATCCTATGTACAAAATTAAAAGTTAAGAATTGAAAAGGTCTGACCAAATGGGTAGCAATCAAATAGACAAAAATGTCAATAGAAACCCAGAATTCCCTTAGACTTTTAGAATCAAGCAACACACAAATGCATAATTATATTATCTTGAAGAGAAAAGGCATCGAATAAAGATAGCCACATCCAAGCTTTATCCATTCCATGATCTTCTTCAAATTAGCCCATGTAGCAGATTAATTCCATAAGTCACAGGTTCAAAATAACAGCTACACAAGGATCATGTTGTAGATGAACTCAGAGGGATCTTGAATGATGTCTAAGATGAAGTTTAAATTGTAAGCACTTGGTTTCTCAATAAAGTGGCATTGGCCAAGTCTTTTAGCATAGGAATGTTACCTAAGTTCTAAGTCCATTTGTCCAAGATCAAGCCAACAGTCCACACAAAAAGTTTTTTAGGTTTTTTTTGTTATTATGTACATTAATGGTCAAAAACCACACAAACAAGTAAAGTATATACAAACAAGAAGTACCACACAATATGGTCCAAGTGGACAAAGTGAAAATTGCATTAACATAAACAATTAGAATGATATGAACAATGGCAAATGAATAAAGGCAAGAATTAAATGACATTAAAGTAAATGGCTTGAAATTAAAAGTTAGTTGTTAATGAGTTAGAAGTTAGTATTGTTTTGCTTTTACTTTTCATTTTAAGACATTATTTGGAGAACACTCAACCCACTTATCACAAGCATGGATCCTTGAACCAAAACATCTTCCAAAGGAAGGAAAAAAGGCAAAGTTTCCACATAATACCATGAAAGAGGGGAGACTTACAATCTCACTAACTAGAATGTTATGCCTTTTATATCACAAATTTAACGCTATGTTAAGCAATCGTAATTGAAATTTATGTAGAACTCACAACTATTTGAGGTCGGACAATAGAATTTTGGTGTTAATGCATGTTAGAGACATAGTATTATGGACTATGCTCATGAAACATACCACAAACAAAAAGAATATGCAAAAGTTTTGGCCTAATCTCATCCATACTCATATTAATTTTTCAATCAACTAGCTTTAGGACTTTGAGATATCATAAGCCAAATGAGATGAATGCATAAATAAGGGGAATGAGATGAAGAGGGAAGGGAATGGATCAAAACTCAAATTGATCAAAGGAGGACTTTTACCAAATTAATATCATCCATTCATTTTTGGAGATGGAATGTACATTCATTCAATCCCCTAAATCCAATGATATTAACTTGACAAAGTCAAATCAACCTTGACCAGGGCCCAACAACAAGAGTAAAACTCAAACAAGTCATCACAATTGGTCAACAAATTTTCAAATTAAAAATACTAAAATAATACATTTAAATTAAATATGGTTTGTCAAAATCCTAAAACCTCATCAAAACACCAAATAAATGGCCATGATATTTATCATAGGTCAAACAAGGTCAAAGGACCTTGGAGAAAAAATTTCAGAATTTTTGAAGATTTAAAAGTATTTTTAAACAATTAAAAACGATGGCAAAATCAATTAAATCATGAAAAATATTAATAATGATCCAAAAAATAATTTTATTTCAGAATATGAAGGAGGAAATTATTTGAAATTTTTTGGATTTTTGGATCAATATTAAAATTAATATGAATTAATGAAAATAAAGCAATTAAAATGAAATTCAAATAATCAGAAAAAACGTGGACACTTGATCTCCCTCATTAATTGAGGTGGCAGATCAAGTGGCCACCAGCGCGCGTTCCATGGTGTACTTGAGTCAACGCGGCATAGGCTTGGTAATTAAAAACAAAGCACGAGATTAAAACAATTTTAAAAGGATAAATGGCTCTGAACCATGCCAACACATCCCCGACGTCCAAGGGCCGGTCATCTTCTCCGGTGACCCTGGCCGGACCTGTTCACTCATCACCATCAAGAAAATGAAAAAGAAGGACATGATCTGAAATAAAAAATGGCGTATAGCACGAATATGACCTCAATTTTAACTAACTCCACATATATAGGAATATATGAGGAGTTGAATTTTGAGGTGTGCCAACTGAGTTACTTCGATTTGACTTGTAAGCAACTCAATATTCTTGCCTACATTGGTAGGACTTCAGACAACCAAGGATCCAAGAGAATTGAGTGGAATTAAGAGAGAATCGAAGAGATGAAATTTTCTGGAAAATACCTTCGATGTAGGTCTGGATTCAACTGTTCTTGCTTTGGCTCGTGCTTGATCTTGCTCAGGATGCTTGCAGGATTAGATTAGAATGCATAAAAGGTCTTGGATCCCTGGAGTTTTGAATCTCAAAACAGTGAGAATTCAACTCAATTTCCAATGGAAATTATTAGGATTATCCTCTCAAATGGATGGGTTAGGGGTTTAGGATCAAAGCTGGCGTGAATGTCTGTTGAATTCTGAGCATATGGAGCTCTATTTATAGCTGGATCATGTGATATTTGCACCTTCCAAATAACTTTCCAAGATTGGCAATGAATGATGCATGGGTGCATGGGCGTGTACAGGCCCATGAGATCATTTCATTTGATCCATAATTGAGTGTGAGTAAGTCTGAAATCAACTTGGGATGCAAGGCAAATGTATATGAAGATTTGAAGTTTGATCTTTGCCAATTGATGTTGCAATGTTCATGCCATGCGCAACCCTAGCAATTCTTGTCCAAAATGAAAGAAATTGGACTTTTTGGAAAGGTTAGATCAAGAGGAACAACTTTACAGTTAATCACTTTTTCATTTGAAGCTTTTATCATGATGAATTTTGAGGTGGAAGTTTGGAAATTTCAACATATCAATTTTTTTTCTAAGTGTCAAGATATATATCTCAATATTCCACCTTGCTTAACTTTTTATGTGAGCTTCAAATGAGAAAAGTGTCTTCATCAAACTTGTATCTCTTTCAAAGAACTTCAAAATTGTCACCAATTTCATGTCATTTGGATTTTAAATTATAGAGTTATTCATTTTTGAAGTTTGGAAAAATCACTTGTTCAATGGTATAGGTCAAAAGTGACCTATAACGTAGCCTCATATCACAAGCTCATAAAAGTTGAATTAGATCTCACTCCAAACATAAAAGTTTAAATATACATCTTGAATTTGATTGTGCAACTTAAAAATATTTCGTATCATAAAAATTGAGCAAGTTATGGCCTTGGGAGGTTGACTTTCAAATTAGGGTTTAGACAAAATGAGTTATAATGTTTCAACATAGAAAATGATTTTTAAAGCAAAACTAGCTCTAGGTCTCAACATGAAAGTTGTTTAGAATGTCATTTAGAGTAGCTTTTCTCTTGGAATCATTTTCATATGGTGAAAATTGTAGGAGATATGGTCTAGAGAGACCCAATTTTGATAAGATGAATTGATCTGGCCAACCACCACCAACCAACTTGCTAACCTTCAACTCTCTTGACTTTCTTGGCTCATGGTAGATAATATATGCATAAGATGATGTATTTTTGAGTTTTCCTTGAGAAATTTGATCAATTGGTGAGATAGCTTATTGGAGAAGTTACTAAAGATACCCAGTCAAACTAGGGTTTCCAAGGCAAATCACCCTCAAACTCTTGAAGAAAACTTGATCAATATAACATGTAGGAATCAATGAACTCATATATGATGCTCATAACCATTCTTGGATCAATTCATGGTTGTGATCTTTGTCATGAGGGTCTTAAACCCTAGATATGAACTTGATAGATCAATGGAGATCACGCCCTACCTACGAAAGATTTAGGCAAATGCAAATACATATTTTTGTATTTTGGTTAGTGAAGTGATAATATACAAGTATGATACAATCACATAGTGCTTGGTGATCTCTCCCAAAATAAACTCAATGAAGGAGGGGTAAGGAAGATGCCAAGGTATGATCCCAAAGCCAATGCTTATGATGAAATTGCATGAGGGATCTTAGGGTCAAAATTAGGGTCTTACAACCACCTTCGAACCAAGGACCTTCAATGACCTGATGTTAGGACTCTTGAATCGGAAAGTAGAGGTGTTTTTACTTGTTGAAGTATCCATAATTGTGTATGTAAAAGGTCTTGTAATTCTGTGTCTGAACAAATGAAAATGTTTAAAAGCTTTGCTTATTATTTGATGATGAATGTATGAATGATGAATGATTGGTTTTTATTTTTATTTCCACAGTTATTTTTAGGCATGGGTTCAAGGTCTCAGACCACTGTGACGAAGCATGAAGTTTAATAATGACTGCATAGAAAACTAGGGTTCTCGCATTATATGATCTAGGGATTTTGGAAAATTGGGTGTAAGAAAATGCCCCTAGGGTCATGGACTTCCTTGACTGTCAGCCGCTTATATCAATTTACTTGCCAGGCGACTGTTCCATCAAGGTCATCTACCCTAAGCGAGATCTTTATATCAACCCTTACGAGGAAGGCACCTCGATGGCCTATACTTCGCGACCATCGGTCTAGGCTAGCCATAGTTAAAGGTTCTACAAAAAAGGTCCTTAGGGTCACTGACTTTAGTAAAGGAAAGGATGCTTACATTGAAAGGATGATGATCATCAATCCCCTTAAAATAATCTACCACTAAGTGAGGTTCTCGTACGATCCTAACGAGGAAGGCACCTAGCGGACCAATAGCACTGAACCTCTCATATCTCAAGAAAACTCTCAGACTCAGGTGGAAAGTCTTTCACATAGGGTTTTCTTTGCAATCATTATTGATTTATATAATTTCTTCCTCACAGGACCAGGGATTCAGATCAACAAGTAAACCAAGAAAAATATGTACAAGTTAGTAACAAAAATAATATATACATAAAAAATAAATGACGGGTAAATCTTATACATACGTAAAAAGGTAACAAACCCAAACTAGGTTAGACTCTCTTAGGGAAACCTGGTTCCCCAACAGAGTCGCCAACTATCGCAACTGGACTTTTTAATCGGATAACGAAACCGGGACTGACGAAAGAGATGCCTAAGGATTAGGGCCCTTGTGCCTGCGTATCAGTCATTCAGAGATGAGAAATCACAGCTCCGTAGTTCGGAGTAGACAATGTTTGTGTATTTGGTTGATTTTACCTTTGCGAAAAGGGTTTTTGGAGTGGTACTGTAATGCATTAAATAAGGTTTGATAGATTGTGTTGATTTTACCTTAAACAAGGGTTTACAAAAAGAGTTTGTGATTAGATTGTACTAAAGTATATGGGCAGAGGTGATTATTCTAGATAACAAGCCAAACGTCTTGCATCCAAACTAATCTGAGTGAGGGTATGGATGCTTCATTTCCACTCATTCTCCACCACTAAGGACATGGGCCTCTCATAAGCTTATGGAATCTTGAATTATTTTGCTCTCTTCTTCCTCCAACTAGTGTAAGGCTCCAAAGCTATACAATTATTCAATACAAACTCACCTTTTCCTTTCCTATGAACATTGTGCCAAACACGTACCATCCTAGCTTTCAACCCTTGGGTGTATTTCCCTTCTTGGAAAAATAAACCCTATAACAAAGTTTTATTAGGTCTATCTTTCATAGAGAACCCAAGTTGATGTCTCTCCAAAGTCGGATTGTAGTTGATTCCTTCTTGTGTGCCAAGAAGAGGCACATTAGAAAACTCTCCACAATTATCAATAATCTCAACATCATCGTAAATAGAAGAATACCAAGCTATATCATCATTGGTGAGAGACATAAGTCTTTGGGATCACCTTAAACCACGTGTACACTAAAGGCGCACAACAAACAATAATTCCACCCCCTTTTGAAGTCCTATGATGAATGAAGACTAAAGTTGGAACCAGATTCCGAATCAAGAAGATCCTCATAGCATTTACATCAACAAAGTTATCAATGTTGGGAAACAAGACTAAACCGTAGATGAGTAAGGTGAGAATATTTTCAAAGGCCATCATGCTACCATACTTAGCAAGGGAAAAGGCTTTCTCAATCAAAAATTTTGAAGTCAATCCTATGATACCTCCTTTGATAATGAGATTGGCATGTATGTCAGACTTCCTCAAGTGAATGGCTTCAGCAATAACTCGAGATTCATGAATTTCTTCCATCCCACTAAAAGGAACTCTATTAGAAATTGGCATACCTAAAATATAAGCATACTCCAACATGGTAGGAAACAACTGATAATCAGGGAAAGTGAAGCACCAGTAAATAGGATCATAGAACTGAACCACATTTCAAAGAAGACCATCCTCAATCTCAGGAGATAGAACAAATAAAAGTCTTCCAAAATGGTCTCTGAAACCCTTAGGATCATCCACAAAAGATGCTAGCTTCCCTAATTTCATAAGATCTGGACATCTGAAACTGTATTTCCGAGTATTCCTTCTTCTAACATCCATGATCAAAATATCTACAATGTTTGCAAAAAGAGTCTATACGTTCCTTGAAAATTGAGAAAAATTCTTATGCATGATGAAACAATCACAAACAATATCACACAAGGCACACAAATAAGGTCCAAAGGTTCGGAGTCACGAGCATGGAGTCAAGGGTAAGAACCAACCCACAATATATGTACTAAGGGTATAATCACCTGTAGAACAAGGTTCTAAATATTTCCTAGAGTCACAATTATATCTTTTGGATATTGCTGGCTTAAATGACTACTCGTCAACCAATAATATTCTCAAGAGATATTCGTCCGAGTGTCGTATCACGTAACAACTAATTCAAGTCTACACCTGAATAGACACTGCACTACATCCTAAAATGCCAAGATGGGTTGAGGGTTCTAAGGTCCTCAGCTTCTCGGGCTCCCAGGTCAGGAAAAGTAATGCAAACCACGACTACTCGTGTGACATCAGTAATCCTAAAGGGGCCTCCACTGAGTGGGACATCTCAAGTCAACTTATTAAGGACATGTAATCCAAACATGACTGTACCACCCTCCTATCATAAGATCTCTCAAGTCCGGGTATAGGACTTATCTCACCACACAGAGATCACCAAGTACCATATGGAACAAACAATAACAAACAACATCAAACATAATATATACACAAAATCAAAGATGAGATTAACCCACTAGGGACTACTCCCCAGCAGAGTCACCACTTTTCTGTAGCGGAAATTTTTTTGAGACTAAGTTATTGATTAACTTAACTCATAAATCAAGAGTCGCCACCGCACTTTTATTGTTTTCAAAGGAAAAGGGAAAAAGTACGAACAAAACCTGAAGAAGTTTTAAAACAAAACTAATAAAAAGAGATAAGGATCCAGGGGTTAGTTATGCAAAGAGAAAGTATGAGCACCCTAAACATTCAGGGAACTCCATGGGAACCTCTTTGAAAATGTGTACATTTTAGTTTGAAAAGGGTGTTGTTTGCAAAATATTAGGGAGATGGGAAAAAAATATTATTTTTTATGTTTTATGTGTTTGCCATGACCTTTTGAAGTCTCGTGCCTATGTACCAATAAAGTGAATTGGAGGATCAAAACCCCGTAGTTCATGGTAAAAATAACAAAGATGTTTGTCTTGATTCATTTTTTTAGGGAAAGACATTTTATCATTTTAAGCAGAATACTCAACAAGTCACCCACATGTATGAGAACTTTGCATCATCATGAGAAGGGATCTAACTTGGATAAGGATCAACAAGTATGCCACTAGATCTCTTATATGGAAAAGATTTATCATCAATGCTATGGGGATAGGATAATTATATCTCAACTATGGAAATAACTTACATATAATACCTTAAGGAATTTTTTAAAGGAAATATGCACAAAGGGCACACAATGATTTGAGTGAGTTATGCATTTTTTTAAATCTTTTGAAATTGGTCTCAATATGCTTAAGATGAATTTTCATTTATTAGGAAAAAAAATTGAAAATCAGTTGACAAAAGTCAAGGTTTATTGAGAAAATGGTTCAATTTTAAAAACACAAGAAGGTTTTGAAAAAAGAGAGAAGATTTTGAAAATAAAAGAAAGGGGAGGAGAAGATGACTCTATCCTAGAACATAAAGTAAAATCTATGGAGGAAAGATATAACAAAGAAATAACAAGCTTTATTACATAAGTCAAACAATAATTCTCTCCTTTGGATTAAGCCTCAAGCAAGCTAGAATAAGCAAATAATAATCCATGTATCAGATGAAACCAGAGTAACTCAACTAAGTCTCCAAAGGAAATCCAAAATCATGGGTATCAAATGTATTCTAAGGTCTCCAATCACAAGCCTCAGAGCAAAGGTCAAGATCATAATTCTAAGTCTATAACTCCACAACATTTTTAAGGATAGTAACCATAAGTCCGTGAATTAGGAAAATCGCGTTCTTTTTAGGTTTTTCTTATTAGTGTTTTCTTTACAAAAATATGAAATAAAAAAACCAAGTGGACAAAAAACAAATGACATAATCACAAATAATATGATATGAAATGCTAAATATAAAGTATAAAATAAATGGCATAAAATAAAGGAGCATAAAGTAAATGACTTGGAAATAAAAGTTAATACAAGTAAAGTGTTAGTAAATGATGCTAGTAATCAAAATGAAAAATGGTTTGGTCATTTTTTGGAGAACACTCAACTATTCACTCACAAGCATGAAAATATGTACCTATATATCATTTATGGGAAGGGCTCCAACTTGGATAAAATGAACAAGTATGTCACTATCTCCCACAAATGGAAAAGGAGTAATATTTTCACACAATACCATGATGAGTAGGAGACTTACAATCTCACTTATAAGAATGCCTTTGCTTTTGGGACAAATTTAGCGCTATGTTAAGCAATCATAATTGGACTGATGTAAAAGTCACAACTATCTAAGGTCGGTCAGTAATAATGTTAGTTTTAATACATGCTAGAGAAATGATATGCAAATCATTCTCCTAAAGCCATACCACAAAAATAGAAAAGAGTGGATGATCAAGCACAAAGGCTAAGAGGGTGGTTCATTACTTCAATCCAAACTTCATGAGACTTAGGACAAACTTATGCATCAATTCAAAGTACCTTAGATGATCCATGATCGTTTAGAAGGTAGATTTGAAATGATGAAAGTTCATCAAGTACGAATCCTCACATCATGAACAAGATGGACACAAACAAATCAATTGATCAAAGGGAAAGGAAGTAGATGAAGAAGAAGGAGACAAGATAGGTCACACCCAAATTGGACCAAAAGTTTGATCAATTCATCATCAAAATCAATCATCCATTTTGGTGGATTAGGGTTTTCACCCCATCAACATCCAATATCCATTGGGTTTGATGAGACTTGAAGTCCAAACTATCATGATCCAAGGCCAACAAAAGTCCAAAAAGGTCACACAAATATAAAATGTAATTAAATAAAATAAAAATGCACCAAAAGTATTTTTAAATGAATTTTAAAATAGAAATAAAATGAAAAATCCATAAAGTCCTTCAAAACACCAAAAAAATGGTCATGAAAATTATGGAAGGCTGGAAATAAAATAAAAAGCATTTAGTAAAATTTTCAGAATTTAAAAATGAAGAAAAGTATTCTTAAAACAATTAAAATAAAGGAGAAAAGACAAAATTCATAAAAAATAGAAAATCAGTGAAATAAAATATGGAAAAATAAAAATCAGATGAAGAAAAATAAAAGAGAATTTTAGAAATTATTTTGGAATTTTTTTGGATAAAAAATGAAATTACTATGAATTTTAAAAGAAAAGTCTATTAAAAATAATTAAAATAAAAAAAAACACGGAGCATTGGATCACGCCTCATTAATTGATGTGGCAGATTCAACACTCCACATGTTAGAGAACACGATGGAACACGCTGCAAGCAATACACAAGATCCAATTCAAATCCAACCAATTAGAACATTTTGTTCCTCCAACGTGTCTGGAAAACTCGGACAACCTGAGCAACTACGGTCGTCTTCTCCGGTGAGCTCTCACCGGAGCTTCATCGTTTTGTAAATTCGGAACACGAGACCACCACCATTGTGATCCTCTTCTCATCCCGAATTCAACCTCATGCTCCAAATTCATTTATGTAAACTAAGCAATGTGAACTTCAAAGAAGTTTCAGAAACAAGCAAGCCACAAAAAATAAAATTAAATGATGAACACGAGCAATCAACACTAGATAATTTAGGGGAAAGCATCAGAGAGTGAATGACTACATTATGGTAACTTATTTGAGTTCAAATGATGCTCAGAACTACCTTCTCCAAATGGTTATCAGAAGTTCATGAAGCTCGATCTGAGTAGAGCATTTCAGAAGGTCTCGGAGCTTCTGAATTATTGCTAAAGTTTCAAAGGATGTCGAAGATGCGAATGGAATCAAGAAATTGGATTGAAACAAGTTGAAACTCAAAACACGATAGTTGAATTTTCTGGAAAATTTTCAAGTTATAGCAGGGATTTTCTTGGCTCTCCAAAGATTGAAAATGAATTCAACAGCTTCCTCTAAATATAGGGAATACGATTGGATCCAAATACGTGTGGAATGATGCAGAATTTGGGCAAAACGAATTTGATATGAATATGAGAAAAATATGACATGAAACTCATCACAACTCATCCAAATGATGCGTTTTAAGGGTGAATTAAATTCTGGAGACTTGTTTAAACATTTTTAGGTCCAAAACACATGCTAATTTGGCTTGGAATTGAGATTAGTGAAGCTCAAAATTCGGGCAATGGCAATTTCTTCAGTTACAAGTTATCATGTTCAACCCAATGGGGCACCCTACTAAGGAGGTTTTTTGATCCCATTCTTTTTGCAATGTGTTAAAATCATGGAAAATATTACAATGTGTCAAGAAAGGTTGAATTTGGATGTTTTAGCACAATGTTATGTCATGTTGAAGTTGGCATGAAAAAATGATCATATAACTTGGAAAAATTCGAGTGCTTCATGGCTGAAAATGACCTAAAATGTTTCAATGAATTCCATGGTCTTCAAAGCATATTATGACCTTGATCCTTGAAGCAAACTTGTAGAAGGAATCGTAAATGACATTGCGAAAAAAGAATCAGACTAAAATGTTGAAAATTGAAGAAGTTATGATCTTTGAAACTTGGGGAAAATTCACTTGAAAATAGGTCAAATTTCACTAAGTCCACAAATGACCTATAATGTCTCCAAACTTTTGATAATCCTCAAAGCATAATTGGATCTTGTCATGTAAAGAGAAGTTGTAGAGGATGTTGAGAAGAGTCATACGCAAAAATAAGCATTCAAAAATATTGAGGATTAAAGGAATTGTGATCCTTGGAACTTTGACTTCAAAATGTTGACTTTTTGGTCAAACCCCTTGGAACAAGCTTGTGCACTTGGACTTTATTTGCATTTCAAAGCACATGGGTGATCATATGAACACAAAATAAGGTTTCCTTTATTTCCTCTTTATTAAATTTCTTAAATCATGAAATTGCGTGTTGAAGAAGGCATGGAAGTAAACACATGAACCTTTGACTTTCCTTGAGAAGTAAGCAACAAAACTTTGAGATGCTCATGATAGAAAATCCCTACTTTACAACATAAACTTAAGGAAAATAAAAAATATATTTTTTATATTTTCATTAGTGGTTAGATAAGTGTAAGACCCCAATTTTGACCCTAAGATCCCTCATGATATCTCATCATTTGCATTGGTTTTGGGATCACACATTGGCATCCTCCTTACCCCTTATTCATTAGGTTGGATTGGGAGAGATCAACAAGCATATTTGATTGTATCATACTTTATTTTACTTTGTTTACTAACCAAAATACCAAAAACATGTCTATGTATAACTTTGTTTCTTTTATAGGTAGTGTGTGCATCCACCAATATCCTATCAAGATCATAACTAGGGTCTGCGACACTCAGTGCAAGGAGATCAATCAAGATATGGTTCATAATGGTTATATACATAACATATGTATCCCCATTTTTTATATTTAACATTTGGATCAAAATTCATCAAGAGTTTGAAGCTTGTTGGCCTTCGAAGCCATAATTCATCTAGGTATCTTATGTGACTTCCTCATCAAGTTTCTTCAAAAATTGGTCCAATATATCAAGGTATACTTCATTATACATCATATTATATAGATATAGATATATATATATATATATATATTATATATATATATATATATATATATATATATATATATATATATATATATATATATTATATATATATATATATATATATATATATATATATATATATATATATATATATATACATATATATATATATATATATATATATATATACACACACATACATATATATATATATATATATATATATATGTATATATATATATATATATATATATATATATATATATATATATATATATATATATATATATATATATATATATACACACACATACATATATATATATATATATATATATATATATATATATATATATATATATATATATACACATACATATATATATATATATATATATATATATATATATATATATATATATATATATATATATATATATATATATATATATATATATATATATGTGTTTAGGGATATATATATATATGTATGTATGTATATGTATCTATATGTATGTATATGTATATATATGTATATATATATATATATATATATATATATATATATATATATATATATATATATATATATATATATATATATATATATATATATATATATATATATATATATATATATATATTGAGATTAATTACTATACACTGTCAGTGTAAAAAGTTTTACACCGTCGGTTCATCACCATCATCCGTTTGTATTACTTTATCGATTTTTAAAATAAAAGTCAAACTTCTTTTAATATCCAACGTCTATAATTAAGTGATGGTGTAAAATCCTTTTACACTGACAGTGTATTTCAATTAATCTCATATATATATATATATATATATGAATTTCCGCATGGTTCTTTTCATAGGTTTGTTTTGGCAAGATTTGAATTCAATTGTCCATTTCTTTTTGCATGCTTACATGTTAATGCTGCAGGATCTATTGTGAACGAATTGGAATGTGATCACATCATGAATTGGGCCCAAATCATTGCCCATGCATCCATGCACCAAAGTTGCTTAATTTGACAAATTTTCAAAGTGTGTGAAAAGGAACTTGATACCCTATAAATACATGACCATTATGATCAGAAACAGGATCCCTGTTTACCCAAGTGTTGAACCATTGCTTCCTTAACCTCCATTAAAGGATAAACTTGAAGATTTCACTTGAAATCGAGTTTCAAATCTCCTTCCGTTTTGAGATTGAAACTCCAAAAATCCAAGCCTCTCTTTGATCCATTTTGTTTGATCAAAACCATTGGATTTAGGGGATTGATAAAATGTACATTTCATCTCTGTAGCGGTAAATTCATGACCATCAAGCTATGGATAAGTTAGACGTCAATTAAACCAGAGTCGCCACCGCGCTTTTATTGTTTCCAAGGGAAAAGGGAAAATTACGAACAAAACCCAAAAATAAGAAGTTTTAAAATAAAAAATAATAAAATGCCAGGGATTACATGTAAGGGGGTTGGTTACACAGAGGGAAGGTGTTAGCATCCAAAGTGTCCCAGGTACTCCTAGGGATCCCTTTCTTGTGTACATATGTGTTTTGGTATAAAATGAAATTTGCAATAAATAGAGTGGAGGGATGAGAAAAGAATTCATTAATTATATTTTTATGTTTGACATGACCTTCAGACTTGTGCCTATGTACCAACATAAAAATGAGGGATCAAAACCTCGTAGTTCGTGGTAACAATTTCAAAGTGAATGAGTTGCTTTAAACAAAATTTCAAGTTTAACAAACGCACAACAACCCTAAAATGGTTTAAATGAGTGTTAGTTCTTTTTTTCTTTTGAAATTTTAAGTCAAGTATGGTTAAGTTTATTTGCAAATTTGATTAAGTAAAGAGTTTAAAATTCAATGGCATAAGGCCAAAGCTTCTAATTTGCCATATGGTCTAAGTTTACAAAAAATAAGCAAAGTAGGTTTTAAAAGGAGGGAGAGATTTGAAATTAAAGAAGTTGGGAAGAGATGAAGAGACTAATCCTAAGCACAAATTTAAAAGTTAAGAGTTGAAAATATCTGACCAATGGGCTGCAATCCAATAGACAAGAATGTTATATAGAAACCCAAATTTCCCTTGGACTTTAGAATAAAGCAATATCAATACACAAATAGCAAGATGAAGAGCAAGGCATCAAATAAAGATAGCCACATCCAAGCTTAGACACTCCATGATCTTCTTCATAACTCCTCATGTATCAGATGACTTCAAAGATAAGTATTAGACACAGGTTCAAAATAACATCTTCAATATGATCATGTTGAAGATGAACTCCAATGGATCTTCAATATTGTATCAGATGAAAGTTCACTTCACCAGCACTTTGTTTCATGAAAGTTGGCATTGGCCAAGTCCTTTGCATAGGGAGTGTTGCCTAATTCTAAGTCCAATGTCTCAGAGCAAACCAACAATCCACACAAAATGTCTTTTAGGTTTTTTTTCTTCTCATTATGTACATTAAGGTCAATAGACCACAAACACAATCAAGTATATACAAACACAATATAATCACAAAGTATGGATCAAGTGAGCAAAGTGAAAATGGCATTAAAGTAAACAAATTGAATGGTATGAATAATGGCAAATGAATAAAGACTTGAAATTAAAGTGCATAAAAAGTAAATAGCTTGAAATTAAAGGTTAATTGTTAGTTGATTAGAAGTTAGTATTATTTTTGCTTTTGTTTTGTTTAAGTCATTCTTTGGAGAACCCTCAACCCACTTATCACAAGCATGGATCCTTGAACCAAGACATCTTCCAAAGGAAGGAAAAAAAGCCAAGTTTCCACAAAATACCATGAAAGAGGGGAGACTTACAATCTCACTTACTAGAATGCTATGCCTTTTTGTGTCATAAATTTAGCGCTATGTTAAGCAATCGTAATTAGACTTATGTAGAAGTCACAACTATTTGAGGTCGGGCAAAAGAAATTTTAGTGTTAATGCATGTTAGAGACATGGTATTATGAACCATGTTCCTAAAACATACCACACTTAAAAAGAATATGCAAAAAAGGGTGGATCTAATCTCATCCATACTCATGTTGATTTCTTAATCAACTACCCTTAGGATATGGAGATATCATAGGTCCATGACATGAATGAATAGAGAAGGGGGGTGAGATGAAGAGAGAGGGGCAGTGGAATCAACACAAATTGGTCAAAGGAGGACTTTTGGGAGATCAAATTTACATTCATTCATTCATTTTGGGAGATCAAATTTACATTTCATCAATCCCCTAAATCCAATGATTTTAACACAACAAAGTCAAATCAACCTTGACCAAGGCTCAACAACACAAGTCAAACTCAACAAGTCAATATTAGAAGCTCAACACAATTTATTTGGCATTTAAATAATTAAAATCAATTAAAATATGCATTAAATTAAATTATGGTTTGTCAAATTCCTAAAATCTCATCAAAACACCAAAGGAATTGCCATGAGATTTATCTTAGGTCAAATAAGGTCGAAGGACCTTGGAGAAAAATTTTTATAATTTTTGGAAACTCAAAACTATTTTTAAAAAATTAAAAATATTCACATAATCAATTAAATCATGAAAATATTAATAATGATCCAAAAAATAATTTTAATTCAGAAAATGAAAGTGGAATTTATTTGAATTTTTTTGGTGAAACTCTCATATTTTTTAGATCAATATTAAAATTAATATGAATTAATGAAAAGAGAACAAATAAAATGAAAATCAGAAAATAAGAAAAAATCTTGACCACTTGATCTCCCTCATTAATTGAGGTGGCAGATCAAGTGGCCACCAGCGCGCAATCTACCATGGTCTTGAGTCAGTGTGCCACATAAATGTTCATTCAAACTAACACGTGAGATTAGATTAAATCAAATGGATCATATGGTTCTGAGGACTGCCAACTCACCACCGAAGCCAGAGCTCCGGTCTCCTTCTCCAATGAGCCTCACCGGACTGGTTCAGTCATAACCATCACCAAAATTAAAAAGAAGGACAAGATTTTAAAGTAAAAATGGCACTGAGCTCGAAACTGACCTCTATTCATCCTAACTCCAAGTATATTAAGAGATACAAGGATTTGAAATTTGAGGTGCACGATCTGAGTTGCTTCGATTTGACCTCAAAGCAACTCCATCTTGTTGCCTGCATGGGTAGGACTTCAGACAACCAAAGATCCAAGAGAATTATGGAGAAATGAGTGAGAATCGAAGAGGTTAAGATTTCTATAAAATACCTTCAATGGAGGTCTGGATTTGATTGGTCTTGCTCATGTTTATGCTTGATCTTACTCTGAATGCTTGAAGGAGTATATTAGAATGATCAAAAGGCATTGGATCCTTGGAGTTTTGAATCTCAAAACAATGAGATTCAAACTCAATTTCCAATGAAAATTCTCAAGTTTGTCCTCTAAAATGGAAGGGTTTGAAGGTGTGGATTCAAAGTTGGCGCGCAGGTTCCTCAATTCTGAACCTAGAGGTCTCTATCTATAGCCAATCCAATTGATATTTTCACACT
The DNA here is from genome assembly GCF_024323335.1 of Lathyrus oleraceus. Classification (NCBI taxonomy): domain Eukaryota; kingdom Viridiplantae; phylum Streptophyta; class Magnoliopsida; order Fabales; family Fabaceae; genus Lathyrus; species Lathyrus oleraceus. The sequence goes on from NC_066579.1 coordinate 146,869,630, forward strand.
TGAACATGGAATCCAAAAATAGAAATGAGTGATGCATGGGCGTGTACAGGTCCATGAAATCATGTCATTTGGTCCATAATTGAATACAAATAAGTTTGAGATCATGTTGGAATGTCATGCATTGGTGTGTGGGACTTTGAAGTTCATTCTTCCCAAATGATGATGCAATGTTCAAGCCATGCACAACCCATTCAAATCTTGTCCAAAATGGATGAAATTGGACTTTTTGGAAATGTTAGATCAAGAGGAACAACTTTCATGTTGAACACGTTTTCAATTGAAGCTTGGATCATGATGAATTTTGAGGTGGAAGTTTGGAAAATCAAACATGTCAAAAACATTTCTAAGTGTCAAGCCATATGTTCACTTATTCCACCTTGGCTAACTTTTTATGTGAGCTTAAAATGAGAAACATTACTTCATAAACGTTGTAGATCTATCAAATTACTTCAAAATGGTCACAAATTTGACCTCATTTGGATTTATTATGAAGGAGTTATGCATTTTTGAAGTTGAGGAAAATCACTTGTTCAATGGCATTGGTCCAAAATGACCTATAATATATCCTCATATGACATGCTCATATAAGTTGAATTAGCTCTTTCTCCAAACACAAAAGTTGAAGTATACATCTTGAATTTGATTGTGTAACTGGGAAATCTTTCATCTCATAAAAAATGAGCAAGTTATGGCCTTGGGAAGTTGACCTCCAAATTAGGGTTTAGACAAAATGACCTATAATCTTTCATTATAAAAAATGACTTTCCAAGAAAAACTAACTCTAGACCTCAACATGAAAGTTGTTTGGAATTTCATTTAGAGTAATGTTTCTCTTGGAATAATTTTCATATGATAAAATTATAGGAGATAGGGTCTAGGAAACTCCAGTTTTGATCAAATGAATTCGTCTAGTCAACCACCAAGAACGAACTTGCTAGCTTGCAATTCTCTTGACTTTTGGGGATCATGGAGGATAATATATTCATAAGTTGATGAAATTTTAAGTATCCCTTGAAGTATTTGATCAAATGTTGAAGAAGCTTGTTGAAGAAGTTACACAAGATACCCAGATGGACTAGGGTTTCCAAGGCAAACCAATTCAAAACTCTTGATGAATTCTTGATCAAAATAACATAAAATACCATGGGGATTCATATATGATGCTTAGAGCCATAGTAAACCAATCTTGATTGAGCTCCTTGCACTGAGGTTCTTAAACCCTAGATGTGAGTGATGACACTGAAATTCACCGTATTTTCGACTCCGATTTCACATTCATTTCCGCTTTGCATTTTATTTAACCATCCGATTGGAGCAGGTTTTTATTACTTTGCCTTTATCTATTTTATTTCCCGCACTCGCTTTACTTTATTTTATTTCCCGCACTCGCTTTACTTTATTTTATTTCCCACACTCGCTTTACTTTATTTATTTCTCGCACTCTCTCTACCTTATTTATTTCTCGCACTCGCTTTAGTTTATTTTATTTCTCGCACTCGCTTTACTTTATTTATTTCTCCCACTCGCTTAACTTTATTTATTTTCCGCACTCGCACTACTTTTATTTACTTTCCGCACTCGCACTACTTTTATTTAAATTAATGCACTCTTACTTTACCATGTCTAACTAAATCTATAAGGTTAGAATTAAGGATCGTAATTGAACCGATAATCCGTACAATTGTTCGTAGAAACACTTAAGGGCTATTTTGACTTTCAACTTAAGTTTTCCCGCACTTCAATTCCGTTGGGTAAGATCGAAAGCCGTCCAACTTCTTTTTAAACTTAATTATTTTTAACTATTTCAAAAACAGCGAAAGCAATTTGTTTAGTTCATTAGGAGTTTTTAACTTAAGAAGAAAAGAGATTTTAAAACTAAATTCGGATGCGTTTATAAGTTTAGAGTCTGGTTCGTGAGAACCTCTTTTGGTTAAGAAATCCAGGTTAGAATACTTTTCAACTTAGTCAAGATACTATATTTCTTAAAAATAGGTTTACTACTCTAACGCAATGCGTGCCTTTCTATAAGTGACAATAAGAGGGTTTGATTAGGGAGTACAACTCAGTCCTGAATACGTGAAAGCGACAGTTCCTATTAAATTAGTTCTTTTCAAAGTAGGAAACACTGCCCATAAGTAGTTCTACTAGCAAGTACTTGGATTATTAATTGATTATGTGAATTACACTCGACCCTGTCTTTGTTAATTGAATTAAATTTAATATTTTACTTTTCATTGCACACTCTAAAAACACCTATTTTGATTGCCTTTGATAAACACCATAACAATAGATAACGATAGATTGACACCTGGTCTCTGTGGATTTGACAATCTTTTATATTAATCGGACGCGTTCGTATACTTGAGAAAAGCACGAATCAAGTTTTTGGGGCCGTTGCCGAGGACCAATTTTGTCAAATTTCATTTCCCTGTTGTTATATCGTTTAGACTTAGGTTATTTCCCGCCGGTCAATGCGAAGAACTCGCAGCACCGGAAGTTTAAGTTTAGTGTACCCTCTAGCAGAACCTGAACGTTACGCTCGCGCACGTTTATGCTTGCATAGAATTAAGAGAGCTATGGCCGAAGATCAAAACCAAAGACCTCTTAAGGACTTCGCTCAACCATCCAACGAAGAACCTAGTTCTAGTATAGTAAACCCAACCGTCCCAGCTAATAATTTCGAACTTAAACCATCCCTGTTGCAACTAGTGCAACTGAGACAATTCACGGGTCTCGCTACTGAGAACCCAAACCAACATTTAAAAATCTTTCTTCAATTAGCAGACACTTTTAAAACCAATGGAGCTTCTCCTGAGGCAATACGTTTTAGATTATTCCCTTTTTCCCTCAGAGATAAAGCCCTATCATGGTTAGATTCCCTTCCACCCAATTCCATTATGATTTGGGATAACCTGAGAAGAGTATTCCTTGCTAGATATTTTCCCCCAAGTAAGACCGCCGTTCTTCGAAACCATATAACTAGATTTACCCAAAACCAAGGAGAATCACTGTTCGAAGCATGGGAGAGATATAAAGAGTTGTTAGGAGCATCCCCACATCATGGTTTAGAAAATTGGTTAATCATTCAAACCTTCTATAATGGACTTCACTATAACATTAAGATGACCATCGACGCTGCCGCAGGCGGTGCTCTGATGAACAAACCTTATCCTGAAGCTAATGCCCTCATCGAAGATATGGCTCAAAACCATCAATCATGGGGAGTCGAACGAGCGACAGTAGAGAAGAAGGAAGCCCAAGGAGGAGTGCATGAACTAAGCTCTATAGACATGATGCAAGCTCAAATGGACGCGCTAGCCCTTAAGGTCGAGCATATGTGCATAAACCCGAATACTGCAGCCGTAGTTTCGTCGGATTGTGAGATATGTGGAACCAAAGGACACCAATATGCAGAATACAGTCTATTAAATGAAACCCACTCTGAGCAAGTGAACTACACCCAAGGGAACCCATATACTAATACCTATAACCTTGGATGGAGGAATCACCCGAACTTATCCTATAAAAACAATAACCCAATCCAAAATAATGCACCTCCGAGACCTAGTTATCAAGCCCCAAGATCAAATCAACCTATGCAACCTGTGTCACCAAAGTCGAGCCTTGAGAAAATTATGGAAAATTTTATCACCGCTCAAACCCAACAAAATAAAGAGTTCACGAACCAAAACATTCATGTTAATGAACTGATTACCCAATTAGGAGCCAAGGTTGACCAAATAGTAACTCATACCAAGATGCTTGAAACCCATATCTCTCAGGTAGCTTTAAACCAAGCCCCTCAGACCACACCTGGAGGACAGTTCCCTGGACAACCTCAACAAAATCCGAGAGGACAAGCCAATGTCATTACCCTACGAGGTGGGAACGCTTATGATGAGCCACCAAACCCTAGACTGAGTGAACCCAAAACTTCTAAGGAATGTACCAAACCCACAGACGAAGTAAAGGAACCAGAGGAATCTGAAAACCAGGAGGGTCGAGAAAAAGGAGAAGAACCTAAAGATAAAACTTACGTACCACCCCCGCCATATAAACCACCTATACCATATCCGCAAAGACTTAAACAAACCCAAATCAATAACCAATATCAAAAATTTATTAAAGTTATAGAAAAACTTCATGTAGAAATCCCTTTCACAGAAGCCATCACCCAAATACCTTCTTATGCAAAGTTTCTCAAAGACATCCTTACCAACAAACGTAGACTTGACGATCTGAAGCCTTTGGAATGTAATGCTATTTCCGAAAATAAATTAGCCAAAAAAGATAAAGATCCTGGAAATTTGTCCATTCCTTGTCTTTTGGGAAGTCATGTCATCGAAAAAGCTTTTCTAGGCTTAGAAGCTAGTGTGAGCTTAATGCCTTTAGCGGTTTGTGAGAGGTTAAACTTAGGAGAATTACAGCCCACTAATATGTCACTTCAGTTAGCCGATAGATCTGTTAAGTATCCGATAGGCATCTTAGAAGATGTTCCTGTTAGGATAGGTCAGTTATTTATCCCTACTGATTTTGTTGTCATGGACATCAAAGAGGACAATGATATACCAATCCTTCTAGGTAGACCATTCTTATCGACTGCAGGAGCCATAATAGATGTCAAGAGAGGAAAGTTGACCTTTGAGGTAGGTGACAAGAAAACAGAATTTATACTTTCGAAATTTCTTATGGCACCTGTGATGGGAGACGCGTGTTATGCCTTAGATATCATTGATGAATGTGTTAGAGAATTAGAACAAGAAGAAATTATAAAAATAATTAAGTTACCATCAACTCTCATAATGGAAGATGATGACTTTAAGAAACCCTACATCGATGATAACCTTCACGAATGTTTATCCGTTACCCCAGATCCTATGCCATGCCTTAAGAAACCAACCTTAGAACTTAAGGAACTGCCTAAGAACCTGAGATATGAGTTCCTCGATGAAGAGATGAACCGTTCTTTCATAGTCAGTGCTACCTTGAGCCAAGAGGAAACGAACCAACTTTTAGACGTTTTACGAAGATATCCCTCAGCCTTAGGATATAATATCTCTGACCTGAAAGGTATAAGCCCATCCGTGTGCATGCATCGGATTTCGCTCGAAGAAGATTTAAAACCCTCCAGGGAACATCAGAGAAGAATAAACCCTATAATGAGTGATGTTGTTAAAAAGGAAGTTTTTAAGTTACTTGAGGCAGGTATAATCTATCAGATCTCGGATAGTAAGTGGGTGAGCCCTATGCATGTAGTACCTAAAAAGGGAGGCATCACAGTCGTGCAAAACGATAAAGGCGAACATGTAGCAAAACGGTTAGAAGGAGGATGGCAGATGTGTATAGATTATAGAAAATTAAATAAAGCAACCAGGAAGGACCATTTCCCTTTACCATTTATAGACCAGATGTTGGAGCGTCTAGCCAGACACTCTTACTTCTGCTATCTAGATGGATACTCTGGATTCTTCCAAATACCTATCCACCCTGAAGATCAAGAAAAAACTACCTTTACATGCCCTTATGGAACTTTTGCCTACAGACGAATGTCATTCGGCCCCTGTAATGCCCCAGCTACTTTCCAACGCTGCATGATGTCAATCTTTGCAGATTACCTAGATGGTATCATGGAAGTATTTATGGATGATTTATTGGTTTACGGATTTGATTTCCACATTTGTCTTGCTAACCTTGAGAAAATCCTGGAGAGATGCGTGGAGGTGAACCTCGTGCTAAACTGGGAAAAGTGTCGTTTCATGGTGACCGAAGGAATAGTTTTAGGACATATAGTTTTCGAAAAAGGTATAGAGGTAGATAGAGTTAAAATAGAAGTTATAGAAAACCTAAAACAACCGAAAACCATCAGAGAAGTCCGAAGTTTTCTTGGACACGCTGGATTCTACCGGTGTTTTATTAAGGACTTCTCCAAAATAACTAAACCTTTAACTGGACTTTTAATGAAAGATGCTGAATTCATTTTCGATGAAAAATGTAATGACGCATTTAATCTTTTAAAGCAGGCGTTAGTATCCGCACCCATTATGAAACCACCTGATTGGTCAGAATCTTTTGAGATAATGTGTGATGCTAGTGATTATGCAGTTGGAGCCGTTCTAGGACAAAGGAAAGAAAAAAAATTACATGCAATTTATTATGCCAGTAGAACCCTAGATGCTGCCCAACTTAACTACGCAACAACTGAAAAAGAATTACTCGTTGTAGTTTTTGCTATAGACAAATTTAGATCTTATCTAGTAGGAGCAAAAATTATAGTTTACACCGATCATGCTGCCATTCGTTACCTATTAAGTAAAAAAGATGCCAAGCCCAGGTTACTCCGATGGATTCTATTACTACAAGAGTTTGATTTAGATATAAGAGATAAAAAAGGCACTGAAAATGTAGTAGCCGATCACCTTTCTAGGCTAGAACATCTAAAACCAGAACTAGTACCCATAAATGATGATTTCTCCTATGATAGACTGATAGCTAGACTAGAAACCATTAAAGATAATAACCTAGGCCCTGAAGACCACTCCCAAAATTCCTTAGCAATAAGTAACGTACCCTGGTATGCAGACTTCGTTAATTACCTAGCTGCTGATATAGTACCCCCTGATCTTGACTACCACCGCAAGAAGAAATTCTTCCACGATGTGAGAAACTTCTATTGGGACGAACCGAGCTTCTCTAAGACATACGCCAAGATTCTTCAAGCTGGCCTATTCTGGCCTACCATGTGGCGTGATGTCTATGCTTGCATTGTCAAACGTGATATATGCCAACGCACTGGAAACATTTCAAGGCATGATGAAATGCCTCTAAGAAACATTCAGGAAGTAAAACTCTTCGACGTATGGGGTATAGATTTCATGGGACCTTTCCCACCATCCTTAGGAAACAGGTATATCTTAGTCGCTGTAGACTATGTGTCTAAGTGGATTGAAGCTATAGCTGCACCCACAAACGACACTAGGGTAGTAATCAAACTATTTAAAAACTATATATTCCCTAGATTTGGAACACCACGCTTAGTCATAAGCGATGGAAGATCACACTTCATATCAAGGATATTTGACAAACTTTTAAGAAAATATGGAGTTAGGCATAGAGTAGCAACACCATACCATCCACAAACTAGTGGCCAAGTAGAAGTATCTAATAAGGAGATAAAACAAATCCTAGAGAAAACCGTTTCTATTTCTAGGAGAGACTGGTCTCAAAAGCTTCAAGAAGCACTATGGGCCTTTAGAACCGCTTTCAAAACCCCTATAGGAACTACTCCTTACCAACTAGTCTATGGAAAATCCTGTCACTTACCGTTCGAATTAGAGCATAAGGCCTATTGGGCCATTAAAACTTTGAATTTAGACTACCTGACCGCAGGAGAAAAGCGTACCCTTGACATTCATAAACTAGAAGAACTTAGGCAATCTGCCTATGAGAATGCAAAAATATACAAAGAGAGAACAAAAGCCTATCACGACAAAAGAATAGTAAAGAAAAACTTCAATATAGGCGATCCTGTTCTCCTTTTCAACTCTAAGTTACGACTCTTCCCTGGAAAGCTATGCTCAAGATGGACTGGCCCTTTCGAAGTATCCAAGATTCTGAGATCCGGAGCCATAGAAATCAAGAACGAAACCTGTAGTCCATTCATTGTAAATGGACAAAGACTAAAGCTCTACGAAGGAGGAGACATTCCAGCATACTACTCAAGCCACACTCTGATTGATCCACCGATTCCTACTACTACAGGTGTATAAATTCTAATCGTCAAGCTAATGACGTTAAACAAGCGCTCCGTGGGAGGCAACCCATGGTGTTTCATTTTATTTTTTCGCATTTATTTTATTTTATTTTATTTTATTTTTATTTTTCACCGAGACTAAATATTTGAATGGTTTGTATTTTAAGGATCACTTTCCTAACTTTTACAGGATGCAGGATTTCGACGATATGCACGTAGCCTATAGAGATGATGCTCAGAGAGAGTGCTACATCGCTCTTTATCACCGCCCTATGGCGCCCACACGTTATCCCGATCAACACTGTATAGAGGCACTGGTATCGAGTCGAGTATCCGATTCCTGAGCCACCAGCTTCACTCGGACGAGTTTGCTGACGACTTGAGTAACACCTATAGGAACTTGACATTGGAGTTCCTCAGTTCATTTGATTATGACCCATACTCTGGACCGGATGGGTATGCTGCTTTCAGGGTCTTTGGAGTTGAGTACTCTTTCATCCAGAAAGAGTTCGGTGACCTATAGGGTTTCCAGACCACTCCTGATGCTATCCCGGAGACACCTATGGGATATTTTCTGGGTAAGGAGGTGGAGAAGTTTTGGAGTGATATATCAGGTGGCGGAAGCCAGGATCCATCTACGCAGCTGTCTCATGTTATACATAACCCTGCCTTTAGATACTTCCAGATGATATTGGCACATTCCTTCCTAGGAAGACCGGATGTTGAGACATTACTGAGTGAAAAGGAGATCTTCCTACTATTTTGTGCATCCCAGTCTCGCCCAGTAGGATGTGGGAACTTTCTGTTATGTAGCCTCAACGGTGTCTCCAGATCGACCGAAGGAGTCATCCATGTAGGCGGGATCATTACACAGATTGCTGTCACTTTAGGTTTATCTCGCAAGCTGTTACATCTCCGGACCTACTGTGGGTACACTACCATGGACATAGACTTCTGTTTGACCAGAGGGTTAATGAGGAGAGCCTTTTTCCACCCATGTCAGTTCCGATTGCTAGTCGACAACGAGGCTATTCATTATTTCACACTGCCTGATCCTATGATGACAAGTGTACATGACCCAGCGAATTGGAGTTATGCTCTGGAGGGCCAGGGAGAGACCATCGAGGAGCCGAGATCACCACCAATTGCTGAGTACATGCCTACACCACCTTCTCCCAGGATCACTGTATTCTCCAACAATCTATCATTGCAGACCCCAGACATCCGCACCCAGATTACAGAGTGTCGTAGAGAGATTGCAGAGCTTAGATAGGAGGTGGTTGACCTCACCTTACAGATGGGAGTATCTGATCTCATCCACGCTACCGAAGCCGACTGTTTATATCAGGAGATCGCAGAGCTCTGGCAGGAGGTAGCCATGCTCAGTGGATCTACTCAGGAAGACGACATCCCTACTATATGATCTCGCCATTTCATCTTATTTTATCTGTTTCTATGCTTATATTCCTTGCATTTACATAACTCATTTTATATCATCGCATTTGAGATATTTTATCAACTATGTCTACACATTGATATTTCAACTTTTATATATATATATATATATATATATATATATATATATATATATATATATATATATATATATATATATATATATATATATATATATATATATATATGTCTTATGTTTGTTTTATTTACATTTTTACTTTAGTTGTTTATTTATTTATTAATCTAATGTTTAAATTTTATTTTATTTTTATTTTTATTTTTTATTTTTGCTTTTATAAATTTATGTAAGCCAATGATATTAGGAAAATTACAAGACAAACGCTATCCGGACCCCTCAAGCCAAAATACAAAGAGAAGCCCAAGCCAAAGGACCAAAATCCGACCCAGCCAGATTTTGCCTTGTGGCGCCCGCCATAGACCCTGTGGCGCCCGCCATAGCATCTGTAAAAGCTCGGGGCAGACTCCCTTTCTTCACCATTTTCACACCTTAAAACCTTCCAAACCCATTTTTCCACCTTGCAAAAACGTCCTTGAACCCACAAAAAGCTCACACCTTTCTCATCCTCACACCATTCAAATCATTTTCCCGATTTCCATTTTCATTTTCATTCGTCGGATTTCATAAAAATCCAACCTTTTCACATTCCACTTCATCTTCTTCATGACGTTTCAAGAGCTACACAATGGAGTTTAATGGATTCATTCTTCGAGGAGGGAAACCGAGAGATAGGCAAAGGAAGATTATCGAACGGTTGCAAAATCGGGAGATCCTCCCAACAAGGTATGTTGACGAAAATTGTCTCTACACTTTCAGTATCTATCATAGCATATTTCATTTATTAGATAATTTAGGTTTGTATAATTTCTTTTCAAACAAAGAACCTACCTATGAGCGATTGACAATCGGATTTTTAAGTTCTTTAATCTATATTGTCAATCCTAATACTGCTAGCACAGTTGGTACTGTCAGATTTAGAATGTTTGCTATTGAATATGAATTCAGTACTGACAAACTAGCAGGCTTGTTAGGAATCCCTCATGGGGACGGTGCTATTTGTGAGGCCCCTTTGGATTCGGATTGGTCAGTCGAGGTGTTCTCCTTCTGGAAGAGATTGTCAAACACTTCCATAAATTCTTTTGAAGGAGTTCTTGCGTCGACTATCCATAACCTGGCCATCAGAGTTTTTAGATATCTGTTGGCATGTACTATTTTTGGTCGGGAGAATCCAAATAAGGTTAATGCTAGAGAGCTTCTATTTTTGCAAGGAAACCTCACAAATAGACGAATTAATTTGGTCCCATTCATGCTCGCTCATATGGCTTTAACTTGAAATAAAGCGGGACCGACTTCTTTTGGAGGATTGATTACGTCTATTGCTCAGGCGCTTAACCTGAACAATGAGATAGCTACCCTAGACCCCTTACCTCCTCGCACAATTAACCTAAAATTTCGGAGAGACATGAAATTGTGCCGATTGAGGAGAGAAGGAGGCTATGTGCTTATGGTTCATGGTGTAGCTATCCCAACTGTTGTTTTACCATGCACTAGACGTACAGATGTACGAGATGAAAGGAATTGGACCTATGCTTTAGATGCTCCACCCGTTCTGGGTCCTCTTCCTCCTAACATTCCTGATGAGGCGGGACATGACACTCATGATGAATAATGTCGGAGAGAGATCTCCCGTACCCCATGTGTCCCCCATCACACTTCACCACCACACACCGCACCATCTTCTTCTTCTGCAGGTACCGCTCCTGGCTTTTATATTATAGAGGAGATGTGGCGTGACCACATGGCTAGAGAGCAAAGGCGTGACGACCTACTCTCTACCATCCAACAACAACTGGCGAATAACATGAGCTTCATGCAAGAATCGCAGTGGAGAACAGATAGATCTTATGACACTGTTTTACAGTCCCTGCTTACGATTACAAATACGCAAGCCCGTCAGCAACAATACCACCAGTAACACATTCCACTCATTGAATCCACTCAAGGTTCCATTTTGGGTAACCTTCGAGAGGTGAGGACCGCTCAGAATGCCCTACAGTCCAGGATGGTTCAGCAAGACCTTCATCGTACCCGATCCCGTCGTCCACCTCAGGATGGCGAAGGCACCAGTGGTCAGCAGTAGGTTGTCAGGTAACTCTTCCCTTATCTTATTTCGAAACATTGGGGACAATGTTTGATTTAAGTGTGGGAGGAGCCTTTATCGCTTTTCTTTTATTTTCAGTTAGTTTGTTCATTTTCTTTGCTGTTTTTAGATAGTTTGTTTATCTTTATTGCTTTTTGTTTATTTTATTTTTTGCTTTTAGTTTAAGTGTCTTAGATAATGCATGAGCCTGTCGAGTCACCAAATATAGTGTATCTTTAGTACAATCTAATCTCCCCATACCTTTAGCCCCACCGAATTTTTTTTGCAAAAGAAAACAGTGTTATTCCAAAAGTTTTTGGGTTTTAGAGACAGGTTTGAGTAAGGATGCGGTGACTTGGGAGAAATTTTTGAAACATCATTATTATTTTAGCACCATAGACTTCGTAAATATAGGAATCATTCCCGAAACTCCATATACCATCGTCTTAATCATCATTTTCGTATAAGTCCTCGGTAGTTTATCTCAGCAGTCAGCTCCGGCCTACGCATCTTCTACGTAGGGGACCGATGCAAATAAGTGAATGATCCAGCAAAATAAATAAAAGAAATCAAAAAGGCAACTCCGATATAGGTGACCCTCACAAAGTCATTTAAACCAAAGAATTGTAAAAAAAAAAAAAAAAAAATTTGCTACAAAAAGAAAAAAAAAAAAAAAAAAACATACCCGCTGTTAGTTGGTTCAGAGGTATCTGGCGCTGAACTCGGTAGGGCGGATTACGATCCGATCCCCTACAACTGCAGTTGAGTCAAATAAAAGGGTTTACGCATATTTATGTGCCAGAAACCCCATGCTTAGATCATAATCACTAACAGGTCACTCTGCTATGAAGCATGTACGGATAACGGGCTTAATGTGATTGCGCCTGAATGAAAAAGACACAAAAAGAGATGAAGAGGCAGGCCTATGTATTGTGGGATAATATGGGTTGGTTAATATAGGAATTAAGTTTATGTCCGTATTTGCGGATAAGTGTCATCATGATACCCTTAGTTCACTCAGTTAGTACCTATCACTGCATCCCGACTTGAACTTAGAAATCTTTAAACCTGAAGCACTCGTTTACACCAGTTTTTCTTCTCTGAGCTTTTTAATGTTTTGCTTGAGAACAAGCAAAGGTTTAAGTGTGGGAGAGTTTGATGACACTGAAATTCACCGTATTTTCGACTCCGATTTCGCATGCATTTTAGTAATTTTATTGTCATTTTGTTGTGTTATTACTATGTTTCTCTTTGTTTTCAGGTTTTTACTTTAATTGGAGCCCCGATTGAGAAAAGTAGTGAAAAAGAGCTAAAAACCCTAAAATTCAGCATTTTGTACTTATGGCTCCCACTGTGGCTGGCGCCATAGACCCTACCATGACGTGTCCCAGCTCAACTTCCCTCAACTGCCATGTTCCCCACTACTTCCACTAAGGTGCCTCAGATTGGCCTTGGGGCGGGCGCCACAAGAGGAAACGTTTTCCCTCCCATTTTCAAGTTGAAGGGCATCCTTGTCATTTCTATTATTTTACTCTCCTATAAATAGATACTCGAAATCACTTGTTCAATCATCCAAACTTAGAGCAGAGGAAAACTTAGAGCAAACTTTGTTTCACCTAGGCATATATTCAGTATTTTAAAGTGGTAATCGCTTCGTATTGGGGTGTTACCACAATTGTCTAATCGAGTTTTCTGATCGAGTCTGTAATCGAGTTTGGAGCACTTTGGAAGGAAGTTAATCTTGCCGCCATTTTCATTTCCGCTTTGCATTTTATTCAACCCTCCGATTGGAGCAGGTTTTTATTACTTTGCCTTTATCTATTTTATTTCCCGCACTCGCTTTACTTTTTTTTTTATTTCCCGCACTCGCTTTACTTTATTTTATTTCCCGCACTCGCTTTAATTTATTTATTTCTCGCACTCGCTTTACCTTATTTATTTCTCGCACTCGCTTTACTTTATTTTATTTCTCGCACTCGCTTTACTTTATTTATTTCTCGCACTCACTTTACTTTATTTTATTTCTCGCACTCGCTTTACTTTATTTATTTCTTGCACTCGCTTTACTTTATTTATTTTCCGCATTCAGACTACTTTTATTTACTTTCCGCACTCGCACTACTTTTATCTAAATTAATGCACTCTTACTTTACCATGTCTAACTAAATCTATAAGGTTAGAATGTAAGGATCGTAATTGAACCGATAATCCGTACAATTGTTCGTAGAAACACTTAAGGGCTATTTTGACTTTCAACTTAAGTTTTCTCGCACTTCAATTCCGTTGGGTAAGATCGAAAGTCGTCCAACGTCTTTTCAAACTTAATTGTTTTTAACTATTTCAAAAATAGGGAAAGCGCTTTGTTTAGTTCATTAGGAGTTTTTAACTTAAGAAGAAAAGAGATTTTAAAATTATTTTCGGACGCGTTTATAAGTTTAGAGGCTGGTTCGTGAGAACCTCTTTTGGTTAAGAAATCCAGGTTAAAATACTTTTCAATAATAAGAGGGTTTGATTATGGAGTACAACTCGGTTCTGAATACGCGAAAGCGACAGTTCCTGTTAAATTAGTTATTTTCAAAGTAGCAAACACTGCCCATAAGTAGTTCTACTAGCAAGTACTTGGATTATTAATTGATTATGTGAATTACATTCGACCCTGTCTTTATTAATTGAATTAAATTTAATACTTTACTTTTTATTGCACACTCTAAAAACACCTATTTTGATTGCCTTTGATAAATACCATAACAATAGATAACGATAGATTGACACTTGGTTTTTGTGGATTCGACAATCTTTTATATTACTCTGGCGCGTTCATATACTTGCGAAAAGCACGCATCAGTGAGCTTGATAGATCAAAGGTGAGCACATGCCCTACCTACAAAATAGTTAGTTTATATAAAGACATATTTTTGGTTTTTTGGTTAGTAAAATGATAAAAATACAAAGTATGATACAATCACATGATGCTTGGTGATCTCTCCCAATGCAAACCCAATGAATGAGGAGTAAGGAGGATGCCAAGGTATGATCCCAATGCTAATGCATATGATGAGATTGCACGAGGGATCTTAGGTTCAAATTTGGGGTCTTACAGCTTCCCCTATTTAAGGATATTCTGACTAAGGAGATGAAGGTTAAAATCTTCGTGTCGACTCAACAAAATGGGCTTAAATAACAACATATAGAAACAAATTTGGGTCCCTAAGAGACCTCATGATGCATATGATGTGATTGTTAAAATAAATCTCTGTGGGGAAATGTTGCCACATAGGAAAATAATTTGGAGAGACTGAAAGTCCGCAGGAGCATAATGCTTTCTATAAGGAAAACTCACTAGGGAGACAGAGACTCTGGGGGGATAAAAGGGTTACGCGTAGGCCAGGCTGCGACTTAAAAATTGTTGGGGGACTCGAGGGATTCCATGAAAATAAATCAACAGAAAGACTCAACCGGGGAACTGAAGGAACATATGCAGGGGAAACGGGTAGATCAGAACAAAACTGAAATACTCGAACCAAGCAGGAACAACGATTTCACTAAGGAAATATGCACACAAACTTGACTGGGGAAGAAAATATCTTCAGTACAGGAGGAGAAAAAAATATCTTATCCACTACCAGTTACTGGGTAAGGGAATAAAAAAAATCTGACAGGCAGGACATCCGTTACCGGTTAGGGTAAACATATCAAGGATGACTCGCTGAGGGAAACCAGGAGGTGTATTCATTATCGGTTATTGGGTAAGAATAAAACTGTTGGGGAAAGCCAAAATAGGATTTACAACTACCAATTACTGGGAAGAAGACCAAAGGGAGAAAATATTCGTCACTAGTTAAAGTGAACATATCAAGGATAGACTCAAAGGAAAGAAAATTCGCCATCGATTAAGATGAACATATCAAGGATAGACATGCCTGGGATCTTTAAGGAGGATATCTGTCATCGGTTAGGATGAACATATCAAGGATAAACCGCCTAAATAAAGTAGGAATTATATCTATCGAATGCTGGATAAAATACCAAAAAGAGAATATTTGTCACTGGTTAGGATGAACATATCAAGGATAGACTCCGCAAAAGGGGAAAAAATAAGATTTATAACTACCGGTTACTGGGCAGAAGACCGCAAAGAGAAGGAAACCCGTCATCGGTTAGGATGAACATATCAAGGATTAACTCGCTGGGGAATAAAATAGGGATTACAACTACCTTTTTACTGGGTAGAAAACCAAAAAGGAGAGAATATCCGTCACCGGTTAAGATGAACATATCAAGGACAGACTTCCTGGGGAAACGTGAAAACAAAATCGTTGGGGTGAAAAGGGGGTTACTCCTGCCGGGTATTGAACAAAAGTAACAAACTGCAAACTAAGAAGAATATTACCAGTTACTGGGTAATAGAATCTTAGAGGACCAAAAGCATCTATCTATGGAAGATCTAGAAAGAAACGGTCAATCAAGACTCAACCCAATGAGGATAAAACTCAAGGGGAGTGGTTCCATCTAGATAATTGACTGGGGAGGAAACTGAAATAATCATCATTCACGAGGAAATAACTCAGTGGGGAATAAGAGAAAGGTTAAAGTCTTTTTGCTTAAGGGGCTGACACTCTACAATTGGAGGAGGACAGACACACCGAATCTGCATGGGGGATAAAGTACCACCATTGCAGAGAGTCAAAACAACAATGAATCAAAAGGTGTAATGGCGCAATAATGAAGTGTCTGAATGTATATGTAATGATCATGCTGACAAAAAGGTCGCAAAGGATACAATTGTCGTTGATTTGAATCATCAATACAATTCTCGGCCAATCCACACAATAGGGAAATAACTGTTCGAGAAGAGCTCGAACACCTCGAAGGCTTGACCCTGGTTGGGGAAGAAAGGAGAGGATCCGCTGAGGAAACTGCTATCAACTCTGCGGGGAATTTTAGGTCAACACCATATCACATGGGAGACAAACCTACAGGGGTTGAACACAAATAGCTGCTCAAAAAATCTGATTGGGGACGAATCTGTTGGCGACTTGCGAGGAAACAAAATTATGCCGAAACCATGCAAACTGCTGCAATAAAATGCCTGTAACCCGAGGGAAGACAACAAACACAGCTAGGGATGACGACGAACTCCGATGGGGAAACCAACAAACATCAGATAATAAAAAGATGTTGGGGATGAAACATGGATCACGCTAACTGCTTGAGGAGAACCAATGATGCTCTACATTTAGGGCTTACTTCTTTCAAACCGATGTTGATATTCCTCTTGAATGAAATTGATTCCTTAAAATAACTACTTTTATATATTTAAGAAAACATGATTTTTGTTTAAAAAATTTAATTTCAAAAATGATCATAATAAAGTTTAAATCTATTTGGCTGAATTAAACAAGAGTGGAAATAATTGGATAAAAGCTCAACTTTATTTAATAGAATGGTAGTTTGTAAATGACAAGACTCCATAGATCTTTACAAAATTTGAAAAATGGTAATTTAAATGTAAAAGGGCTACATTGAATACAATTATCACTAATCCTTCTACCAATTCTTGATATCCATTGTGCTTTTGGAGACTGCTGGAGATAATGAACCAAAATTTGACAATGTGCTCAAGACAAGTCTTCAAAACTGAAGATCAGCATGATGCATTTATTTGCCATAATCCCTCATTTTTGCATAAATTGCCCCAGGGTGGGGTGCTCAATTTATCGGGATAACTCTTTTCTATTTATGTCTCTAACTTTTGCCTGGATCGCCCTTTCAGGTATAATCCACCGAGACGCTCGTTTTTGCCTAAGCTGCCCTTTCGGGTTTTCAACTTAGCGAGTTGGTCTTTTCTTTTTAGGAGAAGTATTTCTTCACTGCATCGACATTCATAGGATGAGTGAACTCTTCATCATCCATAGTTGTAAGAATCAAAGCACTGCCTGAAAAGGCTCTCTTGACAACATACAGGCTTTCATAATTAGGAGTCCATTTCCCCTAGAATCTGGCTTGAAATATAGAATCTTCTTGAGCACAAAGTCACCTTCTCTAAATACACGAGGCCTAACCTTCTTATCAAAAACTTTCTTCATTATCTACTGGTACAACTGACCATGACACATGGCAGTCAACCTCTTCTCTTCAATCAAATTCAGCTGATCAAATCTGGTTTGACACCATTCAACTTCAGTCAACTTGGCTTCCATCAAGACACGCAATGATGGGATCTTAACCTCTATCAGGAGCACAACTTCCATGCCATAAATAAGTGAGAAAGTGGTTGCCCCTGTTGAAGTGTGGATGGATGTACGATACCCGTGCAAAGCAAATGGGAGAATCTCATGCCAATCCTTATACGTCACAACCATCTTCTGGATGATCTTCTTGATATTCTTGTTTGTAGCTTCAACAACCCCATTTATCTTAGGTCTGTAGGGAGAAGAATTATGGCGTGTAATCTTGAAGTCTTTGCAAAGATCTTCCACCATATTCTTATTCAAGTTCAACCATTATCAGTAATGATCTTACTTGGCACACCATAACGGTATATGATCTGATTCTTGATAAACCTTACAACAACTTTCTTGGTTACATTCGCATATGATGCCACTTCAACCCACTTTGTGCAGTAGTCAATAGCCACCAAAATGAAATGATATCCACTTGATGCTCTAGGCTCAATCATATCGATTCCCCACATGGAGAAGGGCCATGGGGAGGAAATGACGTTCAACAGTGTCAGAGGAACGTGAATCTTATCTACATATATTTGACACTTGTGGCATTTCTTCACAAATTTGCAATAGTCAGATTCCATTGTCAGACAAACTTGTGGCATTTCTAAGATCAATGGCTTCCTCGAGCCCCATTATGCAAGCTTCATACTCAGCCATATTATTTGTACACTTGAAAGTCAATTTAGCTGTAACCGGAAAATGTGTGCCTTGAGGAGTAATAATCACTTCCCCAATGCCATTACCATACTGATTAACAGCTCCATCAAATACCATGCCCCAACGGGAACCAGGTTATGGCCCTTCTTCAAGTAATGGTTCGTCACAATCTTTCATTTTCAAGTATAAGATCTCTTCATCAAGAAAATCATATTGCACTAACTGGTAATCTTCAATCGGTTGGTGAGCCAAATGGTCAGCCAAGACACTACCCTTAATTGCTTTCTGAGATCAGTATTCAATATCATACTCTGATAACAACATCTGCCAACGGGCAATCCTCCCAGTTACAGCAGGCTTCTCAAAAATATAATTATTTGGATCCATTTTGGATATCAACCAAGTGGTATGATTCAACATATATTGATGCAGACGCTTAGCAGCCCAAGCCAATGCGTAACAAGTCTTCTCAAGCATAGAATACCGAGTCTCACAATCAATGAATTTCTTACTGAGGTAGTAAATTGCATATTCTTTCTTTCCAGTTTCATCTTGCTGACCTAAAATACAACCCATACTCTCTTCAAGCACAGTCAAATACATGATCAACGGTCTTCCTTCTACAGGTGGAGACAAAATCGGAGGTGCAAGCAAATACTCTTTGATACTGGTAAAAGCTTTCTGGCAGTCTTCGGTCCAATCACAAGACCGATCTTTCCGAAGAAGCTTGAACGTAGGCGCACATATGGCAGTCATGTGTGAAATGAATCTCGAGATATAATTCAAGCGGACGAGAAAACCTTTGACTTGCTTCTCAGTTTTGGGCGCGGGCATCTCTTGTATTGCTTTGACCTTGGAGGGATCAACTTCAATACCTTTCTCACTGACAATAAATCCCAACAACTTACCAGAATGAACACCAAAAGTACATTTATTGGGATTCAAGCGGAGTTTGTACTTCCTCAAATGCTCGAATAGTTTCAACAAATGTTCAACATGTTCCTCTTCATCAATATATTTAGCAATCATATCATCAACATAGACTTCGATCTCTTTTTACATCATATCATGAAAAAGAGTAGTCATTGCTCTCTGGTAAGTTGCACCAGCATTCTTTAAACCAAAAGGCATCACTCTATAACAGAATGTTCCCTAGGGTGTAATGAATATGGTCTTGTCCATATCCTCGGGTGCCATCTTGATATGATTATATCCGGAAAATCCGTCCATAAAAGAAAAGTCTTTGAATTTAGTTTCATTGTCTACCAACATATTAATGTGTGGTAGAGGGAAATCATCTTTCGGACTAGCTTTCTTCAAATCTCTATAATCAACGCACATACGGACTTTTCCATCCTTCTTGGGAACAGGCACAATATTAGCCACCCATTGCGGATACTCGGCAATAACAAGGAAACCGACGTCAATCTGCTTTTGCACTTCTTCTTTGATCTTCACTGCCATGCTAGGATGAGTTCTCCTTAACTTCTACTTGACTGGTGAGCATTCTGTCTTCAACAACAACATATGCTCCACAATCTCAGAATCCAAACCAGGCATGTCTTGATAGGACCAAGCAAACACATTTGAATACTCTCGGAGAAGATCAATCAACCTCTTCGTCACTTCAGGACATAGTCGAGACCCAATCTTGACTTCCTTCACGTCATCCTCGGAACCCAAGTTGGCTAACTCAATCTGCTCTTCGAATGGCTGAATGGCTTTTTCCTCATGCTTAAATAGACAAGACAATTCATCAGATACTTCTTCATCACTTCCTTCCTCGGCCCCAAACACATGGAATTCAAAATTTGGAGAAGGAGAAAGATCATTGTATTGAATGGGTTTAGAAAACAACCTGCATAATGATTTGATATTTTGATTTTAGAGAAGTGAATTGTGATCAAATATTATGTAGATGGACAAATTATTTTTTATTTATGTTCTTTGTGATTACCATTTTTCAGAATAGAATAAAAAGTAAAAATAAAACATCATAGATGTGGATGAATAGAATTATATTTTATTGTTGATCAAATTTGAAAATGCCCAAACAATGTTCACTCCTCCCTTAGGCATAGGAGAAGTATTTTCAAAAACAGATAAAAGCAATTACTTAGATCGATGCATAATAATAGGAATATCAACAGCAGTCCAATTGCTGCAAGCTTTTCCATGCATCACAAAATTGGTGCAGTCTTCATCTTCATCACCCTCGATCACAACAGCTAAGTGTTGTTCATTACCATGAATGAACTCTCCTCTACGGAAATTGGGTTGCGCATCTTCAGATCTAAACACAGACGAACCTTGTTGGAAACCCAAACCGGCTCTGCTCTTATTGTCGACGACCTCTCCCATTTGTCCCCACTGATCAGAGCTAAGGTCTTCAACTATCTTATACGCATCTTTAAATGAGGACATATGTGCCCCAACTCTCTTTTCCTCAGTAATAGATAAGGCTTGGAACGGAGTTCCAACCTCATCCTCAGCTTCTACATAAGAGAACGATGACATGTGGCTTACCAACAAAGCCTTCTCCCCACCAACAATAACAAGCTTTCCATTCTTGACGAACTTCAGTTTTTGGTGCAAAGTTGAAGTGACGGATCTTGCCTCATGTATCCATGGCCTTCCTAACAATCAGCTGTAAGACCTCAATTTTGACCCTAAGATCCCTCATGCAACTTCATCATATACATTAGGATCATACCATGGCATCCTCCTTACCCCTCTTTCATTGGGTTTGTTTTGGGATAGATCACCAAGCACCATGTGATTGTATCATACTTGTATATTATCATTTTTACTAAGCAAAATACCAAAAATATGTCTTTCCATTTGTCTAACCTCTTTTGTAGGTAGGGCATGATCACTAGGGTTTAAGATCGTCATGGCTAAGAGCACAACCAAGGATTGATCCATAATGTCTCAAAGCATCATATATGAGTCCCAATGATCTCTACATATCATATTGATCAAATATTCTTCAAGATATTGGAGTTGGTTTGCCTTGGAAGCCCTAGTTTGTCTGGGTATCCTAAGTAACTTCTTCAACAAGCTTCCTCACCAATTGATCAAATTTCTCAAGCGACACTTAAAATTTCATCATCTTATTCATATATGATCTACCATGAGCCTAAAAAGTCAAGAGAATTGGAGGTTAGCAAGTTGGTTGATGGTGGTTGGCCAGATGATTTCATCTGATCAAAATTGGGTCTCCCTAGACCCTATCTCCTATACGTTTCACCATATGAAAATTATTCGAAGATAAAAGTTACTCTAAATTACATTCCAAACTACTTTCATGTTTGGACCTAAAGCTAGTTTTGCTTGGAAAATCATTTTCTATGTTGAAACATTATAGGTCATTTTGTCTAAACCCTAATTTGAAAGTCAACTTCCCAAGCCCATAACTTGCTTAATTTTTATGATATGAAAGATTTACAAGTTTCACAATCAAATTAAAGATGTATACTTGAACTTTTATGAGCATGTGATATGAGGATACATTATAGGTCATTTTTTCCCTATACCATTGAACAAGTGATTTTCCTCAACTTCAAAAATGCATAACTCTATCATTCTAAATCCAAATGACATGAAATATGTGACTATTTTTAAGGCCTTTGAAGGAGCGACAACTTTTATCAAGACACGTTTCTCATTTGGAGCTCACATGAAAAGTTAAGTAAGGTGGAATATTGAGATATATGACTTAACACTTAGAAAAAGTTTCAACATGTTGAAATTTCCAAACTTCCACCTCAAAATTCACCATGATCCAAGTTCCAAATGAAAAGGGTCCAGCATCAAAGTTGTTCCCCTTGCCAGGGTTGCGCATGGTCTTAACAGGTCTGCATCAAGTGGAAAAATCAAATGTCCAAAACATCACATTGCATTGCCTTGCCATTCAAGCATAATTTGAACTTCAGTATAATTGGAATTGGATCAAAAAGGATTGCTTCATGGGCCTGTACACGCCCATGCAAGCTTGTGCATGACATTGCCAAATTTAGTAAAATTTCAAGTGTGCAATTATCAATCCCAAATGCTATAAATACATGGCCTCTGAGCTCATTTCAAACACACCTTGCGCGCCATCTTTGCCTCCTCTTTCAAACCCTCACAATTCAAAGGAAAACCTGAGAATTTTCAACATGAAAATTGAGTTTGAATCTCACTGTTTGGATATTCAAAAACTCTAGGATCCAAAGCTTTGCTCCATTGCAAAACCACTTATGCAAGCTCCTCGAGTGTGATCAAGTCAGGTTTGAAGCAAGCAAGATCCAGTTTTGCACAATATTGAAGGTATTTTTCAGAAATCTTCTTCTCTTCGATTCTCACTCAATTCTCATGGATCTTTGGTTGTTTAAAGTCCTACCAATGTAGGCAAGAAGATTGAGTTGCTTTGAGGTAAAATCGAAGCAACTCAATTGACACACCTCAAAATTCAACTCCTCATATCTTTCTATATACGTGGAGTTAGTTAAATTTGAGGTCAGATTCGTGCTCTACGCCATTTTCTCTTTTAGATAATGTCCTCATTTTTCATTTATGTGATGGTGATGACTGAACCAGTCCGGTGAGCCTCGCCTGAGAAGGTGACCGGAGTTCCAGCGCCGGTGGTGTGCTAGACAGGTTCTGAGCCATTGATTTTGTTTAAAATGTTTTAATCTCACGCGTTGGTTTTGATTACCATTCCTGTGGCGCATTGACTTAAGTCCATGGTGGAAATCGTCCTGATGACCACTTGATCTACCACCTCAATTAATGAGGGAGATCAAGTGGTCCACATTTTTTATGATTATTTGAATTTCATTAAATTTGTTTTATTTTCATTAATTCATATTAATTTTAATTTGATCCAAAAAATATGAGAGTTTCATCAAATTATTTTAAATAAAATCCTCTTTCATATTTTGAATTAAAATTATTTTTTGGATCATTATTAATATTTTTCATGATTTAATTGATTTTGTGAATATTTTTAATTGTTTAAAAATACTTTTAAGTCTCCAAAAATTCTCCAAGGTCCTTTGACCTTGTTTGACCTATGATAAATCTCATGGCCATTTCTTTGGTATTTTGATGAGATTATAGGAATTTGACAAACCATATTTAATTTAATGCATTATTTTTAGTATTTTTAAATTGAATAAATGCCAAATAATTGTGTTGAGCCATTTTGATTGTTTGTATAAGTTTGACTTGTGTTGTTGGGCCTTGGTCAAGGTTGATTTGACTTTGTTAGGTTAAGATCATTGGATTTAGGAGATTGATGGGATGTACATTCCATCTCCCAAAATGAATGAATGATCTTAATTTGGTAAAAGTCCTCATTTGTCCAATTTGAGTTTTGATTCGTTCCCCTCCCTCTTCATCTAATTCCCCTTCTTTATGCATCCATTTCATTTGACCTATGATATCTCAATATCCTAAGGCTAGTTGATTGCAAAATCAATATAAGTATGGATAAGATTAGGCCACCTCTTTTGCATATTCTTTTTGTGTGTGGTATGTTTCATGAGCATAGTCCATTATACTATGTCTCTAACATGCATTAACACCAAAATTCTATTGCCCGACCTCAAATAGTTGTGACTTCTACATAAGTCCAATTACTATTGCTTAACATAGCGCTAAATTTTGACACAAAAGGAATAACATTCTAGTTAGTGAGATTGTATGTCTCCCCTCTTTCATGGTATTGTGTGGAAACTTGACCTTTTTCCCTTCCTTTGGAAGATGTCTGGGTTCAAGGATCCATGCTTGTGATAAGTGGGTTGAGTGTTCTCCAAAGAATGACTTAAGCAATAAAAAGCAAAAGCAATACTAACTTCTAATTCATTAATAACTAACATTTAATTTCAAGTCTTTTACTTTTAATGCACTTTATCTTTAAGCTTTATTCATTTGCCATTATTCATTCCATTCTAATTGTTTATGTTAATATCATTTTCACTTTGTCCATTTGGACCATATTTTGTGATATATTTTGCTTGTGTATATTTTGTTTGCTTGTGTGGTCTTTGACCATTAATGTATAAAATAAGAACAAAAACCCTAAAAAACTTCTTGTGTGGACTGTTGGTTTGATCTGAGACAATTGGACTTAGAATTTAGGCAACACTTCCTATAAAAAGGACTTGGCCAATACCAACTTTCATGTAACCAAGTGCTTGTAATCTGAAACATCATCTGATACATCATTGAAGACCCATTTGATTTCATCTGCAACATGATCATTGTGAAGCTGTTATTTTGAACCTGTGACTTGTGGAATTCATCTGTTACATGGGCAAATATGAAGAAGATCTTGGAGTGGCTAAAGCTTGGATGTGGCTATCTTTATTTGATGTCTTGCTCTTCAAGTTAATATTGTGTGCATTGTTTGTTGCTTGATTCTAATGTCCAAGGGAATTCGGGGTTTCTATATGACATTCTTGTCTAAAGGATTGCAGCCCATTGGTAAGATCTTTTCAACTCTTAACTTTTAAATTTATGCTTAGGATTAGTCTTTTCATCTCATCCCCATCTCTTTAATTTTAAATCTCTCCCTCCTTTTAAAAACTTCTTTGCTTGTGCTTGTCTTTTCTAACTTAGACCCTTTGCAAATTAGAAACTTTGGCCTTATGCCATTAAATTTTAAAACTTCTTTTCTTAAATCAAACTTGTAAATAAACTTAACTATACTTGACTTAAAATTTTCAAAAGCCAAAAAGAACTAACTCACTCAAACCATTTTCTAGGCCCTCGTGCCTTTCAAACTTAATTTTTGATTAAAAGCAATGCATCCACTTTGAAATTTGTATCACGAACTACGAGTTTTGATCCCTCATTTTTATGTTGGTACTTAGGAACAAGTCCGAAAGCCTTGTCAAACACAAAAATATAATTAATGAATTCTTTTCTCATCCCCCCATTCTATTGGTTGGTAAACATCACTTTGTACAAAATACATATGCACACAAGAAAAGGCTCCCTAGGAGTACCTAAGACACTTTGGGTGCTAACACCTTCCCTCTGTGTAACCAACCCCCTTACTTGTAATCTCTGGCATTTTATTAGTTTTGATTTGAAAACTTCTTATTTTTGGGTTTTGTTCGTACTTTTCCCTTTTCCATTGGAAACAATAAAAGCGCGGTGGCGACTCTTGTTATTTGATGTCTTCTTATCCATAACTTGATGATCATGAATTTACCGCTACAATAATTAAGTGGCGACTCTGCTGGGGTGTAGTCTCCAGTGGGTTTAGCCTCCTTTTTTGTGTGTATATAATTGTATATATGTGATGTATGTATATTTGTTTGTGTGATACGATCTTCTTGTTATGCTTGGTGATCTCTGAGTGGTGAGATAAGTTCTAAGCCAAACTTGAGTGCAATTTAGATAGGAGGATGGTATAGTCATGTTCGACTTGTGTGGAGTAGTCCTTAACAAGTTTGCTTTAAACCCATCTACTCAGTGGAGACTCTTTTGGATTTGGAAATGTAACACAAGTATTTATGGTCAGGCATTACTATCTCTAATTTGGGTCCGAGAAGCTAAGGACCGTAGAACATTTACCTTCTCTTGGCCTATTTAGGACGTAGTGCGGAGAATCTTCAAGTGTAGACTTGATAACAGTTGTTACATGATACTACACTCAGACGAGTTTCTCTTGAGAATATTATGGGTCGATGACTTATTCATCTTAACCTGTAATATTCGATAGATGGAATTAAGACTCTGGGAACTTTTTAGAACATGATCTACAGGTTTTATCCTTAGTTCACTCCTTTGGGATGGTTCTTACCCATACTTTATGCTCATGATTCACAAACCCTTGATTCTTGGTTGATCCAATCAAGTCTTGTCAATATCAATGGAACTTGGGTGTTGATAAGGTGAAAACCATAATCCACCAAAATGAATGAATGATCTTGAAAATGACTTGATTCTTCCCTTTACCTTTGTTTGTTTGCCTTGTGTGTGATCCCTTATTTGTGATTGTTGCATTCATGCATTCATGCGCATCATAACATTCATCACACAAAAATTTCAAGGAATTAAGGTATTATTTACAAATATTTTCAGACCATGGATTATGGACGAAGGAACACTAAGAAGTACAGTTTCAGATATCCCGACTTAAAAAAGTTAAGGAAGCTAGTATCTTTTGTATTAGATCCCTTGGACTTCAAACAATGTCATGGGAAGCTTCTGTCTATCTTGTCTGCTGATGTGGTTGAAGGACTTTAGAGTGTATTGGTGAAGTTCTATGATCCTCTCTACCATTGCTTCACTTTTCCTGATTATCAGCTTGTGCCTACGTTGTAGGAGTATGCCCATCTCTTGCGATTACCTGTTTCTAGTAAGGTACCTTTTAGTGGATTGGAAGAGATTCCTAGATCTCATCTTGTTGTTGAAGCTCTTCACTTAAAGAAGTCTGAGATAGAGGCTCATTGGATGAAGAAAAGAGGATTGTTTGGGTTGCTATATGATTTCCTCATCAAGGAAGCTACTTCTTTTGCTCAAGCCGGTAGTGTGGACGCTTTTGAAGCTATCTTTGTGTTGCTCATTTATGGTTTGGCTTTGTTCCCTAATGTTGACGGTTTTGTTGATGTTAATGCCATTAAAATTTTCTTGATTGGGAATCCTGTGCCTACTCTGTTAGGTGATATGTACTTCTCTTTGCACCTAAGGAATTCTAAGGGTGGTGGACCTATTGTCTGTTGTGTTCCTCTTCTATACAAGTGATTTATATTGCACTTGCCTCAGACACCTTCTTTTGTAGAAAACAAACAATGTCTATAGTGGTCTGTAAGACCCCAATTTTGACCCTAAGATCCCTCATGACATCATAACATTGCATTTGCATAGCCTCAAGGATCATGGGCATCTTGGTTCCCTTTGCCTTTGGGTGGGACTCCTTGTGATTGGTTTGAGATCACCAAACATGCTTGAATTATACCTCATTGTTTCTCTTACTTTTGTTTACTAAAAAAAAAGAGAGAAAAACGAAAGATAAATAAATAATAATAATAATAATAATAATAATAATAAATAAATAAATAAAATATAACAAAAAACTTTGGACTTGGGCCTCTCTCATTTGAGCCCACAGGTCCACAAAAACCAGGTTATAAATTCAGAGTTTCAGTGAAACAAAAGGAGAGGCCATTCCTATTACCCTGGCAGGAAAAACAAAGTGAGAGAAGAGCTGACAGAGTTCATAGCAACCTTCAGAGGCAAACCCTCAGATTGCTCTACAAACCCAACGGTGCAATTCAATTTCATTTGATCTCTCCAATTAGGTTTGCCCTATATCCATCATCTTTATGCCTTCAAATTGAATTTTCTGAATATATGAGGTATTATGGGTGAATTTGATACCCTTTTGATGCATGTTTTTGATAGGAGGTTTAGGCCTCCTACCCTTGGTTGCTTTTTGTGAGCTTTTTTTGTGAATTTTAATGGCATGATTCATGTGGTTACATTTTGATTTGGGGGCAACCCTTGATTACCCTTATTTTTCTCTCTAACCTGTTTGTTGAGTTTGTTTTGTGAGGGCTCACATGACTCTTGCCGAGATGGCCTGGTGTTCCACTTTATTTGTGGGATACCACCTGGAGGTTTATTCCGATTACCTGTGCTTAATGGCTTGAGATATTTGTTTGTGACTGCTTATTCCAAAGGATGGGAGCTACTTGGATCATCAATATGATCTCAAGAGGGGAACTCCTAATGTGGTTTTATTTTCTTTTTCCTTATCTCTTGTATGTTTAGGAATTTAACCCTTCTTTTTTTCCCCATTCTAACCCAAGCCAAAACTTTTTGTGCAAACAATAACTTTTGTTTTCAACATTAGAAACCTAAGCCTTATGCTTTTGATTTTCAAAAGTTATTTTTCATAACACTTATTCTAGATTGAACCTTTTAATCCACTCTAACCATATTTTTGTAAATACTTTTAATTGGTAAATATAACCCATTCAAATACTTTTTGTGGTTTCAATGGCCACCTTCTTAATCAAACCCTTTTTTTATAACCATTAGCTATTAGGTTTGAAATATCCTTGAGGTAGATATAATACTCACCTTTATCCTTAGTGATGGACAATGAGTCTTCCATGCTTATTATAGGGTTAACCCCTCACTAGCATGTTGAAGCTATCCTCACATGGTGGATTTGTGGTTTTAGGTTGAGTTTTCTCCCTTTGATAACAAGAGACCTTAAAGTTTTTGGACCAATCAATTCACCAACTTTTTTTTGAATTTTTTTACCCCGAACTACGAGGTTTTGATCCTAATCTTTTTTTAAGATGGTACGTAGGCAATGGGTTCATCCATTCAAACACAAAATGTAAATAAATTTGTATATTCTTTTCACATCCCTTCAATCATGTTTGCACAAATAAATTTTCACAAAAGAAAAAAAAAAAACGTTACAACAAATGTGAAAAGGGCTCCCTAGGAGTACCTAGGATGCTTTGGGTGCCTAACACCTTCCCATTGCATAACCGACCCCCTTACCCAAATCTCTGACATTTTTACTAGTTTTTGATTCGATAAAACTTTTAGGTTTTTGTTCGCTTTCTAACCATTCCTTTGGATAAATAGAAGTGCGGTGGCGACTCGACTTGTATGATTTACCTTGGATTTAGTCAATAGCTCTAATGGTAACGAATACCCCGCTACAGAAAAATGGCGACTCTGCTGGGGAATATAATTTGCCTAGTGGGTTTTGCCTACTTTTCATATTTGTTGTATTGTATTGTATATTTTTTTGTGACATATTTTTGTGCAATTTGGGATTACTGTATTGTATGTAATGATTGAATTGTTTGAATATTAATTCCTTGTATGCTTGGTGATCTTCGTGAGATGAGTTCTATACCCGAACTCGAGTGCACTTAGGATAGGAGAATGGCGTAGTCTTGTCGACTTGTGTGGAGTTATTCCTTAGCAAGTTGACTTGCAAGTCCATTCACTTGGTGAAGGTTATGTTGGGATCAATAATGTCACCCAAGTAACTTGTGGTTAGACATTACTTTTCCAATATAGACCTTAGAAGCCAAGGACCTTAGTTTACCAAACCCATCTTGACCTATGCTTAGGATGTAGTGCGAAGGTCGTTCAAGTGTAAGATTTGATACGATTGTTACGCGATACTACACTCATAAGAGTCTCTCTTGTGAATATTTTTGGAATACGAGTAGTCGTTTCTTCGATAATATCCAAAAGATGGGATGATGACTATGGGAACCTCTTGTAGAACATGTTTGGCAGGTTTAAACCTTAGTACACTCTCTTTTGGGTGGTTCTTAACCTAAACTCCATGCTCGTGACTTGCAGCAAACCCTTGATTCATGGTTGATCCGTTCAAGTATCCTTAATATCAATGGAACTTGGGTGTTGATAAGGTGTAAACCATAATCCACCAAAATGGATGATTGATATTAAGGATAACATGATCCATCCCATGACCTTTGTTTGGTGTGCTTTGCTTGATCCTTGAGTGTGATTGTTGCATTCATGCACCCATTTGCATTCATATCATCAAAATAATAAGAAAATTTTCAAGGAACTTAAGGGGGTTTATTTGAAAAAATTTCAGACATGGAAAGACAAAGAAGGAATACAAGGAAGTACAACTTCAGACAACCAGATTTGAAAAAGTTAAGGAATCTGACATCCTATGTATTAGATCCTTTGGGTTTCAAGGCTCGTTTCGGGAAGCTTCTTCCTCTTCTGACCACTCAGGTGGATGAAGGATTGATGAGTGTATTGGTGCAGTTTTATGATCCCTTGTACCGTTGCTTCACGTTTCCGGATTTCTAGCTTTTGCCTACCCTTGAGGAGTATGCTTATCTTGTGGGTATACCTATTCTAGATCAGTTGTCGTTCAGTGGCTTGGAGAGTATTCCTACTTCTCCAGAGATAGTTGACATGTTGCACATAGACGAATCTCTGGTTGGTGCTCATATGACTTCGAAAGGGGGAATTCAAGGTCTCCCTTCTGAGTTCCTCATTGCTCAAGCTATTATGTATGGGAAGGCCATGAGTGAGGATGCCTTTGAGGCCATATTTGTACTTCTCATCTATGGGCTAGTATTATTCCCCAATATCGACAAGTTTGTGGATGTGAACGCTATTAGGATTTTCTCTACTCTTAATCCCGTTCCGACTCTGTTGGGCGATACCTATTTCTCTTTGCATATGAGGAATGCAAAGGGTGGTGGCGCCATTGTGTGTTGTTTGCCTCTGTTGTATAAGTGGTTTATTTCTCACTTACCGCAGATGGTCGCCTTTAAGGAGAATAAGGGATGTCTACGGTGGTCCACGAGACTCATGTCTCTCACTAATGACGATATCTCTTGGTATAACCGTGTGTATGATGCTGTGCAGATTATTGACTCTTGTGGCGAATTCTCCAATGTACCTCTTCTTGGTACATGTGGTGGGATTAACTACAATCATGTTTTGGCACGTCGGCAGCTTGGGTTCCCCCTAAAGGATAAACCCAATAACATTCTGTTAGAGGGTGTATTCTTTCAGGATGGTAAAGATCCCTAAGGCTTGAAAGCTAGGATGGTCCGCGCTTGGCGCAAGATTCATAGGAAAGGAAGGAAAGAGTTGGGTCCTAAGAATTGCATCGCTTTGGAGCCTTACACTGTTTGGGTTAGGAAGAGGGCGTCTGAGTATCTCATGCCTTACGAGTATCCGAGACCTACACCTATGATTATGGCTGGGCCTTCAACCCTCCCTAATCAAGGAGTAGAGGAGTTGAGAGACGAAGACTGTTCACGTGCCTGGATCCGTGAACGTGAAGAGTTGCTTCAGCAGATTAAGGAGAAGGATGCGTTGATTGAGTTTCTTGAGCATTAGGTTATTGATAACCCTGATGATGTATGGACTTTTCTTCTTCCTCAGTCTTCTAAGTTCTGGAAGAGGATGTATGATCGACTCGCCAAAGAGACGGCCGATATGGAGGCAGCCTACGAGAGGGAGGTGAAGAGGCTTCGCGCATCTTATCTTCTTGTGTCCCGAGCTTTGGATGATTGTTTATAGGGATCCATAGGATGATTATTTTCCTTTTCTCTTGTATATGATTAACAACGCTGCACTTCTTTTCCCTGATATTATTTGATGAGATATTTCCATATGTGATAAAATGCTTAATATTTCCAGAATTTGCAAATAAAACTCTAAAGTTCCTTTGAAATAAAAAACAAATCATATGCACAAGCATTGCATGCATCATATGCATAAGCAGGTTTTGTTTCCGGTCCCTTGCCCTGTGGTCTAACTCTGTGTCCTTCATTTATTTTTAAGACAAGCTGACTCACCTGTACTACACTAGAGCCAACACTTCAAGACTAATGGATCACTTAGAGCAAGAGAACCGCGAGCTGAAAGAGGAAGTGGCCAGATTAACTGCCTTAATGGAGTCATTCATGGCTGAGTTTGTTGAACGCCCGATCGAGAACGCTGTGAATTCTCCGAATCCGGAACTTGCTGTTAAGCCATCCTCCGTGCTGAAAACTCCTACTTCTGTTGGCCCGAGTGGAAATCTGAAAGAAGACTGTGACGAGATGTTGAGGCTCATCAAGAAAAGTGAGTATAATGTCGTAGACCAACTTCTACAAACGCCATCCAAAATATCTGTGTTATCCTTACTGTTAAATTCAGAACCACACCGAGAGGCTCTGCAGAAGGTGTTGGATGTGGCATATGTGGATCACGATGTCACTTTGGAGCAATTCGATAGCATTGTTGCAAATATTACTGCTTGTAACAACCTGAGCTTTTGTGACTCTGATCTCCCTGAGGAGGGAAGAGACCACAACTTGGATTTACACATATCTATGGGTTGTAGAGACGACGCCATCTCCAATGTACTGGTGGACACCGGGTCATCATTGAACGTATTGCCAAAGTCCACTCTCTCAAAGCTATCATATCAAAGGCCTCCCATGAGGCAGAGTGGAGTAGTTGTGAAGGCTTTCGATGGGTCTCGTAAAACTGTGATTGAGGAAGTTGATCTCCCAATCAAGATCGGACCAAGTGATTTTCAGATTACCTTCCAGGTTATGGACATTCACCCATCGTATAGTTGTCTCTTAGGAAGACCATGGATTCACGAGGCAGGCGCCGTGACGTCCACCCTACACCAGAAACTGAAATTTATGAAGAACAAGAAGCTGGTTGTGGTAGGGGGAGAAAGGGCTCTCCTGGTTAGCCATTTGTCTTCCTTCTCTTATATAGATGCTGAGGTTGAAATTGGAACTTCTTTCCAAGCTTTATCTATAGCTGAGACTATTGAGAAGAGAACTCCTTCATTTTCTTCCTACAAAGATGCAAAGTTGGCCATTGAGCATGGTGCAACCACTAGTTTAGGAAAAATGATTGAGTTAGAAGACAACGAGTCCCGAGCTGGCATAGGTTTTTCTTCTGGTACTTTCAATAAGCAAGGGCTATTCAAGAGTGGAGGTTTTATCCACAATGGTCAAAATGAGGCTACTGCCGTCTTAGAAGAAGTTACAAAGGACTCTAGCAATTTCATCATCCCTGGAGGGGTCTGCAACAATTGGGTCGTTGTGGATATTCCAACAGTTGTCCATAAGTCAACGTAATGATCACTTTGTTTAAAAACCCTTCTCCAATGCCAAAAGGAGGAGTGATGACATTGTTGGCGCATAACTTCAATGATATTTTCATCCAAAAAATTCATGTTAAATGTTTGTTTTTCCAATTATTTTCCCTTTTTGCTTTTGCATGAAATTGGTGATCACATAAAACCCTAAAAAAAACAGGAATAAAATCAATCTTTTCATCTGCATAATGATTTGCCTTGTTTGAATTCTAAATCTTTTCATATCCAAAAATCATTATGCAGGTTGATTTCTAAACCCATTGAACATAATGACCCAACACCATCTCCCAATTTTGAATTCCCTGTATTTGAGGCAGAGGAAGATGATGTTGAAGAGATTCCTGATGAGATCACCCGGCTACTTGAACATGAAGAGAAGATCATTCAGCTGCATCTTGAGAATCTGGAAATAGTCAACTTGGGGTCTGAAGATTGTGTGCGAGAGGTAAAGATTGGGGCACTTCTGGAAGAATCTGTTAAGAAGGGGTTGATTAAGTTGCTACGAGAATATGTTGACGTCTTTGCCTGGTCATATGAAGACATGCCTGGTCTAGATACTGATATTGCGCAACGTTTCCTACCTCTAAAGCCTGAGTGCATGCCTGTAAAGCAGAAGCTTAGAAGAACTCATCCTGATATGGCAGTGAAGATCAAAGACGAAGTTCAGAAGCAGATTGATGCGGGGTTTCTCGTGACTTCTACATATCCTCAATGGGTGGCCAATATTATGCCCGTGCCTAAGAAATATGGAAAAGTCTGGATGTTTGTGGACTATAGAGATTTGAATAAAGCTAGTCCGAAAAATGATTTCCCTCTACCACATATTGATATGTTGGTAGATAATACAGCTAAATTCAAAGTCTTCTCGTTTATGGATGGATTTTCCAGATATAATCAGATTAAAATGGCACCCGAGGATATGGAGAAGACAACATTCATCACACCTTGGGGAACATTCTGTTATCGAGTGATGCCCTTCGGTTTGAAGAACGCCGGAGCCACGTATCAACGAGCTATGACTACCTTGTTCCATGACATGATGCACAAGGAGATTGAGGTATATGTCGACGATATGATCTCTAAGTCAAGATCGGAGGCTGTACTCCCAGTATAGGTGGAGATCCTATCAATGAGAGTCTTGATGGAGGCCAAGTTGACTGATGCTGAATGGGTTCAGAGTCGTTATGACCAGCTGAACTTGATAGAAGAAAAGAGATTGACTGCCATGTGCCACGGTCAGTTATATCAGCAGAGGATGAAGAAAGCTTTTGATAAGAAGGTCAAGCCTCGTGTATTCCGAGAAGGTGTCCTCGTGCTCAAGAAATTTTTGTCTTTCGCACCCGATTCCAGGGGCAAGTGGACTCCGAACTATGAGGGTCCGTATGTTGTTAAGAGAGCCTTTTCAGGCGGTGCTTTGATACTTACAACTATGGATGGGGAGGATTTCACTCGTCCTGTGAATTCAGATGTAGTCAAGAAGTACTTCGCCTAAAAAAAATAAAAATTGAATAGCTCGCTAAGTTGAAAACCCGAAAGGGCGGCTTAGGCAAATATGAGCGTCTCGGTGGATTGAAAACCCGAAAGGGCGGTCCAGGCAAAAGTTAGAGACACAAAAATTATATAATAATGATATATGTATCCTGCTAGATTGAGTACCTCATCCTGGGGCAATCTAGGCAAAAATTAGGGATTTGGCAAGTAACTGCATCCTGACAAGACTTTGTTCTACAACTGTCATCCGTCAGAAATCCTTGCTCATTATCAGCCAAAGCTTCAAATACATCGGATTCAGAATTGGTGGAGAAATGGTCATTATGTTCAATGTAGCCCTTTTCCAATATATATCACCAATTTCAAATTTGTAAAGATCTATGGAGTCTTGCCATTCGCAGACTACCATTCTATCAAATAAATTTGAGCCTTTTATCCAATTATTGGCACTCTTATCTGTTTCTATTCAACAAATGTTTTGCATGGTTTGATTAAGAAAATATTATTGTTTTAAACGATCAAATTTTTTATAATTTATTTTTAAACAAAGTGAACATTCACAATGACGAAAGGATACTTAGGAGATCCTCAGTGCTCTCCCAAGGGTGGTACGATCCCCAACAGGGTAAGATTTTTGTCCATATTCCTGGCATGACTGTATCTCCTCCCTCCGGAACCCCTTGTGGTTTATCCTACCAAGTGGATTGCTTGTTGAGAGTCACCTCTCTTCCCTTCAGTAGAGTAGCAATCTTTCTTCCTCAGCAGCTTGGATCTCTTTGGGCAAGAGCGGTATTTGGTGGTTGATCCCGATAAATCCTTTATCTCCTTGGATAGATTCCCCAGTAGAGTTGTTGGTATGGTGGACCTTGTGTGTAATAACTCTCGTCCCCAGCTGGAATGATTGATGATTCATCCCTTGTAGAGTTCTTTGCTTCCTGGTATCTCTGATCCCCAGCAGATTGGATACTCTCCGGTGAACTTGGCTTTCTCTCTTGAGATGTAGTACCGGGTGGTTGATTCCTGGACCTGGTTGTGTTAGATATGTCTGTCTGTCAGCATACATCATACATAAACCACGCATATTCATGAATAATTATAACATTCAGGTATTCATGTTGCATTCTTTGCCATATATCGTTGTTTGTTGTCTCCTGCTATTTGGTGATATACTTTCCCAAGCAGACGTGTGTGTCTGATCTCTCCATATAGATTCAGCTCCATAAGTAGAAAGCGTCTATCCTTTCTTCCCTATTCCCCACGGGTTATGTCCTCGTGGATGTTGATTGTTTTTGTTCCTTCCCAACACATATACTGGGATGGTTTTCCCTATTAAGTTATATCCTCATCGGGACAAGTCTTGATTTGGTATGCCTATCTAGTTTGATCCTAGATCGGTCTCTTGAGACTCTTTTCCTGTTTCCCCGTGGTAAATGAATAATCGCTCAATAATTAGTAATTATTACCCCGGCGGAGTCTGTGGTTCTCTACCCTCATACCGGTAGTCGTAAGTCATATTTCTGTGGTCTACTACCCAGTAACCGGTAGTTGTAAACCCCATTTTGTCCCCGTGCAGAGTTAAACCTTGATTGTTGTTCATCTTAACCAATGACGGGTACTCTCTTTTGTGGTTCTCTACCCTCATACCGGTAGATGTAGTGCCCTCCTTGTTGGTTATCTTTATACAAAATTCGATATTGACATTCCTTAATTTTTTAGTATACCACCCAGTAAGCGGTGATATATCTCTTGGATAATTGCTCTAATTACGCAATTTATCCCCAGCGGGTCATCTCTCATCTATCTTGTTGTTGTTAGTAACGATTGTTCCTCCCCTGAATTGGTCATCATTATATACCTAGTTACGGTATCCCGATGCCTTTTCTTTTCGGTCGATTTATCCTTTATTAACCCAGTAACCGGTTGTAGATAATCGTCCATGCGAGTATATTATCTACGTTCTGACGGTAATAGATAGTATATCTCATGCACTCTTTGGTAGAAGCCTTTTGTTCTTCCCCAGTTGAGTAAGATTCATACCCCCTTTACGGAGTCGAATATCCATCCTATAATCGAGTTTGCTTTTTGCCCTCTTTTTGGATGATGAGTGTTTTGGGAATATTCCCCAATTCACGCCTTGATTGGTCATCATTATATACCTAGTTTCGGTATCCCGATGCCTTTTCTTTTCGGTCGATTTATCCTTTATTAACCCAATAACCGGTTGTGGATAATCGTCCATGCGAGTATATTATCTACGTTCTGACGGTAATAGATAGTATATCTCATGCACTCTTTGGTCGAAGCTTTTGTTCTTCCCCAGTCGAGTAAGATTTGTACCCCCTTTACGGAGTCGAATATCCATCCTATCATCGAGTTTGCTTTTAGCCCTCTTTTGGATGATGACTGTTTTGGGAATATTCCCCAATTCACGCCTTAGTTGGTCACCTATTATATGCCCAGTAACCGGTATCCCTGATGTTCCCTCCTCTCTGCTCCCTATTATGACTTTTTTTCCTCTGTGGAGTCAGATTTTCCTGAGTTGAGATATACCTTTTTAGGTCTTCCTTAGATGATTTGGTTGATTGATATCTCTCACCCTTATACCGGTCTTAGATATTCATTCTTCCCGAGCATGTTGTATCTCACCCTCATACCGACGATCAGATCACATGTCTCCTTGAGCTTATTACCCAGTAATCGGTAATACCTCGTCCCGCTGCTTCCCCAGGAGTGTCCTTTTAGGCATCCCCAGCAAAGTCCCTTAGTGGATTGTTTTCATCCGGATTTTTATCTGAAGTATCCGTTGTGCATAGTTTTTGCTGTATTGGCATATTCCCCAATACATGCACCTTTGAGTCAGCTCGGGTCTTTCCATTGGATATTTTCCCTTTGGAATTCTGTTCCCCAAGCGTTGAGTCGTGACCTGCTCACGCATTTTACTCCCTCTCCTATCCCCATAAGAGTCCCCAGAGTCTCTGTCCCATTGAGTGTATTTCTCATATGGATTGTCAGTTTCTCCGGATGTCTTTTCTTCTTTGTGGACACATATCCCCACAAAGTTCGTACTATTTGCATACATACATCTGCATCATGAGGTCTCTTAGGGACCAAAATTTGTCTCTTTGTTATTATTTAAGCCCATTCTACCTCGTCGAGACGAAGATTTTAACCTTCACTTCTCCGGCTAGAATGACCTTAAATAGGGGCATCTGTAAGACCCCAATTTTGACCCTAAGATCCCTCATGGCATCATAACATTGCATTTACATAGCCTCAAGGATCATGAGCATCTTGGTTCCCTTTGCCTTTGGGTGGGACTCCTTGTGATTGGTTTGAGATCACCAAACATGCTTGAATTATACATCATTGTTTCTCTTACTTTTGTTTACTAAAAAAAAAAAGAGAAAAACGAAAAATAAAATAAAATAAATAATAATAATAATAATAATAACAAATAATAAATAAATAAATAAAATATAACCAAAAATTTTGGACTTGGGCCTCTATCATTTGAGCCCACAGGTCCAAAAGGAGAGGCCATTCCTATTACCCTGGCAGGAAAAAGAAAGTGAGAGAAGAGCTGACAGAGTTCAGAGCAACCTCCAGAGGCAAACCCTCAGATTGCTCTGCAAACCCAACGGTGCAATTCAATTTCATTCGATCTCTCCAATCAGGTTTTCCCTATATCCATCATCTTTATGCCTTCAAATTGAATTTTCTGAATATATGAGGTATTATGGGTGAATTTTATACCCTTTTGATGCATGTGTTTGACAGGAGGTTTAGGCCTCCTACCCTTGGTTGCTTTTTGTGAGCTTTTTTGTGAATTTTAATGGCATGATTCATGTGGCTACATTTTGATTTGGGGGCAACCCTTGATTACCCTATTTTTTTTCTCTCTAACCTGTTTGTTGAGTTTTTTTTGTGAGGGCTCACATGAGTCTTGCAGAGATGGCCTGGTGTTCCACTTTATTTGTGGGATACCACCTGGAGGTTTATTCCGATTACATGTGCTTAATGGCTTGAGATATTTGTTTGTGACTGCTTATTCCAAAGGACACGAGCTACTTGGATCATCAATATGATCTCAAGAGCGGAACTCCTAATGTGGTTTTATTTTCTTTTCCCTTATCTCTTGTATGTTTAGGAATTTAACCCTTTTTTTTTCCCCATTCTAACCCAAGCTAAAACTTTTTGTGCAAACAATAAGTATTGTTTTCAACATTAGAAACCTAAGCCTTATGCTTTTGATTTTCAAAACTTATTTTTCATAACACTTATTCTGGATTGAACCTTTTAATCCACTCTAACCATATTTTTGTAAATACTTTTAATTGGTAAATATAACCCATTCAAATACTTTTTGTGGTTTCAATGGCCACCTTCTTAATCAAACCCTTTTTTTATAACCATTAGCTATTAGGTTTGAATTATCCTTGAGGTAGATATAATACTCACCTTTATCCTTAGGGATGGACAATGAGTCTTCCATGCTTATTATAGGGTTAACCCCTCACTAGCATGTTGAAGCTATCCTCACATGGTGGATTTGTGGTTTTAGGTTGAGTTTTCTCCCTTTGATAACAAGAGACCTTAAGGTTTTTGGACCAATCAATTCACCAACTTTTTTTTGAATTTTTTTACCCCGAACTACGAGGTTTTGATCCTAATATTTTTTTAAGATGGTACGTAGGCAATGGGTTCATCCATTCAAACACAAAATGTAAATAAATTTGTATATTCTTTTCTCATCCCTTCAATCATGTTTGCACAAATCAATTTTCACAAAAAAAAAACAACAACCTTACAACAAATGTGAAAAGGGCTCCTTAGGAGTACCTAGGATGCTTTGGGTGCCTAACACCTTCCCATTGCATAACCAACCCCCTTACCCAGATCTCTGACATTTTTACTAGTTTTTGATTCGATAAAACTTTTAGGTGTTTGTTCGCTTTCTAACCATTCCTTTGGATAAATAGAAGTGCGGTGGCGACTCGACTTTTATGATTTACCTTGGATTTAGTGAATATCTCTAATGGTAACGAATACCCCGCTACATGGTCTCAGAGACTTATGTCTCTCACTAATGATGATATAGTTTGGTATGATCTCTCTTTGAGCAGTTTGGAGACTATTTATTATTGTGGTGAATTGTCTAATGTGCCTCTCATTGGTACATAAGGAGGAATTAACTACAACCCTGCTTTGGCTCATCGTCAACTTGGGTTCCCCTTGAGAGACAAACCTAATAACACTTTGTTAGAAGGTCTTTTCTATCAAGAGGGTAAAGATCCCCAACATTTGAAGCAGAAGATTGTGCATGCTTGGCATAATGTGCATAGGAAAGGAAGGTCTGAACTTGGTCCACGCAACTATGTAGCTTTGGAAGCTTACACTCTTTGGGTGAAGAAGAGAGCTTCAGAGTTGAAGATGCCTTATCCTTGTGAGAGACCTATATCTATGGTTGTGGTTGAGCCATTAACTCTCCCTAACCAAGATGTAGAGGAGTTGGAAGACGCACTCGCCAAGATGAAGCAAGAGAAGGATATGTGGGAATAGCATTTATGTGCTTTGAGCATAAAGCATGAGGAGTTACAGTTTGAGTCTAAGGAGAAAGATGCACTTATTGAGCTACTTGAAGACCGAGTGACAGAGAGACAGAGAGAGCCAGAGGTTTCATCTTCTAGCATACCTCAGCCTTCCGTTGCTTGGAAGAAGATTATTGATCAGCTTGTCCTCGAGAAAGCTCAGATGAAGACTTCTTTTGAGTCGAAGGAACGTGCCTATAGCCAGATCTTCTGATGTTGTTGTTAGAGATCCTTAGGATGACTAGTCTCCTTTCTCTTGTATTTTTCATTTGGTTTCTGAAATTGTACACAATGTAATCCTTCCAATTATATAAATGAAAAGAGATTTTTGGTCATATCAAATTATTGCAATTGTTGTTGTTATATATATATATATATATATATATATATATATATATATATATATATATATATATATATATATATATATATATATATATATATATATATATATATATATATATATATATATATATATATATATATATATATATATATATATATATATATATATATATATATATATATATATATATATATATATATATATATGCAAATAATATAGTAAGTTCCTTGAAGAAAAAAAAATGAATAAACAAGCATTGCATTTCATCCATCATTTGCATAAGCAGGTTTCTTCTGTGCTTCAGCCAAGCTGACTCATTGGTACAACACTCACGCCAATCACTCCAGAATCATGGAACATCTTGAGCAAGAGAATAGAGAGCTAAAGGACGAGTTCGCCCGCCTGACTGCCATGATGGAGTCAGTTCTAGCCGCACCGAGCCAGTCTTCTCCATCACCCGCAACTCCTCCTCCTCAGAGGACCGTCATTTCAGAGGTGGCTACCTCTACCATGCTTGCTGCTTCCGCTCATTTCGCACCTGATATGCCTGCCAGATTCCCGTGGGGAATGCCACCGAACCCCGTGCCTGAAGGCTTTACACCTACATTTGCTTCCATGCCGGCATCTAGCCCGGTCATGTCTGTACCACCGCCTATAGTGCACACCTTACCTCATGTAGAAGACACCATTTATCATTCTGTGCCATCTGAGGGTCCAGATGTTTATGAGAAAATAGATGAGATGAAAGATCAATTTCTTGAGTTGCGCAAGGACCTGAAAACTTTGAGAGGTAAGGACCTTTTTTGGAAGAGTGTTGCTAAAATGTGTCTAGTGCCGAACGTGAAGATTCCAGCGAAGTTCAAATTGCATGACTTTGAAAAATACAAAGGGAGCACATGTCCGCTCAGTCACTTGGTGATGTATGCCCGCAAGATATCTACCCAAACTGACAATGATCAGCTGTTAATCCACTACTTTCAAGACAGTTTGATCGGCGCTGCACTAAGATGGTATATGGGGTTGGATAGTGCAAGCATCCGCACTTTCAACATTTTGGGAGAAGCATTTGTTAAGTAGTACATGTACAACGGTGATATGGCTCCCGACCGAGATCAGTTGAGATCATTATCTCAGAAGGACAAGGAAACGTTCAAAGAGTATGCGTAGAGGTGGAGAGACCTCGCTGCTTAGATCAACCCTCTTTTAGAGTAAAAGGAGATGACCAAGATTTTTTTGAAGACCCTTAGCTCATTTTATTATGAGAATATGATCGCCAGTTCCCCCAGTGACTTTACCGAAATGGTAAATATGGGGATGAGGCTTGAAGAAGGTATCCCAGAAGGACGGTTGTCAAAGGAGGAGGTATCATCTAGCAAGAGATACAGCGGAAGTTTTAGTAAGAAGAAGGATAATGAAGCCAACACGGTCATTAGTGGGAGGCAGAGGAGGTCTCAGGCCAAAAGAAGTCAACCACCCCGTCAACACCACCATCACGTATCATCAGTAATCCCAGTATTTTCAGCAAATCAATCAACACCAATTCAACAACAACCACGTCAACAACAACAACCATAGTAACGAGCAAACACCTACAACAACAAGAATACCAACAATCATCAGCAATAAACTTTCGAGAGGAATAAGGTCTCTTTCGACCCAATTCCTATGACATATGCAGAAATTTATCCGTCATTGGTTCTCAAGAACTTGCTACAACCCATAAATCTACCACAAATTCCTGAACCACTTCCATGGTGGTACAAGTCTGACCTCCATTGTGCTTCTCATCAAGGAGCACCCAGACATGACATTGAGAACTGCTATTCGCTTAAATATGAAGTTCAGAAGCTAGTAAATAGTGGAATGGTGTCCTTTGAGGACCACAAACCTAATGTTAAAGCAAATCCATTGCCAGTCCATGGAAGTTCATCTGTTAATATGGTAGACTGTTGTCCTGGGGAGTTCAAGGTGTTTGATGTTCGTTTCATCAAAAGGTCTTTAATGACGATGCATAAGGACATTTGTATGGTAAACGATTGTGAGCATGACCATGATGGTTGTGCTATCTGCAGTGTTAACCCAAGGGGTTGTATGATTGTGAAAAGAGACATCCAACGGTTGATGGATGAGGGTATGATTCAGATTGGTCAATCCCGTCATGTATATGACAATGTGAATGTTATCGTTCCAGTGTTTAAGAACCCCGAGAGGGTGGTGATTTAGTATGACAGCAGTAACAGTAACAATATTAGTCAAAGATCGGTATCGTCGTTGGTCATACGGTTAGCAGGCCCAGTCCCGTATTCATCCGATAAGGTTATTCCATATCAGTATAACGCAACTATGTTGAAGGATGGTCAAGAGGTTCCGTTACCTACAACCAGTTCTGTTGTGAGCATTGCTGATGTGACTAAGGTGACCCGTAGCGGTCGAGTGTTTGGGCCGGTGTTCCCAAAAGTTGTAGAAGATTCAACAGTTGGTAAGAAGGTGGAAGTACCTGCAGTAGATCTGATTAGCACTTCAAAGCATCAGTCTGGTGAATCCGGTAATTTGAAGACTAATGATGATGATGAGGTACGTCGTCTAATGAAGAAGAGTGAGTTCAATGTGGTGGAGCAGCTGCTCCAAACCCCCTCAAAGATTTTAGTACTGTCTCTGCTTATGAATTCAGAAGCGCACAAAGAAGCACTCCAAAGAGTTCTTGAGCAAGATTTCATGGAACTTGATGTTACGGTGGATCAGTTTGATCATATTGAAGCTAATATCACTTCCTGTAACAATCTCAACTTTTGTGATGGAGAACTCCCTGAGGAGGGTAGGAATCATAACTTGGCTTTGCATATCTCCATGAATTGCAAAGATGGCGCTTTATCCAATGTATTAGTTGACACCAGGTCTTTGTTGAACGTGCTACCAGAGTCAACTCTTTCAAAGTTGTCATATCAAGGAGTGCCCATGAGATATAGTGGTGTAATTGTCAAAGCTTTTGACGGTTCATGCAAGACTGTGATAGGTGAAGTGGACCTTCGGGTGAAGATAGGTTCGAGTGACTTCCACATTAATTTTAAAGTAATGAATATCCATCCAGCCTACAGTTTTCTGTTAGGAAGGCCA
Source organism: Lathyrus oleraceus (assembly GCF_024323335.1). Lineage (NCBI taxonomy): Eukaryota > Viridiplantae > Streptophyta > Magnoliopsida > Fabales > Fabaceae > Lathyrus > Lathyrus oleraceus. The sequence continues at coordinate 146,913,061 of NC_066579.1, forward strand.
TGGATCCATGAGGCGGGAGCTGTTACCTCCATGTTGCATCAGAAACTCAAATTTGTTAAGAATGGAAAATTAGTCATTGTTGGTGGGGGAAAGGCGTTGTTGGTTAGCCACCTGTCATCTTTCTCTTACGTTGAAGCTGAGGATGAGGTTGGAACTTCTTTCCAAGCCTTATCTATTGTTGTTGAAAAAAGAGTTGGGGAACCTATGTCCTTATTGAAAGATGCAAGGAAGATTGTTGAAGAAGGAAATGTGGATCAGTGGGGAGGCATGGTAGAGTTCTCTTACAAAAAGAGCATAACTGGTCTGGGTTTTCATCAAGGTTCATCAACTGCTAGATCAGAGGATATGCAACTTAGCTTCCGTAGCAGAGGGTTCATTCATGGCAATGAAAAACACTTAGCTGCAGTGCTAGAGGATGACGAAGAAGATGACTTCACCAATTTTGTGACGCATGGAAAGGTGATCGTTGTTATTCGCAAGTGCACGAATTTTATCAAAGTAATATAAACGAATATCGATCCCACATAGACCAATCGTCAATCTATCGATTACTATTGTTACGGTGTTTATATAAGACGGTATAAAAGAGATATTGGGTTTGCAAAACAACGGTATAACTGAATGTATCTCACGTCAGTTAAGTGATGTTTCGATTGTCTCAATAGAACTACTTACGAGGCAATATTTTCTACTCTTGAAAAGAATCCATTCAATAGGAACTGTCGCTTTCGTGTATTCAGACCCAAGTTTACCCTTAAATTAAGGCCTTTTATTTTCACTTATAAAAGGTGTGCAGAACGCTAAAGTAGTAAACTTATTTTTAAGAAATGAGACTCGTAAACTTAGTTGCAAAGTGATTTTGATTTGGATAGTTTACCCAAGGAGTTTTCTGATTTTAAATCTATCAACGCATCCGAAAACAGTTTCAAAAATAGTTTTTCCTTAAAGTGAAAAAATTTCCTAGTTAACTAAGCCAGGGTGCTTTCGCACTCCTTGAATAATTAAAGCTAATCAAGTTTGTTTCAGAAAACTCAAGTTAAAAATCAAAACAACCTTTAAAGTATTTCTACATATTCAATATGTGAAACATCTCTTGAACCGTGATCCTTACATTCCAACCTTTAAAAGATTTAGCCAAACATGGTAACACAAATGAACACAACGGTATTAATCATGATGAAAAGTTTGTTTTAGAATGTGAGGCGTAGAGAGTGAGTAAAGTGCGTAAAATAAATAAAGTAAAGCGAGTGCGGAAAATAAACAAAGTAAAAGCGAGTGCAGAAAATAAATAAAGTAAAGCGAGTGCGGAAAATAAATAAAGTAAAGCGATGCGGAAAATAAATAAAGTAAAGCGATGCGGAAAATAAATAAAGTAAAGCGATGCGGAAAATAAATAAATAAAAGTGATGCGGAAAATAAATAAATAAAGCGATGCGGAGAGTAAAGAAATAAAAGTGATAAATAAGAACCTGCTCCAAATGGAGGGCTTTAAATCTAGTACAAAAAAAAACCTCTGACTCCTGAAGCTAAAGACGACAGCAACTTGAAGTGACCCAACTCAATCTCACTAAGGTGCGATAACCCCCTGATGTGACGGATTACCACTATTACAAATGATAAATATAGGCTTAGTGTTGTGAACTAAGTTGGATGATTTGAAAGTGAAATGGAACGAACTATTTATAGAGGATTTTAGCAGTTTGCAAAGACAATGGTGCCCTTCAATTTCTCCTTAGTGGGAACATGATTTCCAAAGGTGGCGCCCGCCATCCCTTCATGGCGCCCGCCATGTGTGTAAATGGGGTGAATCATGGGAACGTGGCGGTTACCTCCTAGTTGAGGGCTGATGACTCATGGCTTCTCCTATAGCAGCCGCCATGTGCAACACCATGTGTGTAATTTCGTCGAAAAACCCTAATTTTAGGTCTTTTTGCTTCGTTTCTTCCAAAAGAGTCCGAAAGTCCTAAATATATGAAAACAAGATAAAAGAGAGCATAATACAAACAAAATGATAATAAAGTCTTAATAAACATGTGAAATCCGAGTCAAAAACACGGTGTAATTCAGTGTGATCAAATTCTCCCATACTTAAACCTTTGTTTGTCCTCAAGAAAAACTCTTTATAGTTTATGCAAGAAAAACAGTATCAACTAGAGTTGATTCAAGGCGAAAAGACTTATGAGTTCATTCAAGGAATGTATCGATAGGTACTAACGAATCGAACTAAGGATATTGTAGTGACACTTCCCGCAAATGCGGTCGTAGGCTTCGTTCCTATACAAATCCATCCACATCACCCCACCATACCTAAGCCTTCTTTCTGTTTTCTTAAAGTCCTTTTCATTCAGGTGCAATCACATTAAGCCCGTTATCCGTACATACTCATAGTAAAGTGACCGGTTAGTGATTATGATCTTAAGTATGAAGCTCTGGTACATAAGTTGGTGTAATCCTTTTTATTCAACCCAATTTGCAGTCGTGGGGGATTGGATCGTAATGCACCCTACCATGTTCAGTATCAGATACCTCTGAACCAACAAACAAATAGGCTTCTTATTTTTTTTTTCTAAGCATGGGGTTCCGGTACATAAGTTGGTGTAGCCCCTTTATTTAACCTAATTTGTAGTTGTGGGGGATTGGATCGTAATCCACCCTACCAAGTTCAGCACCAGATACCTCTGAACCAACAAACAAATAGGCTTGTTATTTTTTATTTTTCTTCTGCATGTTCCGCATATGTCTTTATTTTGCTGGGTTAAATGACCGTGTGAGAGTCCCTAGCCCATATTTTCATGCGATTTGAGAACAAAGCAGGAATTTTTGTGATCATTCACTTATTTTCATTGGTCCCCTACGTAGAGAATGCTAAAGCTGGAGCTGACTGCAAGGATAAACTACTTAAGGACTTATTTGGAACAAAAATTGGGGCTACACCATATGGGGTATCGGGATCGACTCTTATAATCATGAAGCCTAAGGTGTTAAGACAATACCAATTTTTAGAAAAAGTTTTCCCAAGTCTTTTACATCCCGTTATAAACCTATCTTATAGCCTGAATGTTCAAGATGTACTGTTTTCTTGGCTAAATTTTTTTTTGGTAAGGTTAAAGAAATGGGGGAAATAAGGATACACTACACAGATGACTCGTCAGACACATGTTTTTTTATTGAAAGGGGAAAACAAGCAACTAAAACATAAAACATACTAAAATTAAAGGAAAACGGTAAAGAGCGATAAAAGTAAAGGAAAGCGATAAAAAGTAATAAAAATAAAGGAAAGATGAAGAGCGATAAAATCTCCTCCCACACATAAACCGAACATTTTCCTCAATGTTTCGATATGAGATAGGGTAAGAGTAACCTGGAAGAGAGAGAGAGAGAGAGAGAGAGGGAGATAGGGGTTAGCACTGGTACCGTCACCGTCACCACCCTGGTCAGGATGCCTGGATCGACGACGTCTGGTTCGAGTACTAAGTCCTTCCTACGGCTGCTGAGAGCGACCTAGGAGAGATCCTTGGGTGGCCTCAGTAAGAGCGAAGTGACGCTCATTAGCCTGTCGCTGGCGTTGTTGCTCGTTAGTGATCGAAAGTAAGGACTTAGTGATAGTCCGATGTGCTCGCTTACTATGCTGCTAGGAAGCTACCATAAAACTCATATTATTTGTTAGTTGTTGGTTTATGGTATTCAGGAGGGTGTCACGCCTTTCCGCACGAGCCAGGTGCTCGCGCCACATCTCCTCGGTGATGTAGAAACCGAGAGTGGTACCTGCAAAATGGTTAGAGGAAGAAGGTGCAGTGTGTGCAGGTGATGCAGCAGGAATATCATGAGCAGGTGACTGGTCGCGCCAGTCATACTCATCATCGGTCCCTTGTCCATCGTCCATAGGAATGTTAGGTGGAAAAGGACCGATAAAGGGTGGAGCATCAAGATCATACGTCCAGTTCCTCGCATGTCGCACATCTGTACACTGAGAGAAAGGTAGGACAACACTGGGTACAGCTGCACCATGGATCATTAGGTGAAAACCACCTTCTCGCCACACCTTGCATAATTTCATATCTTTCAAAAACTTTAAGTTAATGGTGCAGTGAGGGAGTGGTTCCAAGGTGGCTAACTCAACGTATAGATTTAATGCTCTAGCAATAGAGGTAATCAAACCACCGAAAGAGATGGTTCCTCCCTTTTTAAGGATGGCAGACATATGGGCCAACATGAAAGGAACGGGATTGTTCCTGCGATTAGTGAGGCAACCCTGTAAAAATAGCAATTCTCGGGAATTTACTTTGTTAGAATTTTCCCGGCCAAATATGGTACATGCCAAAAGGTATCTAAAAATACGTATGGTCGGGTTATGGATATTATAAGCCAAAATTTCTTCTAAGGAAGTGACATTCACATTAGATAATCTATTCCAAAAAGTAAATGCCTCGAGTGCCCATTCAGTATCCAAGGGCGTCTCACAGAGAGCACCCTCACCATAAGGCATTCCTAGCAAACCCGCTAAAGTATCGGTAGTGTACTCGTATTCTACATTAAACATTCTAAAATAGGCTGTACCTACCGTGCTAGCAGTGACGGGGTAAATAATGTAAATTAGGGAACTCAAAAATTCCCTAGTGAGCCCATCGTAGGTGGGTGCTTTCCTAGCAAAAATATCATGTAATCCTAAATTATCAAGCATGTGGAAAACACTACGGTATGTACCTAAAGTGTACAAACAATCTTCGTCGACATACCTGATGGCGAGGATCTCCCGAGTTTGCAATTTTTGCAAAATCTTGTTGTGTCGCTCACCGGGCTTTCCTCCATGAAGAACGATGTTGTTAAACTCCATTCCTACCATTAATGGTGAATTGTAGAGAAAAATGGGAATTTATAGAAAGGAAATGAAAAATGGAGTTTAATGGGTTTTTGGTGGAGAAATGGAGAAGTGAAGTTTGGAAATGGTAATGGTTTGTAGTTAAAATGAGAAGGCTGGGATTTTTTTTATGAACTTTGGTGGAGTTGGGAGAAGATTAAAATGGGTTTTGAGAGGTTGAAGAAGGTATAAATGGTGAAAAAGAGAAATCTTCCTGTTACGTCATGGTGCCCGCCATGAAGCCTATGACGCCCGCCATGTCTTCGGATTTGGTTGGGCCGACTTTTCTCATTGCTACTTGGGCCTTTGTCTTTTTGTCTTCATTTTTTGTAAGGGGGAGTGCATGTAGGTTCCTATGAATGCTATTTTTTGATTTAAGCTTGATAAAACAAAATTATATATATATATATATATATATATATATATATATATATATATATATATATATATATATATATATATATATATATATATATATATATATATATATATATACATATATGTATATATATATATATATATATATATATATATATATATATATATATATATATATATATATATATATATATATATATATATATATATATATGAAGAGTCAATAATAATTCACAAGTCCAAAGATCTTAGGAAAAATAAAGCAAGCATAATGTCATAGGAAACAATAAAAATTGGCATGAATAATAAATAATAGGAAAAATAGGAAAATTCAAACAGTATTTCTCGGTTCATGATGGCATCAATGCTCGGGGTATGGTGGAGTCTCTTCGACTTCATATCCTCGAAGCTCTGCGATCTGGCGTCGGAGGTCGGCGATCTCATCATGCAGTATATTAGTCTCGGTGTCATGTGAGGCATATGATGCTTCAACCTGCAACGCAATGTCAGCAAGCTCCTGGCGAAGCTGGGCTATCTCCATGCGAAGCTTAACCAATTCAGACTGCATGCTCGGAGTCTGGAGATTCGGATTGTTGGTGCGGACTTTGATTTTGATAGGTGCGATTTTCAGCTCGTCTACCATCTCTCCCTGCTCTTCTATGGCGTACACCTAGTTGGCCTGATCAATAAAATAAGTCACCTGAGGGTCAGGTAGAGTGAAGTAGTGAATAGTCTCACCCTTGATTAATAGCCTGTATTGATCCGGTTGGAAAGAAGATCTCCTCATGAGGCCACGGTCCAGAAAAAAATCAATATCCATCAAGGTATAGCTGCAGTAAGACGTCAGGTGAGATAGTCTTCTATCGAGTCCCAGGGATGAGGCTATATGAGTCACCGTGCTTCCAACATGTATAGGACTCGCAGCAGAGCGAGCATTAAGATATAGACTCTCGATCAGGAAAGCTCCACAATCTACTGGGCGTGACTGAGTGGTACAGTACATGAAGAAGATCTCTTCAGCACTAACATGCGTATCAGGGTCACTCTTCCCCAGGAAGGTGTGGGCAATGATCATCTGGAAGTATCTGAAAGAAGGGTTGTGAATCTTGTTGGAGATTTGGGTGGAAGGGTCAGGACTACCTCCACACGTAATATCACTCCAAAACTTCTCGACGTCTCGGCTCAGAAAATAGCTCATGGGGAGCTCTGATGAAGCATCATAGGCAGTCTGAAACCCAAGCAAGTCGCCAAAACGCTTGTGGTTGAAGGTGTATTCTTCCCCAAATAATCTGAAATTAATATATCCTCCATCACTGGCGTGACCAATATAGGGCTCGTAGATAAGCGATCTCAGGAACTCCATAGTCAGGTTCCTGTAAGTCACGTGCATAGCATCAGTATATTCATCCCACTGCAACTGATTGCACAAATGCCTGACACTAGGCTCAATGCCTAATGCCTCCATGCATCTCGTGTAGGGATATCTAGTGGGCAACATTGGACATTGTGAAAGAATGGCGTAGCGCTGCTCTTGAACTGGGTCACGAAAGATTACTGGCATAGTGTAATACCTCAAAATTTCCCCCCTCATTCATGCATTCATTTTTAGGTCATTTAACATTTCATATTGCATTTCATCATGTCAATCGGAATTAGATCCAAGAAGCTTGAATATCATCCAAGACACTTTGTGGGTCCTATCTGGGTGATCAGTCAACACAAGGGAATGGCTTGAGATACTTCCAACATGTTCAAATGGGGTCTATTCATCAGTCAAAACGTTAATCTTGAAGGAGCAAAAGTTTGTTCATGAGCTGTCATGCTCGCTAGGCGAGCTGAATCGGTCGCCTAGCGAGTCCCAAGAAAAGCCACCAGAATCACCTACGCTTAGAGGAATTTCTTGAACTGTCATACTCGCTAGGCGAAATCCACGCGTTTTGAAAATATAAAAAAAAAGAAAAAAAAAAGAAAAAAAAACGAAAAACGAAATAAATAAATAAATAAATAAAATATAACAGAAAAATCTTAGACTTGGACCTCTCTCATTTGAGCCCACAAAGCCACGAAAATCAGGTTATAAATTCTAAAAAAAATTCAGTGGAAAAACCCTAGAGAGATTCTAACTAATTCAGAGCAACCTCCAGAGACTGAAGGGAACTCATCTGCAAAGAACCAATTCCCTCTCATATAAACCCTAAGATTGTTCTGCATAGCCAACGGTGCAATTCAATTTCAATCGATCCTCCCCAATCAGGTATGCCCTATTTCCACTACATTATACTTTCGACCTGAAATTTCTGAATGTATGAGGTATTATGGGTGAATTTGGAAGAGTGGGTATCGTTAGGTTTTGCATGTGGGCACATGTTTTAGTATGTATGTCATGTCTTGATGTGTGGATCCTTGCCCCCTGACTTTGAGTTTTGATACCCTTTTAATGCATTTGTTTGACAAGAGGTTTAGGCCTCCTACACTTGGTTGCTTTTTGTGAGCTCTTTTTGTGAATTTTAATGGCATGATTCATGTGGTTACATTTTGATTTGGGGCAACTCTTGATTGTGCCCCATCTTGTCACTCTAACCTGTTTGTTGAGTTTTTTTGTGAGGGCTCACATGACTCTTGAAAGGATAGCTTGCTTGGCATTCCACTTTATTTGTGGGATACCATTTGGAGATTTATTCCGATTACTTGTATTGACTTGCTTTCTTTGATGGTTCCAGCTCGAGAGATCTCTGGGTTTCTTATTTCTTTAGCTGTTATTACTTCAGATCTTTATCCGTGTGGTAGACCTCTTGACCCTTTATCTTTCCCGCATTTTACCACTTTCTTAGCTGGAAGACCTCAATAGGAGGCAATGTTTTCTTTTGTTTGTTTACTTTTGTGCCGAAAGACCTCCAAGAAGAGGCATCAGTGCTAAAAACCTCCACGAAGAGGCAATTGACGGATAAAAGGGATTAGTAATCAATCCCCCGTTATTCAGTGTGTCGTTCTTTATGCTCCCACTACATGTTGATGCTTCAGAACAAAAGCCCAAGATCTTTGTCCGGTCAGTCAGTGGAGCGGGTTCCACCTTTCTAAATCCCCACTTTTTGTCATGAGCTCACCCTATCCAGGGTTAACAGCTATGAGGTCTTATCCTCATTACCTTTTTGATCTTCTCACCCTGACGTTCAATGTCAGTGGTTAAGAGCCCATTTGATTACCTATTCCATGGCTTGTTTGTCGAGGTTGATATGACCCCTCTTGACTATAGCCCTACCCATGTAGGTTTGAGCCCCTTGTTGGCATTTTACTTTATGCATGTTTGTTTTGTATGGTGTGATCGTCTCCCCATAGGATTGCTAGGCTTCGTATAGTCTCTCGTTTGCATGTCAATTAAGGTAGCACTGTTCCTTCGTCTAGGACTTCCTTTTTTGCATGAGCATTCCTAAAACCCAAACAAACTCATTGATTTTTCTTATCCTAAGAACACGTTAACTCCTTATACTACAGGCGAGTAAGTCTCCAAAGGTCGAGCATCCGGTAGATTGCGTAGTAACGTCGTTCATCTAAAAAACACAACCCTTAACCCGTAGTTAGCCGAACTACGGTTTGCTCTGATTCTCATTCCAGATGAGATACGTAGGCATAAGACGCGATGTCTTAGCGAGCACACTCCTCTTTAACCCATAGGTAGCCGAGCTACGAAGACTCTGATTCTCATATTCAGATGAGATACGTATGTAGTGGATGCGACATCCGTGCGAGTCATTCCCTTTTGACCCTTATTTTAGCAAATAGTACATTAGATAAACCTACACCCTTTAGACAAGAACAACAAAAGTGGATCCCGTAGAGTACTTCGGATGCGTAGGGGTGCTAATACCTTCCCTTCGCATAATCGACTCCCGAACCCAATATTTGGTTTCGAGACCTTGTCTTTTCCTTTCCTTTTTTTCCAGGTTTACTTCGAGCGTTTCCTTTCTCTCCTTTGGGATAAATAACGCGCCGTGGCGACTCTTCTGTCATTTCTTTCTCGCCGGTTGTTTTTTCGCATCTCCTTTTTCAGGTTGCGACAGCTGGCGACTCTGCTGGGGACCCTGGTTCCCTGAGCGAGTCCCTCCTAGCTTTTGTAGGTTGTTTGTTTATTGGGTGTTCATTTTTTTGTACAATTATTTATTTTTCAGTATTTACCTGCTTCATTGCATTGTGTACATATCATTATTGTATCTGTTGGCTCTGCTGTTGGTTTGTTTCTTTGTTGGGATGGGGTGTTCTATGAGAGATAAGCCCATTACCCAGGCTTGAGTGTACACACAGGTTTTAGAGTGGATAGTCATGAGGCTTGCGTGGCGTGTTGCTACGTTAAGTCGTTCATGAAGTCCCACATCCAGACGAGGTTTCTTTTGGATATATTTTGTCCTATGGGTGTTCCATAACGGCAGATGTTCCTCTAGAAATCGTCGACTCTGGTGACCATTTCTTGAGAACTCAGTCGAGGCCTCTCCTCCGAGACATGATTATGTTAGCTCTGGTGGGCGCATTCTCGCTGATCAATCTGAGGACCCCGAGACTGGGAACTTGCTATTAGGATGTCCTATTGAGGGGAGTCAGTGGAGGTCTTTTATCCCGTAATAATGCCAAACCTTCAGTGGTAAACGTATTATTCTCGACCGAAGGGCCGAAGTTGACAAACTTCTGTTCTTAGAACCTACCGGTGAGGGGCGGGCTAAATTCAGGAAACCTTAACCTCCAACCAACCCGGTTTTCTGGAGCAGAGCTTTGATCTTGTATTATATTCTTCAGTGGGTTTCTCTTCAGACAGTGCAACCCGACAGATGTTCAAGCAGATACAGCAATCCTGATTCCCATGTCACATCATTGCATCACATTATTTTGCATTCATATCATTTAACACATGTTTATCTATTTCTAGGGGGGTTTACATCTTCCTCTTGATTCCGGTCGGGGTTTCTCTGGTTCTCTTAAGATGGATATTGGCAGAAAGAGACATGTCGCCTACAAGTTTCCTGTGGTCTGTTTGGAGCCTATTCAATAACTGATGAAGTTAATGGATCCTGATTCTCTAGAAGGATTCCAAAAGGATTACGGTTTGATTCTAAGTTTCGTCACGGTTCTTTCCAAAGATCAACACAATGCTCTCTTTACATTGTTGCAGTTCTATGATCCTCCATTGAGGTGTTTCACATTCCCGGATTACATTCTGGTCCCTACTTTGGAGGAGGTTGCTAGTTTTCTCAGAATTCCTATCAAGCCGCAATTGCTATTTTACAGTTCCGAGTTTCTGCCCGATCTCAGCATGGTTGCTTCAACCACATATTTGGGGGAATCAGTCTTGAAGGCTAATATGTGTCAGAAGGGAGAAGTTAATGATTTTCATCTGAGTTTCTTACTGGGAGAAGCAAAGAAGAAGCTTGAAGATGGTGACAAGAGGGGTTTCAATGTTGTGTTGGCTCTTTGTGTGTATGGGATCGTCCTGTTTCCTAATGTGGCGAAATTTGTGGACGCAGACGCCATACGCCTCTTCATGTTGGGAAATCCAGTGCCGACCTTGTTGGGAGATTTCTTTCATTCAGTGCATCACAGGAATGAGAATAGAAGGGGAGGATTGGTGAATTGTTGTGCGCCTTTGTTTTATAAGTGGTTCAGTTCGCACCTGCCCAAGTCAAGAGCATTCATTGATGTCAAGGACTCGTTGAGTTGGTCGAAGAGATTGATGGGGATAAGAGCTAAAGATATTTCTTGGTGGTCAGACCGGGGCTTGCTTGGGGCGGATATTATTCATAGTTGTGGGAACTTCCCGAATGTACCGTTGGTAGGAAGAAGAGGAGGTATCAATTACAATCCTTCTCTGGCAGTCAGACAGTTTGGATATTCTTTAAGAACTCCGCCTTTGGAAAGGATGTGGAAGAATCTCTATTTTTCCATTCTTCATATGATCTGACTGTATCCCGTAAGGCAGCTGAGGCTTGGCTCAAGGTGGAAGGATTGTGCTTGGAAAGGAGATTGCAGGACTTACCCTCAGTATGAAGATTGGCTTCAAGGAAGAGTCGAAGAGTTTGGTCTGCCATTTCCTATTGAGGAACCTTTGTATCCACCTACTCCTAAGCAGTCAACAATGGTGAACCGAGAAGAGTATGACAAATTGAAAAATGCCATGGAGGAGCTTAAATCTGAAAACTCGAAGTTACGTGTGAAGCTGCAAGACTGTATGCATCAATTCCATGAGATGGAATATCAGAAGAGGGAAGCCGTCAGATTGCAAGGGGAAGCAGAGAGGAAATTAGTTGTGGAGGTGGATTTCTTCAGGAAGACAGACGAAGCCTTGAGATCATCCAGTTCTGAGTTGAGGCGAGTCAAACAGCAGTTAGCAGATGCTCATGGTAAGTTAGCTGGTTGGCAAGAGCCATGGGATACATTTTTAGCTTCTCGGAAGGCAAAAGAGGAGGAGACGGTGGTCCAATTGACTGGTCAGATGGAGAAGTTGAAGATCCTGCTGAGGGAGAAGAACCATGAGCTGCTGCGCGCTCGTTCAACAAATGGCTATATCACAGATCAGTTCAACAAAGCTCAAGGACAGATTGAGGAACTCAAAGTGCTGGCAGGTTTGAAGAAATCCAGACTTGATGAGGTATTCGGAGAAGATTATGGGAATTACTACAAAGAGCACATCAACGAGTTGGATGGAGTTATTCACAAAAGGAATTTGCTTATCTGGTGTTTGACAGAATCTCCAGATCGTCCTGACACAGTGGCACTACTAGCTGAAGTAAGGAGTAGTCCTTATGGGTTGTATACAAGAGGCTGATTCCTGAATTTTTGTTCCTCTCTTTACTTATTGTATTGTAGTGATGATCCACAGGCTTGTTGTGGAGATCCTTTTTATGTACTATTGGCTAAGGTCGTTTCCCTTCACGAACTCATTTATATGATGGTTTTCCTTATTGCATCTTGATCTTGGAAGCTTATCTACGACTCGGTATTCTTGCGTGAGACTGGAATCAAGGGGGTAGAATACCCTTTGGAATCGATAAACATGTCATTGCATTTACATGTTCATTTGCATATCTTGAATAACAGGTACCGCTGCGGTGTTCTCATATTATTTGGTGTTCCACTAGCAGGATAGCTGACTCAGGCATTCACCGGTACGGTACCCACAGAAACCACCAGAGAGCAATGGAAAGCCTACAAGCATAGCTCGCTGAGATGAAGATCCGCATGAACCAATTCATGGATGTGGTTCAAGGGGTGGCTCAGGGACAGCAAGAGCTCAGGCAGATGATGCAGAGGAATCCCGCCACTACTCAACCAGAGACGTTGGTAGATCCTCCAGCTGGAGAGGTTAACGGACCCAGTGGACTGGGGCCTACCCCGATCCTACTTGTCAACTCCGGTCAACAACCCGTCCATGATGACCAGGAGGATCAGTTCCCCTTGCTTCATGAAGACTTTGGTATGGGTCATGGTATGGACCCTATGTTTCGAAGACTGGAAGAGAGGTTGAAGGTAGTGGAAGGACAAAGTCCTCTGGGAGTAGACGTTGCTGACTTGGGATTGGTCCCAGGCGTGAGGGTGCCACCGAAATTCAAGGTCCCGATATTTGACAAATACAGTGGCAACTCTTGCCCAAAGACCCATGTGCAAGCCTACTTCCGTAAAATGGTTGCATACTCTGACGATGAAAAGTTGCTTTTGTACTTTTTCCAGGATAGCCTAGTTGGGGCATCCCTGGAATGGTATATGAGGCTGGACAGAGCCCACATCCGCTGCTAGAGGGATTTGGCTGAGGCTTTCGTGAAGCAGTATCAGTATAATGCAGACCTGGCTCCAGACAGAACTCAACTTCAGAATCTGTCTCTTAAAGGAAATGAGTGCTTCAGGGAATACGCTCAACGCTGGAGGGAGACAGCTTCCCGTGTTCAACCTCCTATGTTGGAGAAGGAAATGGCGAACATGTTCATGAACACTCTGCCCGGACCTTATTTGGAGCGCCTGGTGGGTTGCAATGCCTCCAACTTTGCTGATGTAGTCTCTACCGGAGAGAGGGTGGAGAATTACCTGAAGACATACAAGACCCAGAGTGGAGGTGGATCTTTATCAGGGGTGAAGAAGTCGTTCATTCAGGGACAAAAGAGGAGAGAAGGGGATGCAAGTGCCATATCTTCTTATTAGAACAGGGATAACCGAAGGAAAAACTTTCAGAACAATCATCAGCAACCGTATGTTGCGGCTGTGACCATTCCAGCTGCAGCACCACTACAACAACAACAACCCCAGCGTCAACCAGCTCAGTACCAACCACAACAACCGGGTAACAGACCCGCTTATCAACATAGGCAAAGGATGATGGACCGGCGTTTCGACATTCTTCCAATGTCGTACGCTCAGCTACTTTCTAGTCTTCAACAACTACAACTTGTGCAGTTACGCACTCTGGCTCCTCCCGTTGGTAGACTTCCGATGGGTTACGACGCCAACGCTAGGTGTAGCTTCCACTCTGGGGCACCTGGCCACAATATTGAGAACTACAAAGCTTTTAAGCACGTAGTTCATGACCTCATAGATTCAAAGGCCATCAACCTTGCACCGGCTCCGAATGTCGTCAACAATCCCATGCCCTAACATGGTGGTGCAAATGTTAATATGATGGAAGGGGAAGCCAGATCCGTCAAAGATACGTTGAAGCTGAAGACTCCGTTGTCGGATATCAAGGGATACTTGTTGAAGGCCGATGTTTTCCCCGGTTGTGGGAAGGGTTGTTTGGATTGTGCTACTCAAAGTGGAGGTTGTTTGAAGCTACAGCAGGGTATCCAGGTCTTGCTCGACAAAGGTATCCTCCAGGTTGAAGATTTGTCTGTCCAAGAGTCTGCGGAAGGGGTTGAGGAAGAAGTGTTTGAAGATGCTACTGATGAATTTGCAGATGTTGTTCCTACTGATTCTGTAATCCATGATGGTGTATTTACTTTTTCCAATGTGGTTGATTCTGATGTAATTGAACTTGATTCCGATGTTTCGGATGTGTGTACTTCAACACTTCAGACCCGTCAGGGGCCAATTACTTTCTCCAGTGCTGGTATCATTCAGTATGGCCAGGTCTCTGCGGTCAACGATGAAGATGGGGATAGCGATTGCGACATCAACAACTGGATGCGTCCGAGGATCCCATGTGAAGTCATCAACAATTGGTCTTCTAAGGAGATTGTCCAAGTCACTTTTCTGGAGGAGTAATTTTTCTTGTTTATTCATGCATATCCAAGTCTTACGTTCCGCCCAGGGCGTAATGACTCATTGTAGGGCTCACCTATGTGGATACCTGCATTTTTTATCATAAATAAAGGACGTCCTTTTGCATTCACATATTTTGTTCACTGCCTTTCTATTTTTGCAGTTTTCAAAAATCAAAAAAGTACATATTTGGCAATGTTTTGTTTAGTTGTCACTTCTTGTTCACACTCATAAGCACATACCATCACTCATGCAGATGCACGTCACCGGATCCTATTGATAACAGTTCTGCTATGGCTCGCTTCGACTTTGAAAATCCAATCTTTCAAGCTGAAGAAGAGGGTGATGAAGACTGTGAACTCCCTGAAGAACTTACCGGGTTATTAAAACAGGAGGAAAGGGACACTCAACCACATCAAGAGTCTGTTGAAGTGATTAATCTCGGCACCGAGGACACCAAGAGAGAAATCAAGATAGGGGTTGCTTTGGAAGATAATGTGAAGAAAGGGCTGATTGAATTGCTGCAAGAATATGTTGACATCTTCGCCTGGTCTTATCAGGACATGCCAGGGCTTGACACAGATATTGTGGTACACCGTTTGCCTCTCAAAGAAGGTTGTCCTCCGGTTAAGCAGAAGCTCAGAAGAACAAGACCAGAGATGGCTGTCAAGATAAAGGAAGAAGTGCAAAAACAGTTGGATGCAGGGTTTCTAGCAGTTACAAATTATCCGCCATGGGTTGCAAACATCGTTCCAGTACCTAATAAGGATGGAAAGGTACGGATGTGTGTTGACTACTGGGATCTGAACAGAGCTAGCCCTAAGGATGATTTCCCATTGCCTCACATTGACGTTTTGGTGGATAACACAACTCAGTTCTCGGTATTCTCCTTCATGGATGGCTTTTATGGCTATAATCAAATTAAGATGGCACCAGAAGACATGGAGAAGACAACATTCATAACCCCATGGGGCACCTTCTGCTACAAGGTGATGCCGTTTGGTCTGAAAAATGCCGGAGCAACATATCAACGAGCGATGGTGACTCTTTTCCATGATATGATTCATCATGAAATCGAGGTTTATGTTGATGATATGATTGCCAAATCTCAGACGGAAGAGGAACATTTGGTGAATTTGTAGGTATTTTGTTTGAGCGTTTGAGAAAATTCATGTTGAGGCTTAATCAGAACAAGTGTACTTTTGGGGTGAGATCTGGAAAATTACTGGGTTTTATTGTTAGTGAAAAAGGGATTGAGGTGGATCTGGCCAAAGTGAAAGTGATACAGGAAATGCCTGAGCCAAGAACAGAGAAACAAGTCTGTGGTTTCTTAGGGAGGTTGAACTACAATGCAAGGTTCATCTCTCACCTAACGACCACGTGCGGCCAATATTCAAATTGCTGAGAAAAGATCAGGCTATCAGGTGGAATGATGATTGCCAAAGGGCTTTCGAGAAGATAAAAGAGTATTTGCAGAATCCTCCTATCCTTATGCCTCCGGTCCCAGAGAGACCGCTGATTATGTATTTGACAGTACTAGACAATTCCATGGGTTGTGTTCTCGGTCAACACGACGAGACAGGTAGGAAAGAGCATGTCATCTACTACCTGAGTAAGAAATTCACAGATTGCGAGTCGAGATACTGGATGCTTGAAAAGACGTGTTGTGCACTTACATGGGCTGCTAAGCGATTGAGACAATACATGTTGTCTCACACAACCTTATTGATCTCCAAGATGGATCCAGTCAAATACATATTCGAGAAGCCAGCTCTCACCGGCAGGGTTGCTCGTTGGCAAATGGTACTGACAGAGTACGATATCCAGTATACATCCTAGAAAGCCATCAAAGGGAGTATTCTGTCAGACTATCTTGCTCAGCAGCCGATTGATGATTATGAGCCGATGAAGTTTGATTTTCCAGATGAAGACATCATGTTCCTCAAGATGAAAGACTGTGAAGAGCCAGTTGTTGAGGAGGGACCTGATCCAGACGAAAAGTGGACTTCGTTGTTTGATGGGGCTGTCAATGCCAGAGGAAGTGGAATTGGCGTTGTCATTAATACTCCGAAAGGTGCCCACATGCCTTTCACCGCTCGTCTGACTTTTGAGTGCACAAATAATGAAGCTGAGTATGAAGCCTGTATCTTGGGTATTGAGCAAGCCATTGATTTGAGAATCAAGACTCTGGACATCTTCAGAGATTCAGCTCTAGTGATCAATCAAGTGAATGGTGATTGGAATGCTCTCCAGCCCAATCTGGTCCCTTACAGAGATTACACGAGAAGATTGTTGACTTTCTTCACAACAGTAAAGTTGTATCACAAACCTCGTGATGAGAACCAGATGGCATATGCTCTTGCCACTCTATCCTCCATGATCAACGTGATTCGGTGGAACCACGCTCCCAGGATCGATGTGATGCGCCTCGACAGGGCCGCGTATGTGTTTGCTGCTGAACTGGTAGTTGACGACAAGCCCTGGTATCACGACATCAAGCGCTTTTTGAAGAATCAAGAGTACCCTGCAGGGGCATCCAACAATGATAGGAAGACTTTGAGAAGATTGGAAGGCAGTTTCTTCATGAACAAAGACGATGTGCTGTATAAGAGGAACTTCGACATGGTTTTGCTCAGATGCGTAGATAGACACGAAGCAGACATGTTAATGCAGGAAGTTCATGAAGGCTCCTTCGGTACTCATGTCGGCGGATATGCAATGGCTAAGAAATTGTTGAGAGCGGGATATTACTGGATGACCATGGAATCTGATTTTATCAAATATGCTCGGAAGTGTCATAAATGCCAGATTTATGCTGATAAGGTACATGTGCCGCCAAATCCTTTGAATGTGATGTCTTCGCCGTGGCTTTTTGCTATGTGGGGCATCGATATGATTGGAAAGATTGAGCCGACCGCCTCCAATGGGCATCGCTTCATCCTTGTTTCCATCGACTATTTCACCAAGTGGGTCGAAGCAGCATCGTTTGCGAATGTCACCAGACATGTGGTTGCCCGTTTCATCAAGAAAGAAATCATTTGTCGCTATGGGATTCCCGAAAGAATCATTACTGATAATGGTTCTAATCTCAACAACAAAATGATGAAGGAGTTGTGCCAGAATTTCAACATTCAGCATCACAATTCTTCCCCTTACCGCCCTAAGGTGAACGGTGTTGTTGAGGCGGCAAATAAGAACATAAAGAAGATTGTGCAGAAGATGGTCGTTACGTACAGAGATTGGCATGAGATGCTACCCTTCGCCTTGCATGGGTACCGTACTTCAGTACGTACATCGACAGGGGCAACCCCTTACTCCCTTGTGTATGGTATGGAAGCAGTCCTACCTGTTGAAGTGGAGATTCCTTCTCTAAGAGTCCTGTTGGATGTCAAGTTAGACGAAGCCGAATGGATTCGGACAAGGTTCAATGAGTTGAGTCTTATCAAAGAGAAGCGAATGGCAGCCATTTGTCATGGGCAGTTGTATTAGAGTCGGATGAAGAGAGCCTTTGATCAGAAAGTGCGTCCTCGATGCTTCCAGGTCGGAGATTTGGTGTTGAAAAGGATCCTTCCTCCTCTGACAGATCACAGGGGCAAGTGGACTCCTAACTATGATGGACCGTATATTGTCACCAAGGTTTTTGATGGTGGGGCCTTAATGCTTGCAACTATGGATGGTGAAAACTTCACTTCCCCTGTGTACTCAGACGCAGTTAAAAAATACTTGGCATAAAATAGACCCGCTGGACAGTAAAAAGAATAGTCCAGGCAAAAATGGGCATCCCGACGAGCCAAGAAAATGAAAAGGTTCGGGAAAAAATTAGGGATTAAAAATGAAAAGATCGTACACCCGGTAAGTTGAAAACCTGACAAGGCAACTTAGGAAAAAATGGGTATCCCGGTGGATTGAAAACATGAAAAGGGCGATCCAGGAAAAAGTTAGGGATTAAACGAATGACTGCGTTCTGAGTAGTTCTGAATCTCATCTCGTGTCAATGACTGGAAACTTTTGAAGGATAGGAAACAATCCAATCACTCTTTTCAGAAAGCTGATCATCTGGAGGATCTTGAAGACGAGCAAGTCATAGAAGAATTGGAATCCATTAGAAATCCATTTCACATTGCCATTAGATTAATTTCTGTTTTTATATTTTGTGCGATTACCTCTTTCCAGGGATTGCTTCCTGATGTAAATGCCTGTTCAGAGGCAATTCAATCAATAAAATCATGTTATTCGGTATATCTCTGTTTTCATTTTCATTTTACTGTTTTGTTTGCAAAACTGACGTCCGAATTTTTGATAAACATTGCATCATGAAACATAAGAGCTTTACAGGTACATGCTTAATAAACATTTAAAATTGCTGTAAATGTTAAGTGCTTTAGATCGTCTATTCAGAACAGGTATCCTCGGGGCATTTCCTTAAGGTTCCCAGCCGATGATCCCGAATGTTTTCCCCCAACAGTCGAAGTTGGTATCTTATCCCTGCAGAGCTGATCAGAGCATTGGATTCTTCGATCCCCAGCAGGCTCTCACTGCTGTACCTCCCCCAAGAGGTTGTTTCATAATATACACTCCCCAGTAGAGTTGACAGTGCCAGACTATATATCCCTAGCGGAGTTGACAGCGCTAGACTGTATCTTCCCAGCAGAAGCGGCTGCTCCTCAGGGTTCGATGCCAGATTGATGATCTCGACGCCAGATCCATGGTCTTTTTCCTTGAAGCAGAATCTCGGTACCGTATCGGTGTTTGCTTCCCCTGCTAAGTCGTCTCTCTCGCAGATTATGGTCCATAACCACTATCGCTTTCCCCAACAGCAGGTTTTCAGTGTCGTTCTCTCCCCAGTCAGAGTCTCGGTATTTCGTCATTGCTAGAACACCGTGTGGCGGGTCATTTCCCCACAGAGTTTTTTGCGATGTGCATCTCCAACAGCCTTGCCAGGATCCAGAAGATGGTGATCATTTCCCCAGCAGATTGCCTTGCCTCGGCTTGGCATTCTACCCAGCATTTCGCATCCCTGCATGTAGAATCATATTGCATTGCATCCTCCCAAATCGCGTAGCATTTCCATTTTCATGGAGCATTACGCCATTGAAAAATTCAAACATACGCATGTAAGCATAAAACATTCTCGGTATCCCAAGTGATAAGCCAGAAGTTGTTTCCAGTACTCAGACTGAAGATTGTTCATGACTTGCCTTTATTATCCCCAGCAAGTGTCATTGGCCCATGCGCCGCCTCTATTATCTTTCCCTATTTCTGCCGATGCTGACAGGCATGAAGTTTCCGGTCTTCATACCGAAGTGGCATTCAGGTCAGTTTCCGGTATTCAGACCGAAGTGGCGTTCAGGCCAGTTTTCCGATGTTCAGATCGAAGAAGTTTCCGACATTCAGGTCGATGCAACTTGTGGCATTCAGGCCAGTTTCTGGTATTCAAACCGAAGTGGCATTCAGGACAGTTTCCGGAATTCAGACTGAAGTGGCGTTCATGCCAGTTTTCCGATGTTCAGATCGAAGAAGTTTCCGACATTCAGGTCGATGCAACTTGTGGCATTCAGGCCAGTTTCCGGTATTCAGACCGAAGTGGCATTCAGGCCAGTTTTCGGTATTCAGACCGAAGTGGCGTTCAGGCCAATTTTCCGATGTTCAGATCGAAGAAGTTTCCGACGTTCAGGTCGATGCAACTTGCGGCATTCAGGCCAATTTTCCGATTTTCAGATCGAAGTGGCATTCAGGCTAATTCTCTGATATTCAGATCGAAATGGCATTCAGGCCAGTTTTTCGATGTTCAGATCGAAGAAGTTTCCGACATGCAGGTCGATGCAACTTGTGGCATTCAGGCCAGCCTCTCGGTGTTCAGGCCGATATTAATAATCTCATAACTTCCGATGCTCAAATCGAAGTCATTTCCAGTATTCAGACTGATGAGCGGCATTCACGCCATGGTTATTTCTGTGTGTAACACCCCAAAATTTGCCCCCCTCATTCATGCATTCATTTAGCATTTCATATTGCATTTCATCATGTCAATCAGAATTAGATCCAAGAAACTTTATATATAAAAAAAAAAAAATAAAAAAATAAAAAAATAAAAATAATAATAATAATAAATAAATAAAATATAATAGAAAAAACTTGGACTTGGACCTCTCTCATTTGAGCCCATAAAGCCATGAAAATCAGGTTATAAAAGAGGGAGATCAGACAGAAAAAGGAAGAGAAGCAAAATACTCTGAGGTTTCCTTGAAACAAAACCCTGGACAAAACCTGGAGAGGAACCTGACAGAGAACTCAGAGCAACCCCCATCTCACGCAAACCTTAACATTTCAACCGGTCTCTCAATCAGGTTTGCCTCATTCCCATAATTTTATGCTCTTAATTTGGATCATCTGAATGTATGTGGTATGATGGATGAATTTCATTATGTTTTTGCCCACGGGTTTAATTATGCATGAATGGGTGAAACCTATGCCTTGAATGTTTAATCACATGATTTCTGAAATGTATGCCACAGGGTTTGAGGTTTCTGAAACCATACTGTTATCCATGAAAAAAATGCTTATTGTGTTTCACTAACCCTTTTGTTGAGTTTTTGTGAGGGCTCACAGACTCTTGCAGAGATGGTTTGCGTGGTTTTCCCACTTTATTTGTGGGATACCCCCTGGAGGTTCATTCCAATTACCTGTACTGACTCACCTTTCTTTGATGGCATTAGCTTGGGAGATCCCTGGGTTTCTTACTCCTTTAATTGTTGTTACTTCGGATCTTTATCCGTGTGGTACTTTTACCTCTTTTCCGCATTTTATCGCTTTCTTAGCTGGAAGACCTCGATAGGAGGCATTTGTTTTCTTTTGTTTATTTACTTCTGAGCCCCTTGTTGGCACATCTAATTTATACATGTTTGTTTTGTATGTGTTCGTATCCCTGCAGGTAGCGCGGTTCCTTCGTCAAGGACTGCCTTTTTGCCCTTGAGCATCCCAAACCCTAAAACCCAAAGCAACACGTTAACTCCTTCTACTACAGGCGAGTAAGTCTCCAAAGGTCGAGCATCCGGTAGATTGCATAGTGACGTCGTTCGTCCAAAACCCAATCCATAACCCCGTAGTTAGCTGAACTACGTTTTTCTCTGATTCTTAGGCCAGATGAGATACGTAGGCATAAGACGCGATGTCTTAGCGAGCACAATTACCCATCCCATTGGTCAGCCGAGCTACGAAGACTCTGATTCTCATATTCATATGAGATACGTATGTAGTGGATGCGACATCCGCGCGAGTCATTTTCATTTAACCCTTTTTTTTTTGGTAAACAACACAAGATAAACTCACACCCTTTAGACAAGAACTACAAAAGTGGATCCCGTAGAGTACTACGGATGCGTAGGGGTGCTAATACATTCCCTTCGCATAACTGACTCCCGAACCCAAGATTTGGTTGCGAGACCCCGTCTTGTCCTTTCCTTTTTAAGGTTTACTTCGAGCGTTTCCTTTCCCTCCTTTGGGATGAATAACGCACGGTGGCGACTCTTCTGTCATTTTCTTTCGCCGGTTGTTTTTTCGCGCACTGTATTTTTCAGGTTGCGACAGCTGGCGACTCTGCTGGGGATACTAAGAAGTTGACCTCTTGCTGGTCCATCTTCCGTAAGCGAGTCCCTCCTAGCTTGTGTGATTTCTTGTTTATTGGATGTTCATGCTTTTGTACCTTTATTTGCTTACCTGCTTGCATGCATCTGTTGTATCTGTTGGATCTAATTGTTTGTTTGTTGGGATGGGGTGTTCTATGAGAGATAAGCCCATTACCCAGGCTTGAGTGTACACACAGGTTTTAGAGTGGATAATCATGAGGCTTGCGTGGCGTGTTGCTATGTTATGTCGTTCATGAAGAACCACACCCAGACGAGGTTTCTTTTGGATATATTATGTCTTACGGGTGTTCCGTAACGGCAGGATGTTCCTCTAGAAATCGTCGACTCTGGTGACCATTTCCCGAGAACTCAGTTGAGGCCTCTCCTCCGAGACGTGATTATGTTAGCTCTGGTGGGCGCATTCTCGCTGCTCAATCCGAGGATCCCGAGATTGGGAACTTGCTATTAGGATGTCCTGTTGAGGGGAGTCAATGGAGGTCTTTTGTCCCGTAATAATACCAAACCTTCAGTGGTAAACGTATTATTCGCGACTGAAGGGCTGAAGCTGACGAACTTCTGTTCTTAGAACCTACCAGTGAGGGGCGGGCTAAATTCAGGAAACCTTAACCTCCAACCAACCCGGTTTTTTGGAGCAGAGTTTTGGTCTTGTATTATATTCCTCGGTGAATTTCTCTCTAGGCAGTGCAACCTGACAGATGTTCAAGCGGATCCATCAATTCTGATTCACATGCCTTTGCATTACATAACATCATCTGCATATTTGCATCCAACATCTCATGCTTATTCATTTGCAGGGTATTCCCTTTCAAAACGGGGGTGCCATAAAACTGAACAAGCAGTGCATCGCATACCATGCATATTAACCCTTGTCTGTTTTGCAGGTGTCACCGCAGTGTCTAATGTTTGTTCCCTGTATCAGGAAGTTATTGGTCCCAAGCGAGTCCACAGGTACCCGACAAAGGAAAATCGTCCACAGCTAGCGATGGACCAAGTACAGAAAGAGCTGACTGATATGCGTGAAAGGATGGATCAGTTCATGACATTGATGACTGGTATGGCAGAAGGCCAGGAAAAGCTGAGGGAATTGGTTGAGCAACCGAGGCCCGATCCAGAGGTGGAGATACCAAATGCTGAGGGAAACTCTGGTAACCCTAGGAACGTTGATAACCCTGTGAACACTGGTAACGCGGGTAACGCAAATGCTGATGGAAACCCGGGTAATGTTGGCAACACAGGGAATGTTGGAAATGGTATTGGCGGAAGGTACAATGTGAATCAAGGAATTCGGATTAACGGGCGCCCCGTTACTGAAGATTATCAGTATGATCAATTTTCTTTGCACGACGAGGCCCTCGAGACCACTCGCCGTATGGATGAGCTTGCTGAGAAGCTCAAATCTTTGGAGTCTCAAAATTCCTTAGGCTTTGATGTCACAAATTTTGGTCTGGTTCAGGGAGTAAGGATTCCTCACAAGTTCAAACCCCCTACTTTTGAGAAATACAACGGGGCTTCTTGCCCACGCACTCATCTCCAATCTTATCTGGGAAGGTTGGGAGCTCACATGGAAGATGAAAAGTTGTGGATGTACTATTTTGAAGACAGTCTAACTGGAGCTTCTCGTGAATGGTATTCTCATTTGTCTCGTACTACCATCAAAAGCTGGAAAGACTTGGCAGAGGCTTTTGTCAAGCAATATCAATACAACTTGGCATGGCTCCAAATCGGACCTTGTTGCAAGGTATGTCTCAGACTGCCAAGGAAACCTTTAGAGAGTATGCTCAGCGTTGGAGACAGATTGCTGCGTCCGTTAAACCCCTTATGTCTGAAAGGGAGATGGCGAACATGTTCATTAACACTCTTCAAGGCAATTATATTGAGAGATTGGCTGCTTGCCCGTCAATCAGCTTTACAGAGATAGTGATTGCTGGAGAAAGAATCGAGAGCCTGTTGAAGATGGGCCGAATTCAAGACAATAGTGCTTCCAACTCATCAGGTCCCAAGAGACCGTTTGCTGGTAACGGTCAGCAAAGAAAAGAAGGCGAGGCAAGCGTTGTGTATGCCGGCAGAGGTAGGGGTAGAGGACGCCCTAATTATTATCAAGATCAAGTGGCCGCAGTCACTATTCCAACACCTTTTCCTCAACCGCAATATCATCCACAACAACAACCCAGGTACAACAATCAACAACAAGGAGGTAATCCGGGTCAGTAGAGACACTATCAACAACGTCCAAGGCAGACGGACCAGGTCATCGAGCTAATCCCAATGCCTTATTCAGTATTACATCCCAAGCTGTTTGACATGAATCTGGTTACGTTGAGAATTTTGGCCCCACCAATCGATCCCAATAATTTTCCTAGAGGTTATGATGTCAACGCCATATGTGCTTTTCACTCCAACGCACCTGGCCATACAACAGATAATTGCAAGGCTCTCCAGTTAAAGGTACAAGATTTTGAGAGATGCCCAGGCTATCAATTTTGCTCCGGTGCCTAATGTTATCCAGAACCCGATGCCGGCTCACGGCGGGCAGAGGATTAATGATGTTGATAGTGGGGAAACTTTGAATTTGGTTTCTGATGTGACTAAGGTGAATACTTCGCTATCGATGGTTAAAGACCGACTTCTGAAAGGACAGATTTTCCCGGGCCGTGGGGAAGAATGCAGAAATTGTCAAGCTGCCGAAAACGGATGTGACAGTTTGAGAAGGGGTATTCAGCAACTGATAGATGAATGTTGTATTCAGTTCGATCAGGCTCGTCCAGTGAAGAACGATGTGTCGACAATAACGTTTTATTTCACTCCTGAAGAAATATATGTTCCCGAGAGACTCGCTCCGACAACAATATATTTCCCAGAAAGTCCGACACCAATTTACTCTAACAACCCTCAACCGACTTTGGTTGGTCCGATCACCATCACAATACCAGGACCCGTTCCGTATGAGAAAGACAATGCTATCCCGTGGCACTATGGGGCTGATATCTACTGCCAGGGGCAGAAAGTTAACGAAGAAGACATTGACATTGGTAGCTCCGCTGTAGACAATGTTGGAGGGGTTGGTGGCTTCACTCGCAGTGGACGCCTATTTGCACCATCAACATTACGCGCGAATACTGAAGCCGAGGCAGCTGCCAAGGCTAAAGGGAAACAGATGGCCGCCGAAGAGGTTACTACCGAGGAAGCTCCTCCTAAGACCGCATTCGAGAAGGAAGTGGATGAGTTTATGAGGATTATCAAGAAAAGTGACTACAAGGTAGTCGACCAGCTAAATTAGACACCCTCAAAGATCTCCATTCTCTCACTATTGCTGTGCTCTGAGGCGCACAGAGCAGCCTTGTTGAAAGTACTGAATATGGCCTATGTTCCACCAGAGATAACTGTTAACCAGCTGGAGTCGGTAGTTTCCAATGTAAACGCTAGCCGGGGGCTAGGTTTCACCGATAATGACCTGACATCTGAGGGCAGGAATCACAACAAAGCCTTGCATATCACAATGGAGTGCAAAGGGGTGATGTTTTCCCATGTTTTGGTTGATACAAGCCCTTCTCTGAATGTTCTTCCAAAGAAAGCCTTAATGAAGTTGGATTGCGATGACACCATCCTGAGGCCAAGTAACTTAGTTGTGAGGGCTTTCGATGGCTCTAAAAGAGCTGTCTTTGGCGAAGTTGAGTTGCCAGTTAAGACTGGACCGCAGGTGTTCGAGAGCACCTTTTATGTGATGGATATCCAGCCTGCCTACAGTTGTCTGCTAGGTCGGCCTTGGATTCATGTTGTCGGTGCTGTGTCAGGGCTTCGAAGCCATAAACATCAATGAGGTCGCGCCCGAAGCTTTCTTTTCACCTGAGTTTGAGAAGGTCGGGACTTCTATCTCTTCATACAAGCAAGCTGTCGAAGTGGTTAAAGTTGGTGATGCCCAAGGCTGGGGCAAATTTGTGGAGCCAGTCATCAAAGAAGACAAGTTTGGATTGGGGTATGCTCCGGGATCTCAGAAGAATGAAACCGGTACTCTCTCCAGCGGGGGTTTGGTTTCTCCCCACATCGCCAATGCTGCAGACAAAGACAAGGCTGACAGCGACTGTGACTTAGATAGCTGGATTCGCCCGTGTGTCCCGGGAGAAAAGCTCGACAATTGGTCGTCTGAAAAAACCGTCTGGGTTAATCTACTGAAAGAGTGATTTTTATTGTTTTCCTTTATTACATGCATAATAAAGTCTTACACTTTGCCCAAGGTGTAACGGCTCATTTGTAGGGCCATCCATTTAGTTACATTTCGCAATTATTTTTATCATCAATAAAGGACGGCTTTTGCAAACAATTTTGTGTTCTCTTTCTTTCAGTTTTTTTTTTACTTTTACAAAAAAAAATGGCAATGTTTCTTTTTTCGTTTTTTCTTTCCTTCCAAAAAAAAATCTCTCATTCTAAGGTAAAGCATGATCCTCCATCATGCAGAGCGGACCACCCGGATCTCACTACTAACGACACTGTTATGGCCAAGTATGACTTCGACAATCCTATCTATTAAGCCGAAGAAGGGGTTGAGGAAGATTGTGAATTGCCTGAAGGGTTAGCCAGATTGTTGAAACAGGAGGACCGAGCTATTACACCTTATCAGGAGATGATTGAGACCGTCAACATCGGTACCGCAGACGACAAGAAAGAGATCAAGATCGGGGCAAGCCTACAGGCCGAGAGGAAAGACCGTTGATCATGTACTTGACTGTGTTAGAAAGGTAAATGGGTTGTGTGCTCGGTCAGCATGACGAGTCAGGTCGAAAAGAGCATGCAATATACTACCTTAGCAAAAGTTTACCGACTGTGAACAAAGGTACTCATTGCTCGAGAAAACTTGCCGCGCTTTGGCATGGGCTGCTCGCCGACTAAGACAGTATATGTTGACTCACACGACTCTATTGATATCAAAGATGGATCAAGTCAAGTATATTTTTGAAAAGCCAGCGTTTACCGGAAGGGTTGCTAGGTGGCAAATGATGCTGACAAAGTATGACATCCAATACCCTTCACAAAAAGCCATCAAAGGAAGTGTCTTGTCAGACTATCTTGCAGAGCAACCGATTGATGATTATCAACCTATGAGGTTTGACTTTCCTGATGAGGACATCATGTTTCTCAAATCGAAAGATTGAGAGGAACCACTCCCGGAGGAGGGGCCTGACCCTGAATCCAAATGGGTTATGATGTTTGATGAGACGGTCCACGTCAATGGTCGCGGAGTTGGTGTAGTGTTGATCACACCAGAAGGGGGTTCATATGCCATTTTGTGCCAGAATAACTTTTCCCTGCACCAACAATGAAGCCGAATACGAAGCTTGTATCCTAAGACTTGAGGAAGCCGTCAATATACAGATTAAAACCCTGGATGTATACGGGGATTCAGCTTTGGTCATCAATCAAACCAACGGGAAATGGTGCTATGCTGGAACTACGTACCCAGAATTGACGTATCTCGGTCAGAGACGAATGAAGAAAGCATTTAGTCAGAAAGTGCGCCCTCGGGGGTATCAAGTCGGTGAATTGGTACTCAAAAGATTTCTTCCTCCCAACACAGATCACAAGGGTAAATGGACACCGAACTATGAGGGTTCGTACGTGGTTAAAAGGATTTTCTATGGAGGAGCTTTGATGCTAACAACCATGGATGGCGAAGGATTCCCGTCCCCTATTAACTCAGACGCAGTTAAAAAAAAATATACTTCGCATAAAATAGACCCGCTGGACGATAAAAAGAATAGTCCAGGCAAAAAAAGGGCATCCCAACGAACCAAAAAAAAAAGAATAAAGAGGTTCGGGCAAAAATTAGGGATATAAAAAAAAGAGTACACCCGGTGAGTCGAAAACCCAAAAGGGCGGCTCAGGAAAAAATGGGTATCCCGGTGGATTGAAAACCCGAAAAGGGGGCGGTCCAGGCAATAGTTAGGGAATAAGCGAATGACTGTGATCTGAGTTCATCAGTGTTATATGAGCAGAGCGTCTTGAGGACATATGAGCCATAGCAGAGTCGAAACTCGGTGGGACCCCGTATCCCCATTGCCATTAGGATAGTTCTCTTTTTATAGCGATCACCTTTTTTCAGGGATCAACTTCCTGATACCCTCGCCTATTCCTGGCACAAATTTTCTCCCCAGTAAGAGTCGAATAATTCAGTTAAAGAGCCTCTTTATTTTTCATTTATCAGTTTGTTTGCAAAAATGTCCGAATTTTTGATAAAACATATTGCATATGAACATAATGGTGGCTTTTGCAGATGATTTGCACAGGAAAATATTTAAAATTGCTTTGAATGTGCTTAACCCCGGACGGTGAATTCAAACCGAGTAATTCCCCCGAGGCATACATGTATTTTTTGTTGCAGGTCACAGGAACCGGATGCCAAGTCATGAATCCTCATCCCCAAGCGGTTGACAAAGTCTCTCCTCACCAGAGCATGTTCCCCAGCAGAGTTGACAGTATCCAGACTATATATCCCCAGCGGAGTTGACAATGTCATACTGTATCTTCCTAGCAACAGCGGAGTGGTTGCATAACCAACAGATGAGAGGGTGGTGTTCCCAGTGTTCATCTCATTCCCTAGCAGATTATTTTTAACAGATTTGTTAATCCCCAGCTTGAGGGCGATTAGCAAGTTCATATCCCCAGCAAAGGTCGTTTCCTACGACATTTCCCCAGGAAGTGTTTTCCCCACAGACTCTCCTCACAGAGCCTCGCCGAACAAAGTTTCCATAGTTGATACTTCCCCCGCAAGGTCAACTTTTCAAGCAGCCAATTTATTTTTGGTGGCTCATTGGTCCCGGCAGACGGATCATTCCCCACAGAGCATTCAAGGATTGATACAGCGATCTGTTCCCTACCGGAGTTTGCTTCCCCAAGCAGATTTCTTTTTACTCCATGCATAACATTTGCATTTGCATGCATATCATATCAAGCATACACATAAGCTGATAAACAGGTTCTTCCAAGCAGACTGAAGAATTACTTTACAACCAAGGTCATGAGATCCAGCCAGAGGATCAAGCGTGAGTGATCCAGCCTGAGGGTCATTTTGAAGATTCAGCCTGAGAATCGTTTTCCAGTGATCTAGCCTGAGGGTCATTTCAAAGATTCAGCCTGAGAATCGTTTTCCAGTGATCCGACCTGAGGTTCATTTTGAAGATTCAGCCTGAGAATCGTGTTCCAGTGATCCAGCCTGAGGTTCATTTTGAAGATTCAGCCTGAGAATCGTGTTCCAGTGATCCAGCCTGAGGGTCATTTCGAAGATTCAGCCTGAGAATCGTGTTCCAGTGATCCAGCCTGAGGGTCATCTCGAAGATTCAGCCTGAGAATCGTGTTCCAGTAAGCCAGCCTAAGGCTCAATTTGAAGATTCCCCAGTGAAGTCGCCTACAAGCTTTATTTCCCCAGCAAGCCCAAGTCTAATTGAGGAGTCGTTACAACATGTTCTAGCCCGAAGAATATGTACGAAGCCCAAAAGTGGAATATTCTCGAACCTGCATATCTAATATGAAGGTTGGGTGTAGATTTCAAAAGAGGGTCAACCAGCGCATGCCTCAGATGCGGGATCCTAATGATGGGAATTTATCATCAAAACAATCCAGATCTAGCCAGAAGATCGAAGTAGATTCAGCCAGAGAATCGAAACAAAGAAGATCTAGCCAGAAGATCGAAAATCGCAACAATTCAGATCTAGCCAGAAGATCGAAAATCGCAACAATTCAGATCTAGCCAGAAGATCGAAATAGATTCAGCCAGAGAATCGAAACGAAGGAGATCTAGCCAGAAGATCGAAGAAGATCTAGCCAGAAGATCAAAATCGTATCCAGCCCGAGGATCAAAATTCATATCCAACCAGAGGACTAAATTGAGTATAGGTTCAGCCAGAGGATCGAAACTCTAGATTAAGCCAGAAGACTAATTCAGATCCAGCTAGAGGATCGGAAGAAAAATAAACAACGCGGTGTATTTCCGCGTTTTTGTGGTGTTCTCGGAGCGCAAATTTTCGGTCTGTCTTTGGTATTCAATCACAGCTCACCCCGTTTGTCTGATAAGTTGTTCGCTTTCATCCTACTCGGGTTAGCTGATGATTGAATAGGGGCACCTGTAACACCCCAAAATTTCCCCCCTCATTCATGCATTCATTTAGCATTTCATATTGCATTTCATCATGTCAATCAGAATTAGATCCAAGAAACTTTATATAAAAAAATAAAAATAAAAAATAAAAAAAGTAATAATAATAAATAAATAAAATATAATAGAAAAAACTTGGACTTGGACCTCTCTCATTTGAGCCCACAAAGCCATGAAAATCAGGTTATAAAAAGGGAGATCAGACAGAAAAAGGAAGAGAAGCAAAATACTCTGAGGTTTCCTTGAAACAAAACCCTGGACAAAACCTGGAGAGGAACCTGACAGAGAACTCAGAGCAACCCCCATCTCACGCAAACATTAACATTTCAACCGGTCTCTCCATCAGGTTTGCCTCATTCCCATAATTTTATGCTCTTAATTTGGATCATCTGAATGTATGAGGTATGATGGATGAATTTCATTATGTTTTTGCCCACGGGTTTAATTATGCATGAATGGGTGAAACCTATGCCTTGAATGTTTAATCACATGATTTCTGAAATGTATGCCACAGGGTTTGAGGTTTCTGAAACCATACTGTTATCCATGAAAAAAATGCTTATCGTGTTTCACTAACCCTTTTGTTGAGTTTTTGTGAGGGCTCACAGACTCTTGCAGAGATGGTTTGCGTGGTTTTCCCACTTTATTTGTGGGATACCCCCTGGAGGTTCATTCCAATTACCTGTACTGACTCACCTTTCTTTGATGGCATTAGCTTGGGAGATCCCTGGGTTTCTTACTCCTTTAATTGTTGTTACTTCGGATCTTTATCCGTGTGGTACTTTTACCTCTTTTCCGCATTTTATCGCTTTCTTAGCTGGAAGACCTCGATAGGAGGCATTTGTTTTCTTTTGTTTATTTACTTCTAAGCCCCTTGTTGGCACATCTACTTTATAGATGTTTGTTTTGTATGTGTTCGTATCCCTGCAGGTAGCGCGGTTCCTTCGTCAAGGACTGCCTTTTTGCCCTTGAGCATCCCAAACCCTAAAACCCAAAGCAACACGTTAACTCCTTCTACTACAGGCGAGTAAGTCTCCAAAGGTCGAGCATCCGGTAGATTGCGTAGTGACGTCGTTCGTCCAAAACCCAATCCATAACCCCGTAGTTAGCCGAACTACGTTTTGCTCTGATTCTCAGGCCAGATGAGATACGTAGGCATAAGACGCGATGTCTTAGCGAGCACAATTACCCAACCCATAGGTCAGCCGAGCTACGAAGACTCTGATTCTCATATTCATATGAGATACGTATGCAGTGGATGCAACATCCGCGCGAGTCATTTTCATTTAACCTTTTTTTTGTAAACAGCACAAGATAAACTCACACCTTTTAGACAAGAACTACAAAAGTGGATCCCGTAGAGTACTACGGATGCGTAGGGGTGGTAATACCTTCCATTCGCATAACCGACTCCCGAACCCAAGATTTGGTTGCGAGACCCCGTCTTGTCCTTTCCTTTTTCAGGTTTACTTCGAGCGTTTCCTTTCCCTCCTTTGGGATGAATAACGCACGGTGGCGACTCTTCTGTCATTTTCTTTCGCCGGTTGTTTTTTCGCGCACTGTATTTTTCAAGTTGCGACATTGTGTTACCATTTATTTTGGTATCCAGGTTAACATTCTTTTTCGGTATTCAGACTGACTGTGACCGTACCAGATGAATTCTTCTTTCAAGACCACCTCTTTGCCGATTCTGAAAGGCATTGTTACTTCACTTCACTTTAGTGCAAATTTTCGGGCTTTTATTGTATTTAATCCCTTGATACCTCGAAAGTGCGAAAGCCGTTGCTATCTTCTTTTCGGGTCTCTAGTTGATTGAATAGGGGCAGCTGTAATACCTCTAAATTTCCCCCCCTCATTCATGCATTAATTTTTAGGTCATTTAACATTTCATATTGCATTTCATCATGTCAATCAGAATTAGATCCAAGAAGCTTGAATATTATCCAAGACACTTTATGGGTCCTATCTGGGTGATCAATCAACACAAGGGAATGGCTTGAGATACTTCCAACATGTTCAAATGGGGTCTATTCATCAGTCAAAACGTTAATCTTGAAGGAGCAAAAGTTTGTTCATGAGTTGTCATTTTCGCTAGGCGAGCAGAATGGGTCGCCTAGCGAGTCCCAAGAAAAGCCACCAGAATCACCTACGCTCAGAGGAATTTCTTGAACTGTCATGCTCGCTAGGCGAAGCCCACGCGTTTTGAAAATAAAAAATAAAAATAAAGAAAAAAAACGAAAAAAAAACGAAAAACGAAATAAATAAATAAATAAATAAATAAAATATAACAGAAAAATCTTGGACTTGGACCTCTCTCATTTGAGGCCCACAAAGCCACGAAAATCAGGTTATAAATTCTAAAATAAATTCAGTGGAAAAACCCTAGAGAGATTCTAACTAATTCAGAGCAACCTCCAGAGACTGAAGGGAACTCATCTGCAAAGAACCAATTCCCTCTCATATAAACCCTAAGATTGTTCTGCAAAGCACACGGTGCAATTCAATTTCAATCGATCCTCCCCAATCAGCTATTCCCTATTTCCACTACTTTATACTTTCAACCTGAAATTTCTGAATGTATGAGGTATTATGGGTGAATTTGGAAGAGTGGGTATCGTTAGGTTTTGCATGTGGACACATGTTTTAGTATGTATGTCATGTCTTGATGTGTGGATCCTTGCCCCCTGACTTTGAGTTTTGATACCCTTTTAATGCATTTGTTTGACAAGAGGTTTAGGCCTCCTACACTTGGTTGCTTTTTGTGAGCTCTTTTTGTGAATTTTAATGGCATGATTCATGTTGTTACATTTTGATTTGGGGAAACTCTTGATTGCACCCCATCTTGTCAGTCTAACCTGTTTGTTGAGTTTTTTTTGTGAGGGCTCACATGACTCCTAAAAGGATAGCTTGCTTGGCATTCCACTTTATTTGTGGGATACCATTTGGAGATTTATTCTGATTACCTGTATTGACTTGCTTTCTTTGATGGTGCCAGCTCGAGAGATCTCTGGGTTTCTTATTTCTTTAGCTGTTATTACTTCGGATCTTTATCCGTGTGGTAGACCTCTTGATCCCTTTATCTTTCTCGCATTTTACCGCTTTCTTAGCTGGAAGACCTCAATAGGAGGCAATGTTTTCTTTTGTTTGTTTACTTTTGTGCCCAAAGACCTCCAAGAAAAGGCATCAGTGCTAAAGACCTCCACGAAGAGGCAATTGACGGATAAAAGGGATTAGTAATCAATCCCCCGTTATTCAGTGTGTCGTTCTTTATGCTCGCACTACGTGTTGATGCTTCAGAACAAAAGCCCAAGATCTTTTGCCCGGTCAGTCAGTGGAAAGGGTTCCACCTTTCTGAATCCCCACTTTTTGTCATGAGCTCACCCTGTCCAGGATTAAGAGCTATGAGGTCTTAGCCTCATTACCCTTTTGATCTGCTCACCCTGACGTTCAATGTCAGTGGTTTAGAGCCCATTTTATTACCTATTCCATGGCTTGTTTGTCGAGGTTGATATGACCCCTCTTGACTAAAGCCCTACCCATGTAGGTTTGAGCCCCTTGTTGGCATTTTACTTTATGCATGTTTGTTTTGTATGGTGTGATCGTCTCCCCATAGGATTGCTAGGCTTCGTATAGTCTCTCGTTTGCATGTCAATTAAGGTAGCATTGTTCCTTCGTCTAGGACTTCCTTCTCCTAAGAACATGTTAACTCCTTCTACTACAGGCGAGTAAGTCTCCAAAGGTCGAGCATCCGGTAGATTGCGTAGTAACGTCGTTCATCTAAAAAATACAACCCTTAACCCGTAGTTAGCCAAACTACGGTTTGCTCTGATTCTCATTCCAGATGAGATACGTAGGCATAAGATGCGATGACTTAGCGAGCACACTCCTCTTTAACCCATAGGTAGCCGAGCTATGAAGACTCTGATTCTCATATTCAGATGAGATACGTATGCAGTGGATGCGACATCCGTGTGAGTCATTTTCTTTTGAACCTTCTTTTAGCAAATAGTACATTAGATAAACCCACACCCTTTAGACAAGAACAACAAAAATGGATCTCGTAGAGTACTACGGATACATAGGGGTGCTAATACCTTCCCTTCGCATAATCGAATACAGAACCCAAGATTTGGTTGCGAGACCTTGTCTTTTCCTTTCCTTTTTTCCAGGTTTACTTTGAGCGTTTCCTTTCCCTCCTTTAGGATAAATAACGCGCGGTGGCGACTCTTCTGTCATTTCTTTCTCGCCGGTTGTTTTTTCGCATCTCCTTTTTCAGGTTGCGACACATAGTGTCGATATTCTCCATTCCTGAAAAGTTAGATTAGAAACAGAGGACACCTGAAATCACAAATATGATAACTGTTAGTCTCCACTTAGATTTACATATATATATAACACAAATAAAAATATAAATTGAAAATAGTAAAAGTAAAGGAACAGAAATCATGGGTTGCCTCCCATGCAGCGCTTGTTTAATGTTGTTAGCTTGAGGATTCGAACATTATATGTTAGAGGTAGGAACTGGAGGGTCGATCAGAGTTTGGTCATGACATTCTGTGGGTATGTCACCTCCTTGGTATTGTTTCAGTCTTTGTCCATTTACCACAAACGGATTACAGGAGTTGTTCCAGATTTCAACTCCTCCAGATTTTAGGATTTTGGAAACCTCAAAGGGGCTTGTCCATCTCGAACGCAGCTTACTTGGAAAAAGTCGTAATCTCGAATTTAAGAGGAGAACAGAGTCGCCTATATTAAATTCCTTTTTCATAATCCTTTTTTCGTGCCAAGCTTTGGTTCTCTCTTTGTATATAACGACATTCTCGTAAGCGTTATGGCGGAGTTCCTCCAATTTGTGAATATCAAGGATTCGCTTCTTGCCAGATGCTAGGTAATCCAAATTTAGGGTCTTTATGGCCCAATATGCCTTGTGCTTGAGTTCAAAAGGTAAGTGGCATGACTTACCGTAGACCAACTGGTATGGTGTAGTTCCAATAGGGGTTTTGTAAGCAGTTCTGTAAGCCCACGGTGCTTCTGTCAGCTTTTCAGACCAATCTTTTCTAGATATTGATACAGTTTTCTCCAAGATTTGCTTAATCTCTCTGTTAGATACTTCCACTTGACCATTAGTCTGGGGGTGATATGGTATTGCTACTCTGTGTTTTACTCCATATTTCCTTAAGAGTTTATTAAATATCCTGGATATAAAATGTGATCCACCATCACTTATGACAAGTCGTGAAACTCCAAATCTGGGAAAGATATTATTGTTGAACATCTTGGTGACTACTCTTGTGTCGTTGGTGGATGCGACTATAACTTCTATCCACTTGGACACATAGTCAATTGCTACCAAAATGTACTTGTTTCCTAATGAAGATGGATAAGGTCCCATGAAATCAATACCTCAAACGTAAAATAGTTCTACTTCTTGGATGTTCTTCAAAGGCATTTCGTCACGTCTTGAGATGTTTCCAGCGCGCTGGCACCGATCACATCGGACAATATAAGCATGGATATCACGCCATAATATCATCCAATAAAGACCAACTTGAAGGATCTTAGCGTATGTCTTCGATATGCTTGAATGTCCACCATAGGGTGAAGAGTGACAATGCTCTATGATGTTTCTGACTTCTTCTTCCGGGACACAACGTCGAAATATGTTATCAGTTCCTCTTTTGAAAAAGAGTGGTTTGTCCCAATAGAAGTGTCTTATATCTTTAAAGAACTTCTTCTTCTATTGATAGTTGAGGTCAGGTGGTATGATATCAGCGGCTAGATAGTTCACAAAATCAGAGTACCATGGTACTCTGCTAATTTCTGAAACTTCCCCAAGGTTGTCTCTATCAGGTTCAAGGGGAGCGGTATGTATCTTAGATATCAGTCTGTCATAGGTGAAGTCATCATTTATAGGTAAACAATCTGGCTTCAAATGCTCTAGTCTGGAAAGATGGTCAGCAACTACGTTTTCTGTTCCTTTTTTGTCTCTAATGTATAAGTCGAATTCTTGTAGCAAAAGAATCCACCTGAGTAATCTAAGTTTTGCATCCTTTTTGCTTATAAGGTAAAGGATAGCTGCATGGTCTGTATAAACTATAATCTTAGATCCTACAAGATAAGACCTAAATTTATCGATTGCGAAAACTAGAGCTAGGAGAACCTTCTTTGTTGTTGTATAATTTAATTGAGCGACATCTAAGGTTCTACTAGCGTAATATATTACGTGGAGTTTCTTATCATTTCTTTGCCCTAGAACAGCTCCTATAGCGGAATCGCTAGCATCACACATTATTTCGAAGGGTTTAGTCCAATTTGGAGTTTGTAGAATGGGTGCTGAAATTAATGCTTGTTTTAAACGGTTAAAGGCTTCGATGCATTTTTCATCAAAAATGAATTCAATGTCTTTCATCAGAAGGCCGGTCAGGGGTTTTGTTATTTTAGAGAAGTCTTTTATGAAGTGTCGGTAAAAACCGGCATGTCCAAGGAAACTACAGACTTCTCTGGCTGTCTTAGGAGGGTTAAGGTTTTCTATAACTTCTATTTTTTCTTTATCGACCTCAATGCCTCTTTCAGATATTATATGTCCTAACACTATGCCTTCTTTGACCATAAAGTGGCACGTCTCCCAGTTTAACACAAGGGTAACTTCTATGCATCTCTCTATGATTTTCTCAAGGTTAATAAGGCAATCCTCAAAGTCTAATCCACACACCGAGAAGTCGTCCATGAATACTCCCATGATTCCGTTGAGATAATCTACGAAGATTGACATCATACAACATTGGAAAGTAGCTGACGCATTACAGAGTCCAAACAGAATTCGTTTGTAAGCAAACGTTCCGTAAGGACAAGTAAAGGTTATTTTCTCTTGATCCTTGGGGTGTATGGGTATTTGGAAAAATCTAGAATATCCATCAAGATAACAAACGTAAGAGTGTCTGGCAAGACGCTCAAGCATTTGATCTATGAACGGAAGGGGGAAATAATCTTTTCTAGTCGCCTTATTGAGCTCCTATAATCTATGCACATATGCCATCCGCCTTCTATGCGTTTAGCGACATGCTCTCCCTTTTCGTTCTGCACGACTATGATGCCTCCCTTCTTGGGTACCACATGTACAGAACTTACCCACTTACTATCAAAAATCTGATAGATTATACCAGCTTCTAACAGTTTAAGGACTTCCTTTTTCACCACCTCTCTCATTACAGGGTTGATTCATCTCTGATGTTCTCTAGAAGGTTTTGAATCCTCCTCCAGCGAAATTTTGTGCATACACACAGATGGGCTAATATATTTTAGATCAGAGATGTTGTACCCTAAGGCAGAGGGGTATCTTCTTAAAACATTCAAGAGTCGATTCATCTCGTCTTGGTTTAAGGTGGCACTAACTATTATTGGGCGGTTCATTTATTCATCTAAAAACTCATATCTTAGGTTCTTGGGTAGTTCCTTAAGTTCTTGGGCTGGTTTTTAGGAATTTGGGGAAAGGTCTGGAGTAAGATCCATACATTCATTTGTGTTGATAAGAATGGTCTACCTAAAAGGATAGGGATATCTTCGTCTTCTTTGATATCCATGACCACAAAGTCTGTCGGGATATAAAGTTGACCAATCCTAACTGGGATGTCTTCTAAAATGCCTACAGGATACTTAACAGACCTATCGACTAATTGGAGGGACATCTTAGTTGGTTGTAACTCTCCTAAGTTTAACCTTTTACATACAGCTAAGGGCATTAAACTCACACTAGCGCCTAAGTCTAGGAAATCTTTGTCGATCACATGACTCCCTAAAATGCAAGGTATAGAAAAACTACCAGGGTCTTTCTCCTTCTTAGAAAGTTTATCCTCGGAAATAAAGTTGCATTCCAAGGGTTTTGGATCGTCAAGCCTACGCTTGTTGGTCAAGATGTCTTCGAGAAATTTGACGTAAGACGGAATTTGGGTGATAGCTTCGGTAAAAGGAGTCTCTACATGAAGCTTCTCTATTACTTTTAGAAATTTTTGGTATTGGTTGTTGACTTTGGTTTGTTTAAGTCTTTGCGGATATGGGATTGGTGGTTTGTACGGGGGTGGTGGTTTGTAAGTTTTATCCTTGGTTTCTCCTTCTTGGTTGGTTTGTTTCTCGGGTTCTATCGGTTCCTCTTCTTGGTTGGTAGGTACATTTTCTTTAGAAGTTTTGGACTTGCTCATTACTGGGTTATGAGGCCCTTCGTAAGCGGTCCCACTTTGTAACGAGATAGCGTTAGCTTGCCCTCGAGGGTTTGGTTGAGGTTGTCCAGGGAATTGTCCTCCAGGTGTAGTTTATGGGGCTTGGTTTTGTACTACCTGTGAGATCTGGGTTACAAGCATCTTGTTGTGAGTGATTATCTGATCAACCTTGGTTCCTAATTGCGTTATAAGTTCGTTTACGTGAATGTTCTGGATTAAGAATTCTTTATTTTGCTGAGTCTGGCCCGACATAAAGTTCTCCATGATCTTCTCAAGGTTAGACTTCTGGGACACAACTTGCATAGGTTGATTTGGTTTTTGGGCTTGATAACCTTGCGGTCTCTGAGGTGCATGATTTTGGATAGGGTTCTGGTTTTTATAGGAGAAATTAGGATGATTCTTCCATCCAGGGTTGTAAGTGTTTGAAAATGGGTTACCTTGGGCGTAATTCACTTGGTCGGTGTTTAGGTCGTTCAAAAGGTTACACTCCGCTGATTCGTGTCCTATAGATCCACAGAGTTCGCACTCTGTGTGGACTACTACTACGGTGTTAGTGTTTGTAGACATATGTTCAATCCTAAGGGCTAAAGCGTCCATTTTCGCCTGCATCATGTCCAAA
The DNA here is from genome assembly GCF_024323335.1 of Lathyrus oleraceus. Taxonomy (NCBI): domain Eukaryota; kingdom Viridiplantae; phylum Streptophyta; class Magnoliopsida; order Fabales; family Fabaceae; genus Lathyrus; species Lathyrus oleraceus. The sequence continues at coordinate 146,952,146 of NC_066579.1, forward strand.
GAGCTTATCTCATGTATTCCACCTTGGGTCTCCTTTTTCTCTATTGATGCTCATTCAGTTCCCCATTGGTAATGGTTTTGGACCATATCCTCAATTAGGTAACAAGCTTCGGGGTAAGGTTTGTTCATCAGCACGCCACCTGCGGCAGCGTCGATGCTCATCTTGGTGTTATAATGGAGTCCATTGTAGAAGGTATGAACGATCATCCATTGTTCTAGGCCATGGTGTGGGCAGATTCTTAATAGCTCTTTATATCTCACCCAAGCTTCAAAAAGCGATTCTCTTTGGTTTTGAGCAAATCTAGTTATTTGGTTTCGAAGAACATCAGTCTTACTAGAGGGAAAATATCTAGCAAGGAATACTCTCCTAAGGTCTTCTCATGTAGTTATTGAATTAGCTGGAAGCGAATCTAACCATGAACATGCTCTATCCCTGAGGGAGAAAGGAAATAATCTTAAACGGATTGCATCAGGTGAAGCGCCGTCAGATTTAAAGGTGTCGGATAGTTGGATAAAAACTTTTAAATGTTGATTCGGGTTCATAGTAGCGAGACCCACGAATTGGTTATGTTGCACTAATTGCAACAAAGACGGTTTACTTCGAAATTATTAGCAGGAATAAGGGGGTTTACTATACTCGAACTAGGTTCCTCGTAAGAGGGTTGGGCAAATTCCTTAAGAGGTCTTCGGTTGCGATTCTCAGCCATATCTTTCTTAATTCAGATGAGTAAGAGGCGTGTACGAGTGTAACGTTTGGGTTCCGCTAAAGGATCTACTAAATTTCCGTTACTACAGGTTCTTCGCATTTACCGGCTAATAATGCCTTAGTCTAGATGGTGTAACAACAGGGTACGAATTTTGACGATGTTGGTCCCTGGAAACGGCGCCAAAAACTTGATCATTGTTATTCGCAAGTGCACGAATTACATCAAAGTAATATAAAAGAATATCGATCCTACAAAGACCAATTGTCAATCTATCGATTACTATCGTTACGGTGTTTATCTAAGACAGTATAAAAGAGATATTGGGTTTACAAAACAATGGTAAATAATAAATGCAGGTAAAGACAGGTTGAATGTATCTCACGTTAGTTAGGTGATGTTTCGATTGTCTAAATAGAACTACTTACGAGGCAATATTTTCTACTCTTGAAAAGAATCCATTTAACAGGAATTGTCGCTTTCGTGTATTCAGAACCGAGTTTACCCTTAAATTAAGGCCTTTTATTGTCACTTATAAAAGATGCGCAGAACGCTAAAGTAGTAAACTTATTTTTAAGAAATGAGACTCGTAAACTTAGTTGAAAAGTGTTTTTGATTTAGAAAGTTTACCCAAGGAGTTTCCTGATTTTAAATCTATCAACGCGTCCGAAAACAGTTTCAAAAATAGTTTTTCCTTAAACTGATAAAAATTCCTAGTTAACTAAGCCAGGGTGCTTTCGCACTCCTTGAATAATTAAAACTAACCAAGTTTGTTTCAGAAAACTCAAGTTAAAAATCAAAACAACCTTTAAAGTATTTCTACAGATTCAATATGTGAAACATCTCTTTAACCGCAATCCTTACATTCTAACCTTTAAAAGATTTAGCCAGACATGGTAACACAAACGAACACAACGGTATTAATCATGATGAAAAGTTTGTTTTAGAATGTGAGGCGTAGAGAGCGAGTAAAGTGCGTAAAATAAATAAAGTAAAGCAAGTGCGGAAAATAAATAGAGTAAAAGCGAGTGGAGAAAATAAATAAAGTAAAGCGAGTGCGGAAAATAAATAAAGTAAAACGATGCGGAAAATAAATAAAGTAAAGCGATGCGGAAAATAAATAAATAAAAGTGATGCGGAAAATAAATAAATAAAGCGATGCGGAAAATAAATAAATAAAAGTGATGTGGAAAATAAATAAATAAAGCGATGCGGAAAATAAATAAATAAATAAAAGCGATAAATAAGAACCTGTTCCAAATGGAGGGCTTTAAATCTGGTACAAAATTAAACCTCTGACTCCTGAAGCTAAAGACGACTGCAACTCGAAGTGACCCAACACAATCTCACTAAGGTGCGATAACCCCCCGATGTGACAGATTACTGCTATTACAAATGATAAATATAGGCTTAGTGTTGTAAACTATGTTGGATGATTTGAAAGTGAAATGGAACGAACTAATTATAGAGTATTTCAACAGCTCGCAAAGACCATGGTGCCCTCCAACTTCTCCTTAGTGGGAACGTGATTTCCAAAGGTGGTACCCGCCATCCCTTCATGGCGCCCGCCATATGTGTAAATGGGGTGGATCATGGGAACATGGCGGTTACCTCCTAGTTGAGGGCTGATGACTCATGGCTTCTCCTATAGCGGCCGCCATGTCTGTAATTTCGCCGAAAAACCCTAATTTTAGGTCTTTTTGCTTCGTTTCTTCCAAAAGAGTCCAAAAGTGCTAAATATCTGAAAACAAGATAAAAAAAGAGAACAATAAAAACAAAATGATAATAAAGTCCTAATAAACATGTGAAATCCGAGTCAAAAACATGGTCTAATTCAGTGTGATCAAAAGCCTTGCAACAATTGGACTGTTGTTGATATTCCTCTTATTTTGCATCGGTCTAAGTAATTGCTATTATTTGTTTTTAAAAAAGAATCCTTCTCTTATGCCTAAGGGAGAAGTGAACATTGTTAGGCATTTCAAATTTGATCATCAATAAAATTAATTCTATTCATCCACATCTATGATGTTTAGTTTTGACTTTTTGCTTTATTCTGAAAATGGTAATCATAAAAAAACATAAATAAATAATATAATTGTCCATCTGCATAATGTTTAGTCACAAATTCACTTCTCTAAAATCAAAATATCAAATCACTATGCAGGTTGGTTTCTAACCCCATTGAATACAATGATCCTTCTCCTTCTCCAAATTTTGAATTCCCTGTGTTTGAGACCGAGGAGGAAAATGATGAAGAAATGTTTGATGAATTGTCTCGTCTTCTAGAGCATGAAGGAAAAGCCATTCAGCCATTCGAAGAGCAGATTGAGTTAGTCAACATGGGTTCCGAGGATGATGTGAAGGAAGTCAAGATTGGGTCTCGACTGCGTCCAGATGCAAAGAAGGGGTTGGTTTACCTTCTTCGAGAGGATTCAAATGTGTTTGCTTGGTCCTATCAAGACATGTCTGGATTGGATTCTGAGATTGTGGAGCATAAAATGCCCGTCAGTCAAGCAGAAGTTAAGAAGAACGCATCCTGATATGGCAGTGAAGATCAAAGAAGAAGTGCAAAAGCAGATTGATGCATGTTTCCTTGTGATCGCTGAGTATCCGCAATGGGTGGCCAACATTGTTCCTGTGCCAAAGAAAGATGGAAAAGTACGCATGTGTGTTGATTACAGATATTTGAATAAAGCCAGTCTGAAAGATGATTTCCCTCTACCACACATTGATATGTTGGTAGACAATAATGCTAAATTCAAAGTCTTTTCGTTTATGGATGGATTTTTCGGATATATTCAGATCAAGATGGTACCCGAAGATATGGAGAAGACCACGTTCATTACACCTTGGGGAACATTCTGTTATAGAGTGATGCCTTTCGGTTTGAAGAATGTTGGTGCAACTGACAAAAGAGCAATGACTACTCTTTTTCATGACATGATGCATAAAGAGATTGAAGTTTATATCGATGACATAATTGCCAAATCAATTGATAAAGAAGAACATGTTGAGCATTTGTTGAGGCCATTCCAGCATTTAAGGAAGTATAAACTCCGCTTGAATCCCAATAAGTGTACTTTTGGTGTTCATTCTGGTAACTTGTTGGGTTTTATTATCAGCGAGAAGGGTATTGAGGTTGATCCTGCCAAGGTCAAAGCAATACAAGAGATGCCTGCGCCCAAAACTGAGACGCAAGTCAGAGGTTTTCTCAGTCGCTTGAATTATATCTCGAGATTCATTTCACACATGACTGCCACATGTGCGCCTATATTCAAGCTTCTTCAGAAAGATCAGTCTTGTGATTGGACCGAAGACTGCCAGAAAGCTTTTGATAGTATCAAGGAATATCTGCTTGAACCTCCGATTTTGTCTCCACCTATTGAAGGAATACCGTTGATCATATATTTGACTGTGCTTGAAGATAGTATGGGTCGTGTTCTTGGTAAGCAAGATGAGACTGGAAAGAAAGAATTTGCAATTTACTACCTCAATAAGAAGTTCACCGGCTATGAGACTCGGTATTCTATGCTAGAGAAGACTTGTTGTGTATTGGCTTAGGCTGCTAAATGTCTGCGTCAGTATATGTTGAATCATACTACTTGGTTGATATCCAAAATGGATCCATTTAAGTATATTTTTGAGAAGCCTGCTTTAACTAGGAGGATTGTCCGTTGGCAGATGTTGTTATCAGAGTATGATATCAAATACCGATCTCAAAAAGCAATTAAAGGTAGTGTCTTGGCTGACCATTTGGCTCACCAACAAATTGAAGATTACCAATAAGTGCAGTATGATTTTCATGATGAAGAGATCTTGTACTTAAAGATGAAAGATTATGATGAACCATTGCTTGAAGAAGGGCCAGAACCTGGTTTTCGTTGGGGCATGGTATTTGATGGAGTTGTTAATCAATATGGTAATGGTATTGGGGAAGTGATTATTACTCCTCAAGGCTCGCATTTTCCGTTTATAGCTAGATTGGCTTTCAAGTGTACAAATAATATGGCAGAAAAGGCTCGAAGAGGCCATTGATCTCTGAATCAAGCATTTAGATATCTTTGGAGATTCAACTTTGATTGTGAACCAGATCAAAGTTGAATGGGAGACGAATTAACCCGGTTTGATACCGTATAGAGATTATGCGAGGAGGATTTCAACTTTCTTTACAAAGGTTGAATTTCATTATATCCCTCCGATGAAAACCGGATGCAGATGCTCTTGCATTGTTGGCGTCAATGATTATAGTGAAGTATTGGAATGAGGTTCCCAATTTTACTGTGATGCGTCTTGATAGGTCAACTCATGTGTTTGTTGTTGAAGAGGTCAAAGACGAAAAGCCGTGGTATTATGACATCAAGTGTTTCCTCCAAAGTCATATTTACCCGCCTGGGGAATCTTTGAAAGATAAGAAGACTTTGAGAAGATTAGTCGGCAACTTCTACCTAAATGGTGATGTGTTGTATAAGAGAAACTTTGATATGGTTCTGCTCAGATGCGTGGATAGATACGAAGCACACATATTGCTGAATGAAGTCCATGAAAGTTTCTTTGGTACTCATTGCAATGGACATGCGATGGCAAAGAAGATGTTGCGAGCAAGTTACTATTGGCTGGCATAGGAATCTGACTGTTGCAAGTTTGTGAAGAAATGCCACAAGTGTCAAATATATGCAGATAAGATTCATGTTCCTCCGACACTGTTGAACATCATTTCCTCCCCATGGCCCTTATCCATGTGGGGAATTGATATGATTCGCATGATTGAGCCCAAAGCGTCAAATGGACATCGTTTCATTCTGGTGGCAATTGACTACTTCATAAAATGGGTTAAAGCGGCATCATATGCAAATGTAACCAAGCAAGTGGTTGTAAGGTTTATCAAGAATCAGATTATATGCCGATATGGTGTGCCAAGTAAGATCATTACTGATAATGGATCGAACTTGAATAATAATATGATGGAAGCTCTTTGTAAAGACTTCAAGGTTGCACATTATAATTCTTCTCCCTACAGACCTAAGATGAATGGGGATGTTGAAGATGCAAACAAGAACATCAAGAAGATCATTCAGAAGATGGTAGTGACGTATAAGGATTGGCATGAGATGCTCTCATTTGCTTTGCACGAGTACCGTACTTCTATTCGCACTTCAACAGGGGCAACCCCATTCTCTCTTGTATATGGTATGGAAGTAGTGCTCCCCGTAGAGGTTGAGATTCCTTCGTTGCGCGCGCTCATGGAAGACAAGTTGTCTGAGGCTGAATGGTGTTAGACCAGGTATGATCAGTTGAATTTAATAGAGAAGAAGAGATTGACTGCCATGTGTCATGGTCAGTTATATCAGTAGAGGATGAAGAAAGCTTTTGACAAGAAGGTCAGACCTCGTGTATTTCGAGAAGGAGACCTTGTGCTCAAAAAGATCTTGTCGTTAAAACCGGATTCTAGGGGCAAATGGACTCCTAATTATGAAGGCCCATATGTTGTCAAAAGATCCTTTTCAGACGGTGCTTTGATTCTTACAACTATGGATGGTGAAGAGTTCACTCGTCCTATGAACGCAGATACAGAAGAAATACTTTGCCTAAAAAAGAAAAGAACAGGTCGCTAAGTTGAAAACCCGAAAGGGCGGCATAGGAAAAAATGAGCGTCTCGGTGGATTGAAAACCCGAAAGGGCGATCCAAGCAAAAGTTAGAGACATAAAACTGAAAGAATCATCCTGATAAATTGAGTACCCCACCTTGGGGCAATTTATGCAAAAATAGGGATTATGGCAAGTAACTGCATCCTACCGATTTTCAGTATTGGGAAAGTTTGTTGAGCACAAGGGTTGATGGTGATTCATCACCCCAGTAACGGCCAAAAGCATAGTGGACGTCAAGAGTTGGTAGAAGGATTAGTGATCATTTGTATTCAATGTACCCCTTTTACATGTAAATTACCATTTTCAACTTTGTAAAAATCTATGGAGTCTTGTCATTTACGGACTACCATTCCCTTAAATAAAGTTGAGCTTTTATCCAATTGTTTCCACTCATGTTTATTTCAGCCAAATAGTTTTAAATTTTCTTATGATCATTTTCAAAATTAAAATTTTAAAATCAAAATCGTTTTCTTAAACATATAAAACATGAATTTTAAAGCAATAAAAAGGAATGTCAAGAGCAGTTTGAAAGCAGCAAGCCCTAAGTGTGGAACACTGATGGGTCTCCCCAAGTAGTTGATTCTTCATAATACCCAAATCGAGTTGGTTAGGTCATTTCCCCAGCGGAGTTTGTGTTTGTTACCCAACTAGTTTTTATCTGCAGCAGAGTAAGGGAGATGTCCTCCGCAGTTCGTGTGGTTACGGTAGAGCTTTGGTTTCCTCACCAATCACCATCAGATTCGCTCCCAGTCAGAGTTTCCTCCTGGTTTTTGAGCAGCTTTTCGTGCTTGTTCCTCTGCAAGGTTGTCTCCCATTTGATATGGTGTTAACCTAAAATTCCTCGCAGACTCGATAACGTTTTTCAGCAGATCTTCTCCTTCCCCAGCTAGGTTTGAGCCTTTGGGATGTTAATCTTTCTTTTCTCCAGTATTTGTCTCCCTCTCTTGTGGATTGACCGAGAATTGTACCGATGAATCAAAATTCGACACCTTTGTATCCTTTGCGATCGTTTTGTCAGCATAATCATCATATATATATATATATATATATATATATATATATATATATATATATATATATATATATATATATAATATATATATATATCTATATATATATATATATATATATATATATATATATTATATATATATATATATATATATATATATATATATAGATATATATATATATATTATATATATATATATATATATATATATATATATATATATATATATATATATATAGATATATATATATATATATATATATATATATATATATATATAGATATATATATATATAGATATATAGATATATATATATATAGATATATATATATATATATATATATATATATATATATATATATATATATATATATACACTCATATAATTTCAAGATTGCATAATTACGTCTTCACAATGGTTGATTCATTCCTGTGATTATTATTCTCTGTCAATGCGGTCCTTCATCCCCTTAAGCAGAAAGACTCTAACCTTTCGCTTTTCCCCACTGAGTTATTTTCTCGTGGATGATTATTGCTTCAGTTTCCTCCCTAGTTGATTATCTGGATAGAACCACTCCCCTTGAGTTATATCCTCATTAGGTTGAGTCTTGATTGACCGTTTCTTTCTAGCTCTTAACAAGATAGGGGCTTTGGGTCCCCTAAGAGTTTTTTACCCAGTAACTGGTAATATCCTTCTTAGTTTGTAGTTTGCTACTTCTTGCCCAATACCCGGAAAAAGTACCCATATATTCTCCTCGATGGAGTCCCCGGTGAATTCATTTTTGTACTTCCCAGGAAGTATATCCTTGATATGTTCATCTTAACCGATGATAAATATTTTCTTCCCCTTTTTGAGTTTATCCTTGATATGTTCATCCTAACCGATGACGAATGCTCTCACCTTTGGTATTCTACCTAGTAAAAAGGTAGTTGTAATCCCCATTTTGTTCCCCGGAGGGTTAATCCTTGATATGTTCATCCTAACCGATGACAGATTTCCTTCTCTTTGCGGTCTTCTACCCAGTAACCAGTAGTTGTAAATCCTGCTTTTCTACCCTTTGCAGAGTATATCCTTGATATGTTCACTTTAACCGGTGACAAATATTCTCTTTGATGGTAGTCTATCTAGTAACTGATAGATGTAATCCCTATTTCTCTCCTAGCAGAGTCTATCCTTGATATGTTCATCCTAACCGATGACGGATTTTCTCTTTGTTGGTTTTCTATCCAGCATTCGATAGATGTAATTCCTACTTCTTGTTTATTGGGTTTATCCTTGATATGTTCATCCTAGCCGATGACGGATTTTCTTTCCTTTGAGTCTATCCTTGATATGTTCATCTTAGTCGGTGACGGATATTCCCATCTTTGGTCTTCTGCCCAGTAACTGGTAGTTGTAAATCTTATTTCTGTAGTTTTCCCCCAGCAAGGTTATTCTTACCCAGTAACCGATAATGAATACTCCCTCCTGGCGGTGATTCCCAGTGAGTCAGTCTTGATATGTTCATCCTAACTGATGATGGGTGTCCTCTCTGTCAGATCTTTATTATCTCCTTACCCAGTAACCGGTAGTGGAGAGTAGATTTCTACTCCTCTTGTGTTGAAGATTATTTATTCCAAGTTGAAGTTGAGTGCACATTTCCTCAGTGAAATCGCTTTTCTTGCATAATTCAAGTATGTCAGTTTTATCCTGATCTACTGGTTTCCCCAGCAGATGTTTTATTTCCCCGGCTGAGCCCTTCCATTTTCATGGAATTCCTCTAGTCTCCCAAAAGTTTTGTAAGTCGTAGCCTGGCTTACGCATAACTCTTTTATCCCCCAGACTCTCTGTCTCCCTAGTGAGTTTTCCTTATGGAATACATTATGTTCCTGCGGACCTTCAGTCTCTCTGATTTCTTTTCCTTTGTGGCAATATTTCCCCATAGAGAATTCGCTTTTACATTCATATCATATGCATCATGAGGTCTCTTAGGGACCAAAATTTGTTACTATGTTGTTATTTAAGCCCATTCTACTGAGTCGATATGAAGATTTTAACCTTTGCCTCCTCAGTTAGAATGTCCTTAAATAGGGGCACTTGTAAGACCCCAATTTTGACCCTAAGATCCCTCATGCAACTTCATCATATGAATTGGGATCATACCTTGGCATCCTCCTTACCCATCTTTCATTGGATTTGTTTTGGGAGAGATCACCAAGAACCATGTGATTGTATCATACTTGTATATTATCATTTTTACTAACCAAAATACCAAAAATATGTCTTTGCATTTGTCTAACCCCTTTTGTAGGTAGGGCATGATCACCATCGATCTATCAAGTTCATATCTAGGGTTTAAGACCCTCATGGCTAAGAGCACAACCAAGGATTGATCCCCAATGTCTAAAAGTATAATATATGAGTCCCAATGATCTCTACATATCATATTGATCAAATATTCTTCAAGAGTTTGGAGTTGGTTTACCTTGGAAACCCTAGTTTGTCTGGGTATTCTGAGTAACTTCTTCAACAAGCTTCCTCACCAATTGATCAAATTTCTCAAGGGACACTTCAAATTTCATTATCTTATGCATATATGATCTACCATGAGCCTAAAAAGTCAAGATAATTGGAGGTTAGCAAGTTGGTTGATGGTGGTTGGCCAGATGAATTCATCTAATAAAAATTGGGTCTCCCTAGACCCTATCTCTTATAATCTTCACCATATGAAAATTATTCCAAGATAAACGTTACTCTAAATGACATTCCAAACAACTTTCATGTTGAGACCTAGAGCTAGTTTTGCTTTGAAAATCATTTTCTATGTTGAAATATTATAGGTCATTTTGTCTAAACCCTAATTTGAAAGTCAACTTTCCAAGGTCATAACTTGCTCAATTTTTATAAGATTAAATATTTCCAAGTTGCACAATCAAATCTAAGATGTATACTTCGAATTTGATGTTTGGAGTGAGAGTTGATTCAACTTTTATTAGCATGTGATATGAGGATACATTATAGGTCATTTTTGCCCTATACCATTGAACAAGTGATTTTCCTCAACTTCAAAAATGCATAACTCTATCATTCTAAATCCAAATGATATGAAATTTGTGACCATTTTGAATGTCTTTGAAATAGATACAACTTTGATGAAGACACTTTTCTCATTTGGAGCTCACATGAAAAGTTAAGTAAGGTGGAATATTGAGATATATGACTTAACACTTAGAAAAAATTTCAACATGTTGAAATTACCAAACTTCCACCTCAAAATTCACCATGATCCAAGTTCCAAATGAAAAAGTGTCCAACATCAAAGTTGTTCCCCATGATCTAAGCTACCCCAAGGGTCCTATTTCATGCATTTTGGATGAGGTTTTCTATGGTTGCGCATGGTCTTAACAGGTCTGCATCAAGTGGAAAAATCAAATGTCCAAAACTTCACATTACATTGCCTTGCCATTCAAGCATCATTTGAACTTCAGTACAGTTGGAATTAGATAAAAAAAAGGATTAGTTCATGGGCCTGTACACGCCTATGCAAGCTTGTGCATAACATTGCCAAATTTAGCAAAATTTCAAGTGTGTAATTATCAATCCCAAATGCTATAAACACATGGCCTTTGAACTCATTTCGAACACACCTTGCGCGCCAGCTTTGCCCCCTCTTTTAAAACCCTTACAATTCAAAGGAAAACTAAGAATTTTCAACTTGAAAATTGAGTTTGAATCTCACTGTTTGGATATTCAAAAACTCCAGGATCCAAAGCTTTGCTCCATTTCCAAACCACTTCTTCAAGCTCCTCGAGTGTGATCAAGTCAATTTGAAGCAAACAAGATCCAATTCTGCACAGCATTGAAGGTATTTTTCAGAAATCTTCTTCTCTTCGATTCACACTCAATTCTCATCAATTCTATTGGATCTTTGGTTGTGTGAAGTCCTACCAATGTAGTAAAGAAGATTGAGTTGCTTTGAGGTCAAATCGAAGAAACTCAGTTGACACGCCTCAAAATTTAACTCCTCATATCTTTCTATATATGTGGAGTTAATTAAAATTGAGGTCATATTCGTGCTCTACGCCATTTTCTCTTTCAGATCATGTCCTCCTTTTTCATTTATGGGATTGTGATGACTGAACCAGTCTGGTGAGCCTCGCCTGAGAAGGTGACCGGAGTTCCAGCGTCGGTGGTGTGCTGGACAAGTTCTGAGCCATTGATTTTGTTTAAAATGTTTGAATCTCACGCGTTGGTTTTGATTACCATTCCTGTGGCGCATTGAATTAAGTTCACGGTGGAAAGCGCGTTGATGACCACTTGATCTGCCACCTTAATTAATGAGGGAGATCTAGTCGTCCACATTTTTTCTGATTATTTGAGTTTCATTTAATTTGTTTTATTTTCATTAATTCATATTAATTTTAATATTGATCCAAAAAATATGAGAGTATCACCAAAAAAATTTAAATAAAATCCTCTTCCATATTTTGAATTAAAATCATTTTTTGTGTCATTATTAATATTTTTCATGATTTAATTGATTTTGTGAATATTTTTAATTGTTTAAAAATACTTTTAAGTCTCCAAAAATTCTGAAAATTTTTCTCCAAGGTCCGTTGACCTTATTTGACCTATGATAAATCTCATGGCCATTTCTTTTGTATTTTGATGAGATTTTAGGAATTTGACAAACCATATTTAATTTAATGCATTATTTTTAATATTTTTAAATTGAATAAATGCCAAATAATTGTGTTGAGCCATTTTGATTGTTTGTATAAGTTTGACTTATGTTGTTGGGCCTTGGTCAAGGATGATTTGACTTTGTTAGGTTAAGATCATTGGATTTAGGGGATTGATGGGGTGTACATTCCATCTTCCAAAATGAATGAATGATCTTAATTTGGTAAAAGTTCTCCTTTGTCCAATTTGAGTTTTGATCCATTCCCCTCCCTCTTCATCTAATTCCCCTTATTTATGCATCCATTTCATTTGACCTATGATATCTCAATATCCTAAGGCTAGTTGATTGCAAAATCAACATAAGTATGGATGAGATTAGGCAACCTCTTTTGCATATTCTTTTTGTGTGTGGTATGTTTCATGAGCATAGTCCATAATACTATGTCTCTAACATGCATTAACACCAAAATTCTATTTCCCGACCTCAAATAGTTGTGACTTCTACATAAGTCCAATTACGATTGCTTAACATAACGCTAAATTTTTGACACAAAAGGCATAACATTCTAGTTAATGAGATTATAAGTCTCCCCTCTTTCATGGTATTGTGTGGAAACTTGACCTTTTTCCCTTCCTTTGGAAGATGTCTTGGTTCAAGGATCCATACTTGTGATAAGTTGGTTGAGTGTTCTCCAAAGAACGACTTAAACAATAAAAAGAAAAAGAAATACTAACTTCTAACTCATTAACAACTAACATTTAATTTCAAATCTTTTACTTTTAATTCACTTTAACTTTAAGCTTTATTCATTTGCCATTATTCATTCCATTCTAATTATTTATGTTAATGTCATTTTCACTTTGTCCATTTGGACCATATTTTGTGATATATTTTGCCTGTGTATATTTTGTTTGCTTGTGTGGTCTTTGACCATTAATGTACATAATAAGAACGAAAACCTTAAAAAACTTATTGTGTTGACTATTGGTTTGATCTGAGACAATTGGACTTAGAATTTAGGCAACACTCCCTATACAAAGGACTTGGCCAATGCCAACTTTTATGTAACCAAGTGCTTGTAATATGAAACTTCATTTGATACATCATTGAAGACCCTTTTGAGTTCATCTGCAACATGATCATTGTGAAGTTGTTATTTTGAACCTGTGACTTGTGGAATTCATCTTTTACATGGGCAAATGTGAAGAAGATCTTGGAGTCGCTAAAGCATGGATGTGGCTATCTTTATTTGATGCCTTTCTCTTCAAGTTAATATTGTGTGCATTGTTTGTTGCTTGATTCTAATGTCCAAGGGAATTTGGGGTTTCTATATGACATTCTTGTCTATTGGATTGCAGCCCATTGGTTAGACCTTTTCAACTCTTAACTTTTAAATTTATGCTTTCAATTAGTCTCTTCATCTCCTCCCCATCTCTTTAATTTCAAGTCTCTCCCTCCTTTTAAAAACTTTTTTGCTTGTGCTTGTCTTTTTTAACTTAGACCCTTTGCAAATTAGAAACTTTGGCCTTATGCTATTGAATTTTAAAACTTCTTTTCTTAAATCAAACTTGTAAATAAACTTAACTATACTTAACTTAAAATTTTCGAAAGCCAAAAAGAACAAACTCATTCAAACCATTTTCTAGGCCCTCGTGCCTTTCAAACTTAATTTTTGATTAAAAGCAATGCAACCACTTTGAAATTTGTATCACGAACTACGAAGTTTTGATCCCTCATTTTTATGTAGGTACGTAGGCACAAGTCCGAAGGTCTTGTCAAACACAAAAATATAATTAATGATTTCTTTTCTCATCCCCCCATTCTATTGGTTTGTAAACATCACTTTGTACAAAATACATATACACACAAGAAAGGGCTCCTTAGGAGTACCTAGGACACTTTGGGTGCTAACACCTTCCCTATATGTAACCAAACCGCTTACCTGTAATCTCTGGCATTTTATTAGTTTTGATTTGAAAACTTCCTATTTTTGGGTTTTGTTTGTACTTTTCTCTTTTCCCTTGGAAACAATAAAAGCGCGGTGGCGACTCTTGTTATTTGATGTCTTGCTTATCGATAGCTTGATGATCATGACTTTACCATTATAACAGCTATAGGCCGGGTGGGTATCCATTACTTGGAAAGTAATCTGGAAATGACTCAGACCTATCTTCACCAGAAGGTCCACGTCTCATGTAACAGTTTTGCAAGAACCATCAAATGCTTTGACGATCACGCCATTATATCTCATCGGAGCGCCTTGATACGATAATCTTGACAAGGTTGATTTCGGGAGTACATTCAAAGAAGAACCGGTGTCGACTAATATATTTGATAGAGCATCCTCCTTGCAGTTCATTGAAATGTGCAACGCTAAATTGTGATTTCTTCCTTCCTCAGGAAATCCTCCTTAGGAAGTCCTCATCACAAAAGCTCAAATTGTTGCAAGATGTGATGTTAGCCACGACATGATCAAACTGATCCACTGTAACGTCGTGCTCTATATACGCTTGCTCCAATACCTTCTACAGTGCTTCTCTATGTACTTCAGAGTTCATAAGCAGAGATAGCACTGAAATCTCGGAGGGGGTTTAGAGTAGTTGCTCCACCACATTGAATTCACCTTTCTTTATCAAATGAAGTACCTCATCATCATCGTTAGGCTTCAAACCGCTAGATTCACCAGATTGACACTTCGGAGTGCTAACTGGATCTAGTGCAGGCACTTACACCTTCTTACTAACAGATACATCATCCACATTCTTAGGGAACACCGGCCCAAAGACACAACCACTATGGGTCACCTTAGTAACATCAGCAATGCTCACAACAAAACTGGTCGTAGGTAAAGGAACCTCTTGACCATTCTTTAACATAGTTGCATTGTACTGATAAGGAACAACCTTATCGGATGCATATGGGACGGGGCCCGCTAACCATATAACCAACGGTGATACCGATCTGTTGCTGACACTATTATTATTGCTGCTATGAAATTGAATCACCACTCTCTCTGGTGTCTTAAATAATGGAACAATAACATTCACATCGTCATCCACATGATGGGACTGGAGAATCTGAATCATACCTTCATCCATTAACCTATGAATGTCTCTCTTCATAACCATACAACTTAGAGGATTGACATTACAAAATGCATAACCATCATGGTCATGCTCACGGTCACTTACCAAACAGATATCCTTGTGCATCATCACCAAGGATCTTCTAATAAAGCCGACATCAAATACCTTGAACTCCCCAGGATAGTCATCCACCATATTGACAGAAGGGTTACCATGAGCAGGTAGTGGATTAGCTTTAACATTAGGCGCACGGTCCTCAAAGGACACCATCCAATTTTTGACCAACTTTTGGACTTCATACTTCAAGGGGTAACAATTCTCAATATCATGACCAGGAGCTCCTTGGTGAAAGGCACAATGAAGTTCTGGTTTATACCACCAAGGAAGTGGTTCAGGAATCTAAGGCGTATTTCTTGGTTGCAAAAGGTTCTTGAAAACCAATGATGGATGCAGTTCAGCATAAGTCATAGGAATCGGGTCGAAAGAGACCTTCTTCCTCTCAAAATTTTGTGGTTGTTGATGATTGTTGATATTGTTGTTGTTATAGGTGTTTGTTCGTTGCTACGGCGGTTATTGATGTTGTTGTTGAATTGGTGTTGATTGATTGTTATAAAATACAGGAATTGTAGATGATACTTGATGATGATGTTGACGGGGTGGTTGCCTTCTTCTTACATGGGGCCTCCTCTGCCTCCCAACAGATACTACATTGGTCTCGTTCTCTTTCTTCTTGGAAAACCCACTGCCATATTTCTTGTTGGATGAAACTTTCTCTCTAGATAACCGTCCCTCTCGGACACCTTCTTCTAGTCTCATCCTCATATTTACCATCTCGGTAAAATCACTAGGGGCACTGGCAATCATCCGCTCATAGTAAAATGATCTCAGGGTCTTGAGGAAAATCTTGGTCATCTCCTTTTCTTCCAAAGGAGGGGTAATATGAGCGGCAAGCTCTCTCCATCGTTGAGCGTACACTTTAAACGTCTCCTTATCTTTCTGAGACAATGACCTTAACTGGTCCCTATCCGGCGCCATATCCATATTATATTTGTACTGCTTCACAAATGCTTCTCCCAAATCATTGAACATGCAGATACTCGCATTATCCAAACCCATGTACCACCTCAGAGCGGCATCAGTAAGACTGTCTTGGAAATAGTGAATCGGTAACTGATCATTATCAGTTTGCGTCGACATCTTTCTAGCATACATATCGAGATGACTGAGCGGACAGGTATTCCCCTTATACTTTTCAAAGTCAGGGACTTTGAATTTCATCGGGATTTTCACATTTGTAACCAAGCAAAGTTCTGCATCACTCTTACCGAAAAGATCCTTTCCCCTCAAGGTCTTTAACTCCTTTCGTAGCTCAAGGAATTGGTCTTTCATTTCATCCATCTTCTTATAAACATCCGGACCCTCAGACGGATTGTAATGATAGATGGTGTCCTCAATGCGGGGTAAAGTGTGAACAACCGATGGTAGCATAGACATGACCGGGCTAGATATCGGCATGGAAATGAAAGTAAGCGCAAAACCTTTGGGCATGAAACTGGGCGGCATTCCCCACGGGAATCCTGCAGGCATGGCAGGCGCAATGTGAGCGGCAGTAGCAGGAATGGTAG
Organism: Lathyrus oleraceus; assembly: GCF_024323335.1. Classification (NCBI taxonomy): domain Eukaryota; kingdom Viridiplantae; phylum Streptophyta; class Magnoliopsida; order Fabales; family Fabaceae; genus Lathyrus; species Lathyrus oleraceus. Next base: position 146,968,883 of record NC_066579.1, read on the forward strand.
AGGTAGCAACCTCTGAAATGAAAGTCCTCTGAGGAGGAGGAGTGGCAGGCATTAAAGAAGATTGCCTCTGAGTGGCTAACACTGACTCCATCATGGTAGTCATACGAGAAATCTCGTCCTTCAAGTCTTTGTTTTCTTACTCTAGATGTTCCATGATTCTTGAGTGATTGGCATGGGTATTATATCGATGAGTCAGCTTGGATGAAGCACAAAAGAAATACCAATAAGACTTATGGCGAAAGAGAAACCTGCTATGCAAATGATGCATGAGATGTGATGCTTGATTTTTTTAATTTTCAAGGAACTTACTATTTTATTTGCAAATATATAATAATAACAACTGCACAATTTGATTGACCATAAAATCTCTTTTTATTTATATATAAAGTGGAAGGATTACACTGAGTACAACTTCAAAAACCAAAAGTACAAAAATACAAAAAGAAAGGAGACTAGTCATCCTAAGGATCCCTAACAACAACATCAGAAGATCTGGCTGTAGGCACCTACTTCCTTCGGATGCGTCGAATCTCGGACTCAAAAGAAGTCTTCATCTGAGTCTTCTCAAGGACAAGTTGATCGACAATCTTCTTCCAAGCGACGAAAGGTTGAGGCATACTAGAGGAAGATGAAACCTATGGTTCTCTCTGTCTCTTTGTTACTCGGTCTTCAAGAAGCTCGATAAGTACATCTTTGTCCTTAGACTCAAGCTGCAACTCCTCATGCTTTATGCTCAAAGCATGGAATTGCTCTTCCCACGTATCCTTCTCTTGCTTCATCTTGGAGAGTGCGTCTTCCAACTCCTCTACATCTTGGTTAGGGAGAGTTAATGGCTCAACCACAACCATAGACATAGGTCTCTCACAAGCATATGGCATCTTAAATTCCAAAGCTCTATTTTTCACCCAAAGAGTGTAAGCTTCCACAGCTACATAATTGCGTAGACCAAGCTCGGATCTTCCCTTCCTATGCACATTAAGCCAAGCGTGTATCATCCTCTGCTTCAAATGTTGGGGATCCTTACCCTCTTGATAGAAAATACCTTCTAACAAAGTGTTATTAGGTTTATCTCTCAAGGGGAACCTAAGTTGACGAAGAGCCAAAGAAGGGTTTTAGTTGATTCTTCCTTGTGTACCAATGAGAGACACATTAGAGAGCTCACCACAATAATCGATAATCTCCAAGCTACTTAATGAAGAGTCATACCAAACTATATCATCACTAGTGAGAGACATAAGTCTCTGAGACCACCTTAGACATTGTTTTCTCTTCACAAAAGTAGGCGTCTGAGGCAAGTGCGAAATAAACCACTTTACAAAAGAGGAACACAACAGATGATAGTTCCACCACCTTTATAATTCCTTAGATGCAAAGAGAAATACATATCACCTAGCAAAGTAGGTACAGGATTCCCAATCAAGAATATTCTAATGGCGTTAACATCAACAAAACCGTCAATATTAGGGAACAAGGATAATCCATAGATGAGCAATACAAAGATAGCTTCAAAAGCATCCACACTACCAGCTTGAGCAAAGGCAGTAGCTTCCTTGATGAGGAACTTAGAAGTCAATCCAAACAATCCTCCTTTCTTCACCCAATGAGCCTCTATCTCAGACTTCTTCAAGTGAAGAGCTTCAGCTATAATATGAGATCAGTGAATCTCTTCCAATCCACTAAAAGGCACTTTGTCAGAAACAGGTATTCCAAAGAGATGGGCATACTCCTCTAACGTAGGCACAAGCTAATAATCAGGAAAAGTGAAGCAATGGTAGAGAGGATCATAAAACTGAACCAACACACTTAGATATCCTTCAACCACATCAGTAGACAAGATAACAGAAGCTTCCCATGTCGTTGCTTGAAGTCTAAGAGATATAATACAAAAGATGATAGCTTCCTTAACTCTTTCAAGTCCGGACATCTGAAATTGTACTTCTTAGTGTTCCTTCGCCCATAATCCATGGTCTGAAATAATTTGCAAATAAGACCTCAGTTCCTTGAGATTATTGGTGTGACGAATGTTATGATGCGCATGAATACATGAATGCAACAATCACAAATAAGGGATCACACACAAGGCAAACAAATAAGGGTCAAGGGATGAGTCAAGTGATTCTCAAGATCAATCATCCATTTTGGTGGATTATGGTTTTCACCTTATCAATATCCAAGTTCCATTGATATTGACAAGACTTGATTGGATCAACCAAGAATCAAGGGTTTGTTATGAGTCACGAGCATGGAGTTTGGGTAAGAACCATCCCAAAGGAGTGAACTAAGGATAAAAACCTGTAGATCATGTTCTAAAAAGTTCCCAGAGTCTTAATTCCATATACCGGATATTACAGATTAGGATGACTGACTCATCAACCCATAATATTCTTAAGAGAAACCCGTTTGAGTGTAGTATTGCGTAACAACTGTTATCAAGTCTACACTTGAACAGGAACCGCACTACGTCTTAAATAGGCCAAGATGATTTAAATTTTCTACGGTCCTCAGCGTCTCGGACCCCAAATCAAAGAAAGTAATGCCTAACCATAAATAACTTGTGTTACATTCATAACTCCAAAAGGGTTTATACTGAGTAGATGGGTCTCAAGCCAACTTCTTAAGGACTACTCCATACAAGTCGAACATGACTATACCATCCTCCTATCTTAATTGCACTCAAGTTCGGATTAGAACTTATCTCACCACTCAGAGATCACCAAGCACAACAAGCATATTATATCACACAAACAAATATACATACATCAAATATACAATTATATACACACAAAAAAGTAGGCTAAACCCACTGGACACTACTCCCCAACAGAGTCGCCACTTAATATCTGTAGCGGTAAATTCATGACCATCAAGCTATGGATAAGATAGACGTCAATTAAACCAGAGTCGCCACCGCGCTTTTATTGTTTCCAAGGGAAAAGGGAAAAGTACGAACAAAACCCAAAAATAAGAAGTTTTCAAATCAAAACTAATAAAATGCCAGAGATTACAAATAAGGGGGTTGGTTACACAGAGGGAAGGTGTTAGCACCTAAAGTGTCGTAGGTACTCCTAGGGAACCCTTTCTTGTGTGCATATGTGTTTTGGTATAAAATGATGTTTGCAATAAATAGAGTGGAGGGATGAGAAAATAATTCATTAATTTTATTTTTGTGTTTGACAAGACCTTCGGACTTGTGCCTACGTACCAACATAAAAATGAGGGATCAAAACCTTGTAGTTCATGGTAACAATTTCAAAGTGAATGAGTTGCTTTTAACAAAATTTCAAGTTTAACAAAGGCACAACAGTCCTAAAAAGGTTTGAATGAGTGTTTGTTAGTTTTGTCTTTTGAAATTTTAAGTCAAGTATGGTTAAGTTTATTTACAAATATGATTATGAAAAGAGTTTAAAATTCAATGGCATAAGGCCAAAGCTTCTAATTTGTAATATGGTCTAAGTTTAGAAAACACAAGAAAAGAAGGTTTTAAAAGGAGGGGGAGATTTAAAATTAAAGAAGCGGGGAAGAGATGAAGAGACTAATCCTAAGCATAAATTTAAAAGTTAAGAGTTGAAAAGATCTGACCAATGGGCTGCAATCCAATATACAAGAATGTCATATAGAAACCCAAATTTCCCTTGGACTTTAGAATCAAGCAATATCAATACACAAATAGTAAGATGAAGAGCAAGGCATCAAATAAAGATATCCATATCCAAGCTTAGGAACTCCATGATCTTCTTCACAACTCCCCATGTATAAGATGACTTCAAAGATAGGAATTAGACACAGGTTCAAAATAACAGCTTCAATATGATCATGTTGTAGATGAACTCCAATGGATCTTCAATATTGTATCAGATGAAAGTTCACTTCACCGGCACTTGGTTTCATGAAAGTTGGCATTGTCCAAGTCCTTTGCATAGGGAGTGTTGCCTAATTCTAAGTCCAATGTCTCAGAGCAAACCAACAGTCCATACAAAATGTCTTTTAGGGTTTTTGTTCTCATTATGTACATTAAGGTGAATAGACCACAAACATAATCAAGTATATACAAACACAATATAATCACAAAGTATGGCTCAAGTGAGCAAAGTGAAAATGGCATTAAAATAAACAAATTGAATGGTATGAATAATGGCAAATGAATAAAGACTTGAAATTAAAGTGTATAAAAAGTAAATGGATTGAAATTAAAGGTTAATTGTTAGTTGATTAGAAGTTAGTATTGTTTTTGCTTCTTCTTTTTTTAAGTCATTCTTTGGAGAAAACTCAACCCACTTATCACAAGCATGGATCCTTAAACCAAGACATCTTCCAAAGGAAGTTAAAAAGGCTAGGTTTCGACACAAGACCATGAAAGAGGGGAGACTTAAAATCTCACTTACTAGAATGCTATGCCTTTTTGTGTCGCAAATTTAGCGTTGTGTTAAGCAATCGTAATTGGACTTATGTAGAAGTCACAACTTTTTGAGGCCGGGCAAAAGAAATTGTAGTGTTAATGCATGTTAGAGACATGGTATTATGAACCATGCTCCTAAAACATACCACACTTAAAAAGAATATGAAAAAAGGGGTGAACCTAATCTCATCCACACTCATGTTGATTTTTCAATCAACTAGCCTTAGGATATAGGGATATCGTAGGTCCATGACATGAATGAATAGAGAAGGCGAATGAGATGAAGAGGGAGGGGAAATGGAATCAACACAAATTGGTCAAAGGAGGACTTTTACCTTAAAATCATTCATTCATTTTGGGAGATGAAATGTACATTTCATCAATCCCCTAATTCCAATGATTTTAACTCAACAAAGTCAAATCAACCTTGACCAAGGCTCAAGTACCAAAAGTCAAACTCAGCAAGTCAATATTAGAAGTTCAACACAATTTATTTGGCATTTAAATAATTAAAATCAATTAAAATATGCATTAAATTAAATTATGGTTTGTTAAATTCCTAAAATCTCATCAAAACACCAAAGAAATGGCCATGAGATTTATCATAGGTCAAATAAGGTCAAAGGACCTTGGAGAAAAAAATTCATAATTTTTGGAAACTCAAAACTATTTTAAACAATTAAAAATATTCATAAAATCAATTAAATCATAACAAATATTAATAATGATCGAAAAAATAATTTTAATTCAAAAAATGAAAGAGGAATTAATTAAATTTTTTGGGTGAAACTCTCATATTTTTTGGATCAATATTAAAAATTAATATGAATTAATGAAAATAAAAAAAATAAAATGAAAATCAAAAACTCAGATAAAACATGGACCACTTGATCTCCCTCATTAATTGAGGTGGAAGATCAAGTGGCCACCAGCGCACGATCTACCATGGTCTTGAGTCAGCGCGCCATACAAACGGTCATTCAAACCAACGCGTGAGATTAGATAAATCAAATGGATCATATGGTTCTGAGGACTACCAACTCACCACCGGAGCCAGAGCTCGGGTCTCCTTCTCCGGTGAGCCTCATCGAACTGGTTAAGTTACACTCATCACCAAAATTAAAAAGAAGGATATGATTTTAAAGTAAAAATGGAACTGAGCTCGAAACTGGCCTCAATTCATCCTAACTCCAAGTATATTGAGAGATACAGGGAGTTGAAACTTGAGGTGCACGATCTGAGTTGCTTCGATTTGACCTCAAATAAACTCAATCTTGTTGCCTACATTGGTAGGACTTCAGACAACCAAATATTCAAGAGAATTATGGATAATTGAGTGAGAATCGAAGAGGTTAAAGATTCTGGAAAATACCTTCAATGGAGTTCTGGATTCGATTGGTCTTGCTCTTGTTTGTGCTTGATCTTGCTCTGAATGCTTGAAGGAGTAGATTAGAATTATCAAAAGGCTTTGGATCCTTGGAGTTTTGAATCTCAAAACAGTGAGATTCAAACTCAATTTCCAATGAAAATTCTCAAGTTTGTCCTCTAAAATGGAAGGGTTTGAAGGTGTGGATTCAAATCTTAGGGTCCTCAATTCTGAACCTATAGGTCTTTATTTAAAGCCAATCCAATTGATATTTGCACAGTTGAACATGGAATCCAAAAGTAGCAATCAGTGATGCATGGGTGCATGGGCGTTGTAGCGGTAAATTCATGATCATCAAGCTATGGATAAGCAAGACATCAAATAACAAGAGTCACCACCACGCTTTTATTGTTTCCAAGGGAAAAGGGAAAAGTACGAAGAAAACCCAAAATTAAGAATTTTTCAAATCAAAACTAATAAAATGTCAGAGATTATAGGGAAGGAGGTTGGTTACACAGAGGGAAGGTGTTAGAACCCAAAGTGTCCTAGGTACTCCTAGGGAACCCTTTATTGTGTGCATATGTATTGTGGACAAAGTGATGTTTACCAACAAATAGAATGGGGGGATGAGAAAAGAATTTATTAATTATATTTTTGGGGTTGACAAGACCTTCATATTTGTGCCTACATACTAACATAAAAATGAGGGATCAAAACCTCGTAGTTCGTGATACAAATTTCAAAGTGGATGCATTGCTTTTAATCAAAATTTAAGTTTGAAAAGCACAAGGGCCTAGAAAATGGTTTGAATGAGTTAGTTATTTTTGGCCTTTGAAAATTTTAAGTCAAATATAGTTAAGTATATTTACATGTTTGATTTAAGAAAAGGAGTTTGAAAATGCAATGGCATAAGGCCAAAGTTTCTAGTTTGCAAAATGGTCTAAGTTTAGAAAATAACAAGTTCAAACAAAGAAGTTTTTAAAATGAGGGAGAGATTTTGAAATTAAAGAAATGGAGGAGGAGATGAAGAGACTAATCCTAAGCACAAATTTAAAAGTTAAGAGTTGAAAAGATCTTACCGATGGGTAGCAATCCAATTGACAAGAATGTCATATAGAAACCCCAAATTCCCTTGGATATTAGAATCAAGCAACAAACAATGCATACAATATTATCTTGAAGATTAAGGCATGAAATAAAGATAGCCTCATCCAGGCTTTAACCACTCCATGATCTCCTTCAAATTTGCTCATGTAACAGATGGATTCCACAAGTCATAGGTTCAAAATAACAACTTCACAATGATCATGTTGTAGATGAACTAAGAGGAATCTTCAATGATGTATCAGATGAAGTTTCAAATTGCAAGCACTTGGTTACATGAGAGTTGGCATTGTCCAAGTATTTTTGCATAGGGATGTTGCCTAAATCCTAAGTCCATTTGTCCAAGATCAAACCAACAGCCCACACAATAGTTTTTTAGTTTTTTTGTTTCTTATTATGTAAATTAATGGTCAAAGACCACACAAGCAAACAAAATACAGGCAAACAACATATATCACACAATATGATCCAAGTGGACAAAGTGAAAAGGCATTAATATAAACAACTAGAATGGTATGAATAATGGAAAATGAATAGAGCTTAACAATTAAAGTGCATTAAAAGTAAATGGCTTGAAATTAAATGTTAGTTGTTAATGAATTAGAAGTTAGTATTGTTTTTGCTTTTACTTTGAGTCATCCTTTAGAGAACACTCAACCCACTTATCACAAGCATGGATCCTTGTACCAAGACATCTTCCAAAGGAAGGAAAAAAGGCCAAGTTTCCACACAATACCATGAAAGAGGGGAGACTTACAATCTCACTAACTATAATGTTATGCCTTTTGTATAAAAAATTTAGCGCTATGTTAAGCAATCGTAATTGGACTTATGTAGAAGTCACAACTATTTAAGGTTGGGCAATATAATTTTGGTGTTAATGCATGTTAGAGACATTGTATAATGGACTATGCTCATGAAACATACCACACACAAAAAGAATGTGCAAAAAAAGGTGGCCTAATCTCATCCATACTTATGTTGATTTTTCAATCAACTAGCCTTAGGACTTTGAGATATCATAGGCCAAATGAAATGGATGCATAAATAAGGGGAATTAGATGAAGAGGGGGGGGGGGGGGGGGGGGAATGGATCAAAACTCAAATTGGTCAAAGGAGGACTTTTACCAAATTATGATCATTCATTCATTTTGGGAGATGGAATGTACATTCCATCAATTCCCTAAATCCAATCATCTTAACCTAGCAAAGTTAAATCAACCTTGACCAAGGCCTAAAACACAAGTTAAACTTATACAAACTATCAAAATAGCTCAACATAATTATTTGACATTTATTCAATTTAAAAATACTAAAAATAAAGTATTAAATTAAATATGATTTGTCAAATTCCTAAAACCTCATCAAAACACCAAAGAAATGGCCATGAGATTTATCATAGGTCAAACAAGGTCATAGGACCTTGGAGAAAAAATTTCAGAATTTTTAGAGACTTAAAAGTATTTTTAAACAATTAAAAATATTCACAAAATCAATTAAATCATGAAAAATATTAATAATGATCCAAAAGATAACTTTAATTCAAAATATGAAAGAGGAATTTATTTAAAATAAATTAGTGAAACTCTCATATTTTTTGGATCAATATTAAAATTAATATGAATTAATGGAAATGAAATGAAATAAAATAAAAATCAAAAAAATCAAAAAAATGTGGACCACTTGATCTCCCTCATTAATTGAGGTGGCAGATCAAGTATATGGAAATGTGCGTTCCATGGTGGAACTTATTCAGCGCGTCACGCGCGTGGTAATCAGAACCAGCGCCCAAGATTAAAACATTTTAAATGAGATCAATGGCTCAGAACCTATCCAGCACACCCCCGGCGTTGGATCTCTGGTCACCTTCTCAAGCGAGGTCCACCAGACTGGTTCACTCATCACCATCAATAAATTGAAAAAAGAGGACATGATCTGAAAGAAAAAATGGCGTAGAGCACGAGTCTGACCTTAATTTTAACTAACTCCACACATATAGAAAGATATGAGGAGTTGAATTTTAAGGTGTGCCAACTAAGTTGTTTCGATTTAACCTCAAAGCAACTCAATCTTCTTGCCTGCATTGGTAGGACTTCAGACAACCAAAGATCCAAGAGAATTGATGAGAATTGAGTGAGAATCAACGAGAAGAAGTTTTCTGAAATTTACCTTCAATGTTGTGCAGAAATGGATCTTGCTTGCTTCAAACTTGATCTGATCACACTTGAGAAGCTTGCATAAGAGGTTTGGCAATGGTACAAAGCTTTGGATCCTGGAGTTTTTAAATCTCCAAACAGTGAGATTCAAACTCAATTTTCAAGTTGAAAATTCTCAGGTTTTCCTTTGAATGGTGAGGGTTTCAATTGGGGGGCAAAGCTGGCGCGCAAGGTGTGTTTGAAATGAGCTCCAAGGGCCAGTATTTATAGCATTTGAGAGTGATATTTGCACACTTGAAAAATTGGTAAATTTGGACATGGTGATGCACAAGCTTGCATGGGCGTGTACAGGCTCATGAAGCAATCCAATTTGATCCATGTACAACTGTTCTGAAGTTCAAATGAGGCTTAGATGTCAAGGCACTATGAAATGGGATTTTGAGCATTTGATTTCTTCCAATGATACAACCATGTTAAGACCATGCGCATCCCTAGAAAATCTCCATCCAAAATGCATAAAATTGGGTTCTTTGAAAAGCTTAGATCAAGGGGAACAACTTTGATGTTGGACACTTTTTCATTTGGAACTTGGATCATGTTGAAATTTGAGGTGGAAGTTTGGAATTTCAATATGTTGAAAAAAATTCTAAGTGTTAAGCCATATATCTCAATATTCCACCTTGCTTAACTTTTTATGTGAGCTTCAAATGAGAAAATTTTTTAATAAAAGTTATAGCTCTTTCAAAGACCTTTAAAATGGTCACCAATTTTATGTCATTTGGATTTAGAATGATAGAGTTATGCATTTTTGAAGTTGAGGAAAATCACTTGTTCAATGGTATAGGAAAAAAATGACCTATAATGTATCCTCATATCACATGCTCATAAAAGCTTAATTAGCTCCCACTCCAAACATAAAAGTTTAAGTATACATCTTGAATTTGATTGTGCAACTTGGAAATATTTAATCTCATAAAAATGGAGCAAGTTATGGCCTTGAGAAGTTTACTTTCAAATTAGGGTTTAGACAAAATGACCTATAATGTTTCAACATAGAAAATGATTTTCCAAGAAAAAATAGCTCTAGATCTCAACATGGAAGTTGTTTTTAATGTCATTTAAAGTAACTTTTATCTTGGAATCATTTTCATATGTTGAAAATTGTAGGAGATAGGGTCTAGGGAGACCCAATTTTGAGCCGATGAATCCATCTGGCCAACCACCATCAACCAACTTGCTAACCTTCAATTCTATTGACTTTATAGGATCATGGTAGATCATATATGCATAATATGATTAATTTTGAAGTGTCCCTTTAGAAATTGATCAAATGGTGAGATAGCTTGTTAGAGAAGTTACTCAAAATACCCAATCAAACTAGGGTTTCCAAGGCAAATCACCTCCAAACTCTTGAAGAATACTTGATCAATATGACATGTAGAGATAATTGGGACTCATATATGATGCTTTGAGACTTTATGGACCAATATTTTATTGTTCTCTTAGCCATGAGGGTCTTAAACCCTAGGTGTGAACTTGCTAGATCAATGGTGATCATGCCCTGCCTACAAAAGAGTTTGGCAAATACAAAGTCATATTTTTGGTATTTTGGTTAGTAAAATGACAATATACAAGTATGATAAAACCACATGGTTCTTGGTGATCTCTCCCAAAACAAACCCAATGAAAGAGGAGTAAGGAGGATGCCAAGGTGTGATCCTAATGCTAATGCATATGATGAGATAGCATGAGGGATCTTAGGGTCAAAATTGGGGTCTTATAGTTGTCCCTATTTAAGGACGTTCTAACTGAGGAGATGAAGGTTAAAATCTTCGTATCGACTCAGTAGAATGGGCTTAAATAACAACTGTAGTGGGGTATTCGTTACCATTAGAGATATTGACTAAATCCAAGGTAAATCATACAAGTCGAGTCGCCACCGCACTTCTATTTATCCAAAAAAATGGTTAGAAAGCAAACAAAAACCTAATAGTTTTAACAAAAACTAGTAAAAGAAACAGAGATCTGGGTAAGGGGGTTGGTTATGTAATGGGAAGGTGTTAGGCACCCAAAACATCCTAGGGAGCCCTTTTCACACTTGTTGTAAAGGTTGTTATTTTTTGTGAAAATGTTGTTTGTGTAAACATGATTGAAGAGATGAGAGGAGAATGTACAAGTTTATTTACATTTTGTGTTTGGATGGATAAACTCATTGCCTACGTACCATCTTAAAAAGGATAGGATCAAAACCTCGTAGTTCGGGGTAAAAATCTCAAAAGAGTTGGTGAGTTGATTGGTTCAAAAGCTTTAAGGTCTTTTGTTATCAAAGGGAGAAAACTCAACCAAACCACAAATCTACCATGTGAGGATAGCTTCAATATGCTAGTGAGGGGGTAACCCTATAATAAGCATGGAAGGCTCATTGCCCATCACTAAGGATATAGGTGAGTATTACATCTACCACCAAGATAACTCAAACCTAATAGCTAAAGGTTATGAAAGATTTGATTAAGAAAGTGGCCATTGGAACCACAAAAAAGACATTTGAATGGGTTATATTTACCAATTAGAAGTATATACAAAAATGGTCAAAGTTGTCTTAAAGATTCAATTCAAAATAAATGTTATGAAAAGAAGGTTTGAAAATCAAAAGCATAAGGCCTAGGTTTCTAATGTTGAAAACAAATGTTAAATGTTTGCCCAAAGGTTTTGGCTTGGGTTAGAGTGGAGAGAAGAAGAAGAAGGGCTAAGTCCTAAGCAAAATAAAAGGCGAGGGATAAAGAAATAAAACCATAATGGAGTTCCTCTCTTGAGATCATATTGATGATCCAAGTAGCTCCCATCCTTTGGAATAGGCAATCACAAAAAACATAAGCAATCAAACAAGTCTCTTAAGAGATCCTTAATGTATCTTGTGTCTTTCACTTTGGATGAACATGGCAATGGTCCTTCAATTTGAGCTCTCATAGAATTCCCTAGCACAAAAGCAAACACATCAAAAGCTCCATGAAGTAAATCAAGAATGGACAAGAGTGAGTTTAGAGATTTGGTCCTTCTAATCCATCTTCATCATTAAGGTCCATTTACTCCAATTTTGCATAAGGAAGGTCCTAGAATCTAAGTCCAATTCTCCATTCTTTGCATAGGGAAAGTCCTAGAAACTAAGTCCATTTATTTGCATTTGGTTCTCAACAATCAAAACAAAAACACAAGCACAATAATATATACACAATCATGTTCTCAAGTGAGAAAAAGGCAAATGGCATTAACATAAACATGTGCTCAAGTGAGCAAAAGGGAAAAAAGCAAATGGATAAAATGTGCAAGAATAGTAGATTGCATAAAGTAAAGTGCATAAAAGTAAATGTTAGTTGTTAATAATTAGTGTTAGTAGTTAGTGTGCCATAAGGCAAATTTAGCACTATGTTAAGCAATCGTAATTGGACTTATGTAGAAGTCACAACTATCTGAGACCGGTCAATAATAATGTAGGCAACAACACAAGTTAGAAGTCTTGATTAGTGAACCAAGTTCCAACAACTTGTCATGCCAAAAAAGGAAAAAGAGAATATATCTTGTATTGGTTTAAGCCTTTTGCATGATTTAGAAACCAACCTATCCTTAATGCAAAACCATTCACTTGATCAATTGATCAATATGAATTAGATTTGAATCAAGGAAGATTAAGTCTCCCTAATCAATGTTAACTTATCAACCTTCAACTCATTGATCAAAAAGAAAGAAGGAAGAAGAAGAAAAAGAAGATGGATAATGGAAATAAGAAATGGCAAAAAATGACAATGCATTAAATGAAATACAATGTACCAATCATCATATATTGACCAATAACATTGAAAGTCAAAGTCAAACAATCAAAAACAGAAGTGAGATGAAGATTGGAAGTCAAACAATAAGCAAAAATATTTTTTGGCATTTTTAAATATTAAAATAAACTTGAATTAAAAATAATGGAAAGGTCAAACTTCAAAATCACTTCAAATCAACCTTGAAAGGTCCAAGTGATTTATCCTAAGTTCAACAAAGTCAAACAAAGTTTGACAAATTTTTTTAGCATTTTTAAAAGTCAGAAACTATTTTTAATCAATTAAAAATGAATAAAAATAACCTAATTGAACTAAAATCTCAAATAAATCTCAAATCAATTTAAAAATTGATGAGAATATTTTTCATAGATCCATCATCATTCAAATAGGTTAGGAAAATATTCTTGTATTTTTTGAATATCAAAAACTATTTAAAATGAATTAAAAACAACCAGAAAAGAGAAAATTCATAAAAAATATCAAATGATAAAATAAAAAATATTAAAAATCAGAAATAGAAACTAGAATTTATTTGGGGACTAATGCAATTGGTCCCATAATTTTTGGATTAAAAATGAGAGAGATATTGATTTTTGAAATTAAAGGGAATTAAAGAAAATAAAATCAGAAATTAAATATGTGGAAAATCCTGGCGCCTTAGATCTCCTTTCATTAAATGACGTGGACGATCTGAAGGTAATGGTATGCGCGCGCATCATAGGACCAAGTCAATGCAACCACACATGGATTAAATAAAAGTCATAACAATCAAAGGCCAAGATCAAATCTGGAATTTGAATTCAAGGGTCCACAATGCATCTGGCAATAGACATCCACCGGAGCCACCGTCTTCTCCGGTGAGCTTGGATTTTCCGGCCAAAATTGCAGAGATCCAAACCTTAATGAAAATGCACGATCTATACATCAAATTAAAGCTGGGGTGATGTACATCACCCCTGTAACCTCGAATCACACTCAAGATTCCTATAGGTTAAGAAATCTGAGGTGGAAGATTCTGGTATGCAAAATGCAGATCAAAGAAAAACGAAATTGAAGCTACCACTATCTTGCCTCTCAAGTGAGGACTTCAGAAAACACAAGATCCAAGCAAATAGGTCAATGGATGATGAGATTCGAAGAAAATACCAGTTGAAGAGTAAGCTTGATTTCTGGAAACTTGAGCTTGATTCCTTGCTTTCTTTGCCAAAACAGAAGATCAATGAGTTGAATGATGAAGGTTTAGAAGCTTTAGATCCAAGGATTCACCCAAATGTAGTTGAATTTTGGATCTGAAAAATTTAGAGAAAAATGAACTAGCTTCTTTTGTAATGGTTATGGAGAGATTTGTGCAACATAACAGGTTGAATCAGGGATGAATTTTGAATGGAATGGGGTCTCTATTTATATAGGGAATGGCAACGAAATGATGAATTAATCTGTGTGCATGAACATGGACAATCTTTGCATGGGCTTGCATGACCATGCACAAGGCCCAAAAACAATGTCAAATGCAAGCTGAGCTCAGTCTGGAATGAAATGGACGTGTGATTTGCTTTGAATTTGCTTGTGCATCAAGATTTCATGTGCATTCAATAATTGAACCTAAACATTCACCTCTTCGAAAATGCCAATTAGAAAATCCAAACATAAGCATGTGGGTAATGGTTGGAAAGGTCTTGATGTAAGGAACAATTGTTATGTTGGGAAAAAATCCATTTGAAGTGTGGAAATTGGTGAAGTTTGAGTTTAAAGTGCAATGTGCAAGACATGTCAATGCAAGGTTTCCAAATTTGGCCAATGTTCAAGCCCTTCTGTTTTGATGATGCAAGCCTCAAATGAAAACACCTCCAAACATAAAAGTTGTAGATCCTTTCAATACAATCAAAGTGGACTTAAATTTTGAATCATTTGGATTTTTGATGAAAGAGTTATGGGCACTTGAAGTTGGACTTTTTTGCCTTTTAATGCATTTGACCCAAAAGGACCTATAATGCCTTGCATTATCACATGCATTTCCTTTGAGATTTTGAAATTTTGTTCAACATAACATTTTAAGTAGACGTCTTAGGATTTCTAATTCATTTTATCCCACCTCAAAATCATAAAAAATGAATGAATTATGTCCTTGGGAAGTTGACCCAAAATTAGGGTTTCAGTCAAAATGACCTATAATGTATTGGAATGGGGGATGGCCTTCAAAGCTTCA
The DNA here is from genome assembly GCF_024323335.1 of Lathyrus oleraceus. Classification (NCBI taxonomy): domain Eukaryota; kingdom Viridiplantae; phylum Streptophyta; class Magnoliopsida; order Fabales; family Fabaceae; genus Lathyrus; species Lathyrus oleraceus. The sequence continues at coordinate 146,983,935 of NC_066579.1, forward strand.
AATTAATTTTTGATGAACATGAAAGTTGTTCATATTGTCCTTAATAACATTTTTTCTTTTGGAATCATCTCCATTTGACCAACAGATAAAAAGTTAGGTCTCAGTGCATTTCAAAATAGTCAGATGAATTGACTGATCAACTTCTCAAGTCCACAACCCACATCTTAATGAATTGATGATTGAGGATACTCAAATAAATTCAAATATGCATGGAATGATGAATTAAATAACTTCCCTTGATTGTATTTGACCATGGGCTGAGGTTGCTTCAAGAGCAAGGCATTGTGGTGCACAGATGAATTAGGGTTTCTTAGGGCACAAACCTCAAACCCTTTGACTTGCTTTGATCAAAATGATGAATTGAGATGCTAGGGAGGCATACTTAATGGATGAGGGATTTGGGGACCATTACCATGCCTGCTATCATCTTCCCTTGGTCATATCTCTACATAAAGGATCTCCTTGCAGCTCTTGACCTGGTGATTGCTTAAGCTACAAACAAAAGATGTTAGTGACATATTTTAGTGCTTTTGGTTAGTAAACAAAATGAGAAAAGCAAGGATATGTAATTCAAGCATGCTTGGTGATCTCAAACCACTCTCAAGAAGTCCCACCCAAAGGCAAAGGGAATCAAGATGCTAAGGATCCTTGAGGCTGTAAGACCCCAATTTTGACCCTAAGATCCCTCATGGCATCATAACATTGCATTTGCATAGCCTCAAGGATCTTTAGCATCTTAGTTCCTTTTGCCTTTGGGTGGGACTCCTTGTGATTGGTTTGAGATCACCAAGCATGCTTGAATTATACATCATTGTTTCTCTTACTTTTGTTTACTAAAAAAAAATAAGAAAAAAAAAAAATATATATATATATATATATATATATATATATATATATATATATATATATATATATATATATATATATATATATATAATAAAAAAAAATTGGACTTGGGTCTCTCTCATTTGAGCCCACAGGTCCACAAAAACCAGGTTATAAATTCAGAGTTTCAGTGAAACAAAAGCATGTCATTCCTATTACCCTGGAAGGAAAAAGAAAGTGAGAGAAGAGCTAACAGAGTTCAGAGCAACCTCTAGAGGCTGAAGGGAACTCATCGACAAAGAACCAATTCCCTCTCATATAAACCCTCAGATTGCTCTGCAAACCTCACGGGTGCAACTCAATTTCAATCGATCCTCCCCAATCAGGTATGCCCTATTTCCACTATTTTATACTTTCAACCTGAAATTTTTTGATACCCTTTTAATGTATGTGTTTGACAAGAGGTTTAGGCCTCTGCCCTTGGTTGCTTTTTGTGAGTTTTTTGTGAATTTTAATGGCATGATTCATGTGGTTACATTTTGATTTGGGGGCAACTCTTGATTACCCTATCTTGTTTCTCTAACCTGTTTGTTGAGTTTTTTTTTTTTGTGAGGGCTCACATGACTCTTGCAGAGATGGCCTGGTGTTCCACTTTACTTGTAGGATACCACCTGGAGGTTTATTCCGATTACCTGTGCTTAATGACTTGAGATATTTGTTTGTGACTGCTTATTCCAAAGGATGGGAGCTACTTGGATCATCAATATGACCTCAAGAGGGGAACTCCTAATGTGGTTTTATTTTCTTTTCCCTTATCTCTTTTATGTTTAGGAATTTAACCCTTTTTTTCCCATTCTAACCCAAGCCAAAACTTTTTGTGCAAACAATAACTTTTGTTTTCAACATTAGAAACCTAAGCCTTATGCTTTTGATTTTCAAAACTTATTTTTTATAACACTTATTCTGAATTGAACCTCTTAATCCACTTTAACCATAATTTTGTAAACACTTTTAATTGGTAAATATAACCCATTCAAATACTTTTTGTGGTTTCAATGGCCACCTTCTTAATCAAACCCTTTTTTTATAACCATTAGCTATTAGGTTTGAATTATCCTTGAGGTAGATATAATACTCACCTTTATCCTTAGTGATGGACAATGAGTCTTCCATGCTTATTATAGGGTTAACCCCTCACTAGCATGTTGAAGTTATCCTCACATGGTGGATTTGTGGTTGTAGGTTGAGTTTTCTCCCTTTGATAACAAAAGACCTTAAGGTTTTTGGACCAATCAATTCACCAACTTTTTTTTGAATTTTCTTATCCCGAACTACGAGGTTTTGATCCTAATCTTTTTTTAAGATGGTACGTAGGCAATGGGTTCATCCATTCAAACACAAAATGTAAATAAATTTGTATATTCTTTTCTCATCCCTTCAATCATGTTTGCACAAATAAATTTTCTCAAAAAAAAAAAACAACAACCTTTGCAACAAATGTGAAAAGGGCTCCCTAGGAGAACCTAGGATGCTTTGGGTGCCTAAAACCTTCCCATTGCATAACCAACCCCCTTACCCAGATCTCTGACATTTTTACTAGTTTTTGATTCGATAAAACTTTTAGGTTTTTGTTCGCTTTCTAACCATTCCTTTGGATAAATAGAAGTGCGGTGGCGACTCGACTTGTATGATTTACCTTGGATTTAGTCAATATCTCTAATGGTAACGAATACCCCGCTACAGAAAAATGGCGGCTCTATTGGGGAATAAATAATTTTCCTAGTGGGTTTTGCCTACTTTTCATATTTGTTATATTGTATTGTATATTTTTTTTGTGACATATTTTTGTGCAATTTGGGATTACTGTATTGTATGTAATGATTGAATTGTTTGAATATTAATTCCTTGTATGCTTGGTGATCTTTGTGAGATGAGTTCTATACTCGAACTCGAGTGCACTTAGGATAGGAGAATGGCATAGTCTGGTCGACTTGTGTGGAGTTATTCCTTAGCAAGTTGACTTACAAGTCCATTCACTTGGTAGAGGTTATGTTGGGATCAATAATGTCACACAAGTAAGTTGTGGTTAGACATTACTTTTCCAATATAGACCTTAGAAGCCAAGGACCTTAGTTTACCAAACCCATCTTGGCCTATGCTTAGGATGTAGTGCGAAGGTCGTTCAAGTGTAAGATTTGATACGATTGTTACGCGATACTACACTCATAAGAGTCTCTCTTGAGAATAATTTTGGAATACGAGTAGTCGTTTCTCCGATGATATCCAAAAGATGAGATGATGACTATGGGAACCTCTTGTAGAACATGTTTGGCAGGTTTAAACCTTAGTACACTCCCTTTTGGGTGGTTCTTAACCTAAACTCCATGCTCGTGACTTACAACAAACCCTTGAGTCATGGTTGATCCATTCATGAATCCTTAATATCAATGGAACTTGGGTGTTGATAAGGTGTAAACCATAATCCACCAAAATGGATGATAGATATTAAGGATAACATGATCCATCCCACGACCTTTGTTTGGTGTGCTTTGCTTGATCCTTGAGTGTGATTGTTGCATTCATGCATTCATGCACCCATTTGCATTCATGCACCCCAACATCGACAAGTTTGTGGAGGTGAACGCTATTAGGATTTTCTCTACTCTTAATCCCGTTCCGACTCTGTTAGGCGATGCCTATTTCTCTTTGTATATGAGGAATGCAAAGGGTGGTGGTGCCATTGCGTGTTGTTTTTCTCGGTTGTATAAGTGGTTTATTTCTCACTTACCTCAGACGGTCGCTCTCAAGGAGAACAAGGAATATCTACGGTGGTCTACGAGACTTATGTCTCTCACTAATGATAATATCTCTTGGTATAACCGTGTGTATGATGGTGTGCAGATTATTGACTCTTGTGGCGAATTCTCCAATGTACCTCTTCTTGGTACATGTGGTGGGATTAACTACAATCCTGTTTTGGCACGTCGGCAGCTTGGGTTCCCCCTAAAGGATAAACCCAATAACATTCTGTTAGAGGGTGTATTCTTTCAGGATGGTAAAGATCCCCAAGGCTTGAAAGCTAGGATGTTCCGCCCTTGGCGCAAGATTCATAGGAAAGGAAGGAAAGAGTTGGGTCCTAAGAATTGCATCGCTTTGGAGCCTTACACTGTTTGGGTTAGGAAGAGGGCGTCTGAGTATCTCATGCCTTACGAGTATCTGAGACCTACACCTATGATTATGGTTGGGCCTTCAACCCTCCCTAATCAAGGAGTAGAGGAGTTGAGAGACGAAGACCATTCACGTGCCTGGATCCGTGAACGTGAAGAGTTGCTTCAGCAGATTAAGGAGAAGGATGCGTTGATTGAGTTTCTTGAGCATCAGGTTATTGATGACCCTGATGATGTATGGACTTCTCTACTTCCTCAGTCTTCTAAGTTCTGGAAGAGGAAGTATGATCGACTCGCCAAAGAGAAGGCCGATATGGAGGCAGCCTACGAGAGGGAGGTGAAGAGGCTTCGCGCATCTTATCTTCCTATGTCCCGAGCTTTGGATGATTGTTTCTAGGGATCCATAGGATGATTATTTTCCTTTTCTCTTGTATATGATTAACAATGTTGTACTTCTTTTCCCTGATATTATTTGATGAGATATTTCCATATGTGATAAAATGCTTAATATTTCCAGAATTTGCAAATAAAACTCTAAAGTTCCTTTGAAATAAAAAACAAATCATATGCACAAGCATTGCATGCATCATATGCATAAGCAGGTTTTGTTTCCGGTCCCTTGCCCTATGGTCTAACTCTGTGTCCTTCATTTATTTTGAAGACAAGCTGACTCACCGGTACTACACTAGAGCCAACCCTACACCAGAAACTGAAATTCGTGAAAAACAAGAAGCTGGTGGTGGTAGGGGGAGAAAGGGCTCTCCTGGTTAGCCATTTGTCTTCCTTCTCTTATATAGATGTTGAGGTTGAAGTTGGAACTCCTTTCCAAGCTTTATCTATAGCTGAGCCTATTAAGAGGAGAACTCCTTCATTTGCTTCCTACAAAGATGCAAAGTTGGCCATTGAGCGTGGTGCAACTGCTGGCTTAGGAAAAACGATTGAGTTAGAAGACAACGAGTTCCGGGCTGGCATAGGTTTTTCTTCTGGTACTTTCAACAAGCAAGGTTTGTTCAAGAGTGGAGGTTTTATCCACACTCGTCTAGATGAGGAGGCTGCTGCCGTTTTAGAAGAAGATACAGAGGATTCTGGCAATTTCATCATCCCTGTAGGGGTCTGCAACAATTAGGTCGCTGTGGATATTCCAACAGTTGTCCATAAGTCAACGTAATGATCACTTTGTTTAAAAACCCTTCTCCCATGCCAAAAGGAGGAGTGATGACATTGTTGGCGCATAAACACAATGATATTTTCATTCAATAAATTCATGTTAAATGTTTGTTTTTCCATTTATTTTCCCTTTTCGCTTTTTGCATAAAAATTGGTGATCACATAAAACCCTAAATAAGAATAAAATCAATCTTTTCATCTGCATAATGATTTGCCTTGTTTGAATTCTAAAGCTTTTCATATCCAAAAATCATTATGCAGGTTGATTTCTAGACCCATTGAACATAATGACCCAACACCATCTCCCAATTTTGAATTCACTGTATTTGAGGCAGAGGAAGATGATGTTGAAGAGATTCCTGATGAGATCACCCGGCTACTTCAGCATGAAGAGAAGATCATTCAGCCGCATCTTGAGAATCTAGAAACAATCAACTTGGGGTCTGAAGATTGTGTGCGAGAGGTAAAGATTAGGGCACTCCTGGAAGAATCTGTTAAGAAGGGGTTGATTAAGTTTCTACGAGAATATGTTGACGTCTTTGCCTGGTCATATGAAGACATGCCTGGTCTAGATACTGATATTGTGCAACATTTCCTACCTCTAAAGCCTGAGTGCATGCCTGTAAAGCAGAAGCTCAGAAGAACTCATCCTGATATGGAAATGAAGATCAAAGAAGAAGTTCAGAAGCAAATTGATGTGGGGTTCCTGGTGACTTCTATATATCCTCAATGGGTGGCCAATATTGTGCCCGTGCCTAAGAAAGATGGAAAAGTCCGGATGTGTGTGGACTATAGAGACTTGAATAAAGCTAGTCCGAAAGATGATTTCCCTCTACCACATATTGATATGTTGGTAGATAATACAGCTAAATTCAAAGTCTTCTAGGTTATGGATGGATTTTCCGGATATAATCAGATTAAAATGGAACCCGAGGATATGGAGAAGATAACATTCATCACACCTTGGGGAACATTCTGTTATCGAGTGATGCCCTTCATTTGAAGAACGCCGGAGCCACGTATCAACGAGTTATGACTACCTTGTTCCATGGCATGATGCACAAGGAGATTGAGGTGTACGTTGACGATATGATCGCTAAATCAAGATCGGAGGCTGTACTCCCAGTAGAGGTGGAGTTCCCATCAATGAAAGTCTTGATGAAGGCCAAGTTGACTGATGCTGAATGGGTTCAGAGTCGTTATGACCAGTTGAATTTGATTGAATAGAAGAGATTGACTGCCATTTGCCATGGTCAGTTATATCAGCAGAGGATGAAGAAAGCTTTTGATAAGAAGGTCAAGCCTCGTGTGTTCCGAGAAGGTGACCTTGTGCTCAAGAAAGTTTTATCTTTCGCGCCCGATTCCAGGGGCAAGTGGACTCCAAACTATTAAGGTTCATATGTTGTTAAGAGAGCCTTTTCAGGCGGTGCTTTGATACTTACAACTATGGATGAGGAGGATTTCACTCGTCCTGTGAATTCATATGCAGTCAAGAAATACTTCGCCTAAAAAAAATAATAAAAAAAACTGAATAGCTCGCTATGTTGAAAACCCGAAAGGGCGGCTTAGGCAAAAATGAGCGTCTCGGTGGATTGAAAACCCGAAAGGGCGGTCCAGGCAAAAGTTAGAGACACAAAAAGTATATAATAATGATATATGTATCCCGCTAGATTGAGTACCTCATCCTGGGGAAATCTAGGCAAAAATTAGGGATTTGGCAAGTAACTGCATCCTGACAAGACTTTGTTCTACAACTGTCGTCCGTTAGAGATCCTTGCTCATTATCAGCCAAAGCTTCAAATACATCGGATTTAGAATTTGTGGAGAAATGGTCATTATGTTCAATGTAGCCCTTTTCCAATATATATCACCAATTTCAAATTTGTAAAGATCTATGGAGTCTTGCCATTCGCAGACTACCATATTATCCAATAAATTTGAGCCTTTTATCCAATTATTGGCACTCTTATCTGTTTCTATTCAACAAATGTTTTGCATGTTTTGATTAAGAAAATATCATTGTTTTAAACGATATAATTTTTTATAATTTGTTTTTAAACAAAGTGAACATTCACAATGACGAAATAATACTTAGGAGATCCTCAGTGCTCTCCCAAGGGTGGTACGATCCCCAACAGGGTAAGATTTTTGTCCATATTCCCGGCATGACTGTATCTCCTCCCTCTGGAACCTCTTGTGGTTTATCCTACCAAGTGGATTGCTTGTTGAGAGTCACCTCTCTTCCCTTCAGCAGAATAGCAATCTTTCTTCCTCAGCAGCTTGGATCTCTTTGGGCAAGAGCGGTATTTGGTGGTTGATCCCGATAAATCCTTTATCTCCTCGGATAGATTCCCCAGTAGAGTTGTTGGTGTGGTGGACCTTGTATGTGATAACTCTCGTCCCCAGGTGGAATGATTGATGATTCATCCCTTGCAGAGTTCTTTGCTTCCTGGTATCTCTGATCCCCAACAGATTGGATACTCTCCGGTGAACTTGGCTTTCTCTCTTGAAATGTAGTACCGGGTGGTTAATTCCTGGACATGGTTGTGTTAGATATGTCTGTCTGTCAGCATATATCATACATAAACCGCGCATATTCATGCATAATTATAACATTCAGGTATTCATGTTGCATTCTTTGCCATATATCGTTGTTTGTTGTCTCCTGCTATTTGGTGATATACTTCCCCAAGCAGACGTGTGTGTCTGATCTCTCTATATAGAGTCAGCTCCATAAGCAGAAAGCGTCTATCCTTTCTTCCATATTCCCCACGGGTTATATCCTCGTGGATGTTGATTATTTTTGTTTTTGTTCCTTCCCAACACATATACTGGGATGGTTTTCCCCATTAAGTTATATCCTCACCGGGACAAGTCTTGATTTGGTGTGCCTATCTAGTTTGATCCTATATCGACCTCTTGAGACTCTTTTCCTGTTTCCCCGTGGTAAATGAATAATCGCTCAATAATTAGTAATTATTATCCCGGCGGAGTCTGTGGGTCTCTACCCTCATACGGGTAGTTGTAAGTCATATTTCTATGGTCTACTACCCAGTAACTGGTAGTTGTAAACCCCATTTTGTCCCCGTGCAGAGTTAAACCTTGATGGTTGTTCATCCTAACCGATGACGGGTACTCTCTTTTGTGGTTCTCTACCCTCATACCGGTAGATGTAATTCCCTCCTTGTTGGTTATCTTTATACAAAATTCGATATTGACATTCCTTAATTTTTTAGTATACCACTGTTGAATGTAATTTTAAGTGTCGGGTTTTTGTTATCGTATCCACAGGGATTGTGAGATATCACCGCCTTTCGACAGTTGTATTAATTCTTAGCTTAAGGTAACAATGGGGTTTTGGTATTTGTCACGGTATCTTGCATAAAAGTGTAATAAAAAGCGGTAAAAGTTTTGGTTTGAATATCTGAGAAATATTGCCAAAGTTAGGGTTCGACGATCACTTTGCATGTATATGTTCGATCAACAAAACTTATAAACTCCTTTAGATGATAAACTATTTCACAAAGTCCTCCCAATGTGTTTATCTCTAACACACATTGTGAGTTTTCCCATTTTGATCCATTGTTTATCTCTAACACAATCTATCAAAATGACAACTTTTTGGTTCAACCTTATGGTGAACAAAATCATTCATTACTATCTCTAGCTAACAAACAAGATTGGATGAAAACCTAGGTTAAGAGTTGGTAAACATCTCTCGATCATAAACCAACACAAAGAGTTTTCAATAAGAACAAAGTTTTCACCATATATTCACCATTAAAGAGTTTACAAATGAAGATCCTTACATTTACATACAAAGCTAATGATCATCCACATCTAACCTTGACAAAATGAAGGACTTAGCTACTCATTTTCATGGTAGCTTGGTCAACAAGTTTCGGAAGAATGTTGATCAACATCCGAGTCGAATAATCGAGATTGGATGGGAATCCACCTTCTTTTTGTGAAAGATGGTTAAGAGATGAAGAAAAATGGTTTCTAGGTCACAAAAGATCCTTGGAACAATGTTGTAAAAATATCTAGAAAAAGTACAAAAGTATGGAAAAATAAGGTATGGCTCCAAAAAGTGGCACTTGCTACTTATAGAGCTGCTACTGGGCTGTCATGCTCGCTAGGCGAGCAGAATGGCTCGCCAAGCGAGCCCCTAATTGAGGCACCTGAGGCACCTGCGCCCAGAGAAACAGCCTTTCCCAGACTGTCATGTTCGCTGAGCGAACAAAACCTTCGCCTAGCGAAGGGCACGCTCCAACCTTCGCTCCAGCGAGCTTGAGAGGTTTTGCTACCGGAATGCTCGCTGGGAGCTCGCTAATGGCTCGCCTAGCGAGTGAGTGCTGGCTGCGCTTTTCACCAAGTCTGGACGTGTTCGCCACACTCCTCGCTGGAAGCTCGCCTAGCGAGTGTGGTGATGTTTGCCTCTATTAAATACTGGAGCTTTTCGCTGGACGCTCGCCTAGCGAGTCCTTCGCCACAGCCCTCACCTAGCGAGGAAGCTGATGAATGCTTGTTTTATTTGATTCCTTTGCCACATTTCTTGTGTCTTCATTTTCTATTATTTCATGCCTACTTCCTGCATAATAACACACAAATCAAAGGTACCAAGATAAATTATCATTGTATTGCATTTCATCTGAAACAAAGGTGGTTTCGACATTTTAGCAAGGAAATGGAGTGAAAGATGCCCATATTTGATAGCTCAAATAAGCACTTTTGGGCATCTAACAACCACCCAGTAACCGGTGATATATCTCTTGGATAATTTCTCTAATTACGCAATTTATCCCCAGCGGGTCATCTCTCGTCTATCTTGTTGTTGTTAGTAACGATTGTTCCTCCCCTGAATTGGTCATCATTATATACCTAGTTTCGGTATCCCGATGCCTTTTCTTTTTGGTCGATTTATCCTTTATTAACCCAGTAACCGGTTGTGGATAATCGTCCATGCGAGTATATTATCTACGTTCTGACGGTAATAGATAGTATATCTCATGCACTCTTTGGTCGAAGCCTTTTGTTCTTCCCCAGTTGAGTAAGATTCGTACCCCCTTTTCGGAGTCGAATGTCCATCCTATCATCGAGTTTGCTTTTTCCCTTTTTTTGGATGATGAGTGTTTTGGGAATATTCCCCAATTCACGCCTTGATTAGTCATCATTATATGCCTAGTTTCGGTATCCCGATGCCTTTTCTTTTCGGTCGATTTATCCTTTATTAACCCAGTAACCGGTTATGGATAATCGTCCATGCGAGTATATTATCTACGTTCTGACGGTAATAGATAGTATATCTCATGCACTCTTTGGTCGAAGCTTTTGTTCTTCCCCAGTCGAGTAAGATTCGTACCCCCTTTACGGAGTAGAATATCCATCCTACCATCGAGTTTGCTTTTAGCCCTCTTTTGGATGATGAGTGTTTTGGGAATATTCCCCAATTCACGCCTTGGTTGGTCACCTATTATATGCCCAGTAACCGGTATCCCTGGTGTTCCCTCCTCTCTGCTCCGTATTATGATTTTTTGTCCTCTGTGGAGTCAGATTTTCCTGAGTTGAGATATACCTTTTTAGGTCTTCCTCATATGATTTGGTTGATTGATATCTCTCACCCTTATACCGGTCTTAGATATTCATTCATTGAGTGTATTTCTCATATGGATTGTCAGTTTCTCCAGATGTCTTTTCTTCTTTGTGGACACATATCCCCACAGATTTCGTACTATTTGCATACATACATCCGCATCATGAGGTCTCTTAGGGACCAAAATTTGTCTCTTTGTTATTATTTAAGCCCATTCTACCTCGTCGAGACGAAGATTTTAACCTTCACTTCTCCGGCTAGAATGACCTTAAATAGGGGCATCTGTAAGACCCCAATTTTGACCCTAAGATCCCTCATGGCATCATAACATTGAATTTGCATAGCCTCAAGGATCTTTAGCATCTTGGTTCCCTTTGCCTTTGGGTGGGACTCCTTGTGATTGGTTTGAGATCACCAAGCATGCTTGAATCATACATCATTGTTTCTCTTACTTTTGTTTACTAAAAAAATAAATAAATAAAAAATAAAGAAAAAAAAACGAAAAAAAAACGAAAATAAATAAATAAATAAATAAAATAAATAAATAAAATATAACAAAAAAAAATGGACTTGGGCCTCTCTCATTTGAGCCCACAGGTCCACAAAAACCAGGTTATAAATTCAGAGTTTCAGTGAAACAAAAGCATGTCATTCCTATTACCATGGCAGGAAAAAGAAAGTGAGAGAAGAGCTAACAGAGTTCAGAGCAACCTCCAGAGGCTGAAGGGAACTCATCGGCAAAGAACCAATTCCCTCTCATATAAACCCTCAGATTGCTCTGCAAACCTCACGGGTACAACTCAATTTCAATCGATCCTCCCCAATCAGGTATGCCCTATTTCCACTACTTTATACTTTCAACCTGAAATTTTTTGATACCCTTTTAATGTATGTGTTTGACAAGAGGTTTAGGCCTCCTGCCCTTGGTTGCTTTTTGTGAGTTTTTTTGTGAATTTTAATGGCATGATTCATGTGGTTACATTTTGATTTGGGGGCAACTCTTGATTACCCTATCTTGTTTCTCTAACCTATTTGTTGAGTTTTTTTTTTGTGAGGGCTCACATGACTCTTGCAGAGATGGCCTGGTGTTTCACTTTACTTGTGGGATACCACCTGGAGGTTTATTCCGATTACCTGTGCTTAATGGCTTGGGATATTTGTTTGTTACTGCTTATTCCAAAGGATGGGAGCTACTTGGATCATCAATATGATCTCAAGAGGGGAACTCCTAATGTGGTTTTATTTTCTTTTCCCTTATCTCTTGTATGTTTAGGAATTTAACCCTTCTTTTTTTTCCCATTCTAACCCAAGCCAAAACTTTTTGTGCAAACAACAACTTTTGTTTTCAACATTAGAAACCTAAGCCTTATGCTTTTGATTTTCAAAACTTATTTTTTATAACACTTATTCTGAATTGAACCTTTTAATCCACTTTAACCATATTTTTGTAAATACTTTTAATTGGTAAATATAACCCATTCAAATACTTTTTATGGTTTCAATGGTCACCTTCTTAATCAAACCCTTTTTTTATTACCATTAGCTATTAGGTTTGAATTATCCTTGAGGTAGATATAATACTCACCTTTATCCTTAGTGATGGACAATAAGTCTTCCATGCTTATTATAGGGTTAACCCCTCACTAGCATGTTGAAGTTATCCTCACATGGTGGATTTGTGGTTGTAGGTTGAGTTTTCTCCCTTTGATAACAAAAGACCTTAAGGTTTTTGGACCAATCAATTCACCAACTTTTTCTTGAATTTTCTTACCCCGAACTACGAGGTTTTGATCCTAATCTTTTTTTAAGATGGTACGTAGGCAATGGGTTCATCTATTCAAACACAAAATGTAAATAAATTTGTATATTCTTTTCTCATCCCTTCAATCATGTTTGCACAAATAAAAAAACAACAACCTTACAACAAATGTGAAAAGGGCTCCCTAGGAGAACCTAGGATGCTTTGGGTGCCTAACACCTTCCCATTGCATAACCAACCCCCTTACCCAGATCTCTGACATTTTTACTAGTTTTTGATTCGATAAAACTTTTAGGTTTTTGTTCGCTTTCTAACCATTCCTTTGGATAAATAGAAGTGCGGTGGCGACTCGACTTGTATGATTTACCTTGGATTTAGTCAATATCTCTAATGGTAACGAATACCCCGCTACTGAGGCAATGCAAATGCAATGTTATGATGCCATGAGGGATTTTATGGACAAAATTAGGGTCTTACAGATGCCCCTTTTTAAGGTCATTCTAGCCGGAGAAGTGAAGGTTAAAATCTTCGTCTCGACGGGGTAGAATGGACTTAAATAATAACAAAGAGACGAATTTTGGTCCCTAAGAGACCTCATGATGCAGGTGTATGCATGCAAAAAAACATGGTGAAACTCTGTGGGGATATGCGTCCACCAAAGAAAAAGAAATCCGAAAAAACTAAAAAAATCCAAAGGAGTAATACACTCACTAGGGAGACAGAGACTCTGAGGGAGTAAAAGGGTGAAAATGCGTGAGCAGGTCACGACTTGAGACTTGCTGAGAGACACGGAGAGAATCCATAAAATGAATGGACGGACTCGAGCTGACTCGAAGATGCATGTATTGGGGAATATGCCAATACAACAAAAATTATCCGCAATGGATACTTTGGATGAAAATCCGGACTCAGGTGGGGATGTCCACTAAGGACTCAGCTGAGGAAAATCCCAACAGAAATCTCCTGGGGAAGCAATGGGATGAGGTACTACCGGTAACTGGGTAATAAGCTCAAAGAGACGTACGATCTGAACACCGGTATAAGGGTGAGAGAACAACATGCTCCGGAAGAATGAATATCTAAGACCGGTATAAAGGTGAGAGATATCAATCAACCAAATCATCGGAGGAAGACCTAAAAAAGGTATATTTTAACTCAGGAAAATCTGACTCCATAGGGGACAAAAGTCATAATAGGGAGCAGAAGGAAGGAACACCAGGGATGCCGGTTACCGGGCATATAATAGGTGACCAACCAAAGCGTGAATTGGGGAATATTCCCAAAACACTCATCATCCGGGAAAAGAGGGCAAAAAGCAAACTCGATTACAAGATGGACATTCGATTCCACAAAGGGATACGAATCTTACTCAACTGGGGAAGAACAAAAGGCTTCGACCAAAGAGTGCATGAGATATATTATCTATTACCGTCAGAACGTAGATAATATACTCGCATGGAAGATTATCCACAACCGGTTACTGGGTTAATAAAGGATAGATCGACCGAGAGAGAAAGGCATCGGGATACCGAAACTAGGTATATAATGATGACCATTCAAAGGGAGAGCAACAAACATTACCGGCAACCGGTACCTGAAAGATGACTTGCTGGGGATAAACTGCTTAATCAGAGCAATTATCCAAGAGAAAAAGGGAATATCAACACCGAATATTGGATAATAATAACCGTCAAGGAGGAGATTACATCTACCGGATACTGGGTAGAAAACCACGGAAGAGTAACCGTCATCAATTAGGATGAACAAAAAGGTTAACTCTGCAAAGGGGAGAAAATAGGGTTTACAACTACCGGTATAAGGGTAGAAAACCACAGACTCCGCCGAGGATAAGATGAGTAATTGCCAATTATTGAGCAGTTATTCATTTATACCACGGGGAAACATAGGAAACATTCACAAAAGGCCAATTTAGGATCAAACTAAAGAGGCAAACTGAATCGAAACTCATCCCCATGAGGATGTAACTCAATAGGGGAACCCATCCCAATATATGTGTTGGGAGGACGCAAAAACAACCGTCGTCCACGAGGATATAACTCGGTCGGGAATGCGGAAGGAAAGATAAACACTTTCTACTTAATGGGCTGACTCTACATTGAGGGATCAGACGCCAACATCTGCTTGGGGAATGTATTACCAACTAGCAGAGAATAACAAACAAAGATATATGACAAAGAATGAAATATGAATATTCGAATGTTTGAAAATTATATGCACACATGCGTGGTTTATGTATGATGAATGCTGACAAACAGACATTTCTAACACAAACGTCCGGTACTACATCTCAAGAAAGAAAGCCAGGTTCACCGGAGAGTATCCAATCTGTCGGGGATCAGAGATACCAGGAAGCAAAAAAACCTCTACAGGGGATGAATCATCGGTAAATTCGGCTGGGGACAGGAGTTTATTGCACAGATAAAATTTGCCGCATAAGCAACTCTACTAGGGAATCTATCTAAGGAGGAAAGATTGCTACTCCGCTAAAGGGGAGAGTGGTGAATATCTCAACAAGCATTCCACTCAGTAGGATAAGCCACAAAAGGCTCCGGAGGAAGAAGACACAGTCATGCCAGGAATATGAACAAATGTCTTACCCTGTTGGAGATCATACCATCCTTGGGAGAGCACTGAGGATCTCCTAAGTATCCTTTCGTCATTGTGAATGTTCATTTTGTTTAAAAACAAGTTATGAAAAAAAATTCGATTATTCAAAACAATGATATCTTCTCAATTAAAGCATGTGAAACGTTTGTTGAATAGAAACAAATAAGAGTGCAAATAATTGGATAAAGGCTCAAATTTATTTGATGGAATGGTAGTTTGCAAAGGGCAAGACTCCATAGATCTTTACAAGTTTGAAATTGGTGATATATATTGGAAAAGGGCTACATTGAACATAATGACCATTTCTCCACCAATTCTGAATTCGATGTATTTGAAGTTTCGGTTGATGACGAATGAGCAAGAATCTCTGACGGATGACAGTTGTAGAACAAAGTCTTGTCAGGATGCAGTTACTTGCCAAATCCCTAATTTTTGCCTAGATTGCCCTAGGATGAGGTACTCAATCTAGCGGGATACATATATTCATTTTTTTTGTGCCTCTAACTTTTGCCTGGACCGCCCTTTCGGGTTTTCAATCCACCGAGACGCTCATTTTTTCCTAAGCCGCCCTTTCGGGTTTTCAACTTAGCGAGCTATTCTGTTGTTATTTCTAAGCGAAGTATTTCTTGACTGCATCTGAATTCACAGGACGAGTGAAATCCTCCCCATCCATAGTTGTAAGTATCAAAGCACCGCCTGAAAAGGCTCTCTTAACAACATATGGACCTTCATAGTTTGGAGTCCACTTGCCCCTGGAATCGGGTGCGAAAGACAAGACTTTCTTGAGCACAAGGTCACCTTCTCGGAACACATGAGGCTTGACCTTCTTATCAAAAGCTTTCTTCATTCTCTGCTGATATAACTGACCATGGCACATGGCAGTCAATCTCTTTTCTTTTATCAAGTTCAGCTGGTCATAACGACTCTGATTCCATTCAGCATCAATTAACTTGGCTTCCATCAGGACTCTCATTGATGGGATCTCCACCTCTACTGGGAGTACAACCTCCATGCCATAAACAAGAGAGAAAGGGGTTGCCCCTGTTGAAGTGCGGACAGACGTACGATATCCATGTAAAGCAAATGGCAACATCTCATGCCAATCCTTATACGTGACAACCATCCTCTGGATAATCTTCTTGATATTCTTATTAGCAGCTTCAACAGCCCCATTCATCATGGGTCTATAAGGGGAAGAATTATGATGGGCGATCTTGAACTCACTACACAGCTCGTTCATCATCTTGTTGTTCAAGTTAGATCCATTGTCAGTAATGATCTTATCTGGCACACCATAACGACATATGAGCTGATTCTTGATAAACTTCATGACCACCTGCCTGGTCACATTTGCATACGATGCCGCTTCAACCCACTTGGTGAAGTAATCAATTTGCTACGAGAATAAATCTATGTTCGTTAAACGCTTTTGGCTCTATCATACCAATCATGTCAATTCCCCACATGGAGAAAGGCCATGGTGATGAAATCACATTTAAAAGTGTATGGGGAATATGGATCTTATCCGCATAAATCTGACACTTATGGCATTTTTTCACATATTTACAGCAGTCAGACTCCATTGTCAGCCAATAGTAGCCTGCTCTCAGCATCTTTCTAGCCATGGCATGTCCATTGGAGTGAGTCCTAAATGAACCTTCATGGACTTCAGTCATCAACAGGTCTGCTTCGTGTCTATCCACGCATCTGAGTAGAACCATGTCAACATTTCTCTTATAAAGCGCATCACCATTGAGGTAGAAACTTCCCGATAATCTCCTTAGAGTCTTCCTATCTTTCACGGATGCCCCTGGCGGGTAAACCTGGTTCTGAAGGAAGCATTTGATATCATAATACCATGGCTTATCATCTTTCACCTCTTCTACTGCAAATACATGAGCTGGTCTGTCCAAGCGCATTACGGTGATATTGGGAACTTCATTCCAAAGTCTTACCACCATCATTGAAGCAAGTGTAGCAAGAGCGTCTGCCATCCGATTCTCATCTCGAGGAATATGATGGAAGTCAACCTCAGTAAAGAACTTTGAAATCCTCCTCGCATAATCCCTATATGGAATGAGACCAGGTTGATTCGTTTCCCATTCACCTTTAATCTGATTGACAACGAGGGCCGAATCACCATAAACATCAAGATGCTTGATCCTTAGATCAATACATTCCTCCAATTCCATAATACAGGCCTCATACTCAGCCATATTATTCGTGCATTTGAAAGTTAGCCTTGTTGTAAAAGGAATATGTGTGCCCTGAGGAGTAATAATCATTGCCCCAATACCATTTCCATACTGATTTGCTGCGCCATCAAACACCATACTCCATCTGGAACCAGGCTCTGGCCCTTCATCGAGTGTAGGCTCATCACAATCTTTCATTTTCAAATACAGAATCTCCTCATTTGGAAAATCATATTGAACTGACTGATAATCTTCGATCGGCTGATGTGCCAAGTGGTCAGCCAGGATACTACCTTTAATAGCCTTCTGAGCTCGATACTCACTATCATACTCAGACAACAACATCTGCCAATGGGCAATCCTCCCTGTTAAAGCAGGCTTCTCAAAGATATACTTGATTGGATCCATTCTGGATATCAACCAAGTCGTATGATTTATCATATACTGGCGTAAACGCTTAGCAGCCCAAGCCAAGGCACAACATGTCTTCTCAAGCATTGAGTATCGAGATTCACAATTAGTGAACTTCTTGCTCAGATAGTAAATGGCATACTCTTTCTTTCCTGATTCGTTTTGCTGACCAAGGACACAACCCATTGAGTCTTCAAGAACAGTTAGATACATGATCAAAGGTCTGCCTTCCACGGGTGGAGACAGAATCGGAGGCTCGGACAGATATTCTTTAATACTGTCGAAAGCTTTCTGGAAATCCTCGGTCCAATCATGGGACTGATCTTTCTGGAGGAGCTTGAATATCGGCGCACATGTGGCAGTCATGTGGGATATGAATCTAGAAATATAATTCAAGCGGCCAAGAAACCCTCGGACTTGCTTCTCAGTTTTGGACGCATGCATCTCTTGTATTGCTTTGACCTTTGCAGGATC
This sequence comes from Lathyrus oleraceus, assembly GCF_024323335.1. NCBI lineage: Eukaryota > Viridiplantae > Streptophyta > Magnoliopsida > Fabales > Fabaceae > Lathyrus > Lathyrus oleraceus. The sequence goes on from NC_066579.1 coordinate 147,002,154, forward strand.
AACCTCAATACCTCTTTCACTAACAATAAAGCCCAATAACTTGCCAGAACGAACTCCAAATGTACACTTGTTGGGATTCACACGAAGCTTGTACTTCCTCAAATGCTGAAAAAGCTTCAACAAGTGCTCTACATGTTCAACTTCCATTCTTGACTTGGCAATCATATCATCAACATACACCTCAATCTCCTTGTGCATCATATCATGAAACAAGGTGGTCATAGCCCGTTGATACGTGGCTCCGGCGTTCTTCAAACTGAAGGGCATCACTCGATAACAGAATGTTCCCCAAGGTGTGATGAATGTTGTCTTCTCCATATCCTCGGGTGCCATTTTGATCTGATTATATCCGGAAAATCCGTCCATAAATTAGAAGACATTGAATTTAGCTGTGTTATCTACCAACATATCAATATGTGGTAGAGGGAAATCATCTTTCGGACTAGCTTTATTCAAGTCTCTATAGTCCACACACATCCGGACTTTTCCGTCTTTCTTAGGTACGGGCACAATATTGGCCACCCATTAAGGATATGTAGAATTCACCAGAAACCCTGCATCAATTTGCTTCTGAACCTCCTCCTTGATCTTCACTGCCATATCAGGATGAGTTCTTCTGAGCTTCTGCTTCACAGGCACGCACTCAGGCTTCAAGGGTAAGAAATGTTGCACAATATCAGTATCTAGACCTGGCATGTCCTCATATGACCATGCAAAGACGTCAACATATTCTCGTAGCAATTCAATCAATCCTTTCTTAACAGATTCTTCAAGGAGTGCCCCAATCTTCACTTCTCGCACACAATCCTCGGACCCCAAGTTGACTGTTTCTGGATTCTCGAGATGCGGCTGAATGATCTTCTCTTCATGCTCAAGTAGACGGGTAATCTCGTCAGGAATCTCTTCAACATCATCTTCTTCCGCCTCAAATACAGGGAACTCAAAATTGGGAGATGGTGTTGGATCATTATGTTCAATGGGTTTGATTAACCTGCATAATGATTTTGGATATGAAAAGCTTTAGAATTCAAACAAGGCAATCATTATGCAGATGAAAAGATTGATTTTATTCTATTTTTAAGGTTTTATGTGATCACCAATTTCATGCAAAAAAAGAAAAAAGGGAAAATAATTGGAAAAACAAACATTTAACATGAATTTATTAAATGAAAATATCATTGTATTTATGCGCCAACAATGTCATCACTCCTCCTTTTGGCATGGGAGGAGGGTTTTTAAACACAATGAACATTACTTTGGCTTATGGATAACTGTTGGAATATCCACAGCGACCCAATTATTGCAGATTCCCCCAGGGATGACGAAGTTTCCAGAATCCTCTTCGTCTTCTTCCAAGATGGCAGCAGCTTCCTCACCTTGACTGGTGTGGATGGAACCTCCACTCTTGAACAACCCTTGTGTGTTGAAAACCCCAGATGCGTAACCTATGCCAGCCCGAGACTTGTTGTCTTCTAGCTCAATCATTTTTCCTAAACCAACAGTTGCACCACACTCAATGGCCAACTTTGCATCTTTATAGGAAGCAAATGAAGGAGCTCTCTTCTCAATAGGCTCAGCAATAGATAAAGCTTGCAAAGGAGTTCCGACTTCATCCTCAACATTTATGTATGAGAAAGAAGACAAATGGCTAACCAGGAGAGCCTTTTCTCCCCCTACCACCACCAGCTTCTTATTCTTCATAAATTTCAGTTTCTGGTGTAGGGTGGATGTCACGGCACCTGCCTCGTGAATCCATGGTCTGCCTAAGAGACAGCTATACGATGGGTGAATATCCATAACCTGTAAGGTAATCTGGAAATCACTTGGTCCGATCTTGACTGGGAGGTCAACTTCCCCAATCACCGTTTTGCGAGACCCATCGAAAGCTTTCACAACTATTCCACTCTGCCTCATGGGAGGCCCTTGATATGACAGTTTCGAATGAGTATTTTTTGGCAATACGTTCAGTGATGACCCAGTGTCCACCAGCACATTAGACATGGCGTCGTCTTTGTAACCCATAGATATATGTAATGCCAAGTTGTGATCTCTTCCCTCATCGGGGAGATCAGAGTCACAAAAACTCAAGTTGTTACCAGTAGTAATGTTTGCAACAATGCTATCGAATTGTTCTATTGTGACATCATGATCTACATATGCCACATCCAAAACTTTCTGCAGAGCCTCTCAGTGTGGTTCTGAATTCAATAGCAATGATAACACCGATATCTTGGATGGCGTTTGTAGAAGCTGGTCTACAACATTGTACTCACTTCTCTTAATGAACCTTAACATCTCATCACAGTCTTCTTTCATATTGCCACTCGGGCCAACAGAAGCAGGAGTTATCAATGTAGAAGAGGGCTTAACAACAGGTGCCGGATTCGGAGTGCTCACAGCATCCCTAATTGGGCGCTCAACAGAATCAGCATTAGCTTGGGGCTTTGGCGGTGCTGAAAACACACGACCGCTGCGGGTCAATCCACTAACATCCGCAATGTTAACAACAAAGGAAGATGGTAAGGACACTTCTTTCCCTCCTTCTACCGCGACAGCATTGTAGCGATAGGGAATTACTTTTTCGGAAGAATACGGTACTGGTCCGGCTGGCTTGATGGTTAATGCAGGAGAAACCTTCTGCTTGCTACTATCGTACTTGATAATAACGGGCTCGGGGATCCGAAACACTGGAGAAATCAAATTGACTTCATGAGCATCTTCGTCAACATTTCTGTTTTGAAGGATCTCAATAACTCTTTCATCCAGCATTTCCTGAACATCTTTGCGCACCTGGCGACAACCTCTTTGATTGACAGAACAGACTCGGCATCTATCGTGGTCATGCTCATAATGACTATACTCACATAGCAAACGATGCATCTCGACCAGAGATTGTCGAATATGACTGACATATTTGACCTTGTACTTGCCAAGGCAACCCTGGACCATGTTGACAGATTTCCCATGCTCGGGCAATGGGTTCTTCTTCTCATTAGGACCTACGTCCTCAAAACACAGAATGCCACACCTCACAAGGTCTTGAACCTTGGTCTTCAAAGGGTAAAAATTCTCCACGTCGTGGCCGGGAGCACCAGAATGGTAAACACAGTGTAATTCGGGCTTATACCACCACTGGGGGTTAGCAAGTATAGCTGGTGGGTCTCTCGGAGTAATCAACTTCCTCTCTATCAAAGAGGGATATAATTCTGCATACGTTATTGGAATAGGATCGAAGGTGACCCTTTTCCTCTCGTAACTCGTGTTGGCTTGATTATTGTTTCGAGAATGGTAGGCCTGATGCTAAGGTCGGTGCTGCTGATGTTGATATTGCGGATGTAGTTGCTGATTGTTGTTATGTTGTTGGTACTGTTGATTGTCTCTGAAAACAGGTTCTATATGAGCCCCCTGGTGCTGGTTACTGACAGGACGTACAGTCTTCCTCCTCACAGAGGGTCTTCTTGGTTTCACATGGGAGGTCACAACATGTGCCTCTCCATCTTTCTTCTTTGCAAACGCCCTATATTGTTTGGCAGAAGAGCCTTCTTCTCTGGTCAGACGTCCTTCTCTAACCCCTTCTTCTAGACGCATCCCCATATTCACCATCTCGGTGAAGTCAGAAGGAGCGCTAGCAATCATCCGCTCATAATAAAAAGAACTCAAGGTCTTCAGAAATATCTTGGTCATCTATTTCTCTTCTAGCGGAGGCACGATCTGTGCTGCTAACTCTCGCCACCTCTGGGCGTATTCTTTGAATGTTTCCTTGTCCTTCTGGGACATGGCCCTCAATTGATCCCTATCGGGAGCCATATCCATATTGTACTTGTACTGCTTGATGAAGGCCTCGCCAAGATCGTTGAAGGATCGGATGTTCACACTGTCTAAACCCATGTACCAACGCAGAGCGGCACCAGACAGACTGTCCTGAAAGTAGTGGATGAGCAAATGGTCATTGTCGGTGTGAGTCGACATCTTCCTGGCATACATGACCAGGTGGCTGAGAGGACAAGTATTTCCCTTGTATTTTTCAAAGTCAGGGACCATGAATTTTACAGGGATCTTTACATTGGGGACCAAGCAAAGTTCGGCAGCAGACTTGCCGAAAAGATCCTTTCCTCTAAGAGTTTTCAATTCCTTGCGAAGCTCAAGAAATTGATCGTTCATAGCATCCATCTTCTCATAGACATCTGGACCCTCAGACGGCTCAGAATGATAGATGGTGTCGTCTACCCTGGGCATAGTATGCACGACAAAAGGATGAACAGCAAGGACCGGGCTAGATGCCGGCATGGAAGCAAAGGTGGGAGCAGGACCCTCAGGCATGAAATTAGGAGGCATCCCCCACGGGAACCCGATTGGCATGGCCGTCGGAGCAAAGTGTGCACTGGTTGTAGGCACAGTCGAGGAGACGATCTCAAAGATGACTGTCCTCTGGGGAGGAGTTAAAGGTGTCGGAGAAGACTGGCTCTGGGCAGCCAAGAATGATTCCATCAAGGCACTCAATCTGGACACTTCCTCTTTCAGCTCGCGGTTCTCTTGTTCCAGATGATCCATCAGTCTGGAAATGTTGGCTCTGGTGTAGTACCGGTGAGTCAGCTTGTCTTCAAAATAAATGAAGAACACAGAGTTAGGCCACAGGACAAGAAGCCGGGAACAAAACCTGCTTATGCACATGATGCATGCAATGAATATTCATGACAAGTGAGATGTGTTATTTTAAAGGACCAGGTGTATTGTATATTGATGATGAATGAGGTTGGTTTTTGGAAGCTTTTAGTTTTTGAAAACGTAGATGTGACGCCCTTTTGTTTATATGTATGCTTATTTACTCTGATCATATGTTAAGTATTTTGGGGTAGAAAAAGGGGTGTTACATTAGTGGTATCAGAGCCTGGTTGACCAGTTGGTCAATAGTCGTTAGGATTTTCAATCCCGTTGTATTTGATTTGTGTGTCTGACATGATTGATGCTGTTTGTCTGGTTTATCTGATACCATTAGTGGTATCAGAGCAGGTCGGTCCGTCCGGCCAGGTTGTTTAATTATGTTTGTTCCCTAGTATGCGACATGTGTGTGAGAACACTGTCGATGCTTGTTTTATTTTCCATTGCAGGTTGGGAATGAAATAAGTGGGGGAGAAGCGTCTGCTTATCTTGGATGTTCCAATTGTATCGAGCTGGGACATTATGTTGTTGTATTTTTCCTGAACCCGAAGAGAGGTCAGATTCGAGGATGGTGTTGGTTAGAATTTAATCAGGTGTATATCAATTGTTTCGAGAACACGGTTCTTTTTCCTGAGGTTGGTGCTAAGGAAGATTGGTTTGTGTCTGCTAAGCAAGTTGATGAATCGGTGCAAGGTGGTGCCGAGTTGTTTATGTTGTTGGCAACTTTGGATATTCGTGAGGTGAGGACGATTGAAGAATTGCCAATAGTTTGTGAGTTTGCGGAGGTATTTCCGGAAGATATAAGTGATTTACCGCCGGAACGTGAGGTTAAGTTTTCCATTGATTTAGTTCCTGGAACTAGTCCTGTATCGATGGCTCCCTATAGGATGTCTGCTTCTGAGTTGAAAGAGCTGAAGAGACAACTTGAAGACTTGCTCGAGAAGAAGTTTATTCGTCCTAGTGTGTCATCGTGGGGTGCACCTGTTTTGTTGGTCAAGAAGAAAGAATGTGGTTGGAATTCTTGAAAGATTATGATTTTGGTTTGAATTATCATCCTGGAAAGGCGAATGTTGTAGCCGATGCATTGAGTAGGAAGTCATTGCACATTGTAACACCTCAAAATTTGCCCTCCTCTCTGGGGACTAGCTTAACATATTACATTGCATTTCTTAGGTCATTAGGCATTGCATATTTGCATATCATGTGGTTACATTGTGCAAGTCATCCTCATAAGTCTTGATCAGAAGATAAAGAGGTTAAGATGCAAGCTAGGGTTTCATTGGATTGATCATTAGCCATCTGAGGATTGGGCTACAAATTAGGGTTTTGATTCTTCAAGGAGATTGAGCTTGATCTTGGTTGCTATGGTACATCATCATCATCATGGTCTTGTTATCAGCCAGAAGATTCAGGAGATTGATCATATACCTTGAGATTACGGTTTTGACCACTGGTCAACCCTAATCAGTTGTATTGGGCCAATCAGGGCATGGCAAGGAGGGGGTCTACAGTGGATATCGGGATCATCATGTGATTGTATTGAGCTTGTGGAGGCTAGGGTTGCATCATTGAGCCATTTCATCAGAGAATTGGGGCTCAGCTTGATCAGTGCACAGCCAAATTCATCTATCAATCAGAAAAGTCAACTGTGGTCAACTGTGCTTGATTTGATGGATTTGGAGGTGGGAGAGAGTTGGATACACTTCATTCATGTTGAAACAAGTTTCATTTGACATTTCAAACATCAAGAATGAAGAAAATAAAGTCAGGAGAAAAATTGCCAAAAATAGAAAGTGACTTGTAATGGAAGTCTCCAAAAATGGAATGTTTTTCACCACAAAATTACATGTCCAAAAAAGCTTCAAATGAAATTTTGTTCAACATGAAAGTTGTAGATCTAGCTCTCACCTTTCCAAAAAGTCCAAGAACTTGAATTTCTCATGCATGGTTGATAAGTTATGGTCCAATCATTTTCCAAAAATGCCTAAAATCAAAGTGGCATAACTTTCACATGGAATGGCCAAAATGGATGATCTTTCTTTGAGCAAACCCCATTTCACATGTACTTTCGTGATGCATGGTCAAAATTCATAAAAAATGGTCAAGGCAAAAAGTCATTTTTTTAGTGGATTCATTTGTATTTTTGGTGTAACATGGTGAATTTGAGAAATACAAGGCCAATGCACATGAGACAACTTCCAACACTTCACAAATGCCAAATGAAATTTGCTCCAACTGGTTTTTGCTGTCACATTGCTTAATTTTGGAAAGATCATTTTGGAGATTTCACTAAAGTTGCATTAACACTAATTTCATCCAATTTTGCTAATTGTGATTAGCAAGTTGATTAGGCATGAGTATAAGTTGGTAATTGTAACAGAATTGCTAATATCATCACATTCTTCAAGATTTGTAACTGTTTTTCCCTCCAATATCATCACATTTTTCAACATTTCATCATGAATTCTTCATCAAATTGGACGATTCTTGTTTGATTCACTCTCCACAAGCCTTAATACACATCTGTTTCACCAATCCATCGCCACACCATTGAAGATCGTGGACTGTTGCAAGCTTGCATTTCCATGGCCTTTTGCTAGTTCTTGCATCTGGAGCTATTTTGGATCGAGCTAAGCATTGTAATCACCTTCCATAGCCTCAAGCTTCATCTGTTTTTGGCTTTTGCACCTGGAAAAGCACAAATTCGCGTCTGCCATCTCCAAGAGGTTAGGTTTCGAATTTCTCCATTACTTGAATTGTTAGATGGCTTTTGTAGGTCTTGGATTGTAGATTATCATGATGCTTTTAGTTTTTGATTTGGTTAAGTATCGGATGAGTAATCGTGATTTGAAGTTTGATGCTCATTTCTTTTTTCGATCGATCCGGTTAATATGTTGAGAGTTAGGAGAAACCAGTTCCATATCCTTAATCCTTGTTGAAAGACGGTCACGATGATATATAGTTTGTGTATTTTGGATGAAAAATGTTCATGTGATTTTTCTGGATTTTCTGTAAGTGTTCTTGTTCAAGAACACGATGAAGACGCGTTTGATCTTCAAAACCTTGGCCTTGCTTTCAAATTGTGTTTACCGCCAAGCCTTGTCCAATAGGAACACGCCATGGCTTCTAATTGAAACGGCGCCGTTTTGCTCTTGTGTTTTAATATTACGCTTTTGCCATTTCTGAGTTTATTATTTCATTATTTCTCATTTCTTTTTCAATTTTCATTTCAATTCCATCCACAACTTTAAAAATTCACAAATCATTCATTTTTTGTCCAATTTTTGTGAGGTTTTTTTCATGATGCTCCTTGTAATGTGTAGAATTTAATGGTGATTTTTGTGATTTTTGTGCACGTGTAAAAAATTAAAATGCCTGGGGTTTGCTTGGTAGTGTCACATTTGTACATGTCTTGCCATATCTTTCATAAAATGATGATGCTTTCAAAGAAATGGATGAAATGTTTTGTGCTTATTCTGGACTCTTTGATGGTGATTTTGGTATGCAGTTTGTAATTTTTGGATACCTGGTTGAGGAGATATGAGTTTTTTATTAGAGGTGTGACAATTTGTGTCACACCAAGCTTGCTGAACTTCATGATTTTATTTGATGTGCTTAGGGATGTTATATTGAGCCAATTTTTTGCATGAATGAACATATGTATGTTGAGATCTCATGTGATTTTTTCTGGAATTATTGATGGCATTTCCTAATTGATTGGGATTTTCTCTTCTGTTGGATCATTTTGTGATATTTTGTGATACATGTTGGCATTTGATTTGTGAAATTCTCATGTTTAATTGGATGGATGTGAAAATTGACATGTGCATTGTAGACACATTATAGGTCATTGTGGTTTTGATCCCATTCATTTATCATGTATTGTCACTGTTTTATGATTTTTGGAAGTTGATGCTCGTGTTGATGCCTTGTGTTGGCTTGTTTGAAATTGTCTGAACTTTCTGATTTTCATTGACCTACTTCCTTTTGTCCAATTGAGCTGAAATTTGACATGCTATTCATTGGATATGTTCTGTTTAGACTTGAATTTTTGTGGAATTAATTGAATTGTTTTGGTATGGATTTGATGTTGATCATTCTGTTTGGTCATTTGAGTTTGCAAATTGCATGTTTGGTGCTATTTTGTGCATAAAATGATAATGGTGATGGATATGAGTATGGGACCAATTGCATTTGTCTCTAAATTGATTAATTGTGATTTTGGATAAGTTTCACTTGCTGTTTTGATTTTTTCATCTCCTTTGGACCCTAGGCTTGGCCTAGTGGTCTTGTTTCTTATGTTTGGTTTGGATTTTCAGGTTGAGATGCAAATGGTTTAAGGAGATTGCTTCAAGTTAATTAAGTTGACTTATGAATCGTTTATGATTAACATTGACTTCGTGTTGTAGGGTTTGATGCTTGAGTTTGAGCTCATGGCTTGCACTTGTGTGCATTAACTTGTGTTTGACTGTTCAGATTGACTTTTGCTGTTTACTGTTGGTTTGTCTGGTATACTGATGATACTTGATTGATTTCAGGTACATTAGTTGCTAACAGTTCTTTAAGAACTTGCTTGCTGTTGCTTGGTGGTATAAACCAGTTGAGGTAGACTCTCTTGTCTCCATGTAGTCTGGAAGACCTGGCTTGTTATTTAGCCAGGCAACTGTCTGATGTCCTCCTTAAGAGGCGATGTTTGTGATTGTTTAACTTTGTCCCCAAGCAGGTAAAGACCTCTATGAGGCAATTGGCGGAACCCAAGGGATATGCAATCTATCCCCCGCTATTCTTGTTGAGTCGTCCCTCTGCTCACACCACTGTGTTGACGCATTGGGACATTAACCCAAGATCTTGTACATTTGTACTGTTGAGTCAGAGTCTTGAGCGTAGGAGGGTCCCTCCTTTCTGGACCCACGCTCCTTTGTCTGAAGCTCTCCCTGGCCAGGGATAAGAGCTGTGAAGTCTAATCTTCACTCACCTTTCATCTGCTTCACCCTGACTCTCAATGTCAGGGTTAAGAGCGAACACCACCCTTGTACAGATGACTTGCCTCGGCAGTCCACCCTTGTTTGAGCCTCACTTGACTGAATATAGTGTGTGCTATGTGAATGTTTGCTTTATTTTGATTGATGCTTGCATGCTTGTTTTTCCTGGTTAGGATTAGCTTGCTGTTGTGCAAGTAGATAGAAACCATAACATAGGGCAATGATGCATGATAACACTAGGCTCGAGTACAGCTCCCTAGTAGTGTGTCTCCCCTTGGTTTCTGGCTAGAATTTCTTTCCCGTTCAGGGGAACTACGTCGCCCTGATCCTCATACCAGAGGTCTCTCCGGGCACTTTTCTTTCTTTTTGTGTGTGTGCTTGACAGTTATAGGCTCGAGTTCCCGACTCCCTATTAACTTGTTGGTAGTTGTGTGCTTGGAAGCTGATGTAAGTCCATCGAGTGGCATTCGGGTTCCAGCGTGCGTGTGTTTGGTTCGGATGCCGATGTAAGTCCAGTGATTGGCTTTCGGGCTCCACGTTTGCCTTCTTGTGTGTGTTTTGGTTCGGATGCTGATGTAAGTCCAGTGATTGGCATTCAGGCTCCCAGTTTGCCTGTGTTTGTGTTTGCTTGTTTGGCGTGCGTGAGCCGAACTACGGCAGCTCTGATTCTCGTTCCAGACGAGATACGTAGGCATAGGATGCGATATCCTAGCGAGCCCTCTTCCCCCTTTTCCCACCTGTGTTGTTTTCAGTGTGTGTGTGTGTGTGATGTTTGTTTTAGCAACCTATTCTTTCTTTTAGAGCGTGGATCCCGTCGAGTACGACGGACGTGAGGGGTGCTAATACCTTCCCCTTGCGTAACCGACTCCCGTACCCTTTCTCTTTGGTCGCGAGACCATGCTTTTCCCAGGTTTACTCTGAGCGTTTCCTTTCCCTCTTTTGGGATAAATAACGCACGGTGGCGGCTCCGTGTTGTTTTTGTTTTAGCCCGCCGGTTGTTTTTCGCGGATGCGACACACATGTCTATGTTGATGATTCGAGAATTTGAATTGTTGGAGCAATTTAGAGATTTGAGTTTGGTTTGTGAAGCGATGTCTTCGTGTGTTAAGCTTGGTATGTTGAAGCTTACGTGTAGCATTCTTGACGAGATTAGAGAAGGTCAGAAGTCAGATTTGAAATTAGTCAATGTTATGACATTGATTAATCAATGCAAAGGTGGTGACTTTCGGATTGATGAGAATGATATCATGAGTTGTGGTGATCGAGTTTGTGTTCCGGATGTTGCGGATTTGAGAAAGAGGATTCTTGAGGAAGGGCATATCAGTGGTTTGAGTATTCACCCTGGTGCTACTAAGATGTACCATGATTTGAGGAAGATGTTTTGGTGGCAAGGTATGAAGAAGGATGTAGCGGAATTTGTGTATTCATGTTTGACTTGTCAAAAGTCAAAGATTGAACATCAAAAGCCGTCTGGTTTGATGCAACCGTTATCTATTCCCGAGTGGAAGTGGGATAGTATCTCTATGGATTTTGTTTCGGGTTTGCCGAGAACATCGAGTAATTGTGAGGCGATTTGGGTCGTTGTGGACAGGTTGACGAAATGTGCTCACTTTATTCCGATGAGGATGGATTATTCGATGGAGAGACTTGCTAAGTTGTACATCAAAAGGATTGTGTGTTTGCATGGTATTCCGTCGAGCATTGTTTCAGATAGAGATCCGAGGTTCACTTTGAGATTTTGGGAAGGTTTGCAAAGTGCCTTGGGTACGAAGTTGCGTTTGAGTTCGGCATATCATCCGCAAACTGATGGTCAAACGGAGAGGACTATTCAGTCACTTGAAGATCTTTTGAGGTCTTGTGTTTTGGAACAAGGAGGAAATTAGGATAGTTTCTTGCCTTTGATCGACTTCACGTATAACAACAGTTCCATTCGAGTATTGGAAGGGCACCTTTTGAGGCTCTTTATGGTAGAAGGTGTAGAACTCCTTTGTGTTGGTACGAATCGGGAGAGAGTGTTGTGGTTGGACCCGAGTTGATTCAAGAGACTACGGATAAGATGAAGGAATCGTATCCGGAGTTGTTCGTTTGAGGTATTTTCGAGGCCGAAAATCTTTTAAGTGGGGGAGAGTTGTAACAACCCAATTTTCAGTAATTATTATATTATTATTATTATTATATTTTATTTTTATTTATTTGAAGTGTTAATTAATTATTTAGTTGATAGGAGATATAATTAAATAATTGAATTAATTAACTTGGTGTGCATATTGAGTGGTTTAATTATTTGAATTAAATAGAGACATTTAAATGTTAGGTCGTATTGGGCCTATTAATTAAATTAGATGTATTATGCTTTAAGCCCAAATATAATACTATATATAAGAGGTAGGAGAGTGAGAATTAGGATTCATTTGATCATTTGAGGCAATAGAGAAAAAGAAGAGGAAAAGTAAGGAGAAAAGGGGAAGAACAAGAGAGGAGCTAGGGTTCCAGAAAATTGAAGAGGTAAGGGGGGAATCCTTGTTATTATGGGTTAGTATGATCGGGTCAATGGGTAGATGTATGTTTAGGTTAAAATCCCTAATTTTGTATGGTTGTTTGAAATTGTTAGGTTGATGAGTATTCTCGATTTGTGGTGATTTGGTTGTGTTAAAACTGTAAATTAATTTTATATACTTAGAGTATTGTATGAGTCATAATTTTCTGAACGTTTGGCTTTTTACGGAATCAAAATCGGAGGTCCGGAAGTCCTCCAACGATGCAAAATGCAAAAAAATCTGATTCTGTTTTACATTAACCGGTTACTCACCGAGCGTTAACCGGTTACTTGCTTAAAAATTTGTTAGTTCTGTTTTACAGTAACCGGTTACTCACTGAGCGTTAACCGGTTACTTGCTTAAAAATCTGTTAATTTTCTTTTACAATAACCGGTTACTCACCGAGCGTTAACCGGTTACTTGCTCAAAAATCTGTTAATTCTGTTTTACAGTAACCGGTTACTCACCGAGCGTTAACCGGTTACCACTGTTGAAAAATTAAAAATTGAGATTTTAAAAGTTGTATTCCTTTTGAAATGCCATCTAAGTGCGAGTAGTTGATAATTAGCCTATATTTGTGAATGATATATTGTTATGAATATGTATATGTACCATTGGTGGATAATTCATAGAGTTGAATTATGATTATATGTGGAATGATTAAGATGGTAGAGATGATCTTAATTGCATATTTGTGAATGATATATTGTTATGAATGTGTATATGTACCATTGGTGGATAATTCATAGAGTTGAATTATGGTGATATGTGGAATGTTAAGATGGTAGAGATGATCTTAATTGCATATGTATTGGTATTTGTACATTAATTCATGGCTTGGTCGGCTTCATAGTGGAAGCGGTGAAACTGTGGGTTCACATGGTAGCATACGTTGATCCTTAATTGGAAATAGGCGTAGTAGTAGACGGTGATCCTTAATTGGAAATAGACGTAGCACACGTTGATCCTTAATTGGAAATAGGTGTGGTAGTAGACGGTGATCCTTAATTGGAAATAGACGTAGCACAAGTTGATCCTTAATTGGAAATAGGTGTGGTAGTAGACGGTGATCCTTAATTAGAAATAGACGTAGCACACGTTGATCCTTAATTGGAAATAGGCGTGGTAGTGGCTTTGATCTTGTCCGGATCGGAAGCGTGGCTTGGATTCTAGATATTGAATCGGAAAATGGTGAAACGTTGGGTTCACATTGAGGTACCGCATGCATAGAGTCACATGTCTTGCATTGAGTCACATTAGAGTTATGTGATCATCGAGTGTATGCATTGTTGTAATTGTGATGTGTGTTTGAGATATGGTAATTGAGTTTGGTGATGTTTGGATACATAACTTGGCAAAGTATGTGACTATGTTATAATTGTAGTTATGTGTATTTTTGGGAAAATAGTATTGGATTTTAATATTGTACTCCTTGAGTTTTGATGGATGTTTGAAACATGTGAAATAAATGTTGATTAATATTATTTACATGGTTATACGTTGTGCGATGAATTCCTTTAATTGTTGATTGAATCATTGTGCCTTATTATATTTCTTTATAATGATTTGAATTCTCACCCTTTCTGTTTGAATGTTACCTTTACATGGGTATCGTGCAGATACTCAAGAGTAGAATCACTGTAGTAAGTGGAAGGTAGCTCATTCGAGATTTACCAGAGAGCTTTCGTATTCTAGTTGGAGACTAAGTAGTGAGTCGATGCTCTGGTCATGTAACACTGGGTAGATTAGTAGTATTGAGCTCATTTCTTATTTGGATATGCATTATGTTATTACTTTTTTTATTTTATCTTGAGGTGATTATTGAGAGATGATCATGGTATGGGACATGGATCATTTTATGAAATACATGAGTATTCATTATTTTCCACAGCGAACGCATATGCTTGAATATTCATGACAAGTGAGATGTGTTATTTTAAAGGACCAGGTGTATTGTATATTGATGATGAATGAAGTTGGTTTTTGAAAGCTTTTAGTTTTTGAAAACGTCGATATGACGCCCTTTTGTTTATATGCGTGCTTATTTACTCTGATTATATGTTAAGTATTTTGGGGTAGAAAAAGGGGTGTTAAAATGGTGGTGGTGGAAACCACCGTCTTCTCCGGCGAATCAACAGAATTCGGCCTCCAGTTGGAGAGAAAAAAGTTTTATAAAAATGGAAAACAAGGACATGGAAATGAAGCTCGTGTGATGGAGATCATCACTGTAATCATGGATCTTCCTCACTCTTCCTATATTGAGTGAAATGTGAAGGAGATGATCATGGTGTTCAAACTGAAAGTTCATGAAATGGAAAATTGAAAGCATCACAAGCTTGCCTCAAGTGTGAGGACTTCAGAAAATCACACAAACACAAGAATGCTACATTGAAATGAGAGTTCTAGATCCAAAAAGTTTAAATGAATACCTTTGAATTGAAGCACCTCTGGCCACGAAACCCCCAAGTTCTTTGCTCCTCTTTGATCTATGGATGTAGTGGAAGTGAAATGCTAAGGAATTAGGCTTTAAAGATCAGCTAATGATGTTGAATTTTAAGCTTGAAAGTGAGAAAAATTTCGGAAAAATTCCTTTGGTATGGCTGTGGTTTCAATGCTGCAGCAATTCAGATCTCCAAAAGGTTGATGAATGAATGAGAGGGAGTGGTTATTTATAGATGAAGAGGGTTGATCACACACTTCTCTCGTGTGCATGAAATTTGAGCTTTGATGTGCATGGGCCTGTACAGGCGTGTGGAAGGCCCAATGATGGATGCAAAAGCTTGTTGAGTTCACCTGGAAAGGATTTGAACATGCATTTTGGAGGGAACTAGCTTGCACGTTAAATTATAATATGAAATGCCAAAAAGCACATAAATGGAAAGGTCTTCGAAACTCCCAAATGGTAAGTCCAAAAGAGTATTCTGAGTAATGGTTAGAAAGCCTTTGAAATAAGGAACAAGAGTCATGTTGGGAAAAAATTCATTTGATATTTGGAAATTGATGAAAACTGGCCTCGAAGATCCAAGTACAAAACATGTTTAAGTCACATTTGAAAAATTTCACCAAAAGCAAGCCTAATCAAATCCCTCTATTCTCATGATGCAAGCTTCATATGGAAAAAACTCCAACATAAAAGTTATAGATATTTTCTATATGATCAATTTATACTCAAATTTTGCATCATTTGGATTTTCTATGACAAAGTTATGGGCATTTGAAGTTGGGTACTTTTTCAAATTCAATGAATTAGGTCCAATATGACCTATAATGTTTTGTATTATCACATGTGTTTATTTTAGGATTATGAAATTTTTTCTAACATAAAATTTAAAGTAGACATCTTAGTATTTTCAATTCATTTGGTCTCACCTCAAAATCATAAAAATTAAGGAGGTTATGCCCTTGGTAAGCTGACCCAAAATTAGGGTTTCAGTTAAAATGACCTATAATGTTTTGAAATGAATGATGACCTTAAAAGTTTTAAATGGATTTTTTATGAACATGAAATTTCTTCATATGGTTCTTAAGAAAAATTTTCCTTTGGGGGTCATCTTCATTTGGCAAACACATCAAAAGTTATATTTTAGTGATCCTCAATTTAGTCGGATGACTTGACTGGTCAACTTTTCAAGGCCAAACTTCCAATCTTGATGAATAAATGATTTAGGGGCCTCTCATAGGCTCATATAAGCATAAAATGATGAATGAAAGAACTTCCCTTGATTAAATTTGATCAGAGGTTGAGATTGCTTCATGGGCAAAGCACAGTCAAAGCATAGTGAAATTAGGGTTTCCTTGGGAAACAATCTTCAAGCCCTTTGGGTTATTTTGATAAAATTGGAAAATTGAGATACTTGGGAGACATATATGATGATTAGGAGCTTTGTGGACCATTTTCATGCTTTTTTTCATCTTCATCTAGCCATTTCATTGGGCTTAGGAGCCTCCTAGGAGCATTGGAGCACATGATCACTTGAGCTTCAAAACAAAAAGAGTTAGTGACATATTTTTGTGCTTTTGGTTAGTAATCAAAAAAGGAAAGAAATAATATACAATACAAGCATGCTTGGTGGTCTTCAAAACACTCAAACAAGTCCCACCCTAGGGTTAAGGAGCCAAACATGCTATGATCCTGGAGGCAATGCAGTTGTGCAATAACATGATGCCATGAGGGATCTTAGGGTCAAAATTAGGGTCATACAGATGCCCCTATTTAAGGTCGTTATAGCCGGAGATATGAAGGTTAAAATCTTTGTCTCGACGAGATAGAATGAGCTTAAATAACAACAAAGAGATGAATTTTAGTCCCTAAGACACCTCATGATGCAAATGTATGCATGCAAAAATAAAATCTTCATGGTGAATAATTGCCACAAAGGAAAAGAAATCGGGAGAAACTAAAAAATCAATAGGAGTAACACACTCACTAGGGAGACAGAGCATCTGGGGGGAAATAAGGTAAAAATGCATGAGCAGGTCACGACTTGAAAACTTGTTGGGAGACACGAAGGGATTCCACGAAAATAAATCGATGGAAAGACTCGAGCTGACGCAAAGATGCATGTAATGGGGAATATGCCAATACAACAAAACTAACCATAAAGGATAAATCGGATAACAAAATTTGGACTCAGACGGGGACGTCCACAAAGGACTCAGCTGAGGAAGAAATAACGAGATATTACCGGTTACGGGGTAATAAACTCAAAGAGAGACATGTTATCAAAACACCGGTTACTGGGTGAGAAAACAACACGCTCAAGGAGAAAGAATATCCAAGACCGGTATAAGGGTGAAAGATATCAATCCTCCTAAACATCTGAGGAGGACCCAAAAGGCACATCCCGACTCAGGACAATCTGACTCCACAGGGGACAAAAAGTCATAATAGGGAGCAGAAGGAAGGAACACCAGGGATACCGGTTACTGGGAATATAATAGGTGACCAACCAGGCGTGAATTGGAAATAAATCCAAGACACTCATCATCCGAAAGGAGGGCTGAAAAAGCAAACTCGACTTATAGGATGGACATTCGATTCCACAAGGAAATACGAATCTTACTCGACTGGGGAAGAAAAAGACTTTGACTGAAGAGCGCATGAGACATATTATCTATTACCGTCATAACGTAGATAACATACTCGTATGGAAGATTATCCACAACCGATTACTGGGTTAATGAAGGATAAATCGACCGAAAAGAAAGGACATCGGGATACTGGTTACTGGGTATAAAATGATGACCAATCAGAAGGAGAAACAATCATTACCAAATAAGGGTAAATGAAAGATGACTCGCCGGGGATAAATTGCCTGAAAAAGCAATTATCCAAGAGATAGATCACCGGTTACTGGGTGGTATACTCAAAAAAATGAAGGAATATCAATACCGGTTATTGGGTAAAGATAACCAACAAAGAGTGGATTACATCTACCGATTACTGGGTAGAAAACCACATAAATAGGACTTACAACTACCGGTTACTGGGTAGAAGGCCACAAAGTTTGCTGGGGAAAAGATGAACAATGACTGGTTACTGAGAAATTGAACAACTAAACCACAGGGAACAACATGGGGATAACAAGAAAGGAAGTCAATCTAGGAACAAACTAGAAATACACAATCAAACAAGACTCAACCCGTTGAGGATATAACTCAGGGGAGTAATTCCATCCCAATACACAACTAGGAAGGAAACTGAAACAATAATCATCCACGAGGACATAACTCAGTGGGGACAAAAGAAGAAACGATAGAAACTTTCTGCCTATGGGGTTAACTCTATACGAAGAGATCAGACACAAATATTTGCTGGGGGAAGAATATTTTGCCAATAGCAGGAGATAACAAGCAAGGATATATGGCAAAGAATGCAACATGAATATATGAATGCTATGATTATGCATGTATATACATGATTTGTGTATGATTAATGCTGACAAACAAACATATCTAACACAAACAAGTCCAAGAGTCACAAACGGACACCAAACACAACATCTCAACAAGAAAGGCAAAGCCTACTCGAGAACTCAGCTCTGGTGGGGATGATCTCGGGAAAAAGAGGAGACTTTAACCATAGCTAGGAATAGCAAAATCAAAGCTTCCAACTGCAAGAGGTAACACTCTGCACAAGAGAAGTCTCCCAGGGGCAAACAATCCTGACATAAGGAAGATGCAGAAGATCTGCTGGGGATTTCTATCAACTCTCTCAGGGACGGGTGGTTGAATAACAGTAAGATCCGCCAGAGAAGAAACTCTACTGGGAAAGCTTATCAAGGCACGATGTGAAACCCCGTTGGAACAACCACCAACTAGATGCACATCAATCAAAACACTCCCTTCTATCTGCTGGAGAGGAAACTCTGCTAAGGGGAGAGATAGCATTTTGATACACTAGGGAAGGAAATAAACATCTTCAACATCGGCTCTCAATGCTAGAAGAAATCTTCAGACCCGGAGAAGATACCATCATCAAACTCGGATCAGGCAACCCTACTAGAGACAAACTACAAATATTCTCGAAGGAACCACCCTGGCTGAGGAAATCAGAAATGAATCCTTCGTCAACAAACGACATGTTGGGGATGAAAAGGGAGACAAGCCCTTCACCAATTTCTCTAGGCAACTTCCTGCTGAGGAGACAATTATCTGGAAAGATAGCTCTGCAGGGAACACATGTTTACTTCGTTGGGGACTTCTACTCATGCTGGGGAAAGACAAACCTCCTCGTGAGTAGAATAGCGTATCAACATTTATCAATCTATAAGGGATTTTAGGTCAGTCCACATAAGGGATGACAACCATATAATTGATAAAATACAAATGCTAGTGCCAGATATAGAGGGATACACGTCTCCAAAAGATCAAGGCAAAACTGGAACAGAAAGGATAATCCACGGATCAACTATACAACCAATCATGGATTGCTAAGACTCTACGGGGGAAACAAGTATGTATGCACAGACAAACTACCCGAGAATGCATCCAAAAAATCTGCTAGGAAAAGCAATCTGATAAGACTGATCAATCTACTGCCATCAAAGAGAACTTCTCATATCAGACTCTCTGGGAAGCTAATGATGTACTATTCTTTCTGCGCTCGCTGGGGAGACAACTTGAAAGCTAATGAAGAGGATATAAAAATTCCAGAATACGAACAAATGTCTTACCCTTTGGGGATCATACTATCCTTGGGAAAGCACTGAGGACATTCCACTTATCCTTTCAGTCATTGTGAATGTTCATTTTGTTTAAAAACAATTTATTTATGAAAACTCTATTTGTTTAAAACAATGATATTCATCAATTAAAACATGCAAACATTTGTTAAACAGAAACAAATAAGAGTTCCTAGAATTGGATAAAGGCTTAAATTTATTTAATAGAATGGTAGTCTGCAAATGGCGAGACTCCGTGGATCTTTACAAATTTGAAATTGGTACTATACATGGAAAAAGGGCTACATTGAACATAATGACCGTTTCTCCACCAACTTTGAATCCACTGTATTCGAAACTTCAGTTAATGATGACTAAGCGAGAATCTTTGATAGATGACAGTTGTAGAACAAAGTCTTGTCAGGATGCAGTTACTTGCCAAATCCCTATTTTTTTCCTAGATTGCCCCAGGGTGAGGTACTCAATCTAGCGGGATATATATTCATTTTTTTTATGTCTCTAACTTTTTCCTGGACCTCCCTTTCAGGTTTTCAATCCACCGAGACGCTCATTTTTGCCTAAGTCGCCCTTTCGGGTTTTCAACTTAGCGAGCTGTTCTATTCTTATTTAGGCGAAGTATTTTTTGACTGCATCTGCATTCACAGGATGAGTGAACTCTTCACCATCCATGGTTTTGAGCAACAAAGCACCGCCTGAAAAGGCTCTCTTAACAACGTATGGACCTTCATAGTTTGGAGTCCACTTGCCCCTAGAATCGGGCACGAAAGATAAGACTTTCTTGAGCACAAGGTCACCTTCCCGAAACACACGAGGCCTGACCTTCTTATCAAAGGCTTTCTTCATCCTTTGCTGATACAACTAACCATGGCACATGGCAGTTAATCTCTTTTCCTTAATCAAATTCAACTGGTCATAACGATTCTGAACCCATTTAGCCTCAGTCAACTTGGCTTCCATCAAGACTCTAATTAATGGAATCTCGACCTCTACGGGGAGTACAGCCTCCATGCCATATACAAGAGAGAAAGGGGTTGCCCCTGTTGAAGTGCGGATGGATGTACGATAGCCATGCAAAGCAAATGGCAGCATCTCATGCCAATCTTTGTACGTAACAACCATCTTCTAAATAACCTTCTTGATGTTCTTGTTGGCATCTTCAACAGCCCCATTCATCTTAGGTGTATAGGGAGAAGAATTATGATGTGCAATCTTGAACTCGCTACATAGCTCTTTCATCATCTTATTGTTCAAGTTAGATCCATTATCGGAAATGATCTTGTCTGGCACACCATATCGGCATATGAGTTGGTTCTTGATAAACATCACAACCACCTTCCTGGTCACATTTGTATACAATGCCGCTTCAACCCACTTGGTGAAGTAATCAATGTCTACGAGAATAAAACGGTGACCGTTTGACGCCTTAGGTTCAATCATGCCAATCATGTCAATTCCCCACATGGAGAAAGGTCATGGTGAGGGAATAACATTCATAAGTATCGGGGGAACATGAATCTTATCCACATAAATCCGACACTTGTGGCATCTCTTCACATACTTGCAGCAGTCAGACTCCATTGTCAGCCAATAGTAGCCTGCTCTCAACATCTTCTTCGCCATGGAATGTCCATTGGAATGAGTACCAAATGAACCCTCATGAACTTCAGTCATCAACAGGTCTGCTTCGTGTCTATCCACGCATCTAAGCATAACAATGTCAAATTTCCTCTTGTAAAGAACATCACCATTAAGGTAGAAACTGCAAGATAATCTTCTCAAAGTCTTCTTGTCTTTAACAGATGCCCTAGGCGGGTAAGTCTGACTTTGGAGAAAACACTTGATATCATAATACCACGACTTATCATCTTTCACCTCCTCAACGACAAACACATGAGCCGGTCTATCCAAGCGCATCACGGTAATATTGGGAACTTCACTCTAATACTTCACTACAATCATTGAAGCAGGCGTAGCGAGAGCATCCGCCATCCGATTCTCGTCTCGAGGAATATGATGAAAGTCAACTTTAGTAAAGAAAGTTATAATCCTCCTCGCATAATCTCTATATGAGATGAGGCCAGGCTGATTCGTCTCCCATTCACCCTTAATCTGATTAACAACAAGGGCCGAATCACCATAAACATCAAGATGTTTGATCCTAAGATCAATACATTCCTCCAAACCCATAATACAAGCCTCATACTCCGCCATATTATTCGTGCATTCGAAATTTAGCCTTGCTGTAAAAGGAAAATGTGTGCCTTGAGGAGTAATAATCATTGCCCCAATACCATTTCCATACTGATTGATAGCACCATCGAACACCATACCCCATTGGGAACCAGGCTCTAGCCCTTCATCGAGCGTAGGCTCATCACAATCTTTCATCTTCAAATACAGAATCTCCTCCTCAGGGAAGTCGTATTGCACAAACTGATAATCTTCAATCGGTTGATGTGCCAAATGGTCAGCCAAAATACTACCTTTAATAGCTTTTTGAGCTCGATACTCAATATCATACTCAGACAACAACATCTGCCAACGGGTAATCCTCCCAATTAAAGCAGGCTTTTCAAAGATATACTTGATTGGATCCATTTTGGATATCAACCAAGTCGTATGATTTAACATATACTGGCGTAAACACTTAGCAGCCCAAGCCAAAGCACAACATGTCTTCTCAAGCGTTGAGTACCGAGACTCACATTCAGTGAACTTCTTACTCAAGTAGTATATTGCATACTCTTTCTTTCCTAATTCATCTCGCTGACCAAGGACACAACCCATGGAATCATCAAGCACGGTCAAATACATAATCAATGGTCTCCCTTCAACAGGCGGAGACAGAATCGGAGGCTCAGACGGATACTCTTTGATCCTGTCAAAAGCTTTCTGGAAATCCTCGGTCCAATCATGACGCTGAATCTTCCGGAGGAGCTTGAATATAGGCGTACATGTGGCAGTCATGTGGGATATAAATCTCGAAATGTAATTTAAGCGGCCAAGAAAACCTCGAACTTGCTTCTCAGTTTTGGGCGCAGGCATCTCTTGTATTGCTTTGACCTTGGCAGGATCAACTTCAATACCTCTTTCGCTGACAATAAAGCCCAACAACTTTCCGGAACGGACTCCAAATGTACACTTGTCGGAACGGATTCAAGCGGAGTTTGTACTTCCTCAAACACTGAAAAAGCTTTAAAAATTAAGTGTTCTACATGTTCAACTTCCGTTTTCGACTTTGCTATCATATCATCAACATACACCTCGACCTCCTTGTGCATCATATTATGAAACAAGATAGTCATAGCACATTGATACGTGGCTCCGGCGTTCTTCAAACCAAAGGGCATCACTCGAAAACAGAATGTTCCCCAAGGTGTGATGAATGTTGTCTTCTCCATATCCTCGGGTGCCATTTTAATTTGATTATAACTGGAAAATCCGTCCATAAATGAAAAGACATTGAATTTAGCTGTATTGTCTACCAACATATCAATGTGTGGTGGAGGAAAATCATCTTTCGGACTAGCTTTATTCATGTCACGGTAATCCACACACATTCGGACTTTTCCATCTTTTTTAGGCACATGCACAATATTGGCCACCCATTGAGGATATGTAGAAGTCACCAGAAATCCCGCATCAATTTGCTTCTAAACTTCTTCTTTAATCTTCACTGCCATATCAGGATGAGTTCTTCTAAGCTTTTGCTTCACAGGCACACACTCAGGCTTCAACGGCAAGAAATGTTGTACGATATCAGTATCCAGACCAGGCATGTCTTCATACGACCAGGCAAAAACGTCGACATATTCTCGTAGCAACTCAATCAACCCCTTCTGAACAGACTCTTCAAGGAGTGCCCCAATCTTCACTTCACGAATGCAGTCTTCAGACCCCTAGTTGACTGTTTCCAGATTCTCAAGATGTGGCTGAATGATCTTCTCCTCGTTATCAAGTAGACGGGTAATCTCATCAGGAATATCTTCAACATCATCTTCTTCTTCCTCAAATACAGGGAACTCAAATTTGGGAGATGGTGTTGGATCACTATGTTCAATGGGTTTGATCAACCTGCATAATGATTTTGAGTATAAAAGAGATTTCACAATTTAAACAAGGCAAATCATTATGCAGATGGAAAATTGATTTTATTCTCTTTTTAGGGTTTTTTGGTGATCGCCAATTTCATGTAAAAAGAAAAAATTGAAAAATAATTTGAAAAACAAACATTTAACATGCGATTATTGGATGAATATCATTGTATTAATCAATTATGCCAACAATGTCTTCACTTCTTCTTTTGGCATGAGAGAAGGGTTTTTAAACAAAATGAACACATTACGTTGACTTATGGATAACTGTTGGAACATCAACAACGACCTAATTATTGCAGATTCCTCCAGGTATGACAAAGTTGCCAAGGTTTTCCTCTTCATCTTCTTCAACGATGGCAGCAGCTTCTTGATCTTCAATGGTGTGGATGGCACCTCCACTCTGAAACAACCCAAGATCATTAGAAACACCAGAAGAGTACCCTATACCAGCCCGGGCCTTGTTATCTTCCAACTTGATCATTTTCCCCAAACCAGTAGTTGCACCATGCTCAATGGCCAACTTTGCGTCATTATAGGAGACAAATGAAGAAAGTCCTTTCCTAGAAGGCTCAGTAATAGATAAGGCTTGGAACGGAGTCCCAACCTCATCCTCAACATCAATGTAGGAGAAGTAAGATAAATGGCTGACCAAGAGATCCTTCTCTCCCCCTATCACCACCAACTTTTTGTTCTTAACGAACTTCAACTTTTGGTGCAAGGTGGATGTCTCGGCGCCTGCCTCGTGAATCCATGGTCTACCAAGCAAACAGTTGTATGACGGATGAATATCAATGACCTGGAAAGTGATATGGAAATCACTAGGTCCAATCTTGATTGGGAGGTCTAATTCGCCAATCACAGTTTTACACGATCCATCAAAAGCTTTCACTACCACTCCACTTTGCCTCATGGGAGGCCCCTGGTATAAAAGTTTGGCAAGAGTGGATTTTGGAAATACATTGAGTGATGACCTTGTGTCCACCAACACATTGGACAGGGCATCGTCTTTACAGATCATGGAGATATGTAAAGCCAAATTGTGGTCTTTTCCCTCCTCGGGAAGATCAGCATCACATAAGCTCAATTTGTTGCAGGCAGTTATGTTTGCAACAATGCTATCAAACTGCTCAATCGTGACATCATGGTCCACGTATGCCACGTCCAACACCCTTTGCAACGCTTCACGGTGTGGCTCTGAATTCATCAACAAAGATAAGACATATATCTTTGATGGAGTTTGAAGCAACTGATCCACAACATTATACTCACTCCTCTTGATGAGCCTCAGCATCTCATCACCATCCTCTCTCAACATGCCAGACTGGCCAACTAGGATAGGAGTTTTAACAGATTTATCAGCAATATGGTCAACACCCTTCACATCAGTAGTAGATTGATTTGAAGAAGAAGTCCCCACAGGACCCGCAGGATTGACACCATCTTTCTTCACAACGTCTTCGTGCGATTTCGGCTGAGCCGAGAAAACACGACCACTACAGGTCACTCCACTAACGTCAGAAATGCTTACAACAGAGGTTGAGGGCAACGGCACCTCCTTCCCATCTTCCAGCATAACAGCGTTATAACGGTAGGAAACCGCATTGTCTGATACATACGAGACAGGACCTGCTGGCTTGATCACAAGAGTTGGTGACATTTTCTTCTTGCTGCCATCATACTTGATAACAACATGATCAAGAATTTTGAATACTGGAGTGATAACATCGACTTCATCCTCATTACAATTTTGAAGTATCTCAATCATCCCTTGATTTAGCATCTCTTGGATGTCCTTTCTCACTTGACGACATCCTCTTTCATTGATAGTGCACACCTGGCACCTATCATGATCATGCTCATAATGGTTGTGCTCACACAACAGCTTATGCATCTCTACTAAGGACTGCCTTATGTCATTCACATAAAGGACTTTATATTTGCCAGGACAACCCTAGACCATATTGACAGCTGCTTTTCCATGCTCGGGCAATGGATTCTTCTTCACATTTGGGCCTACGTACTCAAAGAATAGTATCCCACTCCTCACAAGGTTTTGCACCTTGGTATTCAAAGGAAAACAATTCTCCACGTCATGTCCGGGCGCACTGGAATGATACACACATTGAAGTTCGGGCTTGTACCACCATTGGGGATTGGTTGGCACAGCAAGAGGGTCACAAGGAGTTATCAGCTTCCTATCGATTAAGGAAGGATAAAGTTCAGCATATGTGTAACACCCCAAAATTTGCCCTCCTCATTCATGCATTCATTTAGCATTTCATATTGCATTTCATCATGTCAATCAGAATTAGATCCAAAAAAAAAAAAAAAAAAAAAAAAAACGAAAAAAAAATAAATAATTTTTTACAAAAAATAATAATAATAAAAAATTTTAATTAATTAATTAATTAAATAAATAAATAAATAAATAATTAAATAAATAAAATATAATAAATTTTTTTTGGACTTGGACCTTTCTCAAAAGCCCACTAGGCTACCAATATTAGCCTATAAATACTAGAGTTTCATTGAAACAAAAGCCACACAGAAGAGGAGAAGAAGGAAGAGAAGCAAAATACTCTGAGGTTTCCTTGGAACAAAACCCTGGAGAAAAAAGAAAGTGAGAGAAGAGTCAACAGAGTTCAGAGCAACCTCCGGACACTGAAGGGAACTCATTGGCAAAGAACCAGTTCTACCTCATATAAACCTTGAGATTGTTCTGCAAACCCCGGTGCAATCCAATTTCAATCAAGCTCTCCAATCAGGTTTGCCCTATATCCATCATCTCTATGCTTTCAATTTGAATTTTCTGAATGTATGAGGTATTATGGGTGAATTTGATACCCTTTTGATGCATATGTTTAACAAGAGGTTTAGGCCTCCTACCCTTGATTTTTTTTTTGTGAATTGAAAGGGCATGATTCATGTGGTTACATTTTGATTTGGGGCAACTCTTGGTTACCCTATCTTGTTTCACTAACCCTTTTGTTGAGTTTTTGTGAAGGCACATGACTTTTGCAGGGATAACTTGCGTGGTTTCCCACTTTATTTGTGGGATAACCCCTAGAGGTTCATTCTGATTACCCGTACTGACTTACTTTTCTTTGATGGCATTAGCTTGGAAGGATCTCAGGGTTTCCCATTCCTCTAATTGTTGTTACTTCGGATCTTTATCCGCGTGGTACTTTTACATTTTTCCCGTATTTTACTGCTTTCCTAGCTGGAAGACCTCGATAGGAGGCAACGTTTGAGCCCCTTGGTGGCATTTTACTTTGAGATACATGTTTTGTGTTTTGTATTCATATCCCTGCAGGTAGCGCGGTTCTTTCGTCAAGGACTGCCTTTTTGCCCTCGAGCATCCCAGACCCTAAAACCCAAAGCAACATGCTAACTCCTTCTACTACAGGCGAGTAAGTCTCCAAAGGTCGAGCATCCGGTAGATTGCGTAGTAACGTCGTTCGTCCAAAACCCAATCCATAACCCCGTAGTTAGCCGAACTACGTTTTGCTCTGATTCTCAGGCCATATGAGATACGTAGGCATAAGACGCGATGTCTTAGCGAGCACACATCCCCCAACCCATAGGTCAGCCGAGCTATGAAGACTCTGATTCTCATATTCAGATGAGATACGTATGCAGTGGATGCGACATCCGCGCGAGTCATTTTCATTTAACCCTTTTTTTGGCAAACAGCACAAGATAAACCCACACCCTTTAGACAAAAAACTACAAAAGTGGATCCCGTAGAGTACTACGGATGCGTAGGGGTGCTAATACCTTCCCTTCGCATAACCGACTCCCGAACCCAAGATTTGGTTGCGAGACCCTGTCTTGTCCTTTCCTTTTTTCAGGTTTACTTCGAGCG
The DNA here is from genome assembly GCF_024323335.1 of Lathyrus oleraceus. Taxonomy (NCBI): domain Eukaryota; kingdom Viridiplantae; phylum Streptophyta; class Magnoliopsida; order Fabales; family Fabaceae; genus Lathyrus; species Lathyrus oleraceus. Next base: position 147,029,478 of record NC_066579.1, read on the forward strand.
TTTCCTTTCCCTCCTTTGGGATGAATAACGCACGGTGGCGACTCTTCTGTCTTTTTCTTTCGCCGGTTGTTTTTTTTCTCACTGTATTTTTCAGGTTGCGACAGCTGGCGACTCTGCTGGGGACACTAAGAAGTTGACCTCTTGCTGGTCCATCTTCCCTAAGCGAGTCCCTCCTAGCTTTTGTAGTTTGTTTGTTTGTTGGGTGTTCCTGCTTTTGTACAGTTATTTATTTACCTGCTTTACCTTATTGCATTGTGTATATATCATTGCTGTTTCTGTTGGTTGGCTGCTTGGTGATCTTTGTGAGATGAGTTCTATACCCGAACTCGAGTGCACTTAGGATAGGAGAATGGCATAGTCCTGTCGACTTGTGTGGAGTTATTCCTTAGCGAGTCGACTTGCAAGCCCATTCACTTGGTGGAGGTCATGTTGAGATCAATGATGTCACACAAGTAAGTTGTGGTTAGACATTACTTGTTCCAATATAGACCTAAGAAGCCGAGGACCTTAGTTTACCAAACCCATCTTGGCCTATTCGTAGGACGTAGTGCGAAAGTCGTTCAAGTGTGAGATTTGATACGATTGTTACGCGATACTACACTCATAAGAGTCTCTCTTGAGAATATTGTTGGAATACGAGTAGTCGTTCCTCTGATAATATCCGAAAGATGGGATTATGACTATGGGAACCTTTTGTAGAACATGTTTGGCAGGTTTAAACCTTAGTACACTCCTTTTGGGTGGTTCTTAACCTAAACTCCATGCTCGTGACTTGCAACAAACCCTTGATTCATGGTTAATCCGATCAGGTATCCTTAATATCAATGAAACTCGGGTGTTGATAAGGTGTAAACCATAATCCACCAAAATGGGTGGTTGATATTAAGGATAACATGATCCATCCCACGACCTTTGTTTGGTGTACTCTTAATTTCTCTCCAGACAGTGCAACCTGACAGATGTTCAAGCGGATCCATCAATTCTGATTGACATGCCTTTGCATTGCATAACATCATTTGCATATTTGCATCCAACATCTCATGCTTATTCATTTACAGGGTATTCCCTTTCAAAACGGGGGTGCCTTAAAACTGAACAAGCAGTGCATCGCATACCATGCATATTAACCCTTGTCTGTTTTGCAGGTGTCACCGCAGTGTCTAATGTTTGCTCCCTGTATTAGGCAGTTATTGGTCCCAAGCAAGTTCACAGATACCCGACAAAGGAAAACCGTCCACGACTAGCGATGGACCAAGTACAGAAAGAGCTGGCTGATATGCGTGAAAGGATGGATCAGTTCATGACATTGATGACTGGTATGGCAGCAGGCCAAGAAAAGCTGAGGGAATTGGTTGAGCAACCGAGGCCCGATCCAGAGGTGGAAATACCAAATGCTGAGAGAAACCCTGGTAACCCTGGGAACGCTGATAACCCTGTGAACACAGGTAACGCGGGTAACGCAAATGCTGATGGAAACCCGGGTAATGTTGGCAACACAGGGAATGTTGGAAATGATATTGGCGGAAGGTACAATGTGAATCAAGGAATTCAGATTAACGGGCACCCCGTTACTGAAGATTATCAGTGTGATTAATTTTCTTTGCACGACGAGGCCCTCGAGACCACTCGCCGTATGGATGAGCTTGCTGAGAAGCTCAAATCTTTGGAGTCTCAAAATTCCTTAGGCTTTGATGTCACAAATCTTGGTCTGGTTCAGGGAGTAAGGATTCCTCACAAGTTCAAACCCCCTACTTTTGAGAAATACAACGGGGCTTCTTGCCCACGCACTCATCTCCAATCTTATCTGGGAAGGTTGGGAGCTCACACGGAAGATGAAAAGCTGTGGATGTACTATTTTGAAGACAGTCTAACTGGAGCTTCTCGTGAATGGTATTCTCATTTGTCTCGTACTACCATCAAGAGCTGGAAAGACTTGGCAGAGGCTTTTATCAAGCAATATCAATACAACTTGGACATGGCTCCAAATCGGACCTTGTTGCAAGGTATGTCTCAGACTGCCAAGGAAACCTTTAGGGAGTATGCTCAGCGTTGGAGACAGATTGCTGCGTCCGTCCAACCCCCTATGTCTGAAAGGGAGATGGCGGACATGTTCATGAACACTCTTCAAGGCAATTATATTGAGAGATTGGCTGCTTTCCCGTCAATCAGCTTTGCAGAGATAGTAATTGCTGGAGAAAGAATCGAGAGTCTGTTGAAGATGGGCCGAATTCAAGACAATAGTGTTTCCAACCCATCAGGTCCCAAGAGACCGTTTGCTGGTAACGGTCAGCGAAGAAAAGAAGGCGAGGCAAGCGTTGTGTATGCCAGCTGTCGCATCACGCGAAAAACCGGCGGGAAAACAAGAACAACAGAGCCGCCACCGTGCGTTATTTATCCCAAAAGAGGGAAAGGAAATGCTCAGAGTAAACCTGGGAAAAGACATGGTCTCGCGACCAAAGAGAATGGGATCGGGAGTCGGTTATGCGAAGGGAAGGTATTAGCACCCCTACGCATCCGTCGTACTCGACGGGATCCACGCACAATAGGAAGGAAAATGGTTGCTAAAACACTGCTCACACTCACACACACTGGCTGAAAGAGACATAAGAAAACAGACTGAAACTGACTCGGCAGGATATCGCATCCTGGGCCTACTTAGTCTATCAGGCATAGACATCAGAGTCAAAGTAGTTCGGACTGGGGAAACGACACATGCTCGCTAGGATATCGCATCCTATGCATACGTATCTCCTTTGGACGGAGGAGAATCAGAGCATTCGTAGCTCGGCTGACACGCACACAAACAAACACTAGCAAAGGCAAACGTGGAGCCTGAATGCCAATCACTGGACTTACATCAGCATCCGAACCAAAACGCACTCAAGAAGGCAAACATGGAGCCTGAACGCCAATCACTGGACTTACATCAGCATCCGAACCAACAGACGCACACAAAGAGGCAAACGTGGAGCCTGAACGCCAATCACTGGACTTATATCAGCATCCGAACCAACAGACCCACACCGGAACCTAACTGCCACTCGATGGACTTACATCAGCTTCCAAGCACACAACAAGACAAAACAAAGACACAGGCGCCCGGAGAGATCTGCTCATCTCCTGCCTACGTACCTCATCTGGTATGAGGATCAGGGCGACGTAGTTCCCCTACAGAGGGATAAAGGACTAGCCTAACCAGATAACAGAAGGAGACACAACTAGGGAGACTACGACTCGAGCCTAGATGTTATCATGCAAAATCATCCCTAAGTTAAGGTTTCTAGCTAACTGGCACATGGAGCTAGCCTATCCTAATCATGACTTGCACAGGAAGCAAGCCACACACACATTTAACTTGCACAGGGAGCAAGCCAAGCAAAACCTAACTTGCACAGGAAGCAAGTCTAAACTAACCCTTACTTGCACAGGAAGCAAGTCAAACAATCACACAATCCAAGTAGCACACACTATACACAAGCAAGGGGCTCAAACAAGGATAGGTTTTAATCGAGGGGTCATATCAACCTCAACAAACAAACCTCTGGAACTGGGTGAATGTGCTCTTAACCTTGCCATTGAGGGGCTAAGGTGAAGCAGATGAAAGGTGAGTGAAGATAAGACTTCACAGCTCTTATCCCTGGCCTGGGAGAGCTTAAGACAAGAATGTGTGGGTTCAGAAAGTGGGAACCCTTCTACACATTTGAAACTGACTCAACTGTACAATTGTACAAGATCTTGGGTTTGTATCTACAACGCATCAACACAGTGGTGTGAGCAAAGCAGATGACACACAGAATAGCAGGGGATAGGTTGCTTATCCCTTGGGTTCTGCCAATTGCCTCTTCACTTAGGAGGACTTTGACTCTATGCAAGGACAAAATTAAACATACACAAACATGGCCTCTTAAGGAGGACTTCAGACAGTTGCCTGGCCAAGTAACAGGCCAGGTCTTCCAGACTACATGAAGATGAGAAATATACCTCAATGCAAATTGCTTATATAAGCAAAGCAAAGCAAAAGTTCACAAGGAACTAAACAACTAAAAGCACCTGAAATAGTCAAGCAGATGTTAGTATGCAACTCAAATCAAAGCAAAAGGAAACAGACATTAACAGTTAGTCAGAAGCAAATGAATGTGCAAGGCACAAGGCTTAAGGCTTAAGAGCCAAGCCACCTACAAAACAAACAAGTTAGACAAAGATATTCAAGCAAACTCATATCAAAAGAATTGGCCTCATTGGTCATTTGTTGGTCAACCTGAAAACACAAGCTCAAAAGTGAGTAACAGGACCACTAGGGCAAGCCTAGGGTCAAAATAGAATGAAAAAGTCAAAACAGCAAAGGGCAAGCATTCAAAATCATGTTTAATCAATCAAGAAACAATTCCAATTGGGTTCACATTCATGTCAATCACTATCATCATTTCATGAACAGTTTAAGTCAAAGCATTGCAAACAGAAGCTCATAGGAGTCAACAGAAAGACTTGCATCAAACGTCAATTCAAACATTTCCAAAAATTACCAAATAAATCCTGATCAATCCTAACACATAGCATGGTAAGCATGTCAAATTTCATCTCATTTGGACAAGTGGAAGGCAGTCAATAAAAATCAGAAAGTCAAAGCAATTTTGAACATGCTCAAAGAAGTCAACCAAACATGCATCAACTTAGAAAAATCATAAATCAGAGATGGGGTATGATACATGAATGGGACTAAAACCATGGCAAAGATGAGGATGTCTAGTTATCTCATGTAAAATTTCATGTCTATCCAATAAAGTATGAGAATTTCACAAATGAAATGGCAACATGTATCACACAAAGTCAACATAAGACCAAACAGGGGAGAAAATCCCAAACAGTTAGGAAATGCCACAATTAATTCCAAGAAAAATCACATGTAAACTAGACATACTCAAGCTCAATCATGCAAAAATTCAATCCATTTGGAGGTCAATAGGCATGGCTAAGAAAATCATGAAGTTGGACATCAATGGTGTGACACAAATTGTCACACCCTAATTCAAAAAATCATAACTCACAAACCAGCAATGATAAATTCACAAACTCTACACCAAAATCACCATGAGTGTGTCTAGTTTAAGCACAAAATATTTGGGAGCCATTGGATAAAGTATCACCATTTCACAAATGTTTTGGCAAAGTGTACAAAATATGCATACATGTCACAAACCCTAATGCCATTTAAAATCCACTCATCCAAAAAATCAGAAAAAAATATGATAAAAAACTAGGGATCATGATGAAGATGATGCAAAAATTCCCACTAAATTTGGATTTGAGATGTATAAGTTATGATTTTTTCAAATAAGCCATGCCAAATGAAATAAAAATTGAAATTAAATGAATTAAAATGGATTAATTAAAGACCGGATGGCATTCTTGTAATTTTGGACTTCACTTAATCAAACGACGTCGTTTAGGCGCGGCCAGGGAAATGTTTTGATTGGCTCATGGGGCGATGGTACAGTAACAGCATGCGCAGAAACAAACAACAACAGCCAAACGTGAAAATTCTGGGCAAAGCTAGGGTTTGTTCATGCTACAGTGACGCATTCATCCATGGAAGAACAATTTTTCCAGAAACTCGAATCCAACATACCAATCGAAACGTCAAGCAATGCACATCAATATTCCAGCAACCATTAAGTTTAAATCATGCAAGAATGGAAGGAACTAGCAAGATAACATTTAGACATCAAAGTTCATTTCACCATATCTCTCTAAATACTCAACCATTCATCACGATCCAAAATGCAGAATAATCAGCAAGGCAAGCTCTACACAAAGCATAGCATCATTTCAAGAAATGAGAGATTCGAATCCTTACTTGCTTTTGAAGAAGAAAGTGAAACAGTGTTGTTTTGGTGGTTTAATGGTGAAACAGATGTCCCAAAGATCTTCAAATGATGAATGCTGAAGAAGGTTTGGCTTGAAATGGCTTGGTTTGGATGCAAACATTTTCTGCCATTGATGATGCTTTGCAAAAACAGTCCACAAATCCCTCTTACAGATGTGGAACAATGGTTGCAATGAGTCCAAAATGTGGTTTAGATGATGAATCGAGCAAGGCAAGGCTCAGTTCTTTGAGAGTTTTTCACAGATTTTGGAAAATGCAAAAAATGAAGTTTGAGAGAATGAGTGAAGTTTCTGAGTTTGGAGGCAGCTGCTAGGGTTTTCAATTGGCAGAAAAAATTATATATATCTGCTGTTTTGTGGTACTGAATCAAGGTCCATGAAAATGTGGGATAGAGTTGGTAAAAAAGTGTACTTTTCTCCAATTTTCAAGCAAGTTGGTAATGTGTGTATGTACTGCACAAGAATGGGCCTCCAACAAGTTTTAAACAACATTTCAGAACCTATTTGAATGGTAGAAATGGTTAGGAATGATTATTTGGAAAGTTCAATTTTTCACCTCACTTGAAAATAATCCATGTAGGTTCAAAAGTGCCATTTTGATCCATAAAGTTTTGGTACATGAAAGTTACATTTTTGGAAAGAGGGGGTCAAATGTGACTTGTAGGAAAAAACCCCACCCAAATTTTGGCCAAATGGTTTGAGAGATATGGCCTTTTGAAGTTCAAGATTTTGTGAAAATGAATTGATCATATCTTGACAACCATACATGGGAATTGAGAGTTCTTGGACTTTTTGGAAATGGGAGAACAAGATCTTCAACTTTTATGTTGGGAAAAAATTCATTTGAAGCTTGTATCATGATGTAAGTTTGGGATCAAGAAGTTTCCATTTTTGGCAGTTAAAATTACAGGTCCAGTTATTTTTGGAAATTTTCTGATTGGCTTCAAATTCTTCAATGATATTGATTGCCATGACATATGAGGCCTATTGGGACATGAATAAGCTCTCTCAAACCAAATCCATCCATCAAAACCATAGAATCAACCACAGTTGACCAAGTTTGACTTTTCTAGGGTTTCTGACTGATTGTGCATGAACTGATGACCTCTGAACCTCCAACCCTTGACTTAAACACTTCAAATGGACCTCCAAGTCATGTGAACATGTTGGACAAACCCTAGGGCCTTAGCTCCTTGAGAAACACCCTTGCTTGCTTGGTTGACTGATCTCCTGATCAGTTTGACCTAATCTCTTGCTTGGCTTGCACTTGAGGCAACTGGGACAATGCAATGCTATGCAGTGGACCATGATATGCTATGACCTAATATGAGAATGTATGTACAATGATAGGTGCAAATTTGAGGTGCTACAGCTGCCCCTATTCAATCAGCTGGGAACCCGAACGGATGATAGCAATGGCTGTCAGACTTTCAGGGTAAACAGGGATTGAATACCAAAGAACCGTAGAAATTTGCACCGACTGGATATAATACAAAAGAACCACGTCATTTACCGATGACAAACGCATGACAATTTCAGAAAAGCAAAACCATTTACCGATGGTTGGAAAACTGGAAACTTGATATTTACCGATATCAACTTCAGCAAGACCATTTACCGATGGTTGCTGGGAAAACAAACTTCTGAAAAGAGAAACCATTTACCGATGGTTAAAACTTGATATTTACCGATATCAACTTCAGCAAGACCATTTACCGATGGCTGTTGGGAAACAGATTGATGAAAAACAAAACCATTTACCGATGGTTAAAACTTGATATTTACCGATATCAACTTCAGCCAGACCATTTACCGATGGCTGCTGGGAAACAGATTGATGTAGAGAGGAAGCAAGGTCATTTACCGATGGTGGCTTCAAAGCAAACCTAATATTTACCGATATCAAGGCCATTTACCGATGGCTGCTGCAACTGGGAATTCGATATTTACCGATATCGAAGAAAACTGGGCCATTTACCGATGGCATCTCCGCTTGGGGAGGAACAAAATCTTTGTGGTGATACCAGACAAACCGTTTACCGACGACTTCTGGGGATTTTGATTTTATCAACAAGGAAACAAAGCATGACCACACATTTACCGATGACTGGGATGAAACTCAACGTTTACCGACATCCAAAAACGACCAGACATTTACCGATGACTGGGGAACACTTCACTAAGGGAAAAAACAAGTATTTGCAACTGGAAACCAGATAGGACATTTACCGATGACTCTACTGGGGATCTCTAGCTGGGGATTATCAGAAATTTACCGATGACTGCAGAAAAGACTCGATGTTTACCGACATCAAAAAATGACCAGACATTTACCGATGACTGGGGAGAAAACCCGATGTTTACAGACACCGAAACAATGGTGTTTACCGACACCAAAAATGATGACCAGACATTTACCGATGACTGGGGAGAATACCCGATGTTTACAGACACCGAAACAATGGTGTTTACCGACACCAAAAATGATGACCAGACATTTACTGATGACTGGGGAGAACACCCGATGTTTACGGACACCGAAACAATGGTGTTTACCGACACCAAACAAAGAAACACAAGCGAGTGCTAGTATGACACTTACCGGTATCACAAGAACGACATCTTAGATATGTCAAGGCAAGGTTGACCACTTGCTGGGGGTCTCACTGGGAGGAAAAAAACTTTCTGTCACCAACGGGTGAGGTAATAAACCTCTGTGGGGATATCAATCCTGAATGTTGTCAAGAGCAACTGTAGCAGACTTGTTGTGCTGATGTTGAATGAAATGATCCGCCTCTGTCGGGGATACGGTCTGGTGAGGTTAACACATGGATGCATATGTTTGAATTTTTCTATGGCGTAATGCTCCATATTGAATGGGAATGCTTCGCAGTTTGAGGATGCAATGATCACTAAAAATGTAAAAAATGCAAAAATGATGAAAAACTCCGGCCGGGGAGCCAAAACTGATCGGGTACTCCAACTTTGCGGGGAGACTCTGCAGGGAGAGCAACGACTTCTCACTCATGTTGGAGAATAGCACTGCTGCTGGGGAAAGGTAAACTCCGCTGGGGATATCCTTCAGTCCACAGATAGGATAAATGCTGGAGATAAATTTCAATGAACATGCCTCACTCGGGGAGGAAAACGGCAAATACAGGCCTGCTGGGAATAGGCAATCCTTAGATCTGTTGGGGAATAGAAGGCACTATCCACAGACGTCTCCGCAGGGGAACATAGCTCTGATAGCTTCCAAACTTGCTTGGGGAAAATATCTGCTGAGGAAACGTCCTCACAGATGCCAATCCTGAAAAACAGCACAACAAAATGCCCCCAGGGGATACATGGACAAGATACGCTCAAGTGTCCTCAACATTCAAAATGATTTTCAAATGTTTCATCATCCTGCAAGCTATTGATTAGCCTTCATGTTCTTATATGCAATGCTTATCAAAAATTCGGACATTTTTGCAAACAAAACAGTAAAAAATAAAAACAAAAGAGCCATTTATCTGAATAACGACTTTTATTGATTGAAAATGTGCCTGAAGAGGCAAATACATTGGGAAGCAATTCCTAGAAAGAGGTAATTGCGCACAAAAGGAAAAATCTATCCTAATGGCAACGTGAACACGGCATCCACTATTTCCCAATTCTGTTATAACTCACAGATCATCAGTTTTCCTCCCAACTCCTTGCTTTCTGAGAAGAATGACTGGACGGATCACATCTTTCGAGATGGCAGACGACAAAGCTTGATGAAGTACAGACAACTCATACTGTAGTCTTCGCTTTAATCCCTCTTTTGCCTGGATCGCCCTCTCGGGTTTTCAATCCACTAGGATACCCATTTTTGCCTAAGCCGCCCTTGCGGGTTTTCGACTTACCGGGTGTACAAATTCTTTTTATTTTATCCCTAATTTTTGCCCGAACCGTTTCTTTCTGTTTTTTGGTTCGCCGGGATGCCCTTTTTTTGCCTGGACTCCCTTTTTATTTTTTGTCCAGCGGGTCAATTTATGCGAAGTATTTTTTGACTACATCTGAGTTAACAGGGGACGGAAAATCTTCACCATCCATAGTTGTAAGCATCAAGGCTCCACCGGAGAATACCTTTTTCACAACATACGGACCTTCATAATTAGGAGTCCACTTGCCCCTGTTATCTGTACCGGGAGGGAGGATCCTCTTCAACACTAGATCACCGATCTGATAGCTTCGAGGACGCACTTTCTGATCAAAGGCTCGCTTCATCCTTCTCTGATACAACTGTCCATGGCATACAGCTGCTAACCGTCTCTCCTCGATAAGGCTCAACTCGTTAAACCTTGTTCGAATCCACTCGGCTTCGTCCAACTTGACATCCAATAAAACTCTCAGAGAAGGAATCTCCACTTCAACAGGTAGGACGGCTTCCATACCATACACAAGGGAGTAAGGGGTTGCCCCGGTCGACGTACGTACTGAGGTACGGTACCCATGCAAAGCGAAAGGCAGCATCTCATGCCAATCCTTGTACGTAACGACCATCTTCTGCACAATCTTCTTGATATTCTTGTTCGCCGCTTCTACAGCACCATTCATCTTCGGTCTGTAAGGAGAAGAGTTGTGATGTTCAATCTTGAAATCTTTACACAGCTCTTTCATCATCTTGTTGTTGAGATTCGAACCATTGTCAGTGATGATTCTCTCAGGAACTCCATAACGACATATGATTTCTTTCTTGATGAACCGGGTAACCACTTGTTTGGTAACGTTAGCATAGGAAGCTGCTTCCACCCATTTGGTGAAATAGTCAATAGCTACCAAAATGAAGCGATGTCCATTCGAAGCAGTAGGCTCAATCTTTCCAATCATATCAATGCCCCACATGGCAAACGGCCAAGGCGAATTCATGACATTCAGAGGGCTTGGTGGTACATGCACCTTATCAGCATAAATTTGACACTTATGGCACTTCCGAGCATACTTGAAACAATCGGATTCCATAGTCATCCAGTAATAACCCGCTCTCAACAATTTCTTAGCCATTGCATGTCCGCCGGCATGAGTACCGAAGGAACCTTCATGAACTTCCTGCATTAACATGTCCGCCTCGGGTCTGTCCATGCATCTGAGCAAGACCATGTCAAAGTTTCTCTTATACAGCACATCATCCTGATTCAAATAGAAGCTTCCAGCTAGCCTTCTCAGGGTTTTCTTGTCATTCTTCGACGCACCTTCAGGATACTCCTGAGTCTTGAGGAAGTTCTTGATGTCATAATACCACGACTTCTCATCAATCACAACAGACTCGGCTGCGAACACATACGCAGGCCTCTCGAGTCGATTCACCGCAACATGTGGCACATGATTCCACCAATGAACTTTGATCATAGACGACAAAGTTGCCAAAGCATCGGCCATTTGATTCTCATCCCGGGGGACATGATACAACTTCACCTTCTTGAAGAACGTCAGTATTCTTCTGGTGTAATCTCTATACGGAATCAAATGCGGCTGATTCGTATTCCAATCTCCATTGACTTGATTGACCACTAGAGCGGAATCTCCAAATATATCAAGAGTTTTGATCCTCAGATCAATGGCTTCTTCTATCCCCATGATACAAGCCTCATACTCAGCTTCGTTGTTGGTGACGTCAAACGTCAATCTGGCAGAAAAAGGTATATGAGCACCTTTAGGATTGATCAATACTGCCCCAACACTGTTACCGTTCATATTCACAGCCCCATCAAACATCAGTGTCCATTTGTCATCTGGATCCGGTCCCTCCTCGACAAGAGGCTCTTCGCAATCTTTCATCTTAAGATACATGATGTCTTCATCAGGGAATTCAAACATCATAGGCTGATAATCTTCAATCGGTTGCTCGGCGAGGTAGTCTGACAGAATACTACCTTTGATGGCCTTTTTTGACGTGTACTGAATATCATATTCTGTTAGAATCATCTGCCAACGAGCGATGCGTCCGGTGAGAGCCGGTTTCTCAAAGATGTACTTCACTGGATCCATCTTAGAAATCAACAAGGTAGTATGGTTCAACATATACTGCCTCAGTCGGCGAGCAGCCCAGGCCAAAGCACAGCAAGTTTTCTCGAGCAGTGAATATCTTGTTTCACAGTCGGTAAACTTTTTGCTAAGGTAGTATATGGCATGCTCTTTTCGACCAGACTCGTCATGCTGTCCCAATACACACCCCATCGAGTTCTCAGTCACTGACAGGTACATTATCAAAGGTCTCCCTGGAACTGGAGGTATAAGGATTGGAGGTTTCTGTAAATACTCCTTTATCTTGTCAAAAGCTTTCTGACAGTCATCATTCCACCTGATCGCTTGATTCTTTCTAAGCAGTTTGAAAATTGGTTCACACGTGGCAGTTAGGTGAGATATGAACCTTGCAATGTAGTTCAATCTCCCTAAAAACCCACGGACTTGCTTCTCCGTTTTCGGTTCAGGCATCTCTTGAATAGCTTTGACTTTTGCTGGATCAACCTCAATCCCTTTCTCACTGACAATGAAGCCTAAAAGCTTCCCTGATCTCACCCCAAACGTACACTTGTTCGGATTCAACCTCAGCTTGAACTTTCTCAACCGGTCAAACAGCTTCTGCAAATTAACCAGGTGCTCCTCTTCTGTCTGCGACTTCGCAATCATATCATCTACGTACACTTCAATTTCTTTGTGCATCATGTCATGAAAAAGAGTCGTCATTGCCCTCTGATAGGTAGCACCAGCATTCTTTAGCCCAAATGGCATCACCTTATAGCAGAACGTGCCCCAAGGTGTAATGAATGTCGTCTTTTCCATGTCCTCTGGCGCCATCTTGATCTGATTATATCCAGAGAAACCATCCATGAAAGAGAATACCGAGGATTGAGCCGTATTATCAACCAATACATCAATGTGAGGTAATGGGAAATCATCTTTCGGACTCGCTCTATTCAAATCCCGGTAATCGACACACATTCTGCTCTGCTTGGAGAGGCTCGTAACCAACGCCAAATTTGTCTTCTTTGACAGGCAAGTACACCATCTTTCCCCAGCCTTCAGCTTTGCCAGAATCAACAACCTCCTTAGCCTGCTTGTAAGAAGTAATTGAAGCACCTGGCTTCCTCTGCTCAGCGTACGCCACTTTCTCAAAAGCCACAGTCTCAAACGCCTGGCATAAGGTTTCGTGGATCTCGCCATCCACCTCAACATATTTGAACGAGGATAGATGACTCACCAGAATCTCTTCTTCACCGCATACAGTCACAATCTGACCGTTCCAGACATACTTGAGCTTTTGATGGAGAGTCGACGAGACTGCCCCTGCTGCATGAATCCATGGACGCCCCAATAAACAACTATAGGCGGGCTGGATGTCCATAACATAGAAGATGATATCGAATACCTCAGGACCTATCTTCACAGGCAAGGTAACTTCCCCACATACAGAACGTTTGGATCCGTCGAAAGCATGAACGATCAGGTCACTGGGAGTAAGCACAAACCCTTCCACATCAATCTTCTTCAGAATCTGCTTAGGCAGCACATTCAGCGACGACCCGGTGTCTACCAATACGTGAGACAACACTGCCCCCTTGCACTCCATGGTGATGTGCAAGGCTTTGTTATGGTTCCGCCCTTCAGGCGGTAAGTCCAGGTTGGTGAGTCCTACACCATGCCTGGTGCTCACATTGGCCATCACACCCTCCAGTTGATTGACAGAAATCTCCTGAGGCACGTAAGCCAGATTTAACATCTTCAGCAAGGCATTACGGTGTGCCTCCGAGCACAACAACAGTGAAAGTATAGAAATCTTGGACGGAGTTTGATTCAACTGATCTACAATCTTGTAGTCACTCTTCTTGATTATCTTCATAAACTCCTCCACGTCCTTCTCAAATGACCCCTCGGGCGCTTCCTTCTGGACAGGTTCTTCCTCAACCACAGCTTGCTTACCCTTTGCTCTGGCGAGAGCCTCAGCATTATTGTCCCTCAAAGGCTGCGGTGCGAACAGACGACCGCTTCTGGTAAAACCTCCCGGACCCCCTACATTATCCACAGTCGGACCAACAGTTGCAGGAACTCTATTCGGTAAACCAATTGTCACTGGAGCTTGATTCATTGGTCTCGTCTGACTTTCAGCCCTTCTGTTACTGCGGTAAGCATTATCATACTTCCACGGCACGGCTCTACTATTCTCAACAGCCCTTCTTCCAGACGCAACGATAGCAGTTGGAGCACTGATGGTTATAGGCACTGAAATGGTAACTGGGGTACCATTTGTTGCAGGTGCACTAACGACCCTTTGTCCACGTCCTTCAGACGGTTTAAAGTAAATGGTGATAGTTGACAATGTTCCACGATCTTTTACAGCCCTACTGAATTGCAAACAACCCTCATCCATCATACCCTGGATACCGGCCTTTAACTGGTCGCAGCCATTCTCAGATTCTGCACAGCCCAAACAATCCTCATCATAACCCGAGTAGACACCCCCATTCAGCAGACGGCCCTTCACAACCAGTAGAGAAGTCTGAACATCATCAACATTAACAACCAGATCTTCAGCTTCTTTCCCCTCAATATTGTTCACTCTATGCCCACCATGCTGAGGCATAGGGTTGTTTACGACGTTAGGCACTGGAGCGAAGTTGATCGCCTTGGCATCGATCAAATCTTGGACCTTATGCTGGAGAGCCCGACACTTCTCAGTATGATGCCCTGGTGCCCCAGAGTGAAAGTCACAACGGACGTTGGCATCGTACCCAGGGGGCAATACTGTAGGCGGAGCCATTGTACGCAACTCAACCAACTCCAACCTGAGTAGTTCGGGCAGCAGTTCGGCGTATGACATGGGTAGCGAATCAAAACGTCGATCAGGCATCCTTTGTCTGGGCTGATACGAACGTTGCTGTTGTTGTTGTTGCGGTTGTTGAACTCTTTGTTGTTGTTGTTGACGAGGTTGAGGTGCCGGAATGGTCACTGCAGCGACCTGACAGCGTTGACTTCTGTTCTGATCTCTGCGGTATTGAACAGCATTAGTTTCACCCTCTCTTCGACGAGGTGCCCCAGCAAACGGCTTCTTAGAAGAAGAGGAACCAGCATCTTGGATCTTCCCAGTTTTAATAAAGCTCTCAGTCCTCTCTCCACAAATGACAACATCAGAAAAACTACCGAATGGGCAGCTCCCCATCCGGTCCATAAACACACCCTGAAGAGTGCCGATAAACATATCTGTCAACTCCCTCTCCAGCATAGGGGGTTGAACTCTAGCAGCCAGTTCACGCCACCTCTGGGCGTACTCCTTGAAGCTCTCTCCGGATTTCTGACATAGACTCTGCAACTGAGTCCGGCTAGGCGCCATGTCCATGTTATGTTTGTATTGCCTCAAAAAGGCCTCACCCAGATCCCTCCAACAGCGGATAGAATCTCTCTTCAATTCCATGTACCAGTCCAAAGAAGCCCCAGATAGACTATCTTGGAAAAAATACATCCACATCTTTTCATCGTCGGTATACGCAGAGATTTTTCGATAATAAGCCTGCACATGGGTGCGAGGGCAAGAAGTACCGTTGTATTTATCGAAGGACGGTGCTTTGAACTTGTAAGGGATTCTCAAACCTTCCACCAACCCCATATTGGTAACATCAAAACCGAGACAATTTTGACATTCCATAGCCCGGATCTTCTCAGCAAGGGCATCAACTTTACGATCCCTCTCATCAACCCTTCCCAAAACGTCTTCGTCTCCACTAAGCAGAGAGAACATATCCTCTTGTCTGTCAACAATCGGAACAGGATTACGGGCCGGGGCACGGACTACTCTGGCATTAGCGGCCTCTGGAACAATAGGTTGACCGTTGATTCGAATACCCCCCAACTCATCACCCACAGCATAGTTGTTGATGGGTACAGCAGCAGCAACATTATTATCATTGACCGGACCTCCCTCTGGCGGAGCATGGTTGACCGGCGGAATTGCAGCCTCTTGTCTCTGAACCATGGCTCGAAGTTCTTCTTGACCTTGTGCAACCCCTTGCATCATATTCATAAACTGGGCCATGTTAGCCTTCATCTCAGCCAACTCAGCTTGAACTTGATCCATACCTCTCTGTTGATTCAGTCTTGTTGAGTAGCGGTGCGGACGTTGATCAGTTATCCTGCCTGAACAGGAACCAAGAGTGAGAAGTCACGACCAAGAACACCTGTTATGCAAAATGATATGAGTATGGTGCTAATGATGCGTATGATGCACATGATATGTTCATTTCTCAGGCATTCAAAGAGCCTGAGTCATCCTCAAAAGATGGCAACCTGCAGCAAGAACAACATAGAAGCACAGAAACAACATACACAAGAGTGATGAGTACAAGGTGAAACCAACAACCTCATCTATATGAGTAACAGGATCGTACAACAAAGTCGACAAAGAAAATCCAAACAATCGGAGTACAACAATGAATCCCATCCAACAAGCCTGGAGGTGATTCTCAACATACATATCAAAGATACAAGCTAAGACAAACGGCCTCCCGGAATGAGAGTCTTCAAGTACTGACACTGGTCTATCAACAGGTCACATTCTGAATATTCTGGCAAAAGAGTGATCTTCTCCTTCAGTTGTCGTCTAAGCTCTACCACTTCTCCTCCAAGGTGGTTCTCTGATGCCTGTCTCAAGTCTACTTCCTTCTTCAACTGGATGTCTTTATCTCTGAGTTGCTTCTCCAAGTCTCTGGTCTTCTTCTGATAGCTGGCCTCAACTCTCTGCAGCCTCAAGCACTCCCGGTGTTCTGCATCTAACATGCTCTCCATCTCCTCGTAGGATCTCTTCTTGCTTCTCAGTCTGCTAGCATCCTCTTCTCGCACTCCTCTGAGTTGATGAGCCAAATTCAACCTATCAGCTTTGGCTTTGTACAACTCCATCTGGGTATCTTGCTCCTTCTCCCTCAAACGGCGATTCTCCATCAGGGCTTGCTTGTAGTGCTCCGCAGGCACACTCTCAGCAAGGATCAAAGGTGGTTGCTCCTGCAACGGCTCCATCCTATCGTAGGGTAACAACAAAGTTTCTACTCTCTCCTTGACCCAATCAGTGTAATCGGGCATAGCAACGACAAACTTCTTCCCTAAGACAGATCCATCCTTCATACCAATAGACTTCCAAGCTCTCCCTATCTGCTCCAATCTGGCCGGGTCACTCTGCTTCTCAAAATACACACTTTCAGCTACCTCAGCCTCAAGTGGTCTTCCCTTCATCACAAACCCCAACTGGCGAAGAGAAAGAACCGGGTTGTAATTGATGCAACCCCTAGTCCCTACGAGTGGCACATTACGGAATCCTCCACAGCTCATAATGACGTTACGCACATCCATCCGGTAAGATTGCCATCTGATATCATAGGAAGTAAGAGACATCACCTTCTGAGTCCACTTATGCGTGCTCTGAGCATCCACAAAAGGTCCACTGACTGGCAGGAGAGACAAGAACCATCTGAGCAAAAGCGGGAGACAACACCTGATAGCCCCACCCTTACCATGCCTACTGTGAATAGCATAATAAGTGTCAGCCAACAGAGTAGGAACTGGATTTCCTCCAATGAAAATACTAACTGCAGCATAGTCAACAAAATTGGGCATACTCGGAAACAGGACGATCCCATAGATCATGACGGCCAACTGAGCATGAAAGGCTTCCCAACTTCCCTTCTCTGCTTCTTCTCTAGCTACCCTCAACAGAAACTTCAAAGGCAATCCTACAACATCCCCACTGGACTTCCAACTATCACTGACTTCCTTGATACCCAAATGGAGAGCTCTGGCAACAACTCTGAAATCAACCTCCTTGGGCACATCCAAGAAAGGAACCTGATACCGGACCGGGACACTCAGCAGAATGGAGTACTCCTCAAGAGTAGGCGCCAACTGATAATCTTGAAAGGTGAAACAATGAAGCTCTGGGTCGTAGAACTGTAGAAGAGTCTGCAACGGCACCGGATCGACTACCATCTTCAACAGTGTCAGAATATCTCCATACTGGTCAACAAACCCCTTCTGGTTACCACTGGTCATAAGGTTGCTCAACTCAATTAGAGACGTCAAAGGTTCACGGTGAAAGCTGTAGGAACAAGTCTTCCGCTTCAACTCTGGGACTGTTGCAATCTCTATCAGTGAACAAGCTCTGGAATGTACCTGAGAAATGATATGCATGCAGGGATTAGTTTTTTTCTTTTTTTTTTCTTTTTTTTTTTTCCTTTTTTATTGCGTATTTTTTTGAAAAATAAACATGCTATGATGCAAATGATGCAGACACGACTGGTTGGCTGTGTCTCTCAGAATACAGGATCAAAGCTTCGGCTTGAACTCGGAACCACAAATTCATCTGAAACCCAAAGTCATCTGAGACCCCAAAATTCTGAACCAATAGTCACCAACAGGATCACAAGTCGCCAACAAGTCACCAACTGTACCTGTAATAATGATCATTCCCTCCCCACTCACGGGTGTCATCTAGGCCAGGGTAAGGTCGAGAGAAACGCAGCATAAATAACCTTTCGCAGAACATCATCATATACACACCCGAAGTATGTAACGATAATATCCCACCAGGGTCTGAACTGCTCGTGATATCAATGTTCCGCTAAGTGGCGCAATACCACCCGCTTCCCATGAATCACTCTATTCCTAAGTATCCTAGATTTCACTCATGGCCTGGGTATTGGGCCTTTTACCTCATGTAACTCCCACCCCAACAGAGAGAAACAGACAACCAGCCAGCCAGGTAAACAATGAATGAATGCAAACATTAATGCAAACAATAAATGCAAACGATAAATGCACATATATACAAATGAATGCAATAAATAACAGCCAATAGCAACCAAACCCTAACCTAGAGAGCGCTAGGAGAGACTCGCTTAGGGAAGATGGACCAGCATAGGTCAACTTCTCTATTATCCCCAGCAGAGTCGCCAGCTGTCGCATCACGCGAAAAACCGGCGGGAAAACAAGAACAACAGAGCCGCCACCGTGCGTTATTTATCCCAAAAGAGGGAAAGGAAATGCTCAGAGTAAACCTGGGAAAAGACATGGTCTCGCGACCAAAGAGAATGGGATCGGGAGTCGGTTATGCGAAGGGAAGGTATTAGCACCCCTACGCATCCGTCGTACTCGACGGGATCCACGCACAATAGGAAGGAAAATGGTTGCTAAAACACTGCTCACACTCACACACACTGGCTGAAAGAGACATAAGAAAACAGACTGAAACTGACTCGGCAGGATATCGCATCCTGGGCCTACTTAGTCTATCAGGCATAGACATCAGAGTCAAAGTAGTTCGGACTGGGGAAACGACACATGCTCGCTAGGATATCGCATCCTATGCATACGTATCTCCTTTGGACGGAGGAGAATCAGAGCATTCGTAGCTCGGCTGACACGCACACAAACAAACACTAGCAAAGGCAAACGTGGAGCCTGAATGCCAATCACTGGACTTACATCAGCATCCGAACCAAAACGCACTCAAGAAGGCAAACATGGAGCCTGAACGCCAATCACTGGACTTACATCAGCATCCGAACCAACAGACGCACACAAAGAGGCAAACGTGGAGCCTGAACGCCAATCACTGGACTTATATCAGCATCCGAACCAACAGACCCACACTGGAACCTAACTGCCACTCGATGGACTTACATCAGCTTCCAAGCACACAACAAGACAAAACAAAGACACAGGCGCCCGGAGAGATCTGCTCATCTCCTGCCTACGTACCTCATCTGGTATGAGGATCAGGGCGACGTAGTTCCCCTACAGAGGGATAAAGGACTAGCCTAACCAGATAACAGAAGGAGACACAACTAGGGAGACTACGACTCGAGCCTAGATGTTATCATGCAAAATCATCCCTAAGTTAAGGTTTCTAGCTAACTGGCACAGGGAGCCAGCCTATCCTAATCATGACTTGCACAGGAAGCAAGCCACACACACATTTAACTTGCACAGGGAGCAAGCCAAGTAAAACCTAACTTGCACAGGAAGCAAGTCTAAACTAACCCTTACTTGCACAGGAAGCAAGTCAAACAATCACACAATCCAAGTAGCACACACTATACACAAGCAAGGGGCTCAAACAAGGATAGGTTTTAATCGAGGGGTCATATCAACCTCAACAAACAAACCTCTGGAACTGGGTGAATGTGCTCTTAACCTTGCCATTGAGGGGCTAAGGTGAAGCAGATGAAAGGTGAGTGAAGATAAGACTTCACAGCTCTTATCCCTGGCCTGGGAGAGCTTAAGACAAGAATGTGTGGGTTCAGAAAGTGGGAACCCTTCTACACATTTGAAACTGACTCAACTGTACAATTGTACAAGATCTTGGGTTTGTATCTACAACGCATCAACACAGTGGTGTGAGCAAAGCAGATGACACACAGAATAGCTGGGGATAGGTTGCTTATCCCTTGGGTTCTGCCAATTGCCTCTTCACTTAGGAGGACTTTGACTCTATGCAAGGACAAAATTAAACATACACAAACATGGCCTCTTAAGGAGGACTTCAGACAGTTGCCTGGCCAAGTAACAGGCCAGGTCTTCCAGACTACATGAAGATGAGAAATATACCTCAATGCAAATTGCTTATATAAGCAAAGCAAAGCAAAAGTTCACAAGGAACTAAACAACTAAAAGCACCTGAAATAGTCAAGCAGATGTTAGTATGCAACTCAAATCAAAGCAAAAGGAAACAGACATTAACAGTTAGTCAGAAGCAAATGAATGTGCAAGGCACAAGGCTTAAGGCTTAAGAGCCAAGCCACCTACAAAACAAACAAGTTAGACAAAGATATTCAAGCAAACTCATATCAAAAGAATTGGCCTCATTGGTCATTTGTTGGTCAACCTGAAAACACAAGCTCAAAAGTGAGTAACAGGACCACTAGGGCAAGCCTAGGGTCAAAATAGAATGAAAAAGTCAAAACAGCAAAGGGCAAGCATTCAAAATCATGTTTAATCAATCAAGAAACAATTCCAATTGGGTTCACATTCATGTCAATCACTATCATCATTTCATGAACAGTTTAAGTCAAAGCATTGCAAACAGAAGCTCATAGGAGTCAACAGAAAGACTTGCATCAAAAGTCAATTCAAACATTTCCAAAAATTACCAAATAAATCCTGATCAATCCTAACACATAGCATGGTAAGCATGTCAAATTTCATCTCATTTGGACAAGTGGAAGGCAGTCAATAAAAATCAGAAAGTCAAAGCAATTTTGAACATGCTCAAAGAAGTCAACCAAACATGCATCAACTTAGAAAAATCATAAATCAGAGATGGGGTATGATAAATGAATGGGACTAAAACCATGGCAAAGATGAGGATGTCTAGTTATCTCATGTAAAATTTCATGTCTATCCAATAAAGTATGAGAATTTCACAAATGAAATGGCAACATGTATCACACAAAGTCAACATAAGACCAAACAGGGGAGAAAATCCCAAACAGTTAGGAAATGCCACAATTAATTCCAAGAAAAATCACATGTAAACTAGACATACTCAAGCTCAATCATGCAAAAATTCAATCCATTTGGAGGTCAATAGGCATGGCTAAGAAAATCATGAAGTTGGACATCAATGGTGTGACACAAATTGTCACACCCTAATTCAAAAAATCATAACTCACAAACCAGCAATGATAAATTCACAAACTCTACACCAAAATCACCATGAGTGTGTCTAGTTTAAGCACAAAATATTTGGGAGCCATTGGATAAAGTATCACCATTTCACAAATGTTTTGGCAAAGTGTACAAAATATGCATACATGTCACAAACCCTAATGCCATTTAAAATCCACTCATCCAAAAAATCAGAAAAAAATATGATAAAAAACTAGGGATCATGATGAAGATGATGCAAAAATTCCCACTAAATTTGGATTTGAGATGTATAAGTTATGATTTTTTCAAATAAGCCATGCCAAATGAAATAAAAATTGAAATTAAATGAATTAAAATGGATTAATTAAAGACCGGATGGCATTCTTGTAATTTTGGACTTCACTTAATCAAACGACGTCGTTTAGGCGCGGCCAGGGAAATGTTTTGATTGGCTCATGGGGCGATGGTACAGTAACAGCATGCGCAGAAACAAACAACAACAGCCAAACGTGAAAATTCTGGGCAAAGCTAGGGTTTGTTCATGCTACAGTGACGCATTCATCCATGGAAGAACAATTTTTCCAGAAACTCGAATCCAACATACCAATCGAAACGTCAAGCAATGCACATCAATATTCCAGCAACCATTAAGTTTAAATCATGCAAGAATGGAAGGAACTAGCAAGATAACATTTAGACATCAAAGTTCATTTCACCATATCTCTCTAAATACTCAACCATTCATCACGATCCAAAATGCAGAATAATCAGCAAGGCAAGCTCTACACAAAGCATAGCATCATTTCAAGAAATGAGAGATTCGAATCCTTACTTGCTTTTGAAGAAGAAAGTGAAACAGTGTTGTTTTGGTGGTTTAATGGTGAAACAGATGTCCCAAAGATCTTCAAATGATGAATGCTGAAGAAGGTTTGGCTTGAAATGGCTTGGTTTGGATGCAAACATTTTCTGCCATTGATGATGCTTTGCAAAAACAGTCCACAAATCCCTCTTACAGATGTGGAACAATGGTTGCAATGAGTCCAAAATGTGGTTTAGATGATGAATCGAGCAAGGCAAGGCTCAGTTCTTTGAGAGTTTTTCACAGATTTTGGAAAATGCAAAAAATGAAGTTTGAGAGAATGAGTGAAGTTTCTGAGTTTGGAGGCAGCTGCTAGGGTTTTCAATTGGCAGAAAAAATTATATATATCTGCTGTTTTGTGGTACTGAATCAAGGTCCATGAAAATGTGGGATAGAGTTGGTAAAAAAGTGTACTTTTCTCCAATTTTCAAGCAAGTTGGTAATGTGTGTATGTACTGCACAAGAATGGGCCTCCAACAAGTTTTAAACAACATTTCAGAACCTATTTGAATGGTAGAAATGGTTAGGAATGATTATTTGGAAAGTTCAATTTTTCACCTCACTTGAAAATAATCCATGTAGGTTCAAAAGTGTCATTTTGATCCATAAAGTTTTGGTACATGAAAGTTACATTTTTGGAAAGAGGGGGTCAAATGTGACTTGTAGGAAAAAACCCCACCCAAATTTTGGCCAAATGGTTTGAGAGATATGGCCTTTTGAAGTTCAAGATTTTGTGAAAATGAATTGATCATATCTTGACAACCATACATGGGAATTGAGAGTTCTTGGACTTTTTGGAAATGGGAGAACAAGATCTTCAACTTTCATGTTGGGCAAAAATTCATTTGAAGCTTGTATCATGATGTAAGTTTGGGATCAAGAAGTTTCCATTTTTGGCAGTTAAAATTACAGGTCCAGTTTCTATTTTTGGAAATTTTCTGATTGGCTTCAAATTCTTCAATGATATTGATTGCCATGACATATGAGGCCTATTGGGACATGAATAAGCTCTCTCAAACCAAATCCATCCATCAAAACCATAGAATCAACCACAGTTGACCAAGTTTGACTTTTCTAGGGTTTCTGACTGATTGTGCATGAACTGATGACCTCTGAACCTCCAACCCTTGACTTAAACACTTCAAATGGACCTCCAAGTCATGTGAACATGTTGGACAAACCCTAAGGCCTTAGCTCCTTGAGAAACACCCTTGCTTGCTTGGTTGACTGATCTCCTGATCAGTTTGACCTAATCTCTTGCTTGGCTTGCACTTGAGGCAACTGGGACAATGCAATGCTATGCAGTGGACCATGATATGCTATGACCTAATATGAGAATGTATGTACAATGATAGGTGCAAATTTGAGGTGCTACACCAGCAGAGGCAGGGGTAGAGGACGCCCTAATTATTATCAAGATCAAGTGGCCGCAGTCACCATTCCAACACCTGTTCCTCAACCGCAATATCATCCGCAACAACAACCCAAGTACAACAATCAACAATAAGGAGGTAATCCGGGTCAGCAGAGACACTATCAACAACGTCCAAGGCAAACGGACCGGGTCATCGAGCCAATCCCAATGCCTTATTCAGTATTACTTCCCAAGCTGATTGACATGAATCTGATTACGTTGAGAACTCTGGCCCCACCAATCGATCCCAATAATTTGCCTAGAGGTTATGATGTCAACGCCAGATGTGCTTTTCACTCCAACGCATCTGGCCATACTACAGATAATTGCAAGGCTCTCCAGTTAAAGGTACAAGATTTGAGAGATGCCCAGGCTATCAATTTTGCTCTGGTGCCTAATGTTATCCAGAACCCGATGCCGACTCACGGCGGGCAGGGGATTAATGTTGTCGAAGTGGTTGAAGCTGGTAATGCCCAAGGTTAGGGCAAATTTGTGGAGCCAGTCATCAAAGAAGACAAGTTTGGATTGGGGTATGCTCCGGGATCTCAGAAGAATGAAACCGGTACTTTCTCCAGCGGGGGTTTGGTTTCTCCCCACACCGTCAATGCTGTAGATGAAGACAAGGCTGACAGTGACTGTGACTTAGATAGCTGGATTCGCCCGTGTGTCCCAGGAGAAAAGCTCGACAATTGGTCGTCTGAAAAAACCGTCTGGGTTACTCTACTGAAAGAGTGATTTTTATTGTTTTCCTTTTATTACATGCATAATAAAGTCTTACACTTTGCCCAAGGTGTAATGACTCATTTGTAGGGCCATCCATTTAGTTACGTTTTGCAATTATTTTTATCATCAATAAAGGACGGCTTTTGCAAACAATTTTGTGTTCTCTTTCTTTCAGTTTTTTTACTTTTTACAAAAAAAATGGCAATGTTTCTTTTTTCGTTTTTCCTTTCTTTCAAAAAAAAATCTCTCATTCTAAGGTAAAGCATGATCCTCCATCATGCAGAGCCGACCACCCGGATCTCACTGCTAACGACACTGCTATGGCCAAGTATGACTTCGACAATCCTATCTATCAAGCCGAAGAAGGGGCTGAGGAAGATTGTGAATTGCCTGAAGGGTTAGCCAGATTGTTGAAACAGGAGGACCGAGCTATTACACCTTATCAAGAGGTGGTTGAGACCATCAACGTTGGTACCGAAGACGACAAGAAAGAGATCAAGATCGGGGCCAGTCTACAGGCCGAGAGGAAAGACCGTTGATCATGAACTTGACTGTGTTAGAAAAGTCAATGGGTTGTGTGCTCGGTCAACATGACGAGTCAGGTCGAAAAGAGCATGCAATATACTACTTTAGCAAAAGTTTACCGACTGTGAACAAAGATACTCATTGCTCGAGAAAACTTGCCGCGCTTTGGCATGGGCTGCTCGCCGACTAAGACAGTATATGTTGACTCACACGACTCTATTGATATCAAAAATGGATCCAGTCAAGTATATTTTTGAAAAACCATCACTTACCGGAAAGGTTACTAGGTGACAAATGATACTGACAGAGTATGACATCCAATACACTTCACAAAAAGCCATCAAGGGATGTGTCTTGTCAGACTATCTTGCAGAGCAACCGATTGATGATTACCAACCTATGAGGTTTGACTTTCCTGATGAGGACATCATGTTTCTCAAATCGAAAGATTGAGAGGAACCACTCCCGGAGGAGGGGCCCGACCCTGAATCCAAATGGGTTATGATGTTTGATGGGGCGGTCCACGTCAATGGTCGCGGAGTTGGTGTAGTGTTGATCACACCGGAAGGGGGTTATATGCCATTTGGTGCCAGAATAACTTTTCCCTGCACCAACAATGAAGCCGAATACGAAGCTTGTATCCTAAGACTTGAGGAAGCCGTCAAAATACAGATTAAATCCCTGGATGTATACGGGGACTCAGCTTTGGTCATCAATCAAACCAACAGGGAAATGGTGCTATGCTGGAACTACGTACCCAGAATTGACGTATCTCGGTCAGAGACGAATGAAGAAAGCATTTGGTCAGAAAGTGCGCTCTCGGGAGTATCGAGTCGGTGAATTGGTACTCAAAATATTTCTTCCTCCCAACACAGATCACAGGGGCAAATGGACACCGAACTAGGAGGGTCCGTACGTGGTTAAAAGGATTTTCTATGGCGGAGCTTTGACGCTAACAACCATGGAGGGCGAAGGATTCCCGTCCCCTATTAACTCAGACGCGGTTAAAAAATACTTCGCATAAAATAGACCCGCTGGACGATAAAAAGAATAGTCCAGGCAAAAAAGGGGCATCCCGACGAACCAAAAAAAAAGAATAAAGAGGTTCGGGCAAAAATTAGGGATATATAAAAAAAAAGAGTACAGCCGGTGAGTCGAAAACCCAAAAGGGAGGCTCAGGCAAAAATGGGTATCCCGGTGGATTGAAAACCCGAAAAGGGGGCGATCCAGGCAAAAGTTAGGGAATAAGCGAATGACTGTGATTTGAGTTCATCAGTGTTATATCACCGTTTCATTCAATCCGGCAATCTTCGAAGGTTAAAGATCGACTAATCATTCACTTCAGAAAGCAAGATGAGCAAAGCGTCTTGAGGACATACGAACCATAGCAGAGTCGAAACTCAGTGGGACCCCGTTTCCCCATTGCCATTAGGATAGTTCTCTTTTTATAGCGATCACCTCTTTTCAGGGATCAGCTTCCTGATGCCCTCGCCTATTCCTGGCACAAATTTTCTCCCCAGTAAGAGTCGAATAATTCAGTTAAAGAGCCTCTTTATTTTTCATTTATCAGTTTGTTTGCAAAAATGTCCGAATTTTTGATAAAACATATTGCATATGAACATAATGGTGGCTTTTGCAGATGATTTGCACAGGAAAACATTTAAAATTGCTTTGAATGTGCTTAATCCCGGATGGTGAATTCAAACCGAGTAATTCCCCCGAGGCATACGTGTATTTTTGGTTGCAGGTCACAGGAACCGGATGCCAAGTCATGAATCCTCATCCCTAAGCGGTTGACAAAGTCTCTCCTCAGTAGAGCATGTTCCCCAACAGAGTTGACAGTATCTAGACTGTCTATCCCCAGTAGAGTTGACAGTATCCAGACTATATATCCCTAGCGGAGTTGACAGTGTCAGACTGTATCTTCCTAGCAAAAGCGGAGTGGTTGCATACCCAACGGACAAGAGGGTGGTGTTCCCAGTGTTCATCTCATCCCCAGCAGATTATTTCTAACAGATTTGTTCTAATCCCCAGCCTGAGGGAGATTAGCAAGTTCATATCCCCAGCAAAGGTCGTTTCCTACGACATTTCCCCAGGAAGTGTTTTCCCCACAGACTCTCCTCACAGAGCCTCGCCGAACCAAGTTTCCATAGTTGATACTCCCCCCTCAAGGTCGACTTTTCAAGCAGCCAATTTATTTTTGGTGGCTCATTGGTCCCGGCAGACGGATCATTCCCCACAGAGCATTCAAGGATTGATACAGCGATCTGTTCCCTACCGGAGTTTGCTTCCCCAAGCAGATTTCTTTTTACACCATGCAAAACATTTGCATTTGCATGCATATCATATCAAGCATACACATAAGTTGATAAACAGGTACTTCAAGCAGACTGAAGAATTACTTTACAACCAAGGTCATGAGATCCAGCCAGAGGATCAAGCGTGAGTGATCCAGCCTGAGGGTCGTTTTGAAGATTCAGCCTGAGAATCGTGTTCCAGTGATCCAGCCTGAGGGTCATTTCAAAGATTCAGCCCGAGAATCGTGTTCCAGTGATCCAGCCTGAGGGTCCATTTCGAAGATTCAGCCTGAGAATCGTGTTCCAGTGATCCAGCCTGAGGGTCATTTCGAAGATTCAGCCTGAGAATCGTTTTCCCGTGATCCAGCATGAGGGTCATTTTTGAAGATTCAGCCTGAGAATCGTTTTCCCAAGAGTCAGCCTGAGGCTCAATTTGAAGATTCCCCAGTGAAGTCGCCTACAAGCTTTATTTCCCCAGCAAGTCTAATTGAGGAGTCGTTACAACATGTTCTAGCCCGAAGAATATGTACGAAGCCCAAAAGTGGAATATGCTCGAAGCTGCATATCTAATATGAAGGTTGGGTGTAGATTTCAAAAGAGGGTCAACCAGCGCATGCCTCAGATGCGGGATCCTAATGATGGGAATTTATCATCAAAACAATCCAGATCTAGCCAGAAGATCGAAATATATTCATCCAGAGAATCGAAACAAAGGAGATCTAGCCAGAAGATCGAAGAAGATCTAGCTAGAAGATCGAAGTCAGGTCTAGCCCGAAGACCGGAAATAGATTCAGCCAGAGAATCGAAACAATTCAGATCTAGCCAGAAGATCGAAGTAGATTCAGCCAGAGAATCAAAGGAAATAGATTCAGCCAGAGAATCGAAACGGAGGAGATCTAGCCAGAAGATCGAAGAAGATCTAGCCAGAAGATCAAAATCGTATCCAGCCCGAGGATCAAAATTAATATCCAACCAGAGGACTAAATTGAGTATAGGTTCAGCCAGAGGATCGAAACTCCAGATTAAGCCAGAGGATCGGAAGAAAGATAAACAACGCGGTGTATTTCCACGTTTTTGTGGTATTCTCGGAGCATAAATTTTCGGTTTGTCTTTGGTATTCAATCACAGCTCACCCCGTTTGTCTGATAAGCTGTTCGCTTTCATCCTACTCGGGTTAGCTGATGTTTGAATAGGGGCAGCTGTAACACCCCAAAATTTGCCTTCCTCATTCATGCATTCATTTAGCATTTCATATTGCATTTCATCATGTCAATCAGAATTAGATCCAAAAAAAAAAAAAAAAAATAAAATAAAACGAAAAAAGATAAATAATTTTTTACAAAAAATAATAATAATAAAAAATTTTAATTAATTAATTAATTAATTAATTAATTAAATAAATAATTAAATAAATAAAATATAATAAAAAAATTTTGGACTTGGACCTTTCTCAAAAGCCCACTAGGCTACCAATATTAGCCTATAAATACTAGAGTTTCATTGAAACAAAAGCCACACAGAAGAGGAGAAGAAGGAAGAGAAGCAAAATACTCTGAGGTTTCCTTGGAACAAAACCCTGGAGGAAAAAGAAAGTGAGAGAAGAGTCAACAGAGTTCAGAGCAACCTCCGGACACTGAAGGGAACTCATTGGCAAAGAGCCAGTTCTACCTCATATAAACCCTGAGATTGTTCTGCAAACCCCGGTGCAATCCAATTTCAATCAAGCTCTTCAATCAGGTTTGCCCTATATCCATCATCTTTATGCTTTCAATTTGAATTTTCTAAATGTATGAGGTATTATGGGTGAATTTGATACCCTTTTGATGCATATGTTTAACAAGAGGTTTAGGCCTCCTACCCTTGGTTTTTTTTTGTGAATTGAAAGGGCATGATTCATGTGGTTACATTTTGATTTGGGGGCAACTCTTGGTTACCCTATCTTGTTTCACTAACCCTTTTGTTGAGTTTTTGTGAAGGCACATGACTTTTGCAGGGACAACTTGCGTGGTTTCCCACTTTATTTGTGGGATAACCCCTAGAGGTTCATTCCGATTACCCGTACTGACTCACTTTTCTTTGATGGCATTAGCTTGGAAGGATCTCAGGGTTTCCCATTCCTCTAATTGCTGTTACTTCGGATCTTTATCCGCGTGGTACTTTTACATTTTTCCCGCATTTTACTGCTTTCCTAGCTGGAAGACCTCGATAGGAGGCAACGTTTGAGCCCCTTTGTGGCATTTTACTTTGAGATACATGTTTTGTGTTTTGTATTCATATCCCTGCAGGTAGCGCGGTTCCTTCGTCAAGGACTGCCTTTTTGCCCTCGAGCATCCCAAACCCTAAAACCCAAAGCAACACGCTAACTCCTTCTACTACAAGCGAGTAAGTCTCCAAAGGTCGAGCATCCGGTAGATTGCGTAGTAACGTCGTTCGTCCAAAACCCAATCCATAACCCCGTAGTTAGCCGAACTACGTTTTGCTCTGATTCTCAGGCCAGATGAGATACGTAGGCATAAGACGTGATGTCTTAGCGAGCACACATCCCCCAACCCATAGGTCAGCCGAGCTACGAAGACTCTGATTCTCATATTCATATGAGATACGTATGCAGTGGATGCGACATCTGCGCGAGTCATTTTCATTTAACCTTTTTTTTTGGCAAACAGCACAAGATAAACCCACACCCTTTAGACAAAAAACTACAAAAGTGGATCCCGTAGAGTACTACGGATGCGTAGGGGTGCTAATACCTTCCCTTCGCATAACCGACTCCCGAACCCAAGATTTGGTTGCGAGACCCTGTCTTGTCCTTTCCTTTTTTCAGGTTTACTTCGAGCGTTTCCTTTCCCTCCTTTGGGATGAATAACGCACGGTGGCGACTCTTCTGTCTTTTTCTTTCGCCGGTTGTTTTTTTTCGCACTGTATTTTTCAGGTTGCGACAATATGTCATAGGAATCGGGTCAAAGGTCACCCTCTTGCTCTCATAGTTGTTGGTGCTGGTGTTATTATTGTTACGAGGCTGGTAAGCCTGTTGTTGTTGACGATGTTGTTGTTGTGGTTGTGTTGAACTTCTCTAAAAGGAGGTGCTATATGAGCCACCTGGTGTTGGTTAACAGTTGGTCGGACCTCTTTCCTCCTCACAGATGGCCTTCTCTTGACATGGGAAGAAACAACACGAGTCTCCCCTTCATTCTTCCTGGAAAATCCTCCATACTTCTTTGCCGAATTTCCATCATCACGAGACAAACGTCCTTCGCGGACCCCCTCTTCTAGCCTCATCCCCATATTCAACATTTCGGTGAAGTCCGAGGGAGCACTAGTAATCATGCACTCGTAGTAGAAAGAGATCAAAGTCTTCAAGAAGATCTTTGCCATCTCCTTCTCCTCCAAGGGTGGCACTATCTGAACTGCCAATTCTCGCCACCTCTGGGCATATTCCTTGAAGGTCTCCTTGTCCTTCTAGGACATTGCCCTCAACTGATCTCTGTCTGGAGCCATGTCTACATTATATTTATACTGCTTTACAAAGGCCTCGCCTAGATCGTTGAAAGTGCGGACGCTTGTACTCTCCAGCCCCATATACCACCGGAGCGCAGCACCTGTCAGGCTATCCTGAAAGTAGTGAATCAGTAGTTGATCATTGTCTGTTTGGGTTGACATCTTGCGAGCATACATCACAAGATGGCTGAGTGGACATGTATTTCCCTTGTACTTTTCAAAGTCAGGAACTTTGAATTTAACTGGGATTTTTACATTGGGCACCAAGCACAAATCAGCAGCACTTTTCCCAAAAAGGTCCTTACCTCTCAAAGTTTTTAGTTCCTTACGTAGCTCAAGGACTTGATCTTTCATCTCATCCATTTTCTCATATACATCCGGGCCCTCAGATGGCTCGGAATGATAAATGGTGTCTTCCACACGAGGTAAGGTGTGCACAACGGAAGGTGGCACAAACAGGACCAGACTAGATACCGGCATAGAAGCAAGAGTAGGAGCGAAACCCTATGGCACGAAGTTAGATGGCATTCCCCAAGGGAATCCAGCTGGCATATTAGGAGAAAAGTGGGTGGTGGCAGCAGGCACTGTTGAGGTAGCCACCTCAGAAATGACTGTCGTCGCGGGAGGAGTTGCAGGAGTTGGAGAAGCTTGAATCTGTGCGGCAAGGAGTGACTCCATCATGGCAGTCAATCTAGCAATCTCTTCCTTTAGATCCCTATTCTCTTGCTCGAGCTGTTCCATGATCTTCTGATGATTTGCTCGGGTGTTATACCAGTGCGTCAGCTTGTCTTCAAAATAAATGAAGAGCAAAAAGTTAGACCATTGATCAAGAGCTCGGAACAAAACCTGCTTATGCATATGATGCATGCAATGCTTGTGCATATGATTTGTTTTTTTATCAGAGGAACTTTATAAAGATCTATTTGCAAATGTTTGAAAAATATTGAACTTTTAAGACATATATGGAATACTCATAGCAATATAATATTTGGAAACTTTTTACATCAAATAAGTAGTACAGTTTTGGTAACCAAATACAAGAGAAAAGGAGAATAAACATCTTATGGAGCCCTAGAAACAATCGTCCAAAGCCTTCGAGATCGGAAGATACGTCGCATGAAGCCTCTTCACCTCTCTCTCATAAGCTGCTTCCATGTCGGCCTTCTCCTTGGCAAGCTGATCATACTTCCTCTTTCAAAACCTGGATGAGTGAGGAAGGAGAGAAGTAAATACATCATCAGGCTCATCAATAACCTGATGCTCTAGAAACTCTATCATTTCATCTTTATCCTTGAGCTGCTGAAGAAGTTCCTCACGCTCACGAACCCAAGCACGTGACCGGTCTTCGTCTCTCAACTCC
The DNA here is from genome assembly GCF_024323335.1 of Lathyrus oleraceus. Taxonomy (NCBI): domain Eukaryota; kingdom Viridiplantae; phylum Streptophyta; class Magnoliopsida; order Fabales; family Fabaceae; genus Lathyrus; species Lathyrus oleraceus. Next base: position 147,061,688 of record NC_066579.1, read on the forward strand.
TCTACTCCTTGATTAGGGAGGGTTAAAGGCCCAACCATAATCATAGGGGTAGGTCTCGGATACTCATACGACATGCGGTACTCAAGAGCTCTCTTCCTTACCCCAGAGGTGTAAGGTGAAATTCTAGTATCAGATATGAGATGTCGAAGGTAATGTCACGACACTAATATCTGAACAATACAAACAGGATAAAAGATAAAGAACAGTAATGCAAGAGACACAAGCAATTGTTAACCCAGCTTAGTGCAAACTCACCTACGCCTAGGGGCTACCAAGCCAGGAAGGAAATCCACTAAACAGAATCAGTTCAAAGACTCTCAGTAAACAACTTCAAGTTACAGTCTTTTCACCTAATCTCTACCCGTGTGACTTTTACCTAAGAACTCTTAGATATGAGATCCTATTCATTCCCCCTCAATCATAGCAGTGATATAAAACAAGAATTATAATGAAAAGAAGACACTCTTCAAAGACACATACTTGATCTTACTTAAAAGCTTCAATCAAGTAAACACACAATCATGCTTCAAAGCTTAGAATGGACAAATTACAACTCAAAAATCAAACCAATTCAATCATCTATGGATGAATTGAATGGCTTACAATTCACACGACCACACAAGACTAAAACCCTTATTCTCTCTCAATATTTCGTTCGTTATTTCTTGTGTATAAAATCAGGTTTTCCATGTCCTTTTATAGAAGCATTTGGCTGGGCTTGGACATCATAAAACCCTAAAACTATTTTCCATTCATATCTTCTCATGACAGTTGATTATATCTCTTTGGAAAATAAGTCAATCTAGTGGTAATTACTTATTGATAGCGTGTTCAATCATCTCATCAATCATACATAGATTAGCATTAAAAACGCAATCACATAATACATAACATTCAGACTTAATGTTCTGTATACAGATGTCATGACATCGGGTCTGACATCTCAGTAAAATCCTGCATAATCATATTTTAAACATCCTTCAGGCACATGTTATCTTATGTCAAGACAACACTAGTGACATCTGGTGAACACTCTAGGTTTTACCAAAATTGCTGCCAACACATAGAACCAACAAAAGGTTCCAAAGCAACACAATTCTTCGGACCAAGCTCATTCCTCCCTTTCCTATGAACCTTGCGCTAGGCGCGGACCATCCTATCCTTCAAGTTTTGGGGATCTTTACCCTCTTGAAAGAATAAGCCTTCCAACAAAATTTTGTTAGGTTTATCCTTTAAGGGGAACCCAAGATGACATCGAGCCAAAGCAGGGTTATAGTTAATTCCACCACATGTACCAAGAAGAGGTACATTGGAGAACTCACCGTAAGAATCAATAATCTGAACTCCATCATAAACACGATTATACCAAGAGATATCATCATTAGTGAGAGACATAACTAGTAAACACACATTAAACACATATGTGCTTCTTCTCCCCCTAAGTCTGTTCAACACAGACATCTCCTTCAACAACACCTGTAACAACCATCACCCCATCTGACATCTCCTTCAACATCACTTGTACAACACAGAACATCATTCTGTTCAACATCAGCTGTCATTTGTTTATAGTCTAGCTACTTCATAGTGCATATTAACTGCAACTCTCCTCTACAGCTCTCCCTTTAGCTACTACTTCTCCCCCTTTTTAGTCAAAATAGACCAAAGAGACCAATGAGACAAAATAAATGTCTATTAGTCCAACAAAGAATGTCATAAAGAATGTTGTAACATATATTATGTTAAAACATATTGTCAGGTGTTAATGAACCGTAATTATACACAGCTATATAAGCTGAGATAAAAAGAAATCCACAGAAATCAGAAAGAACCCAAAAATTACATCAAGGCATCAAAATAAGAATGCCAAAAAAAATCAAACGTCAAGACATCCAGAATAGCACATCATTATAACAGGGGAACCATCTTCACCACCACTCAGTCTGAGGAGCTTGCATCTTCATCAGCTTCAGATCCAGAACTGCCACTTGATTTATCTTGAGATTCAGACCTCTCACTAGAGGTGTGGGCATATATTTCCTTGGATTCACCAACATTATCCATATCTCCTTGCTCCAAGCTATTAATCAGAACCTCTAAAGCTTCTTTCCTAGCCTTAGCCACCATTATCCCAATCTCCAATTCCTTATAGGTCTCTTTCAGTTTAGCAATCAGGCCACCTTGAGAGGTTGGCTTCTTCATAGCATATGTCATGATAATGTCATTGACATTACTGCCTTCAAATAATTTAACATGACCTGACAATGGAGGTTTTCTTCTACTAGGGATAAGTCTTGTGGACCACCGTAAACATCCCTTGTTCTCCTTGAAGGCAAGCGTCTAAGGCAAGTGAGAAATAAACCACTTGTACAATAGAGGAAGACAACATACAATGGAACCACCACCCTTTGCATTCCTCATATGCAAAGAGAAATAAGTGTCACCCAACAGAGTCGGAACGGGATTAAGAGAAGAGAAAATCCTAATAGCGTTCACATCCACTAAATTGTCGATGTTGGGAAATAACACTAGCCCATAGATGAGGAGTACAAATATGGCTTCAAAAGCTTCCTTACTCATGGCCTTCCCAAACAAAGTAGATTTGGAAATCATAAAATCCGACGGGAGACCTTGAATTCCACCTTTGGTAGTCATATTGGCAACAATGTCAGATACGTCCACATGAAGCATGTCAGCAATCTCTTGAGAAGACAAAATCTTCTCCAAACCACTGAACGACAACTGGTCCAGAATAGGTATACCCACATGATAGGCATACTCCTCCAATGTAGGCAAAAACTGGAAATCTGGAAAAGTGAAGCAACGATACAAAGGATCGTAGAACTGCACCAACACACTCATCAGACCTTCATCCACCTTGGTAGAAGAATAGACAAAAGCTTCCCATGGCGAGCTTTGAATTCCAAGGGCTCTAATACATAGGATGCCAAACTCCTTAACTCTTTCAAGTCGGGTTGTCTGAAACTGTACTTCTTCGTATTCCTTCTTTGTTTATCCATGTCTGAAAATTTGCAAATAGACCTCTTAAGTTCCTTGTAAAATCTTTATTGTTGATGACATGAATGCGAATGAATGCATGAATGCATGGATGCAACAAACACACTCAAGGGTCAAGCAAGTCACACCATACAAAGGTCACGGGATGGCTCAAGTCATCATCAATATCAATCATCCATTTTGGTGGATTATGGTTTACACCTTATCAACACCTAAGTTCCATTGATATTGAGGATATACAAGAACATATCAACCACGAATCAAGGGTTTGTTGTAAGTCACGAGCATAGAGTCTCGGTTAAGAACCACCCAACGGGAGTGTGCTATGGTTAAACCTGACAATCATGTTCTAAAAAGTTCCCATAGTCATCATCTCATCTTTCGGATATTATCGGATAAAACGACTACTCGTCCTCCAAAAATATTCTCAAGAGACACTCTTATGAGTGTAGTATCGCGTAACAATCGCCTTAAGTCTTACACTTGAACGACTTTCGCACTACGTCCTAAAATAGGCCAAGATGGGCTAGGTATCTAAGATCCTTGGTTTCTAAGGATCCTATTGGAAAGAGTAATGTCTAACCACGACTACTCGTGTGACATTATTGATCCCAATAAGACCTCCACCAAGTGAATGGACTTGCAAGTTAACTTGTTAAGGAATAACTCCACACAAGTTAACAAGACTATGCCATTCTCCTATCATAAGTGCACTCGAGTTCGGGTATAGAACTCATCTCACAAGAAACCACCAAGCATACAAGCAATTAATATATCAAGTAATTCATACATTACAAACAATACATTCATCCTAAATTTGCACAAAAATATGCCACAAATAAACATAAACATACAACACACATAAGCAAAAAGTAGGCTAAACCCACTAGAGTAAGATTCTCCAGCAGAGTCGCCACTTTTCTGTAGAGGGGTTTTCGTGACCTTTAGGTTTATTGACTAAACCAAAAGTCAACATACAATTCGAGTTGCCACCAAACTTTTATTTGTCCAGAGGAAAGGCTAAAAAGCGAACAAAAGCCAAGGTAAGAAGTTTTTCAAATCAAAAACTAATAAAAATGTCAGAGATCTAGGTAAGGGGGTTGGTTATGAAATGGGAAGGTTTTACGCACCCAAAATATTCTTAGTACTCTAAGGGAACCCTTTTTTCAAATATGTGTTGTAGGTTGGTATTTGTGAAAAGAATTATGCGAAAGATTGGGGGGATGAGAAGAGAATAGATTATATTTACAAATTTTGTTGTTTGAATGGATAAACCCATTGCCTACACACCATCACAAAGGAGGATCAAAACCTCGTAGTTCGGGGTAAAAATCTCAAAGATTGGTGAATTAATTTGATCAAAAGCCTTAAGGTCTTTTGTTATCAAAGGGAGAAAACAAAACCTAAACAAACAATCCACCATGTGAGGAAAGCTTCATCATGCTAGTGAGGGGTTAACCCTATAATAAGTATGGAAGACTTATAATCCAATAACTAAGGATGAGGTGAGATTTACATCAACCACTATGATAACTCAAACCTATGACTAATGTTTTTGAAAAGTTTTAACAAGTGGCCATTGAAACCACAAAAACAACTTGAAGTGAGTTATATTTACAAGTTAGATTTGTTTACAAAATGAATTCAAAGTTAGATTAAGATTTATTCACAATGAGTATTGATGAAAATGGTTTGAATAAATCAAAGGCTTAAGGCCTAGGTTTCTAATTTGAAACAAAGTCAAAGTTAGAAGAAAAATATTTTTGTCTTGGGTTAGAGTGGGGAGAAGAAGAGAAAGGCTAGTCCTAAAGCATACAAAGATAAGAGGGGAAAGATAAACCCTTGGAGTTCCATTTCTTGGAATCATAGAGATGATTCAAGATGCTCATTTCCTTTGGACTTAGCATGCAAACAAGAAATCAAACAATTTGAATTCAAGCTTCTAGGATCTCCACTTGGCTTGTCTCTTAACTTGGCTACTCATGACAATGGTCCTCTCTTCTCAATCTCAAAGTGGGATCCCTATCACACACAAGCAAACATCAAAAAGTTCACAACACAATAAAGGGAGTGGACAAAGAATAAGTTTGAAGGGAATCCTTTGAGGTCAACTTTGAAATTTAGCATTCTAAAGGCATGAGGCCTAGTTGCTCTTCAACAAATTTTGCATTCTAAAGGCTTGAGGCCTAGTTGCTCTTGAACTCCTTTAAGAATAGGTAAATCCTAATTCTAAGTCCTTTCTCCTTTTGCATTTGATTCACACAAAATAAACACAAAGCAAACACAAGATAGCAATATATTTATATACAATAATGGGCTCAAATGAGCAAAAGAAAAATGACATAAACATAAAATATATGCTCAAGTGAGCAAAGGGAAAATCAATATGAATAATGAGCAATAAATAAATGGCATTAAAAGTAAATGGCAAGAAATTAAATGCTCAAATTAAAGTTAGTAATTAGTGAGGTTATGTTAGCTTGTCATAAGACAATGTAGCGCTATGTTAAGCAATCGTAAGTGGAATAATGTAGTAGTCACACCTATCTGAGGCCGGTCTATAAAAATATAGGCAAAGAACACACACTACGCCAAAAACTGGAATAGACAGCGCACCTTAGAGGGCGCTTTCTTAAAGAAGCGCACTCTAAAGTGAAGAGAAAAATAAGGAGGAATAGACAGCGCCCTTTAGAGGGCGCTTTTGAAACAAAGCGCCCTCTAAAGTGAAGCAAAAAAATAATGAGGAAATGGAGGGACACCAATAGAGGGCGCGTTTATGAAAGCGCCCTCTAAGGGTACCCTTAGAGGGCGCTTTTAAAAAAGCGCTCTCTAAGTCCATGTACAACAGCGCACTTTAGAGAGCGCTTGTGTAACAAAGCGCCCTCTAAAGTGAAGCAAAAAAATAATGAGGAAATGGAGGGACAACAATAGAGGGCGCGTTTATGAAAGCGCCCTCTAAGGATACCCTTAGAGGGCGCTTCTAAGAAAGCACTCTCTAAGTCCATGTACAACAGCGCACTTTAGAGAGCGCTTGTGTAACAAAGCGCCCTCTAAAGTGAAGCGAAAAAATAATGAGGAAATGGAGGGACAACAATAGAGGGCGCGTTTATGAAAGCGCCCTCTAAGGATACCCTTAGAGGGCGCTTCTAAGAAAGCGCTCTCTAAGTCCATGTACAACAGCGCACTTTAGAGGGCGCTTTAGTACAAAAGCGCTGTCTAAAGTGAAGCGAAAAAATAAGGAGCAATAGACAGCGCACCTTAGAGGGCGCTTTTTTTCCACAAGTGCCCTCTAAGGTCCCCTTTAGTAAACATTAAAATTATAACATACTGCGCGTTTTGTTATTTCACTCTCTGTTATTTTCGTTCTTTTTCACGTTAGGGTTCTAAGGCGTTCTCCTTCCACCTCTGTTAGATCTACGACGTTTCCTCCTTCTGGCACCAAAGGTACGTTTGTTTCGTTTTAGCTTTGCCCTATTTCTTGCTTTGTTTTAGCTTTGCCCCATTTCAGTTTTATGTTATTGTTGTCTATGCTACGTTTGATTCAACCTGTAAAGTTTCAATATTCATAGTCATTTTAAATTTGATAGCGCATGCGTTAAATTTCAAGCCCTACGTTTGTTTGGGTTTATTAGGCAATTTCAAGCCCTATGAATATCTGATTTTGTGTCAACACCAGTATCATTAGAAACCTAGGTCCGAATGTGTTTGAACTCTTCTGAAATTGTTTTTTGTTTATTCTAATTAGTAATGGATAATACATGGATGTCTTCCAATCGATTGTCGAGAGAGTACGAGAATGGGGTATTAGAATTCGTTAAGTTTGCCGTTGCGCACGCCGAAGACCCCAGTAGAATGATATGTCCTTGCTTGGGTTGTTGTTATGGGAAACGGGTTGACGCAGTTCAGTTGACATCGCATCTAATGAGGCATGGAGTTGATCGAAGTTATACATGTTGGAATTTGCATGGTGAGAAAAGTAACGAGAATGTTGAACCGGGGGATAGTACGACCTATGCCTCAAACTATAGTGGCGCAGATACATACGATTGTGATCGAGTTGAAGAGATTGCAGAAGCACTTGAAGGAGATCTTAAGGATTGTCCCGAAATGTTTGAGAGGTTGGTAAGTGATGCAGAGAAACCTTTGTATGATGGTTGCACTAAATTCACAAGATTGTCTGCGGTATTAAAGTTGTACAACTTAAAGGCGGGCAATGGGTGGTCGGATAAAAGTTTCACAGAGTTATTAGCCCTTTTGAAAGATATGCTTCCTGAGGATAATGTTCTTCCCAATCGAACATATGAGACCAAAAAGATGTTGTGCTCTATTGGCATGAGCTATGATAAGATACATGCATGTCCAAACGATTGCGTTTTGTTTCGAAATGAGTATGCATCGTAAAATGAGTGTCCTAAATGCGGTGTCTCGCGATATAAGATGAGTCTTTTATTCTAGCCTCTCAAGCTAGACACGTGTTCTATGTCAATGATCCGAAAAGTACGAAATGGTCTATAGTTCTTTTTTCCAACAAAGTAATTGATGAAAACACTGGAGATCAAGGTGATGATATTGATGTTGAGATTGAATCGTTTACCAGAAATGATCAAGATGAGAATAATATATCAAATGATTCATATATTAGAAATGATCATAATGAGGGTATTTGGATCAATCCAACCGTCCGTGTTGTTAAGAGACATGTAGAACATATTCCAACCAAGAAAAGAAAGAGAACTTAGTGAAAAAGGTACAGGTCAAATGATTTTAATTGTTTTCTTTATTACAGGTAAAATGACTTTTATGATTTTAATTGTTTTTACATTTGTCATCTGATTTTAATTGTTTTCTTTTTTACAGGTAAAATGGCTATTATGAAGTCAATCATTCGTGCAAGGGGCAAGGGATGCTCGAAAGTATCAATTGATATTTGTTTAGATAGAGATGCTCTATTATCGTCAAGCCTCGTTCGCGTAGATGATGATGCTGGATATTTGAAAGTATCCCTCTACGACAATGGAACATGTCCATCTAAACATATATCAATTCTATCTTCAAAAGATAAGGGTTCAATGTTGGCAAGTTACATTGGTTTCCTTGTTCGACAACATATTCCGATTACATGTGATAATTGGAGAAGTCCGGACTTGAAGGTTGGCAAAGAAAAAATATGGTCGGAGATACAGGCTTGTGTCTCAATAGAGGATGGGTATCTACCTAAAGTTACTTTTGTAGTGGTCCAAAAGAGACATCACACCCGTCTCTTTCCTGTCAACCCCAAAGAGACCGATAGAAGTGGAAAAATTATGCCAGGTTTTTTCAATATATTTCTCAACGCAGCTGGTATATATTATCATTTGAATTTATCACTTTTTGCTGATTTTGTTGTTCTAAATTGTCAAAGGAACCGTGGTAGACACCGGCATTTGTCACCCTAGGGAATTTGATTTTTACCTTAACAGCCATGCAGGAATTCAGGTAATATTAGCTATGTCATTTAACTTTATGCCATTGTTTACTATTTGTTGCTCAATCGCCTTTTGACAGTTCTGTGTTATTTGCATTTGGACGTGTTCTTTTTGCAGGGGACTACTTATGCTGCCATCTGTTGTTTTGGTTGAGCCTTATTTTGTATGGATGTGCGATAGAACTACTAGACAGCTTTTGGATATACAGAACATGTTTGCCACCATGGGTGGATGGGCGTTTTTGTTTAGTATTGGTTAGAACTACTAGACAGCTTTTGGATACAGTGGTCACTGGGTGTTGGTTGCTATGTTTTATTCTCTTAATTGTAGTACTTTGAGAATATGTTGTTGTATATTGTTGATCAAAGAATCATATATTAATGTTGTATATATGGAGGATTAATGTTGTATATAAATGGATTCATGTTGTATATATCAATGGATTAATGGTATATAACATTGGATTAAAGGATGAAATCAATATGAATTTTACACTTTTGCAGCATGCGAACAGGTTACCAATTAAATATATATCCACTGTTTTTCAAACAAATTTTTTTAAAATAACTAACACTTTAGAGAGCGCTTTGTCCAGAAAGCGCCCTCTAAACACTTTACATTGACAACTTTAGAGGGCGCTTTTTCCTGAAAGCGTCCTCTAAACACTTTACATTGACAACTTTAGAGGGCGCTTTTTCCTGAAAGCGCCCTCTAAACACTTTACAATGACAACTTTAGAGGGCGCTTTTTCCTGAAAGCGCCCTCTAAACACTTTACATTGACAACTTTAGAGGGCGCTTTTTCCTGAAAGCGCCCTCTAAACACTTTACAATGACAACTTTAGAGGGCGCTTTTTCCTGAAAGCGCCCTCTAAACACTTTACACTGACAACTTTAGAGGGCGCTTTTACCAGAAAGCGCCCTCTAAGGTGTCCCTGTATGGACCACTCCAGAGGGCGCTTTTTTCTTAAAGCGCACTATAATGTGGCCACTTTAGACAGCGCTTTCTCCAGGAGAACAAAGCGCTGTCTTTACCTATGCCAGCGCCAGATTAGAGGGTGCTTAAAAGCGCTGTTATAGGCCAAAATAAGCGCCCTCTTTTCCCTTATTTGGCGTAGTGACAAGTTAGAGGTCATGACTAGTAAGCCAAGCTCCACAAACTTGTCATGCCAAAACAAAAGGGGAAGGGCCTTGTATTGACTTTAGGTTATTTGCTTGACCAAGAAGCAACCTATCTTGGACATAAAACAACTCACTTGATCATGGATCAAGTTGAGTTTGGTTTGGATCAAAGAAGGTTAAACCTCTCATTTGTCAAGACCAACCATAAGACTTTAACTCATTGGCCATTGATGGAAAGAAAGGGATGAAGATGAAAGGGAGGGGAAAAATAAGACCACAACCAAATCTAATTGATCAAATGTGAATCAAATCAACATCAACTAACACCAAACAGAAGAGAAATGAAGATAACAAGTCAACAAGTCCATAATATTTTTTTTTGGTATTTTTTGAATTAAATAAAATGCAAATAAAAATAAACAAATAAGGTCAAACCTCAAATTTAATTCAAATCAACTTCAACAAATCCAATTAAATTCTCATAGGTTTAACATAGTCAAACAAGCTTTGACTAATTTTCTCCTCAATTTTTGAAATCAGAAAGCAATTAAAAACAATTAAAAATAGCACAAAATGGATTAAAATCTCAAATAAATCTCAAATCAAGTAAGAAAGTGATGAGACTATTTTTCACTTACTTATCATGATCCATAAATGCTAGGAAAATATTTTTGGATTTTTCAAAAGTCAGAAAGTATTTTAAAATGAATTAAAACTATTAAAAATCAAATAATTCATGAAAAATATCAAATGAAGTCACAAAAGTAATTAAAAATCAAAATGTGAAACTAGATTTTTCAAGAAATATTTTGAAATTGGTCTCATATTTTTATGACTTCAAATGATTTTTTTTTTTGTGATTTTTTGAAAATCAAATGAATTATTTGAAAATAAAAGAAAATAGAATAAATGGAAAAAAAAATCACAGTCACGCGATGGACTTCATTAATTGATGTGGCGTTAGTCCATGGTCCAGATATGAGGGCGCAACATGCATCCAAGTCAAACGCGCTGCATAAGGCATTAAATGAAGTATTTCAAATAAATGATCAAGATTAAAACGTGGCATCCAGATCCAATGGCCAGGAAACAAGACACGTTGTGGTGGTGGTGGAAACCACCGTCTTCTTTGGCGAATCAACAGAATCCGACCACGAGTTGCAGAGAAAAAAGTTTTATAAAAAAGGAAAGCAAGGACATGGAAATGAAGCTCGTGTGATTGAGATCATCACTGTATCCATGGATCTTCCTCACTCTTCCTATATTGAGAGAAATGTGAAGGAGAAGATCATGGTGTTCAAACTGAAAGTTCATGAAATGGAAAATTGAAAGCATCACAAGCTTGCCTCAAGTGTGAGGACTTCAGAAAACCACACAAACACAAGAATACTACATTGAAATGAGAGTTCTAGATCCAAAAAGTTTAAATGAATACCTCTAAATTGAAGCACCTCTGGCCACGAAACCCCCAAGTTATTTGCTCCTCTTTGATCTATGGATGTAGTGGAAGTGAAAGGCTAAGGAATTAGGCTTTGAAGATCAGCTAATGATGTTGAATTTCAAGCTCGAAAGTGAGAAAAAATTATGAAAAATTCCTTTGATATGGTTGTGGTTTCAATGCTGTAGTAATTCAGATCTCCAAAAGGTTGATGAATGAATGAGAGGGAGTGATTATTTATAGCTGAAGATGGCTGATCACACACTTCTCTCGTGTGCATGAAATTTGAGCTTTGATGTGCATGGGCCTGTACAAGCATGTGGAAGGCCCAATGATGGATGCAAAAGCTTGTTGAGTTCACCTGGAAAGGATTTGGACGTGCATTTTGGAGGGAACTAGCTTGCACATTAAATTATAACATGAAATGCCAAAAAGCACATAAATGGGAAGGTCTTCGAAACTCCCAAATGGTAAGTCCAAAAGAGTATTGTGAGTAATGGTTGGAAAGCCCTTGAAATAAGAAACAAAAGTCATGTTGGGAAAAAATTCATTTGGCATTTGGAAATTGATGAAAACTGGCCTGGAAGATCCAAGTACAAAACATGTTTAAGTCACATTTGAAACATTTCACCAAAAGCAAGCCTAATCAAACCCCTCTGTTCTCATGATGCAAGCTTCAAATAGAAAAACATCCAACATAAAAGTTGTATACCTTTTCAAGATGATCAATTTAAACTCAAAGTTTTCATTGTTTGGATTTTCTATGATAAAGTTATAGGCATTCTAAGTTGGGTACTTTTTCAAATTCAATGAATTAGGTCCAATATGACCTATAATGTTTTGTATTATCACATGTGTTTCTTTTAGGATTATGAAATTTTGTGCAAAATAACATTTGAGTTATACATATTAAGATTTCCAATTAAGTTGGTCTCACCTCAAAATCATAAAAATTAAGGAGGTTATGCCCTTGGTAAGCTGACCCAAAATTAGGGTTTCAGTCAAAATGACCTATAATGTTTTGAAATGAATGATGACTTTCCAAGTTTCAAATGTATTTTTGATGAACATTAAAGTTGTTCATATGGTTCTTAAGAACATTTTTTATCTTGGGGTCATCTTCATTTGACAAACACATCAAACGATATAGTTTAGTGATCCTCAGTTTAGTTAGATGACTTAACTGGTCAACTTTTCAAGGACAAACTTCCAATCTTGATGAATAAATGATTGAGGGGCCTCTCATAGGATCATATATGCATAAAATTATGAATGAAAGAACTTCCCTTGATTAAATTTGATCAGAGGTTGAGATTGCTTCATGGGCAAGGCACAGTCAAAGCATAGTGAAATTAGGGTTTCCTTGGGAAACAATCTTCAAGCCCTTTGGGTTATTTTGATCAAATTGGCAAATTGAGATACTTGGGAGACATATATGATGATTAGGAGCTTTGTGGACCATTGTCATGCTTTTTCTCATCTTCATCTAGCCATTTCATTGGGCTTAGGAGCCTCCTAGGAGCATTGGAGCACATGATCACTTGAGCTTCAAAAGAAAAAGAGTTAGTGACATATTTTTGTGCTTTTGGTTAGTAATCAAATAAGAAAAGAAATAATATACAATACAAGCTTGCTTGTTGGTCTTCAAAACACTCAAACAAGTCCCACCCTAGGGTTAAGGAGCCAAACATGCTATGATCCTTGAGGCAATGCACTTGTGCAATAACATGATGCCATGAGGGGTCTTAGGGTCAAAATTAGGGGGTTACACTTAGGACTTATTGTTCTTTTGAAATGTTGTTGATATTGCCTTAAAATTGCTTTAAAATTCTTGCTTTTATATGTTTTAATAAAAAGTGATTTAAATTTAAAATTTTAATTTCAAAGTTGATCATAATAAAATTTAAACTATCTGGCTGAAACAAATAAGAGTAGAAACAATTGATAAAAGCTCAACTTTATTTAATAGAATGGTAGTCTGTAAATGACAAGACTCCATAGATCTTTACAAAGTTGAAAATGGTAATTTACATGGAAAAGGGTTACATTGAATACAATTGACCACTAATCCTTCTACCAACTTTTGATATCCACTGTGCTTTTTTCCGCTATTGGGGCCGAAGAATTGATGTCAAGCCTTGTGCTCAACAAAGTTTCTCCAACATTGGAAGATCAACATAATGCAGTTACTTGCCAAAATCCCTAATTTTTGCATAAGTTTCCCCAAGGTGGGTTACTCAACTTATCGGGAAAATTCTTTTTGTTTTATGTCTCTAACTTTTGCCTGGATTGCCCTTTCGGGTTTTTAATCCACCGAGACGCTCATTTTTTCCTAAGTCGCCCTTTCGGGTTTTAACCTTAGCGAGCTATTCTTTTTCTTTTTTAGGGAGAAGTATTTCTTGATTGCATCTGCGTTCACAGGACGAGTGAACTCTTCACCATCCATAGTTGTAAGAATCAATGCACCGCCTAAAAAGGCTCTCTTAACAACATATGGGCCTTCATAATTAGGAGTCCATTTGCCTCTAGAATTTGGTTTGAAAGATAAAATCTTCTTGGGCACAAGGTCACCTTCTCTGAATACACGAGGTCTGACCTTCTTATCAAAAGCTTTTTTTCATCCTTTGCTGATATAACTGACCATGACACATGGCAGTCAATCTCTTCTCTTCAATTAAATTCAACTGATCAAACTTGGTTTGACACCATTCAACCTCAGTCAACTTGGCTTCCATGAGTACATGCAATGACGGAATCTCAACCTCTACGGGGAGCACTGCTACCATACCATATACAAGAGAGAAGGGGGTTGCTCCTGTTGAAGTGCAAATGGATGTACGATACCCATGCAAAGCAAATGGGAGCATCTCATGCCAATCCTTATATGTCACAATCATCATCTAAATAATCTTCTTAATGTTCTTATTTGTAGCTTCAACAGCCACATTCATCTTGGATATGTAGGAGAAGAATTATGATGTGCAATCTTGAAGTCTTTACAAAGAGCTTCCACCATATTGTTATTCAAGTTTGATCCATTATCAATAATGATCTTACTTGGCACACCATAACGACATATAATCTGATTCTTGATAAACCTTATAATAACTTGCTTGGTTACATTCGCATACGATGCCGCTTCAACCCATTTTGTGAAGTAATCAATTGCCACCAAAATGAAATGATGTCCATTCGACGCTTTAGGCTCAATCGTACCAATCATATCAATTCCCCACATGGAGAAGGGCCATGGGGAGGAAATGATGTTCAATAATGTCAGAGGAACATGGATCTTATCTGCATATATTTGACACTTGTGGGATTTCTTCACAAACTTGCAACAGTCAGATTCCATTGTCAGCCAATAGTAACCTGCTCTCAACATCTTCTTTGTCATAGCATGTCAATTGGAGTGAGTACCAAAGGAACCTTCATAGACTTCAGTCATCAACAAGTCTGCTTCGTGTCTATCCATGCATCAGAGCAGAACCATATCGAAATTTCTTGTATACAACACATCACCATTCATGTAGAAGTTGCCGGCTAATCTTCTCAAAGTTTTCTTATCTTTCAAAGATGCCCCAGGCGGGTAAATCTGACTTTGGAGGAAACATTTGATGTCGTAATACCATGAATTTTCATCTTTAACCTCTTCAACGGCAAACACATGAGCTGGCCTATCAAGACGCATCACAGTAAAATTGGGAACCTCATTCCCATATTTCACCATGATCATTGAAGCCAACGTTGCAAGAGCATCTGCCATTCGGTTTTCATCTCGAGGGATATGATGAAACTCAACTTTTGTAAAGAAAGATGAAATCCTCCTTGCATAATCTCTATATGGTATCAAATCGGGTTGATTCGTCTCCCATTCACCATTGATCTGATTCACAACCAAAGTCGAATCTCCAAAGACATCTAAATATTTGATTCTAAGATCAATGGCCTCATCAAGCCCCATAATACAAGCTTCATATTCTGCCATATTGTTTGTACACTTGAAAGTCAATCTAGCTGTAAATGGAAAATGTGTTCCTTGAGGAGTAATAATCACTGCCACAATTCCATTACCATACTGATTAACACCTCCATCAAATACCATGCCCCAACGGGAACCAAGTTCTGGCCCTTCTTCAAGCAATGGTTCATCACAATCTTTCATTTTCAAGTACAAGATCTCTTCATCAGAAAGCATATTGTACTTACTGGTAATCTTCAATTGGTTGGTGAGCCAAATGGTCAGCCAAGATACTACCTTTGATTGCTTTTTGAGATCGGTATTCAATATCATACTCTGATAACAACATTTGCCAACGTGAAATCTTCCCAGTTAAAGTAGGCTTCTCAAATATATACTTGATTGGATCCATTTTGGATATCAACTAAGTGATATGATTCAACATATACTGACGCAGACGCTTAGCAGCCCAAGTCAATGCGCAATAAGTTTTCTCAAGCATAGAATACCGAGTCTCACAGTCGGTGAACTTCTTACTGAGGTAGTAGATCGCAAATTCTTTCTTTCCAGTCTCATCTTGCTGACCTAGAACACAACCCATACTATCTTCGAGCACATATAAATACATGATCAATGGTCTTCCTTCAACAGGCGGAGACAAAATCGGTGGTTCAAGCAGATATTCTTTGATACTGTCAAAAGCTTTTTGGTAATCTTTGGTCCAATCACAAGACTAATCTTTCTGAAGAAGTTTGAATATAGGTGCACATATGGCAGTCATGTGTGAAATGAATCTGGAAATATAATTCAAGCGGCCAAGAAAACCTCTGACTTGCTTCTCAGTTTTGGGCGCAGACATCTCTTGTATTGCTTTGACTTTGGCAGGATCAACTTCAATACCTTTCTCGCTGACAATAAAGCCCAACAACTTACCAGAACGAACACCAAAAGTACACTTATTGGGATTCAAGCGGAGTTTATACTTCCTCAAATGCTGGAATAGCTTCAACAAATGTTCAACGTGTTCCTCTTCATCAATTGATTTAGCAATCATGTCATCGACATAAACTTCAATCTCTTTATGCATCATATCATGAAAAAGAGTAGTCATTGCTCTTTGGTAAGTTGCACCAGCATTTTTTAAACCGATAGGCATCACTCTATAACAGAATGTTCCCCAGGGTGTAATGAATGTGGTCTTCTCCATATCTTCGGGTGCCATCTTGATCTGATTATATCCGGAAAATCCATCCATAAATGAAAATACTTTGAATTTAGCAGTATTGTCTACCAATATATCAATGTGTGGCAGAGGGAAATCATCTTTCGAACTGGCTTTATTTAAATCTCTATAATCGACACACATGCGGACTTTTCCATCTTTCTTCGGCACAGGCACAATATTGGCCACCCATTGCAGATACTCAGCGGTCACAAGGAAACCAGCGTCAATCTGCTTCTGCACTTCTTCTTTGATCTTCACTGCCATATTAGGATGCATTCTTCTCAACTTTTGCTTGACTGGCGGACATTCTGGCTTCAACAGCAATCTATGCTCCACAATCTCAGAATCTAAACCAGGCATATCTTGATAGGACCAAGCAAACACATCTGAATACTCTTGAAGAAAATCAACCAACCCCTTCTTCGCATCTGGAAATAGTCGAGACCCAATCTTGACTTCCTTCACATCATCCTCGGAACCCAAGTTGACTAACTCAATATGCTCTTCGAAAGGTTGAATGGTATTTTCATCATGCTCGAGAAAACGAGACAATTCATCACTCACTTCTTCATCGCTTCCTTCCTCGGCCTCAAACACAGGGAATTCAAAATTTGGAGAAGGAGAAGGATGATTTAATTCAATGGGGTTAGAAACCAACCTGCATAATGATTTGATATTTTGATTTTAGAGAAGTGAATTTTTGTGACTAAATATTATGCAGATGGACAATTATATTGTTTATTTATGTTTTTTGTGATTACCATTTTCAGAATAAAGCAAAAAGTAAAAACAAAACATCATAGATGTGGATGAATAGAATCAATTTTATTGATGATCAAATTTGAAATGCCTAACAATGTTCACTTCCCCCTTAGACATAGGAGAAGGATTTTTAAAACATATAAAAGCAATTACTTAGATTGATGCAAAACAATAGGAATGTCAACAGCAGTCCAATTGTTGCAAGTCTTTCCATGCGTCACAAAATTGGTGCAGTCTTCCCCTTCGTCATCTTCTAGCATAACAACTAAGTGTTGTTCATTGCCATGAATGAACCCTCCGCTACGAAAGCTAAGTTGCATATCCTCTGATCTAGCAGTAGACAAACCTTGCTGAAAACCCAGACCGGCTATGCCCTTGTTGTCGGAGACCTCTACCATGCGCCCCCACTGATCAACATTACCTTCTTCAACAATCTTCCTTGCATCCTTCAATGAGGACATAGGTGCCCCAACTCTCTCTTCAGCAGCAATAGATAAGGCTTGGAACAGAGTTCCAACCTCATCCTTAGCTTCAACATAAGAGAAAGATGACAGGTGGCTAACCAACAACGCCTTTTCCCCACCAACTAATTTTCCGTTCTTGACGAATTTGAGCTTCTGATGCAAAGTGAAGGTAACAGCTCCCGCCTCGTGGATCCATGGCCTTCCTAATAGACAACTGTAGGGCGGGTGGATATCCATTACTTGAAAAGTAATCTGAAAATCACTCGGACCTATCTTTACTGGAAGGTCCACTTCATATATCATTGTTTTGCGTGAACCATCAAAATCTTTGACGATTACACCACTATACCTCATAGGTGCTCCTTGATATGACAACTTCGAAAGAGTTGACTTCGACAGTACATTCAATGAAGACCCAGTATCAACCAATACATTGGATAAAGCGTCATCTTTGCAATTCATGGAAATATGCAAAGCCAAGTTATAATTCCTTCCCTCCTCAGGGAGTTCTTCATCACAAAAGCTGAGATTGTTGCAGGATGTGATGTTAGCTACTATATGATCAAACTGATCCACCATAACATCATGCTCCACAAACGATTGCTCTAGAACTCTTTGCAGTGCTTCTCTGTGCAGTTCTTAATTCATTAGCAGAGACAATACTAAAATCTTTGAGGGGATTTGGAGCAGCTGCTCCACCATGTTTAACTCACTCTTCTTTATTAGACGAAGTACCTCATCATCATCATTAGTCTTCAAATTGTTGGATTCACCATACTGACACTTTGAAGCACTAACGGATCTACAACAGGCACTTCCACCTTCTTATTGACAGTTGATTCTTCCTTATCTTTTGGGAACACCGACCTAAACACTCGACCGCTATGGGTCACCTTAGTAACATTAGCAATACTCACTACAGAACTGGTCGTCGGTAATGGAACTTCTTGACCATCTTTCAACATCGTCACATTATACTGATACGGAATAGCTTTATCATATGAATATGGGACGGGGCCCTCTAACCGTATGACCAACGGCGATACTGATCTTTGACTGTTGTTGTTACTATTACTGCTGTCGTACTGAAGCATTCCCATGAGCGGGTAGTGGATTTGCTTCCATGTTCGGAACACGGTCCTCGAAGGATACCATTCCACTCTTTATCAGATTCTGAACTTTGTACTTGAGCGGATAGCAGTTCTCAATGTCATGTCTGGGTGCCCCTTGATGAAAAGCACAATGAAGTTGAGGTTTATACCACCATGGGAATGGTTCTGGAATTTGTGGTAGGTTTCTCGGTTGGAGTAGGTTCTTGAGAACCAAAGATGGATAAAGTTATGCATAAGTCATAGGAATCGGGTCAAAATTGACCTTCTTCCTCTCGAAATTTTGCTGATGATGATTGTTGGTATTGCTGTTATTATAGGTGTTTGTTCGTTGTTGTGGTTGTTGTTGTTGACGTTGTTGTTGTTGAATTTGTGTTGATTGACTGTTCGAAAATACTGGAATTAATGAGGATACTTGATGATAATGTTGACGGGATGGTTGACTCTTTCTGATCTGAGGCCTCCTCTGCCTGCCACTGGAGATTGCATTAGCTTCGCTGTCTTTCTTCTTCCCAAAACTACTGTCATATCTCTTGCTTGATGAGGCTTCCTCCTTTGACAATCGTCCTTCTCGGACACCTTCTTCAAGCCTCATCCCCATGTTTACCATTTCGGTAAAGTCATTGGGGGCACTGGCAATCATGCGTTCACAGTAAAATGAACTTAGGGTCTTCAAAAATATCTTTGTCATCTCCTTCTCCTCTAAATGAGGGGTGATCTGAGCAGTTAATTCTCTCCATCTCTGGGCATTTTCTTTGAATGTTTCCTTATCCTTCTGAGACATAGACCTCAACTGGTCTCTATCAGACGCCATATCCATATTATACTTATACTGCATGACAAAAGCTTCTCCCAAGTCGTTGAAAGTGCGGATGCTTGCCCTGTCCAACCCCATATACCATCTGAGCACAACACCGGTCAGACTGTCTTGGGAGCAGCGGATTAACAACTGATTGTTGTCTGTTTGGGTAGACATCTTGTGGGCATACATCACCAAGTGACTGAGTGGACATGTGTTCCCTTTGTATTTTTCAAAGCCAGGCACTTTGAACTTCACTGGAATCTTCACATTCGGCACCAGACATAATTCAGCAGCACTCTTCTCAAAAAGGTCCTTACCTCTCAAAGTCTTCAACTCCTTGCGCAACTCAAGAAATTGATATTTCATTTCGTCCATTTTCTCATAAACATTCGGGCCCTCAGATGGCTCATAATGGTAAATGGTGTCCTCCACATGAGGTAAGATGTGCACAACGGCTGGTGGCACGGACATGACCGGGTTAGATGTCGGCATGGAAGCAAAAGTAGGCGCAAAGCCTTCAGGCATGAAGTTTGGCGGCATTCCCCACGGGAATCTGGAAGGCATGGCAGGCTCAAAATGAGCGGTAGTAGCAGGCATGGTAGATGTAGCCACCTCTGAAATAATAGTCTTTTGAGGAGGAGGAGTTGCGGGTGTTGGAGACGACTGGCTCTGAGCAGCTAACACTAACTCCATTGGCAGTCAGGCGGGCGATCTCATCTTTCAGCTCTCTATTCTCTTGCTCAAGATGTTCCATGATTCTCAGATGATTGGTACGAGTGTTGTAACGATGAGTCAGCTTGGCTAAAACACAAAAGAAACACCAATGAGACATCTGGCGAAAGAGAAACCTGCTTATGCAAATGATGCATGGAATGCAATGCTTGTTTATTTATTTTCATTTTTCAAGAAACTTACTATATTATTTGCAAATATATATATATATATATATATATATATATATATATATATATATATATATATATATATATATATATATATATATATATATATATGTGTGTGTGTGTGTGTG
This sequence comes from Lathyrus oleraceus, assembly GCF_024323335.1. Lineage (NCBI taxonomy): Eukaryota > Viridiplantae > Streptophyta > Magnoliopsida > Fabales > Fabaceae > Lathyrus > Lathyrus oleraceus. The sequence continues at coordinate 147,082,083 of NC_066579.1, forward strand.
TGTGTATAAAACAACAATTGCAACAATTTGATATGACCAAAAATCTATTTTTACTTATATAATTGGAAGGATTACACTGAGTACAATTTCAGAAACCGAATGAAAAATACAAGATAAAAGGAGACTAGTCATCCTAAGGATCTCTAACAATAATATCAGAAGGCCTGGTTGTAGGCGCGTATTTCCTACGAATGTGTCGAATCTCGGTCTCAAAAAAAGCCTTCATCTGAGTCTTCTCGAGGACAAGTTGGTCAACAATCTTCTACCAAGCAACGGAAGGCTAAGGCATGCTAGAGGAAGATGAAACCTCCGGATCTCTCTGTCTTTTTGTCACTCGGTCTTCAAGTAGCTCGATAAGTGCATCTTTGTCCTTGGACTCCAACTGCAACTCTTCATGCTTCTTGCTCAAAGCATGGAAATGCTATTCCCACATATCTTTCTCTTGCTTCATCTTGGCGAGTGTGTCTTCCAACTCCTCTACATCTTGGTTAGGGAGAGTTAATGGCTTAACCACAACCATAGATATAGGTCTCTCACAAGGATAAGGCATCTTCAACTCCAAAGCTCTCTTCTTCACCCAAAGAGTTCAAGCTTCTAAAGCTACATAATTGCACGGACCAATCTCGGGTCTTCCATTCCTATGCACATTATACCAAGCATGCACAATATTCTGCTTCAAATGTTAGGGATCTTTACCCTCTTGATAGAAAAGATCTTCTAACAAAGTGTTATTAGGTTTGTCTCTCAAGGGGAACCCAAGTTGACGACGAGCCAAAGCAGGGTTATAGTTAATTCCTCCTTGTGTACCAATGAGAGGCACATTAGAGAATTTGCCACAACAATCAATAATCTCCAAACTTATCAAAGAAGGATCATACCAAACTATATCATCATTAGTGAGAGACATGAGTCTTTGAGACCACCGTAGACATTGTTTGTTCTCCACAAAAGCAGGTGTCTGAGGCAAGTGCGAAATAAACCACTTGTATAGAAGAGGAATGCAACAGACAATAGTTCCACCACCCTCAGAGTTTCTTAGATGCAAAGAGAAATACATATCACCCAACAAAGTAGGCACAGGATTCTCAATCAAGAAAATTCTAATGGCGTTAACATCAACAAAACCGTCAATGTTAGGGAACAAAGCTAATCCATAAATGAGCAACACAAAGATATCTTTAAAAGCGTCCATACTACCGGCTTGAGCAAAAACAATAACTTCCTTGATGAGGAAATCAGATTGCAACCCAAACAATCCTCCTTTCTTCACCCAATGAGCCTTTATCTCAGACTTCTTCAAGTGAAGAACTTCAGCAATAAGATGAGATCTGAGAATCTCTTCCAATCCACTAAAAGGTACCTTGCTAGAAACAAGTATTCCCAAAAGATGGGCATACTCCTCCAACATAGGCACAAGATGATAATCAGGAAAAGTGAAGCAATGGTAGAAAGGATCATAGAACTGAACCAACACACTCAGAAGTCCTTCAACCACATCAACAGACAAGATAGATAGAAGCTTCCAATGGCGTTGTTTGAAGTATAAGGGATCTAATACAAAAGATGCTAGCTTCCTTAACTCTTTCAAGTCGGGACATCTGAAATTGTACTTCTTAGTGTTCCTTCGTCCATAATCCATGGTCTGAAAATATTTGCAAATAATACCTCAACTCCTTGAAATTTTTGTGTGATGAATGTTATGATGCGCATGAATGCATGAATGCAACAATCACAAATAAGGGATCACACACAAGGAAAGCAAACAAAGGTCAAGGTATGAATCAAGTCATTGTCAAGATCAATCATCCATTTTAGTGGATTATGGTTTACACCTTATCAACATCCAAGTTCCATTGATATTGACAAGACTTGATTGGATCAACCAAGAATCAAGGGTTTATTGTGAGTCACGAGCATCGAGTCTGGGTAAGAACCATCCCAAAGGAGTGACCTAAGGATGAAACCTATAGATCATGTTCTAAAAGTTCCCAGAGTCTTAATTCTATCTATCGGATATTACAGGTTAAGATGACTGACTCATCGACCCATAATATTCTCAAGAGAAACTCGTCTGAGTGTAGTATCGCGTAACAACTATTATCAAGTATACACTTGAATAGTCTCCACACTACATCCTAAATAGGCCAAGAGGGGGTAAATGTTCTACGGTCCTCAGCTTCTCAGACCCAAATCAAAGATAGTAATGCCTAACCACAAATACTTGTCTGACATTTCCAAATCCAAAAGAGTCTCCACTGAGCAGATGGATCTCAAGCCAACTTGTTAAGGACTACTCCACACAAGCCGAACATGACTATACCATCGTCCTATTTTAATTTCACTCAAGTTTGGGTTAGAACTTATCTCACCACTCAGAGATCACCAAGCACAACAAGCAAATTATATCACACAAATATACATACATCACATATATACAATTATATACACACAAAAAAGTAGGCTAAACCCACTAGAGACTACTCCCCAACAGAGTCGCCACTTAATTTCTATAGCGGTAAATTCATGATCATCAAGCTATGGATAAGCAAGACATCAAATGACAAGAGTCGCCACCACGCTTTTATTATTTCCAAGGCAAAAGGAAAAATTACGAACAAAACCCAAAAGTAAGAAGTTTTCAAATCAAAACTAATAAGATGTTAGAGATTACAGGTAAGGGGGTTGGTTACACAGAGGAAAGGTGTTAGCACCCAAAGTGTCCTAGGTACTCCTAGGGAGCCCTTTCTTGTGCACATATGTATTTTGGAAAAAGTGATGTTTACAACCAAATATAATGGAGGGATGAGAAAATAATTCATTAATTATATTTTTGTGTTTGACAAGACCTTCGGACTTGTGCCTACGTACCAACATAAAAATGAGGGATCAAAACCTCGTAGTTTGTGATACAAATTTCAAAGTGAATGCATTGCTTTTAATCAAAATTTAAGTTTGAAAGGCACAAGGGCCTAGAAAATAGTTAAGTATATTTACATGTTTGATTTAAGAAAAGGAGTTTCAAAATGCAATGGCATAAGGCCAAAGTTTCTAGTTTGCAAAATGGTCTAAGTTTAGAAAATAACAAGTTCAAACAAAGAAGTTTTTAAAATGAGGGAGAGATTTTGAAATTAAAGAAATGAAGGAGGAGATGAAGAGACTAATCCTAAGCACAAATTTAAAAGTTAAGAGTTGAAAAGATCTGACCGATGGGTAGCAATCCAATAGACAAGAATGTCATATAGAAACCCCAAATTCCCTTGGATATTAGAATCAAGCAACAAACAATGCATACAATACTATCTTAAAGATTAAGGCATCAAATAAAGATAGCCCCATCCAAGCTTTAGCCACTCCATGGTCTCCTTCAAATTTGTTCATGTAACAGATGGATTCCACAAGTCATAGGTTCAAAATAACAACTTCACAATGATCATGTTGCAGATGAACTAAGAGGAATCTTCAATGATGTATCAGATGAAGTTTCAAATTGCAAGCATTTGGTTACATGAAAGTTGCCATTGGCCAAGTCCTTTTGCATAGGGATGTTGACTAAATCTTAATTCCATCTGTCCAAGATCAAACCAACAGTCCACACAATAGTTTTTTAGGTTTTTTGTTTTTTATTATGTACATTAATGGTCAAAGACCACACAAGCAAACAAAATACATGCAAACAAGATATATCACACAATATGGTCCAAGTGGACAAAGTGAAAAGGCATTAATATAAACAATTAGAATGGTATGAATAATGGCAAATGAATAGAGCTTAACAATTAAAGTGAATTAAAAGTAAATGACTTGAAATTAAATGTTAGTTGTTAATGAATTAGAAGTTAGTATTGTTTTTGCTTTTGCTTTGAGTCATTCTTTGGAGAACACTCAACCCACTTATCACAAGCATGGATCCTTGAACCAAGACATCTTCCATAGGAAGGGAAAAAGGCAAGGTTTCCACACAATACCATGAAAGAGGGGAGACTTACAATCTCACTAACTAGAATGTTATGCCTTTTGTATCAAAAATTTAGCGTTATGTTAAACAATCGTAATTGGACTTATGTAGAAATCACAACTATTTGAGGTCGGACAATATAATTTTGGTGTTAATGCATGTTAGAGACATAGTATAATGGACTATGCTCATGAAACATACCACACACAAAAAGAATATGCAAAAAGAGGTGGCCTAATCTCATCCATACTTATGTTGATTTTTCAATCAACTAACCTTAGGACTTTGAGATATCATAGGCCAAATGAAATGGATGCATAAAGAAGGGGAATTAGATGAAGAGGGAGGGGAATGGATCAAAACTCAAATTGGTCAAAGGAGGACTTTTACCAAATTAAGATCATTCATTCATTTTGGGAGATGGAATGTACATTCCATCAATCCCCTAAATCCAATGATCTTAACCTAGCAAAGTCAAATTAACCTTGACCAAGGCCCAACAACACAAGTCAAACTTATACAAACCATCAAAATAGTTCAACATAATTATTTGGCATTTATTCAATTTAAAAATACTAAAAATAAAGCATTAAATTAAATATGGTTTGTCAAATTCCTAAAACCTCATCAAAACACCAAAGACATGGCCATGAGATTTATCATAGGTCAAACAAGGTCAAAGGACCTTGGAGAAAAAAATTCAGAATTTTTAGAGACTTAAAAGTATTTTTAAACAATTAAAAATATTCAAAAAATCAAATAAATCATAAAAAATATTAATAATGATCCAAAAATTAATTTTAATTCAAAATATAAAAGAGGAATTTATTTAAATTTTTTTGGTGAAACTCTTATATTTTTTGGATCAATATTAAAATTAATATGAATTAATGAAAATCAAATGAAATAAAATAAAAAACAAAAAACAAAAAAAATATGGACCACTTGATCTCCCTCATTAATTGAGGTGGTAGATCAAGTGGATGGAAACGCGCGTTCCATGGTGGAACTTAGTCTGCGTGTCACATGCGTGGTAATCACAACCAACACGCAAGATTAAAACATTTTAAATGAGATCAATGGCTCAAAACCTGTCCAGCACACCACCGGCGCTGGACCTCTGGTCACCTTCTCAGGCGAGGTCCACCGGACTGGTTCACTCATCACCATCAGGAAAATGAAAAAAGAGGACATGATCTGAAAGGAAAAATGGCGCGGAGCACGAATCTGACCTCAATTTAAACTAACTTCACACATATAGAAAGATATGAGGAGTTGAATTTTGAGATGTGCCAACTGAGTTGCTTCGATTTGACCTCAAAGCAACTCAATCTTCTTGCCTACATTGGTAGGACTTCAGACAACCAAAGATCCAAGAGAATTGATAAGAATTGAGTGAGAATCGAATAGAAGAAGTTTTCTGAAATTCACCTTCAATGTTGTGCAGAAATGGATCTTGCTTGCTTCAAACTTGATCTGATCACACTTGAGAAGCTTGCAGAAGAGGTTTGGCAATGGTACAAAGCTTTGGATCCTGGAGTTTTTTAATCTCCAAACAGTGAGATTCAAACTCAATTTTCAAGTTGAAAATTATCAGGTTTTCCTTTGAATGGTGTGGATTTCAATTGGGGGGCAAAGTTGACGCGCAAGGTGTGTTTGAAATGAGCTCCAAGGGCCTCTATTTATAGCATTTGAGAGTTATATTTGCACACTTGAAAAATTGCTAAATTTGGACATGGTGATGCACAAGCTTGCATGGGCGTGTACAGGCCCATGAAGCAATCAAATTTGATCCATGTACAATTGTTCTGAAGTTCAAATAAGGCTTGGATGTCAAGGCAATTTGAAATGGAATTTTGAGCATTTAATTTCTTCCAATGATACAGCCCTGCTAAGACCATGTGCAGCCGTAGCAAATCTCATCTAAAATGCATGAAATTGGGTTATTTGGAAATATTAGATCAAAGGGAACAACTTTGATGTTGGACACTTTTTCATTTGGAACTTGGATCATGGTGAATTTTGAGGTGGAAGTTTGGAAATTTCAACATGTTGAAAATGTTTCTAAGTGTTAGCCATATATCTCAATATTCCACCTTGCTTAACTTTTTATGTGAGCTTCAAATGAGAAAAGTGTCTTCATCAAAGTTGTAGATATTTCAAAGACATTCAAAATTGTAACCAATTTCATGTCATTTGGATTTTGAATGATAGAGTTATTCATTTATGTTCAATATGTTTACAAAATAATAAAAGTGAAAGGAGTAAAAAATAAATCGAAGTGGAACATAAAATAAAATATGGCCACGGTGCACATACTGGGGTCAAACCCCCTACCTTGGGGTCATGGGGTGATCAACCCCCTCACCCACTGGGCCAAAGGACCGGTTTTGATATAAAACAGAATGAAATGAATAAATAATAAAATAAATGGATAAATGAAAAGTGTGCAACAACCAACCAATCAGAGCCAAACACGGACTTAGTTTGAACTCAAATTTAGCGTGAGGCAGCAACCACAGTGTCGTCTTCAACCTCGGGATTTTTGAAATTCGAAGGTTTGAAATAACCAAAATCAATGAATTTTTTTTATGGAATCACAATTCTTATTCAAAAATAAAACATTATCCATACTCATGAGCCATTGATTGGCTCTAAGTGTGTAGTTCTTCCTCAAAAATCAGAAGAACTGACTTACCCTAAAATAAAAATTAAACTCTAAAAATCATGTAATCAAAGGTATGAGTTTAGGGGAAATGTTTAGTGAGTGATTTAAAAGTGATGGAGGTGAGTGAAACTACCTGATCAGAAGTTGCTCAGGGGATTTTTCCGATGATTGGGATTAGGTCAAATGAGGCTTAGGGAGTGGTGGTTAAGTGTTTGGAAAGCTTGAGTGATGTGTGGTGAGTATTTCTGGGTGGTGGTTTGCGGTTGAAGAGCTCTGGAACTGAAAACCCGATGCTCTGTTAATGGTGGTTTAGTGAAAATGTTCAGATTATGTTTGGTGCCTTTTTCGGCGTGATTCTTTAGTGGAACACCTTCACCTATTTATAGGGAAGGTGTCCGGATATTTTTGGGGGAGGTTTGTGGAGGTTTGAACAGAATAGGCATGTCAGTTGGAACATGGTTGGTGTTGACTTGGGGAACACAGAAACGGATACCTTATGTGGTTGTTTTCAATGCAGGAAAGTTTTTCTTAGTCGCTAGCATGGTTTTAGAACAACCAAGAGCAATAAGAAGCCCTGCTGCAAAATTTGCTTTTTACCATTTTGGGCAAAAGCTGAATTTTGCACATGGCATCGGGTTTTCTGTTTGGAGAGCTTTCCATGTGAAAGTTAACTTCTAAACCTACCACAATACCATTTGAAAAGTGTTTATGTAGCATTGGGATCATAAGGAATGAGTTTGAGGACTTGGATTATTGAATTGCAAATTCTGACTAATGTGCATATGGCTTGTGGATCATGGCAAGTCAGCAACTTTGGACCAAGGCCAAATAAAATTGGCTCGTGCATTTTGCTTCAATTTTGGATCATTTTTTATTTGCTATGAACTTGATTGAATGCAAAAATAACAAGGTAAAAAGTGTTTATCGTTTGGAAATGTAAATGTGTCAAAGTAGTGGTCAAGACATGATTTTAGGGCATGGTAAGCACGTTGGACCAGCTTGGCCAATAGCAAAATTGAACCCATTCCTCAATGAATTAGGTCTTGGACTTTGAAACAAAGTTAGAGAGGAAGTTATTTAGGAACTTTTGGATCTAAGTGGAACTTAAAAATCTTTTAAAATGAGAGAGTTATGGTCTTTGGAACTTCCCATAGGCCATTCTTGCCAAAATGTGACCAACCAACATGGCCTAATTTGGTGATTTTGTGATTTCTTACTTTCCAAGGCACAATGATGGATGTGTTAGATTAATATGATCATATCATGATGGGAAATGAAGTTTGGACCTTTGTGTAATGATTTTAGGTCAAATTGGTGGGTGGATAAAGTCATGGAAAGTTGAAAAATCATGTATGAGCCAACTACTTGTAACATGGATTGAATGGATGCTTAAATAGTTGATTTTGATTGTAGTGGACATGAAATGATGTTGAATTAGTGGTAGGGTAATTGGATGGCCAAAAATGAACAAGTTCAAAGATCAAGGGATCCCCGAGCTAGGGTTTCTTGAGCCACAAGTTTCATCAAGAACCATGGTCAGATGAATTAGGGTTTGAGATGTAGGAACCAAATTGATATGTTTAAAGGGTATGGGGCATGAAAAAACTTTGGATTTGAGGGGTCCTTAATAGAATGGTCAAGATCCAAGGTGAATCATGACTTGTACAAGCCAAGAGGAGGGTCAAGAGCTAGGGTTTGGTCCTTCGGTGACTAGATGAATCTTGAAGCTTCTCCAAGGGGACTCACCACCCAAATAGGACTTAGGGAGTGAGTGAGATATCTTGAGTGTTCCTATAAGCTTTATGGGATGCTTGAGGATGAAATTAGGGTTAAGGTGGCTTTGGAACACCTCAACATGATTAGAGGATCTTGGGTCCTTGTAGAAGAATCCCATGCCTTGGGCTTGTGGATTATTGTGATTATTAAGTGCATATGCAAATAAGATGATATGTATGGGATGTATGCTTATGGTTTAAGGCTTAAGAAGAGTTATATGGGTAGGGAAAATTTGAGGGTATTACACATTGCACTTCCTATCTAAAATCATTCATCTCAAACCTTCTGTTCCATCTCCCACAGTCTTAGCTTGTGTTCTCACTCATATACAATCCAAGTTACATGCTTAACTTCAGAAATATATCATTCCTACTTTTCCCTGAAGGTATGACTTATGAATTTTGGAAATAGGGTAGACTATCATTTTATACATCAAACACCACTCTCAATGGGGTCTACATCCAAGGCCATGAATCCTCGAGAATTAACCAATGTCATACTATGACCAACCACCCTCACCTTACTAAAACTCATGCAAGATACTAAATCAATTTCTTTAGATCACCACTCGATAATTATCTTCCACATTCACTATTCATGGTTCTCACTAGTAATAATAGTGATACGCTCAAAACTTACTCACGTGGAGTATGGTTCACTAGGTTTCCTACCCCCCAACGTCTGACTTCTTTGACATCTCTATGGAAGGTCAAATATGGAATACACCTTAAAAATTACATCTTCAAAACTATCAATCTATCTTGAAATAACTTGCAACTCCATTCTCAATCTCGTACATCCGTAACGATACACCAATGAGATTTGGGATATGCTTAGTTCCAACAAGGTGTGGACATCATATTTTATGATCAACCAAACCAAACATTACCCAGGAAGATAAAATAATAAGCGAACCTCCAATAAGCCATTCCCACTCTTTCAACTCAAACAAGACGGACTTAAGACGGACCTTGACATTATCACACACTTATTGACTTGGATTCTCTTCCAAACCAATATCCATTTCACAGATCACCACACAAAGGTTACTTATCTAGATTATTTGCAACTGGAAACCCATATCGCCTACTTGTGAGTTCATGTTATATAGTATTTTTCCCGATCCATACTTATTTTTGTACCCAAGCTTGGCTTACCCTCAGTTACTGGCTACATACCCAAGTTCTTAAAACATATAACATGCCAGTTCAAACAAATAAAAGTCATACTCTATAATCATAATAATAAGGTAATAATCAAGCATGTATACCGGCTATCAAGATTCCTCTACCCCCTTTCATCTCTGGTTTTCAAGGTGTAGATGTATTTACTTCTCTGGATAGTTTTCGAGCCTTCGGGTTAGGGAAATCTCTTATCGTATGGCCTTTCTCCTTGCAACGAAATCATATCCCCGATCCAGTTTTTCATTTTCTAAAATGAAACCTATTACAATCACTACACTGTTGGGGTGACCCTAATCCAACACTTTTCACTTGTTTTCCTTTGGATTCCAATCCTCTTGGTTTCAAATGCTTAATAACTCTACTAGAATTTATCTGAAGTGGGCTAGCTTGCTCTCTTTCAGTATGAATCTTCTTCGAACTATTCTCGGCAATGTAGCATTACCTTAACAGTTCTGCATAAGTATATTATAACTTGTCGTTGGTATTAAATTATTATGGATGCTTATGAGTTGTTTCCTTGTTTCCATCATAAAACAGGAACGGTAACTCCAATTGATACGAGAATGGATGCGTTAAGAAGCTAACCCAGATGATTATGATATAGAGAGAGGTCTTTATGAGTTATTCCATTAAGTCTTACCTTTTTGTCTAGTTATTTCCCACCATAATATAATTGGACGAACGTTTACCATATGACATGTAAGTGGAATAAGATAGATTGAGGTGGATTGTGTGATTTCTTTGCTTATTGTTTTGTGTCACATTGTATAATCATTTGTGCTCTATGTATGATATGATTTATATTGTGAATTGTTGTTGTATTAATTTTGGGTATTTATAATATGATTAAAACCCTATAATGATGAGTGACGAAACCTATCAGTATAACTAGGTGAATGACTTATAAAAATAATCTAGGTTATGAAAACTGACATAGGTTGTGATGCTTGGACGCAATGGTACCTAGGTGTGTGTTGTGAACAAGTATTCGTCTGATTTTGAATCGATGTGCATTGTATGGAACATGTCAAATACTTTTTGGATGGGTGGATATGATCACCTAGTATTTAATGTCTACCATGAGAATTGGTTTGATATTTTGTGAAGAATATTTGTTCTAAAAGTCCTATTCGGTGAGGACCTTGCTCCGAAAGTCCTATTTTTTGTTGAGACCTAATCGCGTATTCGGATGTGATTGTGCATATACCACTTCAAAGACTTAGGTAAAGTGGTAAGTGGGGATGTGGCACCAATGATTCGTGCCTGAATTGGGTTTGAGTCCCAACCATGGCGGACATGGGGGAAATGTGAACACATAAGTGGGTTAGAGGCCCATACGATGAAAGATACCCTAAGTGGGTTAGAGGACCATACGGGTGACGTTAGCTTGAACTAAGATTGAGTCTCATAGAGGACCCAATATCCACCGTGAAAGTCAAATCATATGAGCATGCATGAACCGAGCCTGGGTTAGACATAGGTCAGTCTAGGGATTGATGTTTTGTGAATCTGAATAGTGATTGTTTGAGTTATGATAACTCAGTGACATGTTTCTATACATTGCGAACATCCCTTAAACACTCGAGTCTTGGTTATCTTGTGTGAATGATACACAAGTAGCGAGAGATAAGGACTTGAGTTAGAATTTGATTAGAAAACCCTGTAGAGTCGAGTGAACCCACAAGATAGGGAACTCACTTAGATTATTATTCCACCCAAATATAGTTGTTGCTTTTTAGGTTTTACTACAGGTCACATTATACAAGAGTAACTGTGCATTGATGTTTCAAGGGATGCAGTCTATTGAGATCTTCCATTGTGTATCGTGTACAATGACAGACATTGTACTTAGATATTAGATTTTTATTTTTGGCAATTTCCATATCGTGTACCATATGTTGTATTTTTTTTGTATAATTGGTCAAGTATGTAAATGATGCCAATAGGCACTTATGATTGTGTCAATACCAACTAATGTTGTGTATAATGTATATTCTAGACGTATATTATACAGGGTATTACACCTACTGGGCAATCACTATAAATATAAATGCAAGAGTATGAGTTATAGAGATGACACCAAGATTTACAGTACTTTGGTGTTCGTCCTTGCTTAGCCTGCATGCACTCTTTAATGGCTTCCAATTGAAACCTGCATACTTCCTTGTCATTTGACAAATATTTCCAAGAGTTCATGCAATCACCAATCCATAATTATAGCTGAGAAAATAAATATTCTAATTTAGATCTTGACTTGTATACATCAAAGTTGTCAAACTCTTCTACATAATCTTTACTCGAATATGTTTTTTGAACCTTCCAATAACACCAATTCTACTTCATGCCTTCGTGTGTAGCTATCAACCCCTTGATCCTACATACTCCTTGAGCGGTGAAATTGTCCAAAGATCCGAGAAGAACTTTGCCTTATCTGTAGCCTTCCACATAGTTACTACTAAGGCAATGCTGGAGAGAAGAACTTCCTCCTTTTCAATGGAATTTGTCACCACCATTGGCAATCCCTCATTCTTGCTAACAACCTGAAAACTCAACAAGATCTCCAAGAAAAGTTAGTTTCAAGTATGTGACTCCTTCAATCAATCCCAGAACTCTTGTTATCAAGATCTTAACTCAATTGAAGTTGAAGATGTGAGGAATTCGTAGCAAGACTTTGAACATTCAAAATAGAGGAAATTGATTTTCATAGAAAATCACATTGAAAAATCTTAATAGACGAGATAGATGTTATATGTTGAATGATGAAAAAATAATTTATATGTGCTTGAGATGAAGCATACAAAATGGTTGAAAAAAACGTGGTTAGATTCGAATCAAGAAAAATATGATTTGAATTAGATGAGCAAAATTAGGTGAAATTAAAGAAATACCTAATTTTTGAAAAATATGCCAGTTGATTCGGATTAGAGGAAATGTGATTCAAATTAAATGCCTTCTGATTCTAATCAAGAATAAAATTTGATTCGAATCATATAGCCCATAATTGACATAATTTTTAGGCAAAAGAATTTGATTCGAATAATGTTTGATTCGAATCAAATTAAACAAAAACAAACATATTTTTGAAAATTGAAATTGATTCAATTCATGTACAAATTCGGATTCGAATCAAATTAGACAAAATTCGTTCCCATGCAACTGATTAGGATCAAATGTAAAATCTGATAAGGTTCAAATTGTTAAGTTGAGCTATTGTCCAATTTGATCGGGATCAAAAATTCAGTGTAAAACTGAAATATTCGAATTAATCTTGTAAAATCTCAACTTTTCAAAATTTAAAAAGATTTTTGAGTTTTTACCTTGAATCAAAGTTTGCCCAAAAACACAAAGTGATTTTATTTCACTATCATATGCTATTGATCAGAGAGCATTTAGATCAAGATCAAATATAACCATAGTTTTATGCATGCAAAACACGAGAAAAGTTATTATGAAGGAGACTCAACAAACCGGAATAAAACAAAAATTAAAGCGATAAGACAAACAACAAAATAACCGGATAGTTGAGACATGTAACTACATTACATATGCAAGCACTCAGAACATTGATGGAAATGTGAAGAAGATTTTTATCATCTATCTTGGTTAAGTTTTGATAAAGATAAAATTTTATCAAATATGAAAAAGGTTGAAGTCTATCTAAATCAAACATCAATATTGCACAAGTCATTGGATGTTGAAGTAAAATATAATTTGATCATGAAAAAACGTATTCAATGTCAATTCATCTATATAAAGCTTTAGGTGCTCAAAATTCTTCATCTCTTCTTCACTAAAATTTTCCCAAATATTCATGCATCAAGACATTTCATGGTAAGTCATTTTAAAAGCAAAAGCATCAAGTTTTACTTGAATGTAATCGATTTCACTATTTATGGAATCGATTGCACATCCATTCTTCCAGATAAATTTCAATTTATTCTATTTTTCATAAATTATGGTAGTTGGAAGCCTTCATAACTTGCTTATTTTTGGAACAATATATAAATTTCAATTTATACGGCTTTTTCATAAATTGTGGCAATTAGAATCACCGTACTCAGATTAAATTTGTTATTGTTTGAAATTTGAAAATCGGTCTACACTTTTTTAATCAGGTATCCAGTAACCCGATTTAAGAAATTATGTATAGAATTCAAAATTGTGTCTTTTCATGAACCATTGTCAATCTAAACTATTGTAAACCTTCACGGAAGAATCTCAAACTTTTGCATCAATTCATAGAGGCCTCTTAGGATGTATTTAAAGAAAAATACATTAGTTTTAAAATAACCTCTTTCACATATAAATTCATACAAATTCAAATTATTTTTTCAACTGTTCATACAATATAAACAATGAAACTTTGTGCATAAATTTTCATATCATTGAAAAAGTTTCATTCAAATTTTTGAGCACTTAAGGGTCATATATTATTGAATTATACATTGAAAGAGAAGATCAATTGTCTATTGAAATTGATTTAAGAACAACTTCATATATTCAAATTTGTTCATGTATAGTAATTATTCACCAAGTGTGTGATAACATAATTTATAAAGAAAGTGTGTGTACTTCCTAAAAGTATTTGCAAATAGAAATGATATATTTTATGTTTGTGTTGTACAAGTTTATTTGATTCAGGGAGATTAAAAATCCACCATAGTGTTGGTGTTTGTGAAAAGGTCCTTTCAATTGGGTTGATTCAAAGTCCACCATATGTTTGGTGTTTATGTTAGAAGATTGCAAGAGAAGTATTGGTGCGAGGCTTGTACAAAGATTTAACATAGTGAAGAATCATTCAAAGTGTAGAATGACTAGATATACCTCTAAGTTGGAAAAGGAACTAGGATAAATCTCTTGTATCATTATATTTCTTCTATTTATTTTGTTGCACTCTATATTCTAAGTTCATCATTGTAATTCCAGAAAAAGAAAAAAGAAAAGAACATTTGCAAAATAATAAGAAAAAATTATAAAACCTAATTTATCCCCCCACCCCACATACTCCTTTAGATTGCACTCAATACTTATAGGAGAGCCATTTTGTCTAATCTTTTGAATGTGATAATGGATGGTTCCAAGATGTACTAGACATTATAAATTGGTTAGTATTAATAACAAGTTAGTAAATATATTTTTAATTATGATTGCATTAAGTTATAGGGTGGAGCAACTTTATCCATGATTTACCTTGGATTAATCATTAAAATTATTAGAAATTTAAACCAATATGAACAATACTCTTCATAAATAATGCCCCTCTTCTTATTTTTTCATGAGGATCCACGACTCTCCAAACACACGACATGTAAAAGTAACGTGGATAAAACATATATGGCGATCTACTATCCTTTAGATCCAAAGACTTTAGAGGCGAATTGGTTAAAATTAACAAGTATGTCCAAATATATAGGTTTGCGCCATTATTTTTGTTTTAATATTTTTAAATAATGATCCACAACGTACTACTTATCAAAGTTGTCCATATATTTAAGATTTATCAAATCTTAAATTTCATATTTGACTTAAGTCACCGTCACATATTAAGTCATGAAATATTTGTGTTAGTTGTAGAAATAAATATTATTAATAATATCAAGTAAAAAATTTAACAAATAACCAAGTTTGCAAACTTTAATACTAAATTAATCGATTTTCACCAATAATTTATAATATCATCATGTTTCAAATTTTTAAAAAATGGAGACTTAGAGGCTATTAGTGCCCTCTCCTATATTTAAAGAGAAACAACAATTGAATTGATGTGTTTTATTATTGTTAATTTTTTTTAGCTATTTGTAGATTTTTCTGTCGATTTAATGTTATTTGAGAATTCATCTGCAGAGAGTTTTGTTTGCGCAGGTTAATCCACATGCAATAGTTCGCGGATAAATTAGCATGTAATATCAAATCTATAGAAAAACCCAAATGTAAAAAATAATAAAAAATGTCAATTCAATTTAAATATAGAATGGACATCAATTACTTCTAAATCTCTATTTTTATTTGAAATATGAATATATTAAAAATTATGAGAGAAAGTTAAATAGGTTGATATAAAATTTGAAAACTTGATTATTTGAGAAAAAAATTGAGATCAAGTACTTCTAGAACGTCATCTATCTTTGTTGGTATTGAATATACTTTCCATAACATGTTAGGTGAAAGTGAAGCATGTGAGGTTCTTTTCCACATATTTTTGGGTCAACATTTTGATCTAATCTTCAATTTTACGTTGGATTACAACCACACAACTATCACCGTTCAAATATAAGTTTTTAAATTATGTACTTTCTATCAAAATCTCCAATTACGTATACAACTGATTTTGTTTTAGCTAGATGCTAAATTAAAAAAAAAAAATCTCAATAAAATTTTGACTAAAGTTATTATTATACTTGAGATGATTTTTTATGTTTATCAATTTAAACCAACAGAATTATAAATATGTCTGGCTTATAAACATTTTTTATTTTAAACCAAAAATATTGAAAATAATTTTTATTTTAAACTTCAAAAATTTAATTTATTATTACTTATATTTGAATGATTTGATTTGGATGAATGTATGGAACGATTACCAACATTGAAGTGGAAAAGTTGAGATGACTTTATATGTTATCATCCACTTAATCAATCATGTATATATTATATTTTATATATTTATGAATTTAATTAAAATACATTAAAATTGTAAAATGATTTTATATTATCAATTAATCATAGATGTTGGATATTGGAATAAGTTTGATTTTTATTTTAAAATTTATAAAATAATACAATTAAATGATAGTGATGAATTGATCTTGTAAAATTTTTTATACTGATAATGTATAATAATTAATCTTTTAATTTATTTAAAAACTTAAATATTAAAAATTCAAATAAAAAAACTATGAGGAATGTTTCGCACCACTTGCCAACCTCTATCTTTTATCTTTGTCGTGGTTGTATCGCTCTATTTCTTCCACTCTTTATTGCCGTTGTGACAAATCCCACTTACTTAAAAGGTGGCCGAATGGATGATATGATACACACAAATTGATTTGATTGCACTTCAAAGTCATGAGATCATGGTCTCGTATGGGAATTGCATAAATACATATGAATTTTTTTTCTTTTTTATATTTTGGTTTATATTAACTGAAATTCTATTATTAGAAATATTTTCCCAAATTATAAAATTTTCAAAGAATTTATTTTAAAAATATTTAATTAGAAAATAGAAAATTAAAAATGTAAAAATAATGGATACAAGTGAGTAGTTTTGGTAGTTATGTTTAATTATCGGAAATAGTTTCACCTTTTAAAATAAAAATTAATTTGGAATTAACCTTTTTGATTTATGCATTGTGGGTGAGTAAGAATTTGGAGATGAACTTTGATCATGTGTACTTCTAGTTCAGGTTCATTGTAGTGCGGGTTTATTGTACGTAAAAGAAATATTTACTAAAATTTATAATATCTAAACCTTAATTTTAAAATAGAATGCAAATAAAGGTGTTAAATAAAGATTACTCAATATTATATAAAAAAAATATGCACACCTTTAAAACTATATCATTCGGGTATAATCATCTGCCACTAAGGTAATAATCACACATGAATTTCACCCGCCACTAAGACATCCACAAAATAAATATATATGTCATGCATGATGCAAAATAAAATATGATCATGCCACTTAAGCAACCACAAATTCAAAATCATATTTATCATGTCTTCTCTAATTTAGAAAGAATATAGTTCCTCCACTTAATTTAAGATTTTATGCACTAACTAGATTAATTTAAGAAATTAACTCTCTATTTAATCACTCAGTGAAATTGCAACACATGTACATGACTATATTATAATATAAATTAATTAGCATTTTCTCACTTGATTTCACTAAGTACTGACACACAAAGGTATCATTAATTGTTTTGGTCTCACCACATCAGCAATTCCATCTCTACATACGACAGACACAATTATATATATTACAATATGGGTTTCACCGGATGGCAAGCACCCCGCATAACCATGTACTAATGTGTATACAATATCTAACTAATTCCTAAATCAAATCTAATTTAGAGTCATTTCGAAAAAAATCCAATTCCTGAGATGTATATAATATTGTATTGTATAATTGTTTGATTCCACCATCTATATCAAACCAAACAAAATATACGGTACAATATTATATAACAAATCATATAAAATATAATAGTTTAAGCGAAATCAAATCCACAAAAATTTGTTATTTCACAAATATCTTTATGTGTGAATATGTGTGCTCCTAAATCTAAATGATCCGAATATAATAAGTCTACCACTAAGGCACCACATAGAATTAATCCCATGATAATACGGAAGATAAATTGTCACTGATGTACCACAAAGAAATGCATATGCCGTGTCATAATGATGCAAATGAGAATCCCACCATTCAGATAAATCTCGCCACTTAAGCAAATCATATAACCATATAGTATCACATCATCAAGCAGATCATCTTAAAATGTATTTCACATATTCATCCATCTCCAGTCATAATTGATTCCCATCACAACCACGCATAATAATAATACTCACAAACAAATCAATGATTTATCCACATCACATAGTCATAAATGCAAAAACACAATATATAAAACTAGTATTTATATATTTTTTACGGGGATTAAAATTAATCAACTAAAACTATAATTTGATTCTCTTTTCTCTTCCAAACAATTATGTAAGTTATTCTATAATACCTAACTATTTGTTTCGTTATAATCGGTATGTGAAAGTTCTCTTACCTTAGAAGTTTTTCTTCCTAACCTCATTTAAGATCACCCAAAACAAGATTCTATCTTTATCATGCTTCAACATATTAATTCGAGTCCATGTGCAAAAAAATTGCTCTCTTGACTCCTCATCCTCCAATTGTTTTGTCTTTTATCATTTATGAAAATATTAAAAAATATGACATTAAAATACTTTAAAAATACCAAATTCGAATTTATATAAAATAAACTTATCGAAAAAGAAAAAAAATTGAGGAGCATATATGTTATGTTGACCAGATCATTTTGATGTTGGTTTCACGTCAATCAGAGTTACAGTGATGAAGGTACGAACAAAATAGAAGTGTTAATCAATCGATAATACGACATTTTTAATTATATAAAAGAATGGATAAGAAAATAATATAAATATAAAAGATTAAGTAATTAATTGGTAGAAATAAAATATTAAAAATTAAAATAAAACATAGATCATTTTCTCGACAACTGATTTGCTTCCGAAATCAAAATTTCCTTTTCTCCTCAATGTCGTCAAAGAGAATCATCATTTCAACCATTGTTGTAGTGGAAGTTACTGTAGCGAATATGAAAGGTGGGTCTAATTTCCTTTTTTTTTCTTTTATTCTTATGAGAACCAAAATGACCCATTAATTATTAATTATATATCTATGATTATTTTTTCTCACCTCCTTTATTCTAATACATAGTCCAATCAATATAAATACATACTTATTTATTTATTTTTTCATTCATAATTAAAATGTTATTTATTTAAAATACTCATTAACATGCTTTCATATTTATAAATGTATTAAAACAATAACATAAAAAATATACTAATAACACTTAATTTTAATTATTAAATATGATAAATAGACTTATAAAATCAGAAAAATACAGGTACTATAAAAGTAAAGAAAAATAAATTTAATATTATTTATTCATCAAAATAATTATTTATAAAATAAATAATTAAACTAGAAAAATAGAAGCAAGTAACTAGAACATGCCTATAGTAATAAATAATTAAGATATAACTATACACATAAAATTATTCACTGAATAGTAAAACTTACACAATAAATATATTGCATATAAAATATTGGGATGTTATATTCTCATTCCTTTAAAATAGTTTTGTACTCAGAAACTAGAATGTCTAAAATATTAGAATATAATTCTCTCTTAAAATTAAATCAACCAATTGCAAAATCAATTTTTATATGATGAAGAGTTAAAATATTATAAAATATAAATAAAATAGTTATAATAATATTAAATTCTAGGATCTTACTTTATTACTATAAAAATAATAGTTTCATCCTCGAAACTAGAAAATCGGGACAAATCAAAAAATCTTTTAAAAAAATCTAAAGTGAAAATATTTTTTTATATAAATTCACAATTGAAACTATATTCAAATTATTATTATGGTTTTCTTTAGAAATATTATGTAAATTAAAAGTATAAGGACCTTTATAGTAATATTTAAATAAAACTATGATTTCAAATGAATAATGTTGTTAAATCTACAACTCACATAAGCTGAAAAGAAATCATATTAAAATAAAAGGTAACACAAATTTTTAATATCAAATATATATAAAGGAATCATATATAAAATAAAATACTTTGGGAAAATGAATTATTACGCGGAAAACAAATAAATTTTTCTTTAAACAAAACATAGTAAAATAAACTCATTATTAAAGATGGACCAATATATTTTAGAAAATTCAAATTTTAAATTTCGTAAAAGTTTTTGAACATTTATGGTATATGATAAATCACGATAGATTCAAAATCAAAAGCTAAAAATATATAGTTATCCAAATCTTTGATTGCATACTACTTTACTTTGTATGTCCAATTAACTTAGCACGATCCAATAATTGATGAGGTCGATCTATTCCACTTATAATTTAGCCTAATATCTACAAGAGATCGAGGAGGATCAGTCCCTCGTGTTGTCAATAGTCAATCAACAATCTTAATAATGGTACAAACAATCTTAACCCAACAATCTTAATATATGTTGTAACTTGCACTTAGAGTCCGTCGAGTTTTTCATTAATCTTCAATGCATTTGATTCACGCTCCCCCAAAATAACACGAATCAACGGTGTCTCTACAACGTCATCCATGGCGGTAGTCACCACCATATGAGGAGACAAGGGAATTTCTTTCAAACCAAGACGCTTCATACATTGAATCGACACAAAAGAGTGTGTTGCTCCACAATCAAACAAAATAAAACACTGATGACCATTTATGAGACACATATCAACAATCAAAGCATTGTTACCCTTAGCCTTCTTTGCGTCCAAGGTATAAACTAGATCGATACTCTTTCCTTGCATCTGATTCTTGTTCTAAGGACAATCCCTAGCCATATGACCTACTCCTTGGCACTGATAACATCTCATTCGTCCGATTACACAACTTCCATAATGATTCTTATTACACCTGTGGCAAACAGAAGGAATGCTAGATCTTACTTTCTGCACCCGCTTCCCTTTGAAAGGTTAAGGTCTAGGCCTAAATTGACAACTTGGTCTTCCTTGGTCCTTCTGGCCAACTTTGTACTAATCCCTTTCCTCTTGAACTTTCTTCAAACTATTCTCAGTCACCTAATAGCGCCTCAGCAATTCTGCATAGGTAGTGCACTCTCTTTCTATGTTGGGTATCCCCTAATATGCTTTCACAAGATCTAATCCACCATGAAACTCAAGAGGATTCTTGCGAAATAAATCTCAGGAACTATCACCTACAGCTTCCTGTGGAATTATCCAAGGGTGAAGACCACCATTCAACTATTGTATCGCCTGCTGCATGAATTGGTTATGCTGTTGCCGCTTTTGTTGCATGAATTTGTTAGAATAAGATTTTCTTTTACTTATAACGATGTTGTATTTGCATGAGAACAATTTTGATACCCTAGTGGTTTGTTATTATGTAGCTTTAATAACCAGTTCTGATTCTGAGTATATGACGTGCAACATCATCAGTTTCTGAATATTGTGTTCCAAATTTCTCTTATACACTAACCATGGGAAGTTCTGAAAGATATGAAGTTGTTGCTGCAATGTTCTTTCTGCTTCTGTGCTGATTCACTCCTGAGAAGTTTCTGAAGAGACGCTAGGTTGTTGCTGCAATGTTCTCTCAACTTTTGCTTTTGGACGCGACTTTGATTATCAAGCTTCTAAATAATGGCAAGCTTATGAAGTTTTGTTACTTAGTTGTAAATTCTGAAGATCTCAAGCCAGACGTTGAGGTTATCAAGGTTCTGACTATAGACTCTGAAGACTTCGAAGATTCTGAAGATACTGAAGATCCCAAGCCAGACTGCTTATGTTGTCAAGGTTCTGACTGAAGATTCTGAAGTTTCTGAATCCATCTTTATGTTTCTTCATTTAATACTTCATCAACTTTCATCTGAAGGCAATGAACTAGAAGATAAGATCAAATGGGTACGTGATCAAATAGTACATAGTACAAATCAAATATTATTTCCACTACCTGATATCATGGGCAAGGACAATACTTAACATCACACCTGTCATTGACTTACACAGTATCACTCATTTCTCCATCCAACAATGAACAACCACTCTATTTGATTTCCCCATTTTCCCCTCCAACAGTCTTCTTCTTATGTTATATAAGTAGGACTCGGAGAGTTAAAGAAAACAAGAATGTTGAGGCACTACAACAATTTGACAAGTCTAACTCTTTGTGAAAAATAATCAATTTTGTATACAATCTTACTTTAAGTGTTTGTAATTCATTTGTGTAAAATCAGCTTATGTAGAAGCAACTTGTAAAACACAAACTCTTATTCAAACTATTTGTTTGATTCCTTAAGGAGACTAGGGTATAGTCGGATCCTTTAGAATACAAAGAAGGTTATTCTTTGTGATTATTGTAATCAATTGATTATATTGGATTAAGTCCTTGTGTATAAGGCGAAATCACCTTGGCAGGTGAACTGGAGTAGCTTTGAGTTTCAAGCGAACCAGGATAACAATACATGTGTTTTTATCTCTTTGTTATTAACATTTAAGTTATGTTTTTGAGTTGGTAAAAAGCTTTTGTTTTTAAAACCTTATCATAAGTGTCCCTAAAAATGGAGACATATGGTAACTATTTTGAAGTTGGCAAAAGATCTTAATAGTATCAGCCTTGAAGAACTTGTCAGTTCTTCAAGAAGCCACAAGATTGAACTCGAGGAAGATGAACCTTAGAAGCAAGGTAAGTTTTTTGCTCTAAAGTCCAAGTCTGGGAACACAATAGCTTATCAAGCCGAGGAAGAATCATATGCTTCTAATGAAGACTCAAAAGATGATGATGAGTTGTTTTTGATTTCTAAGAGGGTCAACAGACTCTGGAAACACATGCAAATTAGGCAAGGAAAGTTCAAGGATTTAGAAGGACTACTAGTCATTCTGATTCTTCGTCTGGACAGAAGAAACAAGGTTCTGGTACAGAGGTTACCTGCTTTGAGTGCAAGGAGCTAGGCCACTACAAAGGTGAATGTCCTTAGCTGAAAAATAACAAAAGACCTAAGAAAGTTTTTTCTAAAGGCAAGAAGGGGCTAATGGCTACATGGGATGACTCATAATCTGAAGAAGAATATTCTGACGAAGAAGAAGCCAACATTGCATTGATGGCAACAACATCTGATCCAAAAGGTTCTGAAGAACCAAAAGATAAGGTGTTGTTAGAATCAGAATCAGATTCCAATTGTGAAGAGGTATTTTCTGAACTATCTCGCTTTGATTTAGAATCATGTCTCTCTGAAATATTGGAAAAGTACCAGAGTCTTCATAATAGGCACAAGGACCTTAAACATGTTCAAGTAGTTACTTCTGAAACTCGCAACGAGCTTGAGAAAGATATTTCTTCTCTAAATGAATAAGTATTTTCTTCATAAAGTAACAACTCTGCTTTGAAAAGTAAAATCTCAAAACTAGAGGAAGAAATAGTCTCAGAAGCTTCTGGTACTAATTGCGTCATTAGATATGACAGAGCATTCCAGTACTTTCTGGCTAAAAGCATAGATAGAAGCAAAATGACTACTTTGATCTATGGAGTTAAAAGAAATGATAAAAAAAGGTTTAGGTTGTACATAAACTATAAAACCTGAGAAAGTCAGAAGGTTAAACCAAAACCTCTCTATGAGCATTTTGTGCATTTTTGGCACTGAGCTCGATGTGTCTGCACAGACACAGAAACATCAAAGGGTAAGAAATCATTTATGAAACCTAAGCATCATGCACAAATTCCCCATGATTATCCTTTTGTACAAAGACCCGAAGTTATAATAAACTCTAGGAAAACTAACAAGAGAGGACCCATGAAGTGGGTATCTAAGGATAAAATAATTTGTTGCAGACATCCTTAGCAGCTCAGCTGAAACACCATTCGCAATCTCAAAGTTGTAAGGAACTCTGGGAAAACTAACAAGATTCGGAACTTAAGCCTGGATGCTTTGTTGGTTTTGGAGGAAACCAGAAAGGGAATATCATTCGCTCTGGAACTATTAGTAATGGTAAACTTCCTTCTATTACTAATGTTCTTTTGATCGATGGTCTGATGCATAACCTGTTGTCTATTAGTCAACTTAGTGACAATGGTTATGATATTATCTTTAATCAAAAGTCTTGTAATATTATTAGTTAAAAAGATGGTACAATCATTTTTAGCGAAAAGAGAAAGAACAATATTTATAAAATCAGACTTTCTAATCTTGAGGATCAAAATGTTAAATGTTTAATGTCTGTTAATGAGGAATAATGGGTATGACATAGACGTTTGGGATATGTTAGTATGAGAAGGATTTCTTAGCTAAATAAGCTTGGATTAGTCAGAGGCTTACCCAACCTGAAGTTCGCTTCAAATGCTCTCTGTGAAGCATGTCAGAAAGGAAAGTTTTTCTTAAACATCTTTCAAAGCGAAAATTGTTGTTTCTACCTCTAGACCGTTAGAACTTCTGCACATTGATTTGTTTGGGCCAGTGAAAAATTCTTCAATCAATGGTAGGAAGTATGGATTGGTCATCATTGATGAGTATAGCCTTTGGACATGGGTAAAGTTCTTGAAAAACAAGGATGAGTCACATTCTGTGTTCTCTACTTTCTGCTCACTAGTGCAAACAACAATAAACTGCAAAATAGTCAAAATCAGAAGTGATCATGGTGACGAATTTGAAAATAAACATTTTGAAAATAATTTTGATACAAATGGCATTTCCCATGATTTCTCCTGTCCTAGAACTCCACAACAAAATGGAGTTGTAGAAAGGAAGAATAGGACTTTGCAAGAAATGGCTCGTACCATGATCCAAGAAACTGATATGGTCAAGCATTTCTGGACAGAAGTAGTTAACACATATTGCTATATTCAGAACAAGATTTCTATTAGACCTATTCTGGTTAAGACTCCCTATGAATTTTGGAAGAACATAAAGCCCAACATTTCTTACTTGCATCCTTTTGGTTGTGAGTGTTTTAGTTAAACACTAAAGAGAATCTTGGCAAGTTTGATTCTAAAGCACACAAGTGTTTATTGTTAGGATATTTTGAATTCTCTAAAGTCTACAAAATCTTTAACATTGAAACACGAATTATTGAAGAATCAATTCATGTTAGATTCAATGATAAGCTTGACCTTGAAAAGTCAATGCTAGTTTGGAAATTTGCAGATATGAAGATTAAATTCTCAGAATCTGAAGATAAAGACTCAGAAGGAAAATAAAAATACGTTGAAGCAAATGACTCAGAAGCGACTCAACTAGAATACACTATTGGTTTAACTCATAAGAAGAAGAGTAGATCAAGAGCCTATCATTCTGAAAAATTGATTCTGGGAGATAAAGACACACCAATCAGAACTTGATCTTCATTCAAATCTCCTAAAGAGACTCTTTTGGGTTTGGTGTCTCTGGTAGAGCCAACATCTATTGATGAAGCTCTTCAGGATAATAATAGATTTTGGCGATTTAAGAGGAACTGAATCAATTCACCAGGAATGATTTCTGGGATCTTGTTCAGAAACCAAATAGTTTCCATGTTATTGCAACCAAATGGTTTTTTAGAAACAAGATCAATGAAAAGGGTGAAGTTGTCATAAACAAGGCTCGACTGGTAGCACAAGGTTATAGTCAGCAAGAAGGTATAGACTATAGAGAAACCTTTAATCCAGTTTCCAGGTTAGAGTCTATTCGTCTTTTAATTTCTTTTGCAGTCAATCATAACGCCATCCTTTATCAGATGGATGTTAAGAATGCATTCTTAAATGGATACATTTCTGAAGAGGTATATGTGCGCCAACCTCCTGATTTTGAAAGTTCTCAAAATCCTGGCTTTGTTTTTAAACTGAAAAAAGTCGTTATATGGTCTGAAGCAAGCTCTCAGAGCTTGGTGACTAAGTAACTTCATTTTCGAAAATGATTTTACCAGAGGGAAAGTGGACACAACTCTCTTTTGCAAAACCTTTAAGAATGATATTCTAGTTGTGCAAATTTATGTTGATGATATTATTTTTGGTTCTGTTAATGCTTCATTGTGCAAGGATTTTGATAAGTCAATGCAGGCAAAATTTGAAATGAGTATGATGGGAGAAGTCAAGTTCTTTTTGGGAATCCATATTGATCAATGTTCAGAAGGAACGTATATCCATCAGAGCAAATATACAAGGGAACTTTTGAAGAAGTTTAACTTGTTAGAATGCAAGTAATTAAAGACTCCAAAGCATCTTACATGTATTCTGGAGAAAGAAGAGAGGTAAGCAGTAAGGTAAATCAGAAGCTTTTCAGAGGTATGATAGGGTCTCTACTTTATATAACAACTTCTAGACTTAATATTTTATTCAATGTCTGCTTATGTGCTCGTTTCCAATCAGATCCTAGGGAGACTCACTTAACTGGTGTTAAGAGAATTTTTAGGTATCTGAAAGGTACTACTAACCTTGGTTTGTTTTATAGAAAATAAAGTGATTATAAATTAGTAGGCTATTGTGATGCTAACTATGCTGGAGACAGAATAGAAAGGAAAAGTACGTCTGGAAATTGTCAATTTCTGGGAGACAATCTGATCTCATGGTCCAGCAAGAGGCAATCAACAATTGCGCTTTAAACAGCCAAAGTTGAATATATTACAACTTCTGGATGCAACACTCAGATACTCTAGATGAAGAGTTAGCTGGAAGATTATTAGATATTTGAGAGTAATATTCCTATTCTCTATGATAATACTTCTGATATTGGTTTATCTAAGAACCATATCTTGCATTTTAGGGCTAAGCATATTGAAATAAAACATCATTTCTTATGTGACTAGAAGGGTATTTTTTACTTAAAATTTATTGATACATACCATCAATGGGATGATATCTTTACAAAACCCCTTGCTGAAGATAGATTCATTTTCATTATGAAATACTTATTTATGGATTTTTGTCCAGAATGAAAAGATGAATTTCATAATGATAAGTCTTCAGAACTCTAGATAAGTTTCTGACAATTTATTTGTTGATTCTAAAACATGACCTTTCTGAAGCAAGGAAGTTTCATGAATCAGAAAGGTTATGATCAGAAGCAATCTTATTGATTGATCTTCTTGATTGTGAATAGTTGTTGCATTAAATGCTTATCTTGTCAATTGATAACATGTGGTTCTTAGTGGTGACAGTTGTCCCGCTTTCTGAGCATGTGTATTAATTGTGCGACACATTGGGTTTCACATTTCTTGGAATTAGGTTAAAATCTCTTACGCTTCCCCCCATGTCTGCATAATTTTTAAATTGTCATCATTGCAAATTTTTCTTATATAAACCCATTCCGCTCACATATTCGCATCATGCGAACAATTTTCCCACACTTTCTTCGTTCAAACCTTCATACACCCTCTCCCCAACTTCAACAAAGGCTTCTCTTCAACAACAAATTCAACAACAACAATAATCTCCTAGTCGCTCCATGGATGATGAAAATAATCCCGTAATGGAAGGGATTCATGAGTTAACTCTCAATACTCCTGTTGATGAGTTAATGGTTCATTGTGATCCTATCATAGACTTAAAAAATGTTAAGGATAATGGCTTCAATTTTTCTGAAACATTGGAATTCCAAGGATGGAAGGGTTTCTTTGAAAGGTTAACTGGTCATGTTTATCCAGTACTCATGAAGCAGTTTTAGATACATGTTGTGGCTACAAAGGACACAATCTCTTCTTTCATCATGAACAGGAAGATTGTTGTCACTGAGAAATCGATCATTGATCTTATTTCTCATTACGGTTGTGGAAAGAGGGTCTACAACATTAAAACTGATGCAAGAAGAGAAGCTATGGTTGCATCTCTCATATTCAAGAAAGGAACCAAGTTGGATGAAGTAAAAGGTCAAAGTGCTAAAGACCTAAATGATAGATTGAGGGTTTGGTTCAAGATTATTCTGGGATGCATTCGTCGTCGACCCAACAAAAACTTCTCTGACTACATCAACACTATCCAGAAGTATATGTTGTTCTTCTTGGAAAAAGGTTACAAATTGGCACTTCTAGCAATTCTATTCAAATTTCTCAAGGATTCTATTAGAGAAACCATAACTGGAAGTACAACCAAGAAGGGAAGGTTCATTCCAAATGAAAGGTTAATTTATGATATTCTTGTTGAGAAAGGTCTAGTGGATGACCTTCTGATCAATGGTTTAACTGATGACTAAAATAAAAATTAAAATAAATGACTAAAATGAATATTTTTTGTATTTTTTGGTGATTAGAATAATAATTAAAATAAATGACCAAAATAAAACATTTTTTTTATTTTTTGTGATTTAAAATAGAATTCAAAATAAATGACCAAAAGAAATTGAATTTGTTAACTAAATAAAATACTACTTGAAATCAAACTAAAAAATAAAAATGTGATTAAACCCCATATTATCCTAGAGAATTTTAAAAACTCTAACAAAATTGGGGTATATAACAACGTCAATCAAATGACACGAGATCTTTATGTATGAGTCTTTCAACAAATTGGTTATTATAAAGTTTATCCTATCATTTTCTACTTCCATGCTTAACGTATGCCTTTTCACATCGATGATAGTGTTAGTAGTGCATAAAAAGGACCTACCAACAATGACAGGCACTTGGAGAGACTAGTCCAGGAATAACATTTTACACCCTTTTTTATACATATTACACTCATCATAATCGAGTGTATATTCAACAGGAGAGAAATGTATGACGAATTTACACCCCTTTTAAAATGGGTGTAAAAAGAGGGTATATTACACTCTATTTTACGTAAAATAGGCGTAAACTATTGCGTATATACATTGAATTTTAATAAATTTACACTCTATTTTAGATAAAATGGATGTAAGAAGAGGAAATATTACACCCTATTTTAGATAAAAATGGATGTACATTACTAGATAATTACATTGAATTATAAGAAATTTACACCTTATTTTAGTTAAAATGGATGTAAATTATCATACACACACACACACACACACACATATATATATATATATATATATATATATATATATATATATATATATATATATATATATATATATATATATATATATATATATATATATATATATATATATATATATATATATATATATATATATATATATATATAACAAAATATATCCATTTTTTAAAGTTATTTTTTGAAAATTCATTTAACCAAATATTCTTAGAGATTCCTAGCCATTGGATAAACAAAAAATAAAAATAACAATTACATAATAAATTAAACAACTACATGATAAAACACTATTTTAAAAAGTGTGAAAATAACATAAATTCAAATATTACACAATAACTAATGAAAACACTATAAAAACTTAAAGCAAACAGGTTAGCTATAAAAATATATGGAACAGAACATGAAAGCCACCAATAAAAATAGACATCATGTGGGCACAATTATAAATAAATTTGATTTTTTTATATATTTGACAGCTAATGTATCTAGACCATATATGGAGTACATACATTAATTTTTAAATGTATCAAAAAAGTCATGAAAGCCACCAATAAAAATAGACATCATATGGTCATTATTATAAATAAAATTAATTTTTTATATATTTGACAGCTAATGTATCTAGACCATATATGGAGTAGATACATTAATTGTAAATGAAGTTTGAAATGAGTGGAGGGTGTATTTAAAACAAATAAAAAATTAAATATTGTCTAAATGAAGTTTTAATAGTTTTGTGTATCTATTTCACTCCAGAAAATTCAATGTTGACTTTTACTTTTATTATATTAACTTTTGATATTTGACACTTTTACTCCACGTGTGAAAGAACACTTCCAAGTTGGTTAGTATTGCCAATTTATCCCCATGAGCTCTAACAATTTTATTAACACACATTCATCAAATAAAGTAAATTTAAAAGCATAGAAGGGAAAGTCCTTTCCAAACTATCACGTTGTTCGAGCAAACTACATTGCATCAAAAACCATTGAGTTTGAAATGAGTGTCACGAGATCATGTTAGCACCCCATCAAGTAACCTTTTGCCTTTTGTCAAAGAAGATTTGTTGCAAAGGGACCTTCCATCCCATACCCACTTCAACAAGGGTCATTTTGGGAAACATTTGAGTCTTTGCAGAGATCATGGTGCTTCACTCTACTGCAAGCCATGCATATCATCGCATTCATCTGGCATATTCTCATAGCATTATACCTTGAAAATCAAACTTCTGCTATCAAAGTCCAACCTTGCTTGGCACCTCTCAAAGTCCAATTCTTATTGGCATACATACACGCATTGATCAATTGTTACATTTCATGCATCGTTACATGTGTGGTATAATCACAAGTGTGGGGCATTAGACTGAGTAATCATAACATTACATGCATCAATAAGATTCACACTGAAGCATATTCAATCATAACATAACATGAACCATGTCTCATCCGCATATGAAGACGATAATTATTACTACAGTCAACTACTCTACGATTGTCACCAGAATCTCGGTAGTAGATAACCTGGTTGATCTCGACAGAACATTTCCAGTTAAACCTCAGCAGGATGTATTTTTGTCTTTGAATCTCGAAAAAAAATTCCCTAGTTAATCACAATAGTAGGTTTCCTAAGAGACCTTGGCAGAAGGTGTTTCCTTACAGAATCTAGGCAGTAGATTTCCTGGCTAATCTTGATAGTATATTCCCCAATAGACCTTAATAATAGGTATATCTCTCATTGAATCTTGGTGTTAGATTCCTTTGTTAATTTTGACAGAAGATTTCCCTGTTAAACCTTGATGAAAGATACATTTCCCCAAGGAGCATCAACAATAGATTTCCTAGTTCATCTCGGCAGAATATTTCTGAGTAGACCTCGACATTAGGTATTTTCTCAATAAAACCTCGGGATTAGGTATCTCCTAGTGAATATCGACAGTAGACTCCCTAGTGAGTTTCTTTTGAATCTTCCTCAAGGAACCTCGACAGTAGTCTTTCCCGGTGGAACTTCTTTAGAAGATAATTCTCGAAAAAAATGCAAGTTGTCGAAGTAGTTGACCATTTCACTCCCCAGTGATTTCCCCTTGCATTTCCATTCACCAATAAAGGCATCTCGCCTAACCATATTTCATGATATTTCGTGAATGTCAAAATTTGCATACCATGATCATTCATACATCATGCAGAAAATAAATTCAAAT
Organism: Lathyrus oleraceus; assembly: GCF_024323335.1. Classification (NCBI taxonomy): domain Eukaryota; kingdom Viridiplantae; phylum Streptophyta; class Magnoliopsida; order Fabales; family Fabaceae; genus Lathyrus; species Lathyrus oleraceus. Next base: position 147,113,149 of record NC_066579.1, read on the forward strand.
CAGTGCATGACCAAAGAGTTCTTCACGCTCATTTTACATTGACCCAGGTCTCGTTGTTGATTGTTAACCCTTGAGCAAGTTCGTTCATTACCAACACCTTTCTAAATTCATTTATCACTAGTGCTCTGTGATAAGTCCAATTTTGTTGGCATTTTCAAAGTCCAGCCTTTGTCTGACACATTCAGAGTTTGTGTTTTGTTTGTCCTGATGTTTCCTAGAAAGTTATCGATTTGACTCTTTCATTGTCAGAAATTTCCAGAATCTTTGATCGGATGATTTTCTTGTGAGAGATCTCGAGTATTGTCAAGAACATTCTAAAGTATTGTCAGTTCATGTATGAACATGTTGATATACTCTATTTTAATTTTCTAATGTTGTCAGGTCATGTTTGAAACTGTAGTTGGAACTTTCTATATTCCCCAGCATTGTCAAGTCACGTGGTGCAACCTTTTTAATATTTCGGGCATTTTTATGCCAAATTTTTATTCATTTTTGATCTATTTATTTTTGTTTTTTAGTCAAAATAATCAGGCCGATTATTTAGAATTAATTATCTTTTTTGTTTGAATTTTAACTGTATTGTTTATTTTTAATTAATTTTTAAATTTATGATTATTTAATTAATATTATCAAGTGTAAAAAAAAGAGAAATTATCTACTTCCACCACTTAGAGCATGCCACACGTCCCAATTTCCCAAGGGATATTTCTCTCACAAGAAATCAGCTAGCCACTCACACTAATTTTTGAAATCCACAATTCACTTTTCACCAAGGTTCTCTCCCAACTAATCCCACGTTGCCAGCTCATTTTTGAGAGATGAGAGAGGCCACCATTTGAAACATACATGAGGACATCTGTAATGTTTTGGTTGTTGGTTTTAAATTTTTCATTTTTATTCACTCATAGAGGACACATTGCACTCTCCCCGATAAAAGGGGAAAACTGACCAACACATAGACATGGAGGATGTAACGGGAAATTCATGACCATCAAGCTATTGACAAGATAGAGATCAATTAACAAGAGTCACCACCGCGCTTTTAATGTGGTCTTCTCCATATCCTCGGGTGCCATCTTAATCTGATTATATCCAGAAAATCCATCCATAAACGAAAAGACTTTGAATTTAGCAGTTTTGTCTACCAACATATCAATATGTCATAGAGGGAAATCATCTTTCAGACTGACTTTATTCAAATCTCTATAGTCGACACACATGCAGACTTTTCCATCTTTCTTTGGTACAAGCACAATATTGGCCACCCATTGCGGATACTCAGCAGTCACAAGGAAACCCACATCAATTTGCTTCTGAACTTCCTCCTTGATCTTCACAGCCATATCAGGATGCATTCTTCTCAACTTCTGCTTGACCGGCGGGCATTCCGGCTTCAATGGCAATCTATGCTCCACAATATCAGAATCCAAACTAGGCATGTCTTGATAGGACCAAGCAAACACATCTGAATACTCTCGAAGAAGATCAATCAACCCCTTCTTAGCATCTGGACACAGCCGAGACCCAATCTTGACTTCCTTCACATCATCTTCGGAACCCAAGTTGATTAGCTCAATCTGCTCTTCAAACGGCTGAATAATCTTTTCATCATGCTCGAGAAGACGAGACAATTCATCACTTACTTCTACATCACTTTCCTCCTCGACTTCAAACAGGGAATTCAAAATTTGGAGATGGAGAAGGATCATTGTATTCAATGGGGTTATGAACCAACTTGCATAATGATTTGATATTTTGATTTTAGAGAAGTGAATTTGTGACCAAATATTTTGCAGATGGACAATTATGTTGTTTATTTATGTTTTTTGTGATTATCATTTTCAGAAATAAGCAAAAAGTAAAAACAAAACATCAAAGATGTGGATGAATAGAATTAATTTTATTTATGGTCAATTTAAAACTCCCAAACAATGTTCACTTCCCCCTTAGGCATAGGAAAATGATTTTAAAATATAAAAGCAATTACTTAGATCGATGCAAAATAACAGGAATATCAACAGCGGTCCAATTGTTACATGTCTGTCCATGCGTCACAAAGTTGGTGCAATCTTCCTCTTCATTGTCCTCTAGCACAACAGCTAAGTGTTGTACATTGCCATGAATGAACCCTCCGCTACGGAAATTGAGTTTCCTCTCTTCAGATCTAATGATTGACGAGCCCTTCGGAGACCCCAAACTAGTTTTGCCCTTCTTCCACAATCTTCTGTGCATCTTTCATAGAGGACATAGGTTCCCTAACTCTATTCTCAGCAGCAATAGATAAGGCTTGGAACAGAGTTCCAACCTCATCCTCAGCTTCCACATATGAGAAAGATAACAGATGGCTGACCAAAAGTGCTTTCTCACCTCCCACAATCACCAACTTGCCATTCTTGACAAACTTGAGCTTCTGATGCAGAGTGGAAGTAACAACTCTTGCTTCATGAATCCATGCCTTCCCAATAAATAACCGTAGGTCGGGTGAATATCCATTACCTGGAAATTAATCTGAAAGTCACTTGGACCTATCTTGACTGGAAGGTCCACCTCTTCAATGACCGTCTTGCGCGAGCCATCAAAGACTTTGACAATTACTCCACTATACCTCATGAGAGCTCCTTGATAAGATAACTTTAACACTGTTGACTTTGGAAGCACATTGAGTGACGACCCAGTGTCAACAAGCATGTTTGACAAAGCATCTTATTTGCAATTCATAGAAATATTGCATGAAATGATGTTGGCCACAATGTGATCAAATTTATCCACAGTAACATCTTATTCCACGTATGCCTGTTCAAGAACTCTCTGCAGTGCTTCTCTGTGCGCTTCAGAATTTAAAAGCAGAGACAACACGAAAATCTTCGAGGGGGTCTGAAGCAACTGCTCAACCACATTAAATTCACTCATTTTAATCAGTCGGAGTACCTCATCATCATCACTATTGGCTTTCAAATTGCTGGATTCACCAGACTTATCTTTTGAATAGCCCACTGGATCTACATTAGACACCTCCGCCTTCTTACCAACAATCAACTCTTCTTTATTCTCCGGGAACACCGGTCCAAAAACTCGACCAATGCAGGTCACCTTTGTAACATCTGCAATGCTCACCACTGAACTGTTCGTAGGAAACAATACCTCTTGACCATTCTCTATCATCGTAGCATTGTATTGATACGGTACAACCTTATCAAATGAATACGGGACTGGGCCCGCTAACCATATTACCAACGACGAAACTGATCTATTGTTGACGTTCTGGTTACTATTGTTATCATACTGAATCACCAACCGCTCTGGTTGTTTGAAAACGAGCACTATGACATTGACATCGTCATCTATATGATGGGATTGAACAATATGGATCATGCTTTCATCCATCAGACGCTGGATGTCCCTTTTCACTACAACACACCCCCTTGGGTTCACGCTACAAATATCACAACCATCGTGATCATGTTCACAGTCACTCATCAAACAAATATCTTTATGCATTTGCACCAAAGATCTTCGGATAAACCGGACATCAAAAACCTTGAATTCACCTGGACAGTCGTCCACCATGTTCACTGAAGAATTCCCATGAGCGGGAAAAGGATTAGCTTTCACGTTAGGCGTGTGGTCTTCAAAAGACACCATGCCACTCTTCATAAGCTTTTTCACCTCATACTTCAGCGGATAACAGTTCTCAATATCATGCCCAGGTGCACCCTGGTGAAAAACACAACGAAGTTCGGGTTTATACCACCAAGGAAGTGGCTCTAGGATCTATGGTGGATTCCTTGGTTGAATCAAATTTTTGAGGACTAATGATGGGTACAGTTCTGCGTATGACATAGGAATCGGGTCAAAAGAGACCTTCTTCCTCTCAAAGTTCTGTTGCTGGTGATGATTGTTGTTGGAATTGTTGTTGTTGTAGGTGTTTGTTCTTTGTTGCGGTTGTTGCTGTTGACGTTGATTTTAATATTGATGTTGTTGTTATTGTTGAATTGGTGTTGTTTGCTGATTGGAAAATACTGGAATGACGGAGGATACTTGATGATGATGATGTTGACGGGGTGGTGGATTTCTTCTGATTTGAGGCCTCCTCTGCCTCCCACTAGAAATTGCGTTTGTTTCAATGTCCTTCCTTTTGCTGAAACTACTCCCATACTTCTTGCTTGTCGACGCCTCATCTTTTGACAAACGTCCTTCACGGACCCCCTCTTCAAGTCTCATCCCCATGTTTACAATTTCGGTAAAATCACTGGGGGCAGTGGCGATCATGCGTTCATAATAAAATGAAATCAGGGTTTTCAGAAAGATTTTTGTCATCTATTTCTCCTCCAAATGGGGAGTGATCTGGGCAGCCAACTCCCTCCAACGCTGGGCATACTCTTTGAATGTCTCCTTATTCTCCTGAGACATGGACCTCAGTTGATCCCTATACGGCGTCATATCCACGTTGTACTTATACTGTTTCACAAAAGCCTCACCTAGGTCATTGAAAGTGTCGATGCTTGCACTATCTAACCCCATATACCAACGGAGTGCAGCACTTGTCAGACTATCCTAGAAGTAGTGAATCAACAACAGATCATTATCTGTCTGGGTTGACATCTTGCGGGCATACATCACAAGATGACTGAATGGACAAGAATTCCCTTTGTATTTCTCAAAGTCAGGCACTTTGAGTTTCACTGGGATTTTCACATTGGGCACTAAGCACAGTTCAACAGCACTCTTCCCAAACAGATCTTTGCCTCTTAGCGTTTTCAATTCCTTGCGCAGCTCAAGAAATTGGTCTTTCATCTCATCCATCTTCTCATAGACATCCAGGTCCTTAGACGGGTCAGAATAATAGATGGTGTCCTCTACACGAGGCAAAGTGTGCACAACAGGAGGTGGCACAGACATGATCGGGCTAGATGCCGGCATGGAAGCAAAAGTGGGAGCGAAACCTTCTGGCAAAAATTTGGGTGGCATTCCGCACGGGAATCCAGCAGGCAATTTGGGAGCGAAGTGGGAGGTGGCAGCAGGCACAGTAGAGGTAACCACTCAGAAATGACAGTCTTCGCGGGAGGAGTTGTAGGTGTTGGAGAAGCTTGGCTTTGAGCAACAAGAACGAACTCCATCATGGCAGTCAGCCCAGCAATCTCCTCTTTCAAATCTCGGTTCTCTTGCTCAAGGTGTTCCATGATCTTTGAATGATTAGTTCTGGTGTTGTACCGGTGAGTCAGCTTGGCTAAAGCACAGAAGAACACCAATCAGACACTTGGCAAAAACCTGCTTATGCAAATGATGCATGAAATGCAATGCTTGATTATTTTCATTTCCAAGGAACTTACTATATCATTTGCAAATATATAATATTTAAATGGTAATTGAAATAATTTGATATGACCAAAAATCTATTTTTATTTATATAAATTGGAAGGATAACATTGAGTATAATTTTCAGAAACCAAAATAAAAGATACAAGAGAACAGGAGACTAGTCATCCTAAGGATCCCTAACAACAATGTCAGAAGATCTGGCTGAAGGCGCATACTTCCTTCGAATGCGACGGATATCGGTCTCAAAAGAAGCCTTCATCTGAGTCTTCTCGAGGACAAGATGGTCAACAATCTTCTTCCAAGCAACTGAAGGCTGAGGCATGCTAGAAGATGAAACCTCTGGCTCTCTCAGTCTCTTCATCACTCGATCTTCAAGTAGCTTAATCAGTGCATCTTTGTCCTTAGACTCCAACTACAACTCTTCATGCTTCTTGCTCAAAGCATGGAAACACTCTTCCCACATATCCTTCTCTCGCTTCATCTTGGCGAGCGCGTCTTCCAACTCCTCTACATCTTGGTTAGGGAGAGTTAATGGCTCAACCACAACCATATACATAGGTCTTTCACAAGGATAAGGAATCTTCAACTCCATAGCTATCTTCTTCACCCAAAGAGTGTAAGCTTCCAAAGCTACACAATTGCACAGACCAAGCTCAAATTTTCCTTTCCTATGCACATTATGCCAAGTGTGCACAATCTTCTGCTTCAAATGTTGGGGATCTTTACCCTCTTGATATAAAAGACCTTATAACAACATGTTATTAGGTTTGTCTCTCAAGGGGAACCCATGTTGACGACGAGCCAAAGCAGGGTTGTAGCTAATTCCTCCTTGTGTACCAATGAGAGACACATTAGAGAATTCACCACAACTATCAATAATCTCCAAGATGCTTAAGGACGGATCATACCAAACTATATCATCATTAGTGAGAGACATAAGTCTCTGAGACCACCTTAGACATTGTTTGTTCTCCACAAAAGCATGCGTCCGGGGCAAGTGTGAAATAAACCACTTGTACAGAAGAGGAATGCAACAGACAATCGTTCCACCACACTTAGAATTACTTAGATGCAAAGAGAAATACATATCACCCAAAAAAAGTAGGCACATGATTCCCAATCAATAAATGTCTAATGGCGTTAACATCAACAAAACTGTCAATGTTAGGGAACAAAGCTAATCCATAGATGAGGAACACAAAGATAGCTTCAAAAGTGTACACACTACAAGCTTGAGCAAAAGTCGTAGCTTCCTTGATGAGGAAAACAGATGGCAACCCAAATAACCCTCCTTTATTCACCCAATGAGCCTCTATCTCAAACTTCTTCAAGTGAAGAGCTTCAACAATAATACTACATCGGGGAATCTCCTCCAATCTGTAAGACCCCAATTTTGACCCTAAGATCCCTCATGGCATCATAACATTGCATTTGCAAAGCCTCAAGGATCATAAGCATCTTGGTTCCCTTTGCGTTTGGGTGGGACCTCTTGTGAGTGGTTTGAGATCACCAAGTATGCTTGAATTGTATATTATTGCTTTTCTCATTTTATTTACTAACCAAAAGCATAAAAATATGTCACTAACATCTTTTGTTTGTAGCTTGAGCAATCACAAGGTCAAAAGCTTCTAGGAGATCCTTTGTGCAAAGATATGGTCAAGAGAGGATGAAATCAAGTATGGTAATGGTTCCCAAAGCTCTCATCCGTCAAATATGCCTCCCTAGTATCTCAACTCATCATTTTGATCAAAGCAAATCAAAGGGTTTGAGGTTTGTTCCTCAAGGAAACCCTAATTCATCTGATCACCTACAATGCCTTGCTAGTGAAGCAACCTCAGCCCATGATCAAATACAATCAAGGGAAGTCCTCTAATTCATAATTTCATGCATATTTGAAATTATTTGAGTGTCCTCCATCATCAATTCATCAAGATATGAGTTGTGGACTTGAGAAGTTGATCAGTCAATTCATCTGACTATTTTGAAGTGCACTGAGACCTAACTTTTTATGTGTTAGTCAAATAGAGATGATCCCAAAAGAAACAAAATTTGTAAGGACAATATGAATAACTTTCATGTTCATCAAAAATTTATTTAAAGCTTAGAAGGTCATCTCCCATTCCAAGACATTATAGGTCATTTTGACTGAAACCCTAATTTTGGGTCAACTTCCCAAGGACATAACTCATCCATTTTTTATGATTTTGAGGTGGGATCAAATTAATTGGAAAGTTTAAGATGTCTAATTCAAATTTTATGTTGAACAAAATTTCATAATCTCAAAGGAAATACATGTGATAATGCAAAACATTATAGGTCACTTTGGACCAAATGCATTGAAAGGCAAAAAAGTCCAACTTCAAGTGCCCATAACTTCTTCATCCAAAATCCAAATGATGAAAAATTTAATTCCATTTTGATTGTCTTGAGAATATGTACAACTTTGATGTTGGAGGTTTTTCCATTTGGGGTGTGCATCATCAAAACAGAAGGGCTTGAAGTTGTTTCATTTGACAAAATTCTCAAAGGCATGTTTTGCACTATAAACTTCATGGCCTGTTTTCATAAATTTCCACACTTCAAATGAGTTTTGTTCCAACATAACATTTGTTCCTTATGTCAAGACCTTTCCAACCATTACCCACATGCCTATGTTTCAATTTTCCAAGTGGCATTTTCGAAGAGGTGAAGTTTTAGGCTCAATTATGCATAACATGTGAGAATTCATTACACAAGCTTATACATTGCCATCTGCACATCCATTTTAAGTGGTTTGGTCATCAGCATGCAAATGCAATTGAATTTGGGCCTTCTACATGATCATGCAAGCCTATGCAAAGAATATCCACTTGCCATGCACACGAGAATTTTCACTTGCTCAGTCAATTCCATCTATAAATAGACATGCCATGCTTCATAATTCTTGACCCTGAATCAATCTGAAATGCTGCAGAAATCAAAACCTAGCCATACCTAAAGGAACTAGTTCACATTTTCTTCAATTTTTCATATCTAAAATTCAACTGAATCTGGTTGAATCTTTAGATCTAAAGTTCCTAGACCTTCATCATATGATCCATAGAAGTTCTGTTTGGCTAAAGGAAGCAAGGAAGGTAACTCAAATCTTCCCAATTCAAAGGTGACCATCAACTGGTTTTTTCCTCGAAACTCATTAATCGTTGATCCATTTGCCTGGCTATTGTGTTGTCTGAAGTCCTCTCACTAGAGGCATTTGAATTGTGCTTTTAATTTTGCAAAATCATCAAGTTCAGTTTGAACTCCATTATTTTCCTCTTCTGATTTCTCTTCCCATGGAGATCTAGAAGGAAAACCAATGGTACAGGGGTGATATACATCACCCTAACTTTCTAATGATATGAGGATCGCTTCATTTGGTTAAGTTTTTATTGCCTGCAACTTTGGCCGGAATCTTCATGCTCACCGGAGAAAACAGTGGCTCTGGCCACCGTCCCTTTGCCAGATGGATTGTGGACCGTGTGATGGCATCTCCAGATCTAATCTCCACGCTTGGATCTTATGACTTTTTTAAATACCACGTATTTCTCATTGACGCATGCCTACCGTGAGCCCGCGCATGTGGAGCGTTTGATCAGCCACGTCAATTAATGAGGCTTGATCAGACGTTCCTGGTTTTTTCTCTTTTTTCTAATTTCTGATTTTATTTCTTTTATTTCCTTTAATTTCAAAAATTCATAACTCTTTCATTTTTAATCCAAAAAATATGGGACCAATTGCATTCTTCTCCATTTAAATTCTAGTTTCTAAAAATGATTTTTAATATTTTTTATCTTGTCATTTGATATTTTTTGTGAATTTTCTCTTTTCTGGTTATTTTTAATTCATTTTAAATAGTTTTTGATATTCAAAAAATAGAAAAATATTTTCCTAACCTATTTGAATGATGATAGATCTATGAAAAATATTCTCATCAATTTTATAATTGTTTTGAGATTTATTTGAGATATTAGTTCAATTAGGTTATTTTATTTCATTTTTAATTGATTAAAAATACTTTCTGACTTTTAAAAATGCTGAATTTTTTTTGTCAAACTTTGTTTGACCTTGTTGAGCTTAGGATCAATCACTTGGACATTTCAAGGTTGATTTGAAGTGATTTTGAAGTTTGACCTTTCTTTATCATTTTAATTCAAGTTTATTTTAAATATTAAAAAATGCCAAAAATATTTTGTTCATTTCTTGACTTCCAATCTTCATCTCACTTCTGTTTTTGATTGTTTGACCATGATCCTCAATGTCATTGGTCAACACTTGTTGATTGGTACATGATATTTCATTTAATGCACTTACTTCTTTTCATTATCCATATTATTCATCTCCTTCTTCTTCTTCTTTCTTCTTCTTGATCAATGAGTTGAAGGTTGATAAGTTAGCATTGATTAGGGAGGTTTAATCTTCCTTGATTTAAATCTAATTCATCTTGATCAAATGATCAAGTGAATGGCTTTGCATTAAGGATAGGTTGCTTCCTAAATCATGCAAAAGACTTAAACCAATACAAGATCAATTCTCTTTTTTTTTTGGCATGACAAATTGTTGGAACTTGGTTCACCAATCAAGACTTCTAACTTGTGTTTTTGCCTACATTATTATTGACCGGCCTCAGATAGTTGTGACTTCTACATAAATCCAATTACGATTGCTTAACATAACGCTAAATTTGCCTTATGGCACACTAACTACTAACATTAACCATTAACAATTAACATTTACTTTTTGCATTTTACATTTATGCAATTTATCATTCTTGTACATATTATCCATTTGCTTTTCCTTTTGCTTATTGGAGCACATGTTTATGTTAATGCCATTTGTTCTTTGCTCACTTGAGCACATAATTGTGTATATATCTTTTGTGCTTGTGTTTTGTTTTGATTGTTGTGGATCAAATGCAAAGAAATGGACAAATGGACTTAGACTTTAGGACCTTCCCTATGCAAATTTGGAGTCAAAGAGCAACTAGGCCTCATGCCTTTAGAGTGCCTAAATGTCAAAGAGCAACTAGGCCTCATGCCTTTAGAATGCTTAATATTGAAGATGACTTTGAAAGGATCAACTTCTAAACTCCCTCTTGTCCATTCTTTGATTTGTTAATAGAACCTTTTGATGTGTGTGTGTTTTTGTGCTAGGGATTCCAACATTGAGCCAAATTGAGGAACCATTACCATGAGCTTCCAAGAGAGAGAAATCCAAGATTCATTGAGGAACTTTCCAAGAGTTCATTTGATTGTTGATTGCTTGAGTTTATGCTTATGTGTTTGCTTATTCCAAAGGATTGGAGCTACTTGGATCATCAATATGATCTCAAGAGAGGAACTCCATTTGTGGTTTTGCTTCTTGTCCCTTATCTCTTGTATGCCTAGGACTTTAGCCATTCTTCTTCTTCTCTCCACTCTAAACCAAGCCAAAACTTTTGTGCAAACATTTAACACTTGTTTTCGAACTTTCTTTTCATAACACTTATTCTGAATTAAACTTCTAAGTCAACTTTGACCATGTTTTGTACATACTTTTCATTGGTAAATACAACCCATTCAAATGTCTTTTTGTGGTTTCAATGGCCACCTTCTTAATGAAACTTTTCATAACCTTTAGCTATTAGGTTTAATCCTTGAGGTAGATGTAATACTCACCTATATCCTTAATGATGGACAATGAGTCTTCCATGCTTATTATAGGGTTAACCCCTCACTAGCATGTTGAAGCTATCCTCACATGGTGGATTTGTGGTTTTAGGTTGAGTTTTCTCCCTTGGATAACAAAAGACCTTAAGGCTTTTGGACCCATCAATTCACCAACTCATTTTGAGATTTTTACCCTGAACTACGAGGTTTTGATCCTAATCTTTTAAAGATGGTACGTAGGCAATGAGTTTATCCATCCAAACACAAAAATGTAAATAAACTTGTATACTAGAACGAACTGCATGCAAAACGACACAAAAATCAGAGTTTAGCACAAAAACCAAGTTAGCACGCTTAGAGGGAGAAATGATTATGGCTCATTAATGAATGTCTAATCCCAACAGTATGCACACTGCTCGAGGAGATCTCAAACGTCTGTCCTTTGAATTTCTTCTGGACAGCTGTCTAGAAGTTCCAAGGTTAGACGTAATTCACTCCACGTGTTGATGTATCTGATCTTCAGGAATACCAAAGGATTGGTTCCTGGAGATTTCTAACTCAGATATCTTCTTAACTTGGTAGAAGTATCAGAGTCAGAGGCAGAAGCTCATTTGTTTATGTCAGAGTCTCATTTTACATCTTCAGAGGCACAATTTATTCAGGGCAATTTTGAATGTTCAGATTCTCTAAGATAAAAAGAAATCTATCTTCAGCTAGAGGTTTAGTAAATATATCTGCCCATTGATGATCTGTATCAATGAACTTCAATGTTACTATCCCTTTCTGAACATAGTCTCTGATAAAATGATGTTTTATTTCAATGTGCTTAGCTCTGGAGTGTAAGATGGGATTCTTACTTAAACAAATGGCAGCAGTATTATCACAAAAGATAGGAATGTTACTCTCGAAGATTTGCAGATCTTCTAACTGATTCTTCATCCAGAGCATCTGAGTTGTGCACAGTGATGCTGAGATGTATTCAGCTTCTGCAGTTGATAGAGCGATAGTTGACTGTCTTTTGCTGGCCCAGGATATAAGATTGTTTCCTAGGAGCTGACAATTTCCAGATGTGCTTTTTCGTTCCAATCTATCTCCTGCGTAATCTGCATCACAGTAACCCGAAAGTCTATACTCTGATGTTTTCTCATACATCATGCCCAGGTTAGGAGTTCCTTTCCGATATTTGAAAATTCTCTTAACTGCTGTTAAGTGAGTTTCTCTAGGATCTGATTGGAATCTGGCACAGAGACAGACACTAAAGAGAATATCAGGTCGAGTATCAGTCAGATAGAGAAGGGAGCATATCATACCATGATAGAGCTTCTAACAAACCTTTTTACTGACTTCTTCCTTTTCAAGAATGCATGTTGGATGCATGGGAGTCTTTGCAGAGTTGCATTCAGCCATGTCAAATTTCTTCAGAACATCTTTTATGTATTTGCTTTGATGAACGTACGTGACTTCTGAAGTTTGGTTAATTTGAATTCCTAGAAAGAACTTTAGTTCTTGCATTAAGCTCATTTCAAATTCTGCCTGCATTAACTCAGAGAATTCTTGACAAACAGAGGCGTTAGCAGAATAAAAAATAATATCATCAACATATATCTGACATATCATGAGATCATTGTTAAGGTTCTTACAGAAGAGTGTGGAGTCAACTTTCCCTCTGATAAAATTGTGTTCCAGAAGAAAATTACTTAAACGTTCATACCAAGCTCTGGGAGCTTGTTTAAGTCCATATAAAGATTTTTTATGTTTAAAGACATGTTCTGGAAAATTTGGATTTTCAAAACCTGGAGGTTGGTTGACATACACTTCTTCTGATATATAACCATTAAGGAATGCGCTCTTGACATCCATTTGATATAATTTAATAGAATGGTTAATAGCAAAAGATACAAGAAGACGAATAGATTCTAACCTTGCGACTGGAGCAAAGGTTTCATTGTAGTCAATACCTTCTTGTTGACTGTAACCTTGAGCTACCAGTCGAGCTTTGTTTCTGACGACTTCTCCTTTCTCATTCAACTTGTTTCTGAATACCCATCTGGTTCCAATAACGTGAGTGCTTCTGGGCTTGGGAACAAGATCCCAGACATCATTCTTTGTGAATTGATCTAACTCTCTTACATAGCTGAAACCCAGTCGTTATCTTGAAGTGCTTCATCACAGGACGTAGGCTCGATCAGAGACACTAGTCCCAAAGGCGTCTCTTCAGAGGTCCTGAAGGTAGATCTGGTTCTGACAGGTTCGTCTTTGTTGCCCAGAATCAAATCTTCAGATACGTTGATGCGACTTTTAGCTTTCTTTGGGATTACTGGGGAATTAATTTCCTCAGAGTTCTGAGTGGCAGTTGCTTCTGGAGTTTTATGAGATCCTGCAACAGAGATTTCTAAATCTGCAAAATTTTCAACTAGCTTTGACTTTTCAGGGTCAAGCTTATCGTCAAATCTGACATGAATTGATTCTTCCACAATTTTGGTTTCTGTATTGTATACTCTGTAGCCTTTAGAGCGTTCTGAGTATCCTAACATAATACCTTTCTGTGCTTTGGAATCAAACTTGTTCAGATGTTCTTTAGTGTTTAAAATAAAGCAAGAACATCCAAATGGATGGAAATATGAAATGTTTGGTTTCCTTCCTTTACACAGTTCATAGGGAGTCTTTTCCAGAATAGGTCTTATGGAGATTCTAGTCTGAATATAACACGCTGTATTTACAGCTTCGACCCAAAAGTGCTTAGCCACATTCGTTTCATTGATCATGGTTCTGGCCATCTCTTGGAGTGTCCTATTCTTCCTCTCTACAACTCCATTTTGTTGTGGAGTTCTAGGGCAGGAGAAATCATGGGATATTCCATTAGAGTCAAATAATTCCTCAAAATTTTTGTTTTCAAATTCCCCACCATGATCACTTCTGACTCTAATAATTTTAGAGTCAAATTCTTTTTGCACTTTGGAGCAGAAACTAGTGAATACAGAGTGTGACTCACTCTTGTGCTTTAGGAATTTCACCCATGTCCAGCGACTGAAATCATCAACAATGACTAGTCCATACTTCTTTCCATTGACTGATGCTGTTTTCACAGGACCAAATAAATAAATGTGAAGAAGTTCCAGAGGCTTAGAGGTGGTAACAATAGTTTTCTTTTTGAAAGAAGATTTTGAAAATTTTCCTTTCTGACATGCTTCACATAGGGCATCTGAAGAAAACTTCAGTTTAGGTAGGCCTCTGACTAACTCGAGTTTATTTAGCTAAGATAGTTTTCTCATGCTAATGTGGCCCAAGCGTCTATGCCATACCCATTTCTCTTCGTGAACAGACATCAGACATTTCACATTTTGTTCTTTTAAATCAGAAAGATTAATTTTATAAATATTGTTTTTCCCCTTGCCTGTGAATAGGACAGAACCATTGTTTTGATTTATGGCTTTACATGTTTTTTGATTAAAGATCACGTCATAACCGTTATCACTTAATTGATTACATGTTTTTTGATTTCGAGCATTTTCAAATTTTTGTTCTTGTGTGTGTGTGTAGTGATAAAAAGGAGATTTAAGTTGGTCACTAGTAGAAGTTTTATCTTCCGTAGGATCATACCCAATTCCCTTTTTATTGTTTTGACTGACTCCATAAATGCTACATTGGCCTGTTCATCAGAGTCAGATTCTGATGAGTCAGATTCACTATCGTCCCAGGTAGCCATTAGTCCCTTCTTGGTTCTGAGGGGATTTTTCTTGAAGCTCTCTTTTCTGGAAGTGTCTTTCTTTAGCTTGGGGCATTCATTCCTGTAGTGACCTGTTTCTTTACATTCATAACAAGTAACATCTTTGTTAGTTTTACCTTTTGAGGTTGATTCTAATTGATCCCCTCTGGGTCTTGGTCTTCTGAAGTTGTTGTTCCTCTTTTTCCAGAGTTGTTTAACTCTTCTGATCAGGAGGGACAATTCTTCTTCCTCATCAGAATCTTCTTGTTCAGAGTCATCTGCATCTTCTGTCTCAGCCTGAAATGCTTTGGTTCTGTCAGATTTGCGTCTTTCAGATCTGGACTTTAATGCTACAGACTTGTTTTTCTTCTGAGGTTCATCTTCCTCTAGTTCTATCTCATGGCTTCTGAGGGAACTGACAAGCTCTTCAAGACTGATATTGTCCAGATCCTTAGACAGCTTCAGAGGAGTGACCATGGGTCTCCACTTCTTTGGCAAGCTTCTGACTATCTTTTTGACGTGGTTTGCAGTTGTGTACCCTTTGTCTAGAACTTTGAGACCTGCAATAAGAGTTTGGAATCTAGAGAACATTACCTCTATGGCTTCGTCATCCTCCATTTTGAAGGCTTCATATTTCTGGATAAGCGCTAGAGCCTTTGTCTCTTTGACCTGAGAGTTTCCTTCATGAGTCATCCTCAGAGAGTCAAGTATGTCTTTGGCTGTTTCTCTGTTGGTGATCTTTTCATACTCGTTGTAAGATATAGCATTGAGAAGTATGGTTCTGGCCTTGTGATGATTTTTGAAAACTCGCTTCTGATCATCTGACATCTTACTTCTGGGAACTTCAACTCCATCCTCTGTGACAGGAGGTTTGTATCCATCTGTGACAATGTCCCAGAGATCAGCATCATAGCCTAGAAAGAAGCTCTCAATCCTATCTTTCCAGTAGTCGAATTTTTCTCCATCAAAGACAGGAGGCTTAACGATGTAACTGTCTCTTTCATTTGTGTGGGCCATGGTTTTTCTCGTTCTGGATCTCTCTACACTGTTAAGTGTTTGATTTGAAAATCAATAACAGAGCCGAAGCTCTGATACCAATTGAAGGTGAGAAAAACAAGAAAGGGGGGGTTTGAATTGTTTTGGAAAATAAGCGCTTTTTCAGACAAAGACCACACAAGGAGTTTATACTGGTTCGCTTATAACACAAAGCTACTCCAGTCCACCCGGCCAAGGTGATTTCGCCTTCAATAAGGACTTAATCCACTAATCTTGAAAGATTATTACAACTAACGTCTAAGAGAAAGACCTCTTAGTCCTCTCAAGTATACAGACTGCGCAGAGTCACTTGAGGAAATAAAGTAATAGATAAAAAGGACTTTGTAATCTAGAGTGCTTCTAGGATAAAGCAAATATTACAACAGTAAGAACAAAAGAATGTTTCACGTTCTAAGCAAAAGCTTCGTGAAAGATTGAGAGAGAGAGAGGAAAAGGTTTATGTGTGTTCAGGTGTGTCTCTCAATGCTGTTTGCTGTCCTTTATATAGAGGTGAAAGGACCATTGAAATTGATGGCAGATAATTTTGTCTTGATTAGGAATCAATGCCATAACTTCTGTTGTTTCTTGCCAAAACAACTTTGTCTCCCTGAATAACTTCTTTCCCATAATAGTTCCTTTCCATTTAAATTCGAAGTTGACGTTATTCATTTTGAATTAGGAAATCCATTATCAGAGTCTACGTAACTCTGTTAATCTGAGATCTTGCTATGTGGCTTCAAAGCTTCTGATGATTTTGATCGCTTAGAGTTCTGATGGTGACTTCAGATACTGTTCTGAGCTTCTGGAATTTGATATGCCGTTGTTCAGAGTCAGATCTTCTAAAGCGTACTTCTTCTTAAGATGCTTCTGATATTCTGATAATTTGTATCTGATTTGATTCTGAATCTGATGACGTAGTCAGATTCCTCTTAGAGTCCTGCACACTTAGAAACTTTTCGTTAGAGTGCCATTTTTGGTTTCATCCTTTGTTATCATCAAAATCCTGGAATCTGTTGTAGAACAATTTTTGTTCTTACAATCTCCCCCTTTTTGATGATGACAAAACAAACTCAAATGACATATGAAACATTGAAAAAAAGCTTTATCAGATCAGATAGAAATGAGCTCCCTTTGAGATAGGCTAGGGAGTTCAGAAGTTCTTACCAGAGCTTCCAAGCAATGAAGTTTCTTGATACCTTCTGCAATTTTCTTAAGTCCAGTGTTAGATGAATTTAGTTTAGATAATAGTATGTTTGCAGAGTGCTTAAGGTATTAGGCAATTTTTCATCAGAGCTATTTGATTTCTCCCCCTTTTTGTCAGAATCAAAAAGACTTAAACAAAAAAAAATCAGGAAAAAAATATATTCAGATAAGAGAGACAGAACATCAGAAATAATGACAAGAAGAAAAAAAACATCAGAAACAAAGATAAGCAAGGCAACAAGCAAAAGATCCTAAGTGCCTAAGGGTTGGGAGGAGGAGGCATTCTCTGAAGCAGTTGATTCAGCAGGTTCTGGATGTTGGCGTAGACAGTGTCCTGTTGATCTAGTCTGGCTCGGACTTCCTTCTGCTCTTTCTGGAGTTCTTCCAGCGTCCTGAGAACCAGGGGGGAAAAAGAAGAAGACTCCTCCTGAGTCAGAGCATGTTGTTCTTCAGCGGCTTTGGCTTCAGCTTCAGCAGCAGCCTTTGCTTCAGCTTCAGCAGCAGCAACAACGTCAGCTAGAGCTTTAGCTTCAGCTTCCCTTGCCCTTTTGATTTCTTCTTCTCTGGCTCTTTCTTCTTCTTCCCTTCTGGCCTTTTCTTCAGCTTCTCTGGCCAAGCGCTCCTGTAGTCTTACCTCAGCGTCTCTGATGAAGTCGTTTCTGACTTGCTCAGAGATGTGCTTCAGCTTGAAGGCCTCAGATGTCATCCAGCCAATGACCCTGTTCCAGTGTGTCCTAACAGAGTCAGGATCATCACTGATGCCAGAGTTTATGGTCAGAGAGTTGACCTTTTGCACTGAAGCCCCTGCGAACAGCATAATGGCTTCCTCTAGGGTAGGCAGGGAATGTTCTGGTTCAGATGTTTGAGGTGGAGAGGTTGGAGGGCTTAGGTTGAGTGTTTGAGGTTCAGCGAAAGTGTTTGGAGGGGTAATGTCAGAGGCATGGAGGTAAGAGGGTTGAAGTTCAGATGGAGTGATGGTTGGTTGTTCTGTGGGTGGTGAAGTTACTTCAGGTTCAGGTGGTGGTTGTTGGGAATTACGGTTTAGAGATTGAAGTTGGGCTAAAGTGGGTGAAGTGGGGTCAGAAGGTTCTGTGTCGGAGGAAAGGATAAAGTAGGGAGGTGATTCTGGAGCTGAGGATGAGGAAGTGGTTTGGTTTAATTCTTCAGCTTCGGATAGTGGTAAGGAGGTATTTACAAGATTGAATTTTGGTAGAGGTTGTTGTGTTCTGGTTGTGGAAGGAGGGGTTTCAGATGTGGTGTAGATGGGTGTTGGTAGAGGAGTAGAAGAAGCCAATTGCTGTGCAGAGGGGACAGTAGAGGCAGACTTACCAAAAGATTCTTGCAGAGGCGCTGGAGGTCTTGATTCAGAAGATTCTCCTAGCTTTGCTCTCTTCGCTTTTGAAGACTTCTCAGATGGACCTCTTTTGAACTTCACGAAGTCTGGGGCTGAATCTGGCAGATCGTCTAATCTGAAGTCTGAGATGTCCACTCCTTCATCCTTCAGACGTTGGAGATAGTGGAGGATTGCCTCTTTGGGTTCATTCTTGTAGAACCTTGCGAGACCATTTGGCATATCCCTCTGATCTTTTAAAGCTTCCCAAGAGGAGTCCAGAGTAGGTTTGACTTGAATCTTCTTCAGAATCCCCATGCTCTTCAGATTTCTGGAGTTCAAAGGCCTTCCAGTTTCTATTGCCATATCTTCCATGAGTTTATGTTTTTCCAGATGATCTACGAGCCCATTTTCTATCAGTACATCTGATAGAAGTCTTCCCAGAGGGATGTAGGTTCTGGGTTTCATGTTGTTCCTGGTCTCCCGTACGGAGTCTCTGAGGTATTTGAAGAGGAGGGCTGGGAGGCAAAGCTTCAGACCCTTATGAATACAGTACAGAATACACTTCTGATCTGTATTGATGTAATCTGATGAATTGGATGCTGGGCGATGATGAATAGTTCCCAGAATGATCTTGAGCCACACTCGGAGATTCTGATGTAGTTCTTTGTTCTTTGAGGGATTGCCTTCTGTGTTGAGTTTGAAGATGGTGGGGTTGATTTCATGAGCAATGTACTTTGCCCTAGGATTGATGTTGTAAATCCTTCTTCCTCCAGCTTTCTCCATGTTCAGCAATGAGGCTATTGATTTTTCAGTAATCACGATTTTTACCCCCAAAACGTAGGAGACGATGAAATGGTCGTCAGCGTCAGCAAACCTCCAGAATTCCTTGATGAGGTTTGGGTAAACAGGACCATAAAGGCGTTGAAAATAGTTTTCCCAACCTTGATAATGAAGTTCTTCAGTTAGGTCTACCCCATTCCTCTTCATGTTGTTGAAATCCATAAGTGATTCACACAAAACATCCAGTTTCTCGAAAGGAGTTGCAAGATTGATATGAGGCTCACGGTCAAGAATATGAGGCTCCTTGTACACTGGTGTTATAGTTACGCCTGTAACTGTTGGAGTAGGAATGCTTGTGCTTTGAGCTGCGTTGCTGGAGTCCATTTGTTGAGAATAGTTGAACACGGATTGTTGTTGAGAATCCATTGTTGATGAGGAACGAGATGTAGATGAACTGCTTGCAGAAATGCCTGAGAGAGCTGGTTTGAGAAAGTGAGTGAGAGTGAAGTGTGTGCACAATGTGAGAGAAGTGTTTATATACTAGAACGAACTGCATGCAAAACGACACAAAAATCAGAGTTTAGCACAAAAACCAAGTTAGCACGCTTAGAGGGAGAAATGATTATGGCTCATTAAGGAATGTCTAATCCCAACAGTATGCACACTGCTCGAGGAGATCTCAAACGTCTGTCCTTTGAATTTCTTCTGGACAGTTGTCTAGAAGTTCCAAGGTTAGTCGTAATTCACTCCACGTGTTGATGTATCTGATCTTCAGGAATACCAAAGGATTGGTTCCTTGAGATTTCTAACTCAGATATCTTCTTAACTTGGTAGAAGTATCAGAGTCAGAGGCAGAAGCTCATTTGTTTATGTCAGAGTCTCATTTTACATCTTCAGAGGCACAATTTATTCAGGGCAATTTTGAATGTTCAGATTCTCTAAGATAAAAAGAAATCTATCTTCAGCTAGAGGTTTAGTAAATATATATGCCCATTGATGATCTGTATCAATGAACTTCAATGTTACTATCCCTTTCTGAACATAGTCTCTGATAAAATGATGTTTTATTTCAATATGCTTAGCTCTGGAGTGTAAGATGGGATTCTTACTTAAACAAATGGCAGCAGTATTATCACAAAAGATAGGAATGTTACTCTCGAAGATTTGCAGATCTTCTAACTGATTCTTCATCCAGAGCATCTGAGTTGTGCACAGTGATGCTGAGATGTATTCAGCTTCTGCAGTTGATAGAGCGATAGTTGACTGTCTTTTGCTGGCCCAGGATATAAGATTGTTTCCTAGGAGCTGACAATTTCCAGATGTGCTTTTTCGTTCCAATCTATCTCCTGCGTAATCTGCATCACAGTAACCAAAAGTCTATACTCTGATGTTTTCTCATACATCATGCCCAGGTTAGGAGTTCCTTTCCGATATTTGAAAATTCTCTTAACTGCTGTTAAGTGAGTTTCTCTAGGATCTGATTGGAATCTGGCACAGAGACAGACACTAAAGAGAATATCAGGTCGAGTAGCAGTCAGATAGAGAAGGGAGCCTATCATACCACGATAGAGCTTCTGATAAACCTTTTTACTGACTTCTTCCTTTTCAAGAATGCATGTTGGATGCATGGGAGTCTTTGCAGAGTTGCATTCAGCCATGTCAAATTTCTTCAGAACATCTTTTATGTATTTGCTTTGATGAACGTACGTGACTTCTGAAGTTTGGTTAATTTGAATTCCTAGAAAGAACTTTAGTTCTTGCATTAAGCTCATTTCAAATTTTGCCTGCATTAACTCAGAGAATTCTTGACAAACAGAGGCGTTAGCAGAACCAAAAATAATATCATCAACATATATTTGACATATCATGAGATCATTGTTAAGGTTCTTACAGAAGAGTGTGGAGTCAACTTTCCCTCTGATAAAATTGTGTTCCAGAAGAAAATTACTTAAACGTTCATACCAAGCTCTGGGAGCTTTATTAAGTCCATATAAAGATTTTTTAAGTTTAAAGACATGTTCTGGAAAATTTGGATTTTCAAAACCTGGAGGTTGGTTGACATACACTTCTTCTGATATATAACCATTAAGGAATGCGCTCTTGACATCCATTTGATATAATTTAATAGAATGGTTAATAGCAAAAGATACAAGAAGACGAATAGATTCTAACCTTGCGACTGAAGCAAAGGTTTCATTGTAGTCAATACCTTCTTGTTGACTGTAACCTTGAGCTACCAGTCGAGCTTTGTTTCTGACGACTTCTCCTTTCTCATTCAGCTTGTTTCTGAATACCCATCTGGTTCCAATAACGTGAGTGCTTCTGGGCTTGGGAACAAGATCCCAGACATCATTCTTTGTGAATTGATCTAACTCTTCTTGCATAGCTGAAACCCAATCGTTATCTTGAAGTTCTTCATCACAGGACGTAGGCTCGATCAGAGACACTAGTCCCAGAGGCATCTCTTCAGAGGTCCTGAAGGTAGATCTGGTTCTGACAGGTTCGTCTTTGTTGCCCAGAATCAAATCTTCAGATACGTTGATGCGACTTTTAGCTTTCTTTGGGATTACTGGGGAATTAATTTCCTCAGAGTTCTGAGTGGCAGTTGCTTCTGGAGTTTTATCAGATCCTGCAAGAGAGATTTCTAAATCTGCAAAATTTTCAACTAGCTTTGACTTTTCAGGGTCAAGCTTATCGTCAAATCTGACATGAATTGATTCTTCTACAATTTTGGTTTCTGTATTGTATACTCTGTAGCCTTTAGAGCGTTCTGAGTATCCTAACATAATACCTTTCTGTGCTTTGGAATCAAACTTGTTCAGATGTTCTTTAGTGTTTAAAATAAAGCAAGAACATCCAAATGGATGGAAATATGAAATGTTTGGTTTCCTTCCTTTACACAGTTCATAGGGAGTCTTTTCCAGAATAGGTCTTATGGAGATTCTATTCTGAATATAACACGCTGTATTTATAGCTTCGGCCCAAAAGTGCTTAGCCACATTCGTTTCATTGATCATGGTTATGGACATCTCTTGGAGTGTCCTATTCTTCCTCTCTACAACTCCATTTTGTTGTGGAGTTCTAGGGCAGGAGAAATCATGGGATATTCCATTAGAGTCAAATAATTCCTCAAAATTTTTGTTTTCAAATTCCCCACCATGATCACTTTTGACTCTAATAATTTTAGAGTCAAATTCTTTTTGCACTTTGGAGCAGAAACTAGTGAATACAGAGTGTGACTCACTCTTGTGCTTTAGGAATTTCACCCATGTCCAGCGACTGAAATCATCAACAATGACTAGTCCATACTTCTTTCCATTGACTGATGCTGTTTTCACAGGACCAAATAAATCAATGTGAAGAAGTTCCAGAGGCTTAGAGGTGGTAACAATAGTTTTCTTTTTGAAAGAAGATTTTGAAAATTTTCCTTTCTGACATGCTTCACATAGGGCATCTGAAGAAAACTTCAGTTTAGGTAGGCCTCTGACTAACTCGAGTTTATTTAGCTGAGATAGTTTTCTCATGCTAATGTGGCCCAAGCGTCTATGCCATACCCATTTCTCTTCGTGAGCAGACATCAGACATTTCACATTTTGTTCTTTTAAATCAGAAAGATTAATTTTATAAATATTGTTTTTCCTCTTGCCTGTGAATAGGACAGAACCATTGTTTTGATTTATGGCTTTACATGTTTTTTGATTAAAGATCACGTCA
The DNA here is from genome assembly GCF_024323335.1 of Lathyrus oleraceus. NCBI lineage: Eukaryota > Viridiplantae > Streptophyta > Magnoliopsida > Fabales > Fabaceae > Lathyrus > Lathyrus oleraceus. The sequence goes on from NC_066579.1 coordinate 147,135,902, forward strand.
TAACCGTTATCACTTAATTGACTTATGGATAACAAATTATGCATTAATCCTTCCACGTAAAGGACATCAGATGTAGAGGGAAGAGTACCATTACCAATAGTTCCGGAGCCTCTGATCCTTCCTTTCTGATATCCTCTGAAGCCTACAAATCCAGCGTCTTTAAGTTCCAGGCTTTGGAACATAGACTTTCTTCCCGTCATGTGTCGCGAGCATCCAGAGTCCAGGTACCATGACTGGTGTTTGAACTTTGCTGCATAGGATATCTGCAACATAAACAATCTTATCTTTTGGTACCCAGAGTCTCTTGGGTCCTTTCTGATTAGTTTTCCCATAGTTTCTTATAACTTTGGGTTTTCTAGCATTTTCAAATTTTTGTTCTTGTGTGTGTGTGTAGTGATAAAAAGGAGATTTAAGTTGGTCACTAGTAGAAGTTTTATCTTCCGTAGGATCATACCCAATTCCCTTTTTATTGTTTTGACTGACTCCATAAATCATGGATGCCATAACACTCCTTCCTATCCCATTTTTCAGAAATTCTTGAAAGGCTTCTTCGTATTTATAAATTATCGTATTTGAAGTCTGTGGAGCTTGAGATAACGCTTCTTCCAGTTCTAAACGTTTTTTATTTGCTGCATCTCTTTGTAATGTTAAAGAGCTGATTTCATCTTCTCGTTTTAGAATTGTCATCTCAAGTTTGCCACATTCTTCAAATTTTTCTTCAAGACAACCTTTTATTGCTTTAAACTTTTGTTTTAGTTTCTGATATGAGCTAAGAGTTTCAGACAAGCATGATTCAAGATCAGATCGAGAGAATTCAGAAAATACCTCTTCAGATTCTTCATCTGAACTGTTATTAGATGTGGTAGCCATGAATGCTACATTGGCCTGTTCATCAGAGTCAGATTCTGATGAGTCAGATTCACTATCGTCCCAGGCAGCCATTAGTCCCTTCTTGGTTCTGAGGGGATTTTTCTTGAAGCTCTCTTTTCTGGAATTGTCTTTCTTTAGCTTGGGGCATTCATTCCTGTAGTGACCTGTTTCTTTACATTCATAACAAGTAACATCTTTGTTAGTTTTACCTTTTGAGGTTGATTCTGATCGATCCCCTCTGGGTCTTGGTCTTCTGAAGTTGTTGTTCCTCTTTTTCCAGAGTTGTTTAACTCTTCTGATTAGGAGGGACAATTCTTCTTCCTCATCAGAATCTTGTTCAGAGTCATCTGCATCTTCTGTCTCGGCCTGAAATGCGTTGGTTCTGTCAGATTTGCGTCTTTCAGATCTAGACTTTAATGCTACAGACTTGTTCTTCTTCTGAGGTTCATCTTCCTCTAGTTCTATCTCATGGCTTCTGAGGGAACTGACAAGCTCTTCAAGACTGATATTGTCCAGATCCTTAGACAGCTTCAGAGCAGTGACCATGGGTCTCCACTTCTTTGGCAAGCTTCTGACTATCTTTTTGACGTGGTTTGCAGTTGTGTACCCTTTGTCTAGAACTTTGAGACCTGCAATAAGAGTTTGGAATCTAGAGAACATTACCTCTATGGCTTCGTCATCCTCCATTTTGAAGGCTTCATATTTCTGGATAAGCGCCAGAGCCTTTGTCTCTTTGACCTGAGTGTTTCCTTCATGAGTCATCCTCAGAGAGTCAAGTATGTCTTTGGCTGTTTCTCTGTTGGTGATCTTTTCATACTCGTTGTAAGATATAGCATTGAGAAGTATGGTTCTGGCCTTGTGATGATTTTTGAAAACTCGCTTCTGATCATCTGACATCTTACTTCTGGGAACTTCAACTCCATCCTCTGTGACAGGAGGTTTGTATCCATCTGTGACAATGTCCCAGAGATCAGCATCATAGCCTAGAAAGAAGCTCTCAATCCTATCTTTCCAGTAGTCGAATTTTTCTCCATCAAAGACAGGAGGCTTAGCATTGTAACTGTCTCTTTCATTTGTGTGGGCCATGGTTTTTCTCGTTCTGGATCTCTCTACACTGTTAAGTGTTTGATTTGAAAATCAATAACAGAGCCGAAGCTCTGATACCAATTGAAGGTGAGAAAAACAAGAAAGGGGGGGGGGGGTTTGAATTGTTTTGGAAAATAAGCGTTTTTTCAGACAAAGACCACACAAGGAGTTTATACTGGTTGGCTTATAACACAAAGCTACTCCAGTCCACCCGGCCAAGGTGATTTCGCCTTCAATAAGGACTTAATCCACTAATCTTGAAAGATTATTACAACTAACGTCTAAGAGAAAGCTCTCTTAGTCCTCTCAAGTATACAGACTGCGCAGAGTCACTTGAGGAAATAAAGTAATAGATAAAAAGGACTTTGTAATCTAGAGTGCTTCTAGGATAAAGCAAATATTACAACAGTAAGAACAAAAGAATATTTCACGTTTTAAGCAAAAGCTTCGTGAAAGATTGAGAGAGAGAGAGGAAAAGGTTTATGTGCGTTCAGGTGTGTCTCTCAATGCTGTTTGCTGTCCTTTATATAGAGGTGAAAGGACCGTTGAAATTGATGGCAGATAATTTTGTCTTGATTAGGAATCAATGCCATAACTTCTGTTGTTTCTTGCCAAAACAACTTTGTCTCCCTGAATAACTTCTTTCCCATAATAGTTCCTTTCCATTTAAATTCGAAGTTGACGTTATTCATTTTGAATTAGGAAATCCATTATCAGAGTCTACGTAACTCTGTTAATCTGAGATCTTGCTATGTGGCTTCAGAGCTTCTGATGATTTTGATCGCTTAGAGTTCTGATGGTGACTTCAGATACTGTTGTGAGCTTCTGGAATTTGATATACCGTTGTTCAGAGTCAGATCTTCTAAAGTGTACTTCTTCTTCAGATGCTTCTGATATTCTGATAATTTGTATCTGATTTGATTCTGAATCTGATGACGTAGTCAGATTCCTTTTAGAGTCCTGCACACTTAGAAACTTTTCGTTAGAGTGCCATTTTTGGTTTCATCCTTTGTTATCATCAAAATCCTGGAATCTGTTGTAGAACAATTTTTGTTCTTACATTACTCTTTCCAATATAGACCTTAGAAGCCAAGGACCTTAGTTTACCAAGCCCATCTTGGCCTATTCTTAGGATGTAGTGCGAAAGTCGTTCAAGTGTAATATTTGATACGATTGTTACGCGATACTACACTCATAAGAGTCTCTTTGGAGGATATTTTTTGGAATACGAGTGGTCGTTTCTCCGATAATATCCGAAAGATGGGATTATAACTATGGGAACCTCTTGTAGAACATGTTTGACAGGTTGAACCCTAGTACACTCCCTTTGGGTGGTTCTAAACCGAGACTCCATGCTCATGACTTGCAACAAACCCTTGATTCATGGTTGATCCGTTCATGTATCCTTAATATCAATGGAACTTGGGTGTTGATAAGGTGTAAATCATAATCCACCAAAAGGGATGATTGATATTAAGGATAATATGATCCATCCCAGGACCTTTATTTGGTGTGCTTTGCTTGATCCTTGAGTGTGATTGTTGCATTCATGCATTCATGCACCCATTTGCATTCATATCATCAAAAAGTAAGAAAATCTTCAAGGAACTTAAGAGGTCTATTTGCAAATTTTCAGACATGGAAAGACAAAGAAGTACAGCTTCAGACAACCAGATTTGAAAGAGCTAAGGAATTTGACATCCTATGTATTAGATCCATTGGGTTTCAAGGCTCGTTTTGGGAAGCTTCTTCCTCTTCGGACTACTCAGGTGGATGAAGGGTTGATGAGTGTATTGGTGCAGTTTTATGATCCCTTGTACCGTTGCTTCACGTTTCTGGATTTTCAGCTTTTGCCTACGCTTGAGGAGTATGCCTACCTTATGGGCATACCTATTCTAGACCAGTTGTCGTTCAGTGGCTTGGAGAGTATTCCTACTTCTCGAGGGATAACTGACATGTTGCATATAGATGAATCTCTGGTTGGTGCCCATATGACTACCAAAGGTGGAATTCAAGGTCTCCCTTCTGAGTTCCTCATTGCTCAAGCTACTATGTATGGGAAGGCCATGAGTGAGGATGCCTTTGAAGCCATATTTGTACTTCTCATCTATGGGTTAGTGTTGTTCCCCAACATCGACAAGTTTGTGGATGTGAACGCTATTAGGATTTTCTCTATTCTTAATCCTGTTCCGACTCTGTTGGGTGATACTTATTTTTCTTTGCATATGACGAATGCAAAGGGTGGTGGTGCCATTGTGTGCTGTTTTCCTTTGCTGTATAAGTGGTTTATTTCTCACTTACCACAGACGGTCGCTTTCAAGGAGAACAAGGGATGTCTACGGTGGTCCACGAGACTTATGTCTCTCACTAATGATGATATCTCTTGGTACAACCGTGTATATGATGGTGTGCAGATTATCGATTCTTGTGGTGAATTCTCCAATGTACCTCTTCTTGGTACATGTGGTGGAATTAACTACAACCCTGTTTTGGCACGTCGTCAGCTTGGGATCCCCCTAAAGGATAAACCCAATAACATTCTGTTAGAGGGTGTGTTCTTTCAGGAGGGTAAAGATCCCCAAGGCTTGAAGAGAAGGATGGTCCGCGCTTGGTGCAAGATTCATAGGAAAGGAAGGAATGAGTTAGGTCCTAAGAATTGTGTTGCTTTGGAGCCTTACACTGCTCGGGTTAGAAAGAGAGCTTCTGAGTACCTCATGCCTTACGAGTATCCGAGACCTACACCTTTGGTTATGGCTGGGCCTTCAACCCTTCCTGACCAAGGAGTAGAGGAGTTGAGAGACGAAGATCGTTCACGTGCCTGGATCCGAGAACGAGAAGAGTTGCTTCAGCAGATTAAGGAGAAGGATGCTTTGATTGAGTTTCTCGAGCATCAGGTTATTGATGATCCTGATGATGCATGGACTTCTCTACTTCCTCAATCTTCTAGGTTCTGGAAGAGGAAGTACGATCGACTCACCAAGGAGAAGGCAGATATGGAGGCAGCCTACGAGGAGGAGGTGAAGAGGCTTCGTGCATCTTATCTTCCAGTCTCTCGAGCTTTAGATGATTGTTTCTAGGGATCCATAGGATGATCATTTTCCTTTTCTCTTGTATTATCTTTGGTTACCAATGCTGTACTTCCTTGGTGTAAAAATACTTTCCGGATATTATTGATAAGATGCTTTCATATGTGATAAAAATGAAATATTTCCCAAAATTTGCAAGTAGAATTCTAAAGTTCCTCTGATATAAAAAATAAATCATATGCACAAGCATTGCATGCATCATATGCATAAGCAGGCTTTGCTCCAGGCTTCTTGTCCTATGGTCTAACTCTGTGTTCTTCAGTTATTTTGAAGACAAGCTGACTCACCGGTACTACACCAGAGCCAATTCTTCGAGACTGATGGATCATTTGGAACAAGAGAACTGCGAGCTGAAAGAGGAGGTAGCCAGATTAACTGCCCTGATGGAGTCATTCTTGGCCGCTCAGAGCCAGTCTTCTCCAACGCCATCAACTCCTCCCCAGAGGACGGTCATTTCTGAGATCGTAACTTCTATTGTGCTTGCTGCGACAACTTATTTTGCGCCATTTATGCCAGCCGGGTTCCCTTGGGGAATGCCCGCCAACTTCACGCCAGAGGGTTTTGCTCCAACTCTTGCTTCTTTGTCGGCATCTAGCCCGGTCATGTCCGTGCCACCTCCTGTTGTGCACACTTTACCAAGGGTTGAAGATACCATCTATCATTCTGAGCCATCTGAGGGCCCAGACGTTTATGAGAAGATGGACGACATAAAAGACCATTTCCGTGAGCTTCGCAAGGAGCTGAAGACTTTGAGGGGGAAAGACCTCTTTGGTAAAAGTGATGCTGAGTTGTGCCTTGTGCCCAACGTGAAGATCCCTATTAAATTCAAAGTGCCTGACTTTGAGAAGTATAAGGGAAACACATGCCCTCTCAGTCATCTTGTGATGTATGCTCGCAAGATGTCGACACAAACTGATAACGATCAACTGCTCATCCATTATTTCCAGGACAGTCTGTCCGGTGCCGCTCTCCGGTGGTACATGGGCCTGGAAAGTTCGAACATCCGATCTTTCAACGATCTTTGAGAGGCCTTCATAAAGCAATATAAATATAATATGGATATGGCTCCGGATAGGGACCAATTGAGAGCAAATTTGCAGAAAGAGAAAGAGACCTTCAAAGAGTACGCCCAAAGATGACGCGAATTGGCAGCTCAGATAGTGCCACCCTTAGAGGAGAAAGAGATGACCAAGATCTTCTTGAAGACCTTGAGCTCGTTTTATTATGAGAGGATGATAGCCAGTGCTCCCTCCGACTTCACCGAGATGGTGAATATGGGAATGAGACTGGAAGAAGGGGTTCGTGAAGGACGCTTAACTCGAGATGAAGGCTCTTCAGCAAAGAGATATGGAACCTTTGCGAAGAAGAAGGAGGGAGAGGCACACACTGTGTCTGCCCATGTCAAAGGAAGACCCTCTATGAAGAGGAAGATTGCTCGCCCAGTCAATAATCAGCATCAGGTGGCTCATATAGCACCGGTTTTCAGGGAAGCTCAACATTATCAGCAACCGCAAACTCAGCAATATCAGCAACAACAACAACGTCCACAACAGCAGGCCTACCAGCCTCGAAATAACAACAATAATGCCAACACCAGCTATGAGAGGAAGAGGGTCACCTTTGATCCAATCCCGATGACTTATGCTAAACTCTATCCATCTCTGATCGATAGAAAGTTAATCACTCCACGAGACCCTCCCGCTGTACCTACTAACCCTCAGTGGTGGTACAAGCCCGAGCTTCATTGTGTGTATCATTCCGGTGCTCCTGGACATGATGTGGAAAATTGTTATCCCTTGAAGACCAAGGTGCAAGACCTTGTGAGAAGCGGGATTTTGTTTTTCGAGGACGTAGGTCCGAATGTGAAGAAGAACCCATTGCCCGAGCATGGGAAGTCTGTTAATATGGTTCAGGGTTGTCCTGGCAAGTACAAAGTTAAATATGTTAGTCATATCCGGCAATCGCTGGTTGAGTTGCATCGCTTGTTGTGTGACTATAGTCATTATGAACATGACCATGATAGATGCAGAATCTGTTCTGTCAATCAGAGAGGGTGTCGCCAGGTGCGCAGAGATGTTCAAGAGATGTTGGACGAGGGAGTCATTGAGATCCTTCATAATAGAAATGTTGACGAAGATGAGCTCAAACTCAACGTAATTTCTCCGGTATTCCGGATACCTGAACCTGTTGTCATCAAGTATGATGGTAGCAAGCAAAAGGTTTCTCCTGCTCTTGTCATCAAGCCAGCCGGACCTGTACCGTACTCCTCCGAGAAGGCGGTTCCTTATCGCTACAATGTTGTAGTAGTGGAAAATGGAGAAGAGGTGTCTCTACCCTTTTCATCTGTCGTAAACATTGTTGATGTTAGCGGTTTGACCCGTAGCGGTCGTGTGTTTTCAGCCCCGTTGAAGCCTCAAGCTGATGCTCGAGGAAGTATCGATACTGATTTTGTTGAACGCCCGATTGGGAATGCTGTGAGCACCCCGAATCCGGCACTTGTTGCTAAGCCCTCCTCTACACTAAAAACTCCTGCTTCTGCTTGCCCGAGTGGCAATACGAAAGAAGATTGTGATGAGATGTTGAGGCTCATCAAAAGAAGCGAGTACAACGTTGTAGACCAGCTTCTACAAACACCATCTAAAATATTTGTGTTATCACTACTTTTGAATTAAGAACCACACCGAGAAGCTCTGCAGAAGGTGTTGGATGTGGCGTACGTAGATCACGATGTCATGCTAGAGCAGTTTGATAGCATTGTTGCAAACATCACCGCTTGTGACAACCTGAGTTTTTGTGACTCTGATCTCCCCGAGGAGGGAAGAGACCACAACTTGGCATTACATATATCTATGAGCTGCAAAGATGACGCCATGTCCAATATGTTGGTGGACATTGGGTCATCGTTAAATGTATTACCGAAGACCACTCTTACGAAGTTATCATATCAGGGGCCTCCCATGAGGCAGAGTGGGGTAGTTGTGAAGGCTTTCGATGGGTCTCGCAAAACTGTGATTGGTGAGGTCGATCTCCCAGTCAAAATCGGACCAAGTGATTTCCAGATTACCTTCCAGGTTATGGACATTCACCCATCGTATAGCTGTATTTTAGGCAGACCATGGATTCACGAGGTTGGCGCCGTGACATCCACCCTACACCAGAAATTGAAATTTGTAAAGAATAAGAAGCTGGTGGTGGTAGGGGGAGAAAAGGCTCTCCTGGTTAGCCATTTGTCTTCCTTCTCATATATAGATGCTGAGGATGAAGTTGGAACTCCCTTCCAAGCTTTATCTATTGTTGAGCCTGTTGAGAAGAAAATTCCTTCATTTCCTTCCTACAAAGATGGAAGTCGGCCATTGAGCATGGTGCAACTGCTGGATTGGGGCAAATGATTGAGTTAGAAGACAACAAGTCCCGGGCTGGTATAGGCTATTCTTCTGGGGTCTTCAACAAGCAAGCTTTGTTCAAGAGTGGAGGTTACATCCACACTGGTCAGGATGAGGAGGCTGATGCCATTTTGGAAGAGGACGAAGAGGATTCTAGCAATTTCATTATCCCTGGAGGGATCTGCAATAATTGGGTCGCTGTGGATATTCCAACAGTTATCCATAAGTCAAAGTAATGTTCATTGTGTTTGAAAACCCTTCTCCCATGCCAAAAGGAGAAGTGATGACATTGTTGGCACATAAATTCAATGATATTTTCATTCAATAAATTCATGCTAAAAGTTTGTTTTTCCAATTATTTTCCCTTTTCGCTTTTTTTGCATGAAATTGGTGATCACAAAAAACCTAAAGATAAGAATAAAACCAATATTTTCATCTGCATAATGATTTGCGTTGTTTTGAGTTCTAAAGCTGCTTTTATATCCAAAATCATTATGCAGGTTAATCAAACCCATTGAACATAATGATCCAACACCATCTCCCAACTTTGAATTCCCTGTATTTGAGGCGGAAGAAGATGAGGTTGAAGAGATTCCTAACGAGATTACCCGTCTACTTGAGCACGAAGGAAAGTTCATTCAGCCGCATTTTGAGAATCTGGAAACAGTCAATTTAGGGTATGAAGATTGTATGCGAGAAGTAAAGATCGGGGCACTCCTGGAAGAGTCTGTTAATAAGTGGTTGATTGAATTGCTACGAGAATATGTTGACGTCTTCGCTTGGTCATATGAAGACATGCCGGGTCTAGATACTGATATCGTGCAACATTTCTTACCTTTGAAACCTGAGTGCGTGCCTGTGAAGCAGAAGCTCAGAAGAACTCATCCCGATATGGCAGTGAAAATCAAAGAAGAAGTTAAGAAGCAAATTGATGCGGGGTTTCTGGTGACTTCTACATATCCTCAATGGGTGGCCAATATTGTGCCCGTGCCTAAGAAAGATGGAAAAGTCCGAATGTGTGTGGACTATAGAGAGTTGAATAAAGCTAGTCCGAAAGATGATTTCCCACTACCACATATTGATATGTTGGTAGATAATACAGCTAAATTCAATGTCTTCTCATTTATGGATGGATTTTCCGGATATAACCATATTAAAATGGCACCCGAGGATATGGAGAAGACAACATTCATCACACCTTGGGGAACATTCTGTTATCGAGTGATGCCCTTCAGTTTGAAGAATGCCGGAGGCACGTATCAACGAGCTATGACTACCTTGTTTCATGATATGATGCACAAGGAGATCGAGGTATATGTTGATGATATGATTGCAAAGTCAAGAACGGAAGTTGAACATGTAGAACACCTGTTGAAACTTTTTCAGCGTTTGAGAAAGTACAAGCTTCGTCTGAATCCCAACAAGTGTACATTTGGAGTCCGAGGTTTTCTTGGCCGCTTGAATTACAACAAGTGTACATTTGGAGTTCGAGGTTGATCTTGCAAAGGTCAAAGTGATACAAGAGATGCTTGCGCCCAAAACTGAGAAACAAGTCCGAGGTTTTCTTGGCCGCTTGAATTACATTTCCAGATTCATATCCCACATGACTGCCACATGTGCTCCGATATTCAAGCTCCTCCAGAAAGATCAGTCCCATGATTGGACCGAGGATTTCCAGAAAGCTTTTGACAGTATTAAAGAGTATTTATCTGAACCTCCGATCTTGTCTCTGCCGGTAGAGGGAAGACCATTAATCATGTATCTGACTATTTTTGAAGACTCAATGGGTTGTGTCCTTGGTCAGCAGGACGAATCAGGAAATAAAGAGCATGCCATCTACTATTTGAGTAAGAAGTTTACTGATTGTGAGTCCCGATACTCAATGCTTGAGAAAACATGTTGTGTTTTGGCTTGGGCTGCTAAGCGCTTACGTCAGTATATGTTAAATCATACGACTTGGTTGATATCCAGAATGGATCCAATCAAGTATATCTTCGAGAAGCCTGCTTTAACAGGGAGGATTGCCCGTTGGCAGATGTTGTTATCTGAGTATGATATTGAGTATCGAGCTTAGAAGGCTATTAAAGGAAGTATCTTGGCTGACCATTTGGCACATCAGCCGATCGAAGATTATCAGTCAGTTCAGTATGACTTCCCAGATGAGGAGATTCTGTATTTGAAAATGAAAGATTGCGATGAGCCTACGGTCGATGAAGGGCCAGAGCCTGGTTCCAGGTGGAGTATGATATTTGATGGCACTGTAAATCAATATGGAAATGGTATTGGGGCAGTGATTATTACTCCTCAGGGCACACATTTTCCTTTTACAGCAAGGTTAACTTTCAAGTGCACGAATAATATGGCTGAGTATGAAGCTTGTATTATGGGATTGGAGGAGTGCATTGATCTTAGGATCAAACACCTCGATGTTTATGGTGATTCGGCCCTCTTTGTTAATCAGATTAAAGGTGAATGGGAAACGAATCAGCCCGGCCTCATTCCATATAGGGATTATGCGAGGAGAATTTCAACATTCTTTACTGAGGTTGACTTCCATCATATTCCTCGAGATGAGAATCAGATGGCAGACGCTCTCGCTACACTTGCTTCAATGATTGTGGTCAGACTTTGGAATGAAGTTCCCAATATCACTGTGATGCGCTTGGATAGACCAGCTCATGTATTTGCAATTGAGGAAGTGAAAGATAATAAGTCGTGGTATTATGATATCAAGTGTTTCCTTTAGAGCCAGATTTACCCACCTGGGGCATCTGTGAAAGATAAAAAGACCCTGAGGAGATTATCAGGAAGTTTCTACCTCAATGGTGATGTGCTTTACAAGAGAAATTTTGACATGGTGCTGCTCAGATGCGTGGATAGACACGAAGCAGACCTGTTGATGACTGAGGTCCATGAGGGTTCATTTGGTACTCATTCCAATGGACATGCAATGGCTAGAAAGATGCTGAGAGCAGGCTACTATTGGCGGACAATGGAGTCTGACTGTTGCAAATACGTGAAGAAATGCCATAAGTGTCAGATTTATGCGGATAAGATTCATATTCCCCCGACACTTTTGAATGTGATTTCATCACCATGGCCTTTCTCTATGTGGGGAATCGACATGATTGGCATGATAGAGCCGAAAGCGTCCAATGGACACAGATTTATTGTCGTAGCAATCGATTACTTCACTAAGTGGGTTGAAGCGGCATCATATGTAACACCCTTTTAGAATACCCTGAGTATATAATTAAAATAACACATATCAATCAGAGTAAATAATGCAATCAAGGGTGTCACACAACATTTCACACCATTATAACTGTCATGCTCTTTCATTAACTCAAAACATAAAACATTTGCACAATACGCAGCGGATAGAGATCAAATCGATCGTTCAAAACATGCAACATACTACATGTAAACTGGTTCAACAATCATCAACAACAATATTAAAAATGTTCCCTCCCGATGTTACATCTATCAGAGCATGACCCACTTAGTAGACTACACTAGACTCCAAGCATTAGCTTCCACTCAACTCATTTGTTCGTTACCTGAAAAATAGTTGTAAGGGTGAGTTCCTCAATCGATATAATAAGCATTATAAATCATCATGAAATGCTAAGTAAACTCACACATTTCATCACCCTAATCGTAACATACATCCAGTAACGGCACATCAACTCAACATCATACTTAATATCAACACAATTCCACTCCTCAATTAAATTAAATATCCATACAACAAGCCAACAAAATGCAACTCTAATGAGACTCGACTCGTCATGCATGTGGTACCATTCGGAGTAAAACTCCCAACTTAAAATCATTGCCATTTTATTGGGCATCAAGGCATAAGCCTTCAACTTTCAACTTAAAATTTGCCAATCCAGGCCAACGTGGTGTGAGCAAAGCTCCGACTTAATGCATATGAATGTACATGGCATACACGACTTTGAAATTCCGACAACATAATAATAATAGTAACACAACGATGTTTTCAACATAATCAACTTATAATCAACTTTGGCTCACCAAGCCTACAACTCAGTATTTTTAACAACTTTCCGTACACGGAACAACTCAGCAACATACTTGTATCAACACTTCATAACATAAATCCAACAAAATTACTCATCACAATTAACTATAATAGGCCAATCATCAATTAGGTTCACCACATTAAAAATATCAATTTTTCAAATTTCCAACAGTGTTAACCGGTTAACGCCCTGGGTTAACCGGTTAACGCAGGACAAAACACACTTTCTGGCAAAACGCAACAGTGTTAACCGGTTAACGCCCTGGGTTAACCGGTTAACGCAGGCAAAACAGCACATTTCCACAAAATATAACAGTGTTAACCGGTTAACGCCCTGGGTTAACCGGTTAACGCAGACAAAACAGCAGTTCCTGCGCTAACACAAGGCAGAATGCAGAGTTCTCCGTATTTTCCGCCGTTGGAGGACTTCCGGACCTCCGATTCAATTTCCGTAAAAAGCTATACGTTCGGGGGAACACGACTCACACAATTACGGACTCAATTACAGCTTTAATACAACTTATTCATCACAATATTTCAGCATTCAACATCCCAATTAGGGTCACTTCAACGGTTTATCACTACCCATGACATGTTAATCTATAATACCCGTTAAACGGCGATAAACCCCCCTTACCTGAGATAATCCGGCAATCTCTAAGCTTCAAGCTTTTCCGTTCTTCAACCTTTGCTCTCTAGCTCTTCCTCTTTGCCCTTTCTCCACTTTCCACTTTTCAGCCGCTTCTCTGTTTCACGTGAAAACTCTTTACCAAAAATGAAAACCCTTTTCTCTTATTCCAACTTATATATTTTCCACTAATTATTATTCCAAATAATAATAATAATAATAATCCAATAATTCAATTTATTTAATTAAATTAATAAATATATTATTAACTTAATTTAAATAATTCTCTTATTTTATTCGGGGTGTTACAACTCTCCCCCACTAAAAGAGTTTTCGTCCTCGAAAACATACCTCAAGCAAATAACTCTGGATAAGACTCTTTCATCTGACTCTCCAGTTCCCAAGTCACATTGCCACCTGCTGGTCCTCCCCAAGCTACTTTCACTAAGGCAATCTCTTTACCCCGCAACTGCTTCAACTCTCGGTCCTCAATCCTCATAGGCGATATTTCAACAGTCAGGTTATCTCTCACCTGTACATCATCTACTTGGATCACATGCGACGGATCATGAATGTACCTCCTCAACTGAGACACATGAAAAACCTCATGCAAATTCGCAAGTGACGGCGGTAAAGCGATACGATAGGCTACCTCTCCTATCCTCTCCAAAATCTGATAAGGACCAATAAATCGAGGTGTCAACTTCTTCGACTTCAAAGCTCGACCAACCCCAGTTATCGGAGTAACGCGAAGAAACACATGATCTCCCTCTTGAAACTCAAGTGACTTCCTCCTCTTGTCGTGATAACTCTTCTGACGACTCTGAGCAATTCTCATCTTCTCCTGAATCATCTTAATCTTTTCCGTAGTTTGTTGAACAATCTCTGGTCCAACCACAGCACTCTCACCGGACTCATACCAACACAAAGGTGTCCGACATCTCCTACCATACAAAGCTTCAAACGGTGCCATACCAATGCTCGAATGAAAACTATTGTTGTAGGTAAACTCAATCAAAGGTAAACAACAATCCCAAGCACCTCCCTTTTCCAAAACGCAAGCTCTCAAAAGATCCTCCAATGACTGAATCGTCCTCTCAGTCTGACCATCAGTCTGCGGGTGATATGCAGAGCTCAATCTCAGTTTAGTTCCCAAAGCCTTCTGCAAACCTTCCCAGAATTTCGATGTAAACCTAGGATCTCTGTCCGAAACAATACTCGACGGAATACCATGCAAACTTACAATTTTCTCAATATACAACTCAGCTAATTTCTCTAACGGATAGTCCATTCTGATCGGAATGAAATGAGCCGACTTTGTCAATCTGTCAACAATCACCCAAATAGCTTCAAAATTCTTAATTGTCCTTGGCAAAACCAGAAACAAAATCCATACTGATACTATCCCACTTCCACTCTGGAATAGCCAACGGTTGCATTAGCCCAGACGGCTTCTGATGCTCAATCTTTGACTTCTGACAAGTCAAACAGGAATAAACAAAACTCGCAATTTCTCTTTTCATTCCCGGCCACCAAAATAACTTTTTCAAATCATGATACATCTTCGTAGCTCCAGGATGAATACTCAACCCACTACGATGCCCTTCTTCAAGAATACTCTTCTTAAGTTCGGTAACATTCGGAATGCACACCCGACTACCAAATCTCACAACACCATTCTCATCAACTCTGAATTCGCCACCTTGACCTTGATTCACTAGAGTCAACTTATCAACCAAAAGCACATCGGATTTCTGACCCTCTCTGATCTCATCCAGAATACCACTTGTTAACTTCAACATTCCCAATTTAACACTATTGTGAGTACTCTCACACACCAGACTCAAGTCTCTAAACTGCTCAATTAAATCCAATTCCTTAACCATTAGCATAGACATATGTAATGATTTCCGACTCAATGCATCAGCCACTACGTTTGCTTTACCCGGATGGTAATTCAAACCAAAGTCATAGTCCTTCAGAAACTCTAACCATCTTCTCTATCTCATATTCAGCTCTTTCTGATCAAACAAATACTTTAAACTTTTATGGTCACTGAAAACCTCAAATCTTGACCCGTACAAGTAATGCCTCCATAACTTCAGAACAAACACCACAGCCACCAACTCTAAATCGTGCGTCGGATAGTTCCTCTCATGAACTCTCAGCTGTCTTGAAGCATAAGCTATAACCTGCTTATTCTGCATCAACACGCCACCCAAACCCAACAATGAAGCATCACAGTAAACTTCAAATGATTCCGACGAACTCGGTAATATCAGAATAGGAGCAGTAGTTAACCTTCTCTTTAACTCTTGGAAACCTTCTTCACATTTTGAGTCCCAAACAAACGCTTGCCCCTTCCTAGTCAACATCGTCAATGGTAACGCCAACTTAGAAAATCCCTCAATGAACTTCCTATAATAACCAGCCAAACCAAGGAAACTTCGAATCTCAGCAACAGACTTCGGAGCTTCCCACTTAGATACCGCTTCTATCTTAGAAGGATCAACAGCAACACCACCTCTTGAAATCACATGACCCAGAAAACTTACCTCTCCTAACCAAAATTCACACTTGGACAATTTAGCAAATAACTTCTTTTCTCGTAGAACTCCCAAAACCACTCTCAAATGTTCAGCATGCTCTTCTTCAGATTTCGAATACACCAAAATATCATCAATAAACACCACAACAAACTTATCTAGGAACGGATGGAAAATCCTATTCATGTACTCCATAAATACTCCAGGCGCATTAGTCACACTAAAAGGCATTACAGAATACTCATAATGTCCATACCTTGTTCTGAAAGCAGTCTTCTGAATATCCTCGGTTTTCACACGGATCTGATGATACCCAGATCTCAAATCTATTTTGCTGAACACACTTGCACCAACCAACTGATCCATCAAATCATCAATCCTCGGCAAAGGATACCGATTCTTGATCGTCACTTTATTCAGTTGCCTGTAGTCCACACACAACCTCATAGTACCTTCTTTCTTCTTAACCAATAACACTGGTGCACCCCACGGTGACACACTCGGACGAATAAATTTCTTATCCAACAGATCTTCCAACTGACTCTTCAATTCAGTTAACTCAACAGCAGACATACGGTACGGAGCCATCGATATCGGCCTAGTACCAGGTACCAAATCAATCGAGAACTCCACTTCGCGCTCTGGCGGTAATTCATTCACCTCTTCCGGAAACACATCAGGAAAATCACACACCACGGCTAGATCGCCAATCACCAGTTTATCTTTAGCCTCCAAAGTCGCTAACAGCATAAACAACTCTGCCCCATCAGCTACTTCCTCATTCACTTGCCTTGCTGATAGAAACAAACTCTTTCCCTCCTCAATCTCAGGAAAGACCACCGTCTTATCAAAACAATTGATAGAAACTCGGTTAAACACCAACCAGTTCATACCCAGAATAACATCAATCTGCACTAGTGGAAGACACACTAGGTCCATCCCAAAGTCTCTACCAAAAATACTCAAAGGACAATTTAAACAAACCGAAGTAGTAGTAACTGAACCCTTCGCAGGAGTATCAATTACCATACTACCAACCATCTCAGATATCTCTAACTTAAGTTTCACAGCACAATCCAAAGATATAAAGGAATGAGTCGCACCTGTGTCAATAATAGCTATAAGAGGAAAGCCATTAATATAACACGTACCTCGGATAAGTCTGTCCTCACTGGAGGTTTGAGTCCCGGTCAATGCGAACACCTTCCCAGTTTGAGATTTCTTTGGCTTCTGACACTGACTTCCAATATGCCCTTCTTCGCCACAATTAAAACAAATCATTTCCTTGTGCTTGCAATCAGCTATTGCATGACCAGTCTTACCACAACAAAAACATCTCTTTACTTCAGCAGTGCATACATTACTCTTATGACCAGCCTGACCACATTTGAAGCAAACTATACCAGCAGGAGCACCTCCCCTACTAGTCCTCTAAGCCGGAGCAGCTCCTTGTTTCCCTCTTCCCACTGGAGCATCATACGGCTTTCCACGGTTTTGATGTTGCTTGCCCCTGCGGTCACTGACAATCTTGTAATGAGCATTATTGTCTTCTTCAAATATCCTGCAGCTATCAACCAATTCAGTAAAAATGCGTATCTTCTGATACCCAACAGCCTTCTTAATTTCAGAGCGCAGTCCATTTTCAAACTTGATGCACTTTGAAAATTCAGCACCAGCACCAGTGTAATGAGGATAAAATTTGGACAGCTCCACAAATTTCGCAGCATAATCAATGACAGACATGTTTCCTTACTTCAGCTCAAGGAACTCAATTTCCTTCTTACCACGGACATCTTCCGGATAATACTTTCTCATGAATTCCCTACGGAATACATCCCAAGTAATGACTTCACCTGCCACGGTCAACCTCTCGTGAGTCTCTAGCCACCAGTCATCAGCTTCGACTGCTAGCATGTGAGTACCATACCGAACCTTCTGAGCTGGAGTGCAATCCATAACACGGAAGATCCTCTCAATCTCTTTCAACCATCCCAAGGCTGCATCTGGATCATGCTTCCCTTTAAACACCGGCGGATTCTCTCTCTGAAAAGACGCCAAGCTACGTGATCCAGCATCACCACCAGCATTTGGCAAGTTCTGCACAGCTTGTGCCATTGCTTGCATTGCGGCAGCCATTGCAGCATCATTCCTTCCAGCCATTCCAACTTATCAATACAACACAACTTAAAAGTTAGATTAGTAACACTACAACTGGCCGGACAGACCGACCTGCTCTGATACCACTAATGTAACACCCTTCTAGAATACCCCGAGTATATAATTAAAATAACACATATCAATCAGAGTAAATAATGCAATCAAGGGTGTCACACAACATTTCACACCATCATAACTGTCATGCTCTTTCATTAACTCAAAACATAAAACATTTGCACAATACGCAGCGGATAGAGATCAAATCGATCGTTCAAAACATGCAACATACTACATGTAAACTGGTTCAACAATCATCAACAACAATATTAAAAATGTTCCCTCCCGATGTTACATCTATCAGAGCATGACCCACTTAGTAGACTACACTAGACTCCAAGCATTAGCTTCCACTCAACTCATTTGTTCGTTACCTGAAAAATAGTTGTAAGGGTGAGTTCCTCAATCGATATAATAAGCATTATAAATCATCATGAAATGCTAAGTAAACTCACACATTTCATCACCCTAATCGTAACATACATCCAGTAACGGCACATCAACTCAACATCATACTTAATATCAACACAATTCCACTCCTCAATTAAATTAAATATCCATACAACAAGCCAACAAAATGCAACTCTAATGAGACTCGACTCGTCATGCATGTGGTACCATTCGGAGTAAAACTCCCAACTTAAAATCATTGCCATTTTATTGGGCATCAAGGCATAAGCCTTCAACTTTCAACTTAAAATTTGCCAATCCAGGCCAACGTGGTGTGAGCAAAGCTCCGACTTAATGCATATGAATGTACATGGCATACACGACTTTGAAATTCCGACAACATAATAATAATAGTAACACAACGATGTTTTCAACATAATCAACTTATAATCAACTTTGGCTCACCAAGCCTACAACTCAGTATTTTTAACAACTTTCCGTACACGGAACAACTCAGCAACATACTTGTATCAACACTTCATAACATAAATCCAACAAAATTACTCATCACAATTAACTATAATAGGCCAATCATCAATTAGGTTCACCACATTAAAAATATCAATTTTTCAAATTTCCAACAGTGTTAACCGGTTAACGCCCTGGGTTAACCGGTTAACGCAGGACAAAACACACTTTCTGGCAAAACGCAACAGTGTTAACCGGTTAACGCCCTGGGTTAACCGGTTAACGCAGGCAAAACAGCACATTTCCACAAAATATAACAGTGTTAACCGGTTAACGCCCTGGGTTAACCGGTTAACGCAGACAAAACAGCAGTTCCTGCGCTAACACAAGGCAGAATGCAGAGTTCTCCGCATTTTCCGCCGTTGGAGGACTTCCGGACCTCCGATTCAATTTCCGTAAAAAGCTATACGTTCGGGGGAACACGACTCACACAATTACGGACTCAATTACAGCTTTAATACAACTTATTCATCACAATATTTCAGCATTCAACATCCCAATTAGGGTCACTTCAACGGTTTATCACTACCCATGACATGTTAATCTATAATACCCATTAAACGACGATAAACCCCCCTTACCTGAGATAATCCGGCAATCTCTAAGCTTCAAGCTTTTCCGTTCTTCAACCTTTGCTCTCTAGCTCTTCCTCTTTGCCCTTTCTCCACTTTCCACTTTTCAGCCGCTTCTCTGTTTCACGTGAAAACTCTTTACCAAAAATGAAAACCCTTTTCTCTTATTCCAACTTATATATTTTCCACTAATTATTATTCCAAATAATAATAATAATAATAATCCAATAATTCAATTTATTTAATTAAATTAATAAATATATTATTAACTTAATTTAAGTAATTCTCTTATTTTATTCGGGGTGTTACATCATACGCAAATGTGACCAGGCAGGTGGTTGTGAAGTTTATCAAGAATCAGCTCATATACCGATATGGTGTGCCAGATAAGATCATTACTGATAATGGATCTAACTTAAACAACAAAATGATGAAAGAGCTGTGTAGCGAGTTCAAGATAGCACATCATAATTCTTCTCCTTACAGACCCAAGATGAATGGGGCTGTTGAAGCTGCTAATAAGAATATCAAGAAAATTATCCAGAAGATGGTTGTTACGTATAAAGATTGGCATGACATGCTGCCATTTGCTTTACATGGATATCGTACATCTGTCTGCACTTAAACATGGGCAACCCCTTTCTCTCTTGTTTATGGCATGGAGTCTGTGCTCCCAGTAGAGGTGGAGATCCCATCAATGAGAGTCTTGATGGAAGCCAAGTTGACTGATGCTGAATGGGTTCAGAGTCGTTATGACCAGTTAAATTTGATTCAGGAGAAGAGATTGACTGCCATGTGCCATGGACAGTTATATCAGCAAAGGATGAAGAAAGCCTTTGATAAGAAGGTCAAGCCTCGTGTGTTCCGAGAAGGTGACCTTGTGCTTAAGAAAGTCTTGTCTTTCGCGCCCGATTCCAGGGGAAATTGGACTCCAAACTATGAAGGTCCACATGTTGTTAAGAGAGCCTTTTCAGGCGGTGCATTGATACTTACAACTATGGATGGGGAGGATTTCACTCGTCCTGTGAATTCAGATGCAGTCAAGAAATACTTCACCTAAATGAATAAAAACAGAATAGCTCGCTAAGTTGAAAACCCGAAAGGGCAACTTAGGCAAAAATGAGCGTCTCTGTGGATTGAAAACCCGAAAGGGCGATCCAGGCAAAAATTAGAAACATATAAAAAACTGAATATATGTATCCCGTTAGATGAGTACCTCATCCTGGGGCAATTTAGGCAAAAATAATAGGGATTTTGGCAAGTAACTGCATCCTAACAAGACTTTCTCCTCCAACTGTCATCCGTTAGAGGTTCTCTCTCATTCATCATCAACCAAAGCTCCAAATACATCGGATTCCGAATTGGTGAAGAAATGGTCATTATGTTCAATGTAGCCTTTTTCCAATATATATCACCAATTTCAAATTTGAAAGATCTATGGAGTCTTGCCATTTGCAGACTACCATTCCATCAAATAAATTTGAGCCTTTACCCAATTATTTGCACTCTTATTTGTTTCCATTTCAACAAATGTTTTGCATGTTTTAATTGAAAAATATCATTGTTTTATTCAAATCTTTCATAAATTGTTTTTAAACAAAGTGAACATTCACAAAGATAAGGGGATACTGAGGATATCTTTAGTGCTCTCCCAAAGATGGTAAGATTCTTGACAAGGTAAGACATATGTTCATATTCCTGGCTTGCTTGTGTCCTCTTCCTCTGGAGCATTTCGTGGTTTCTTCCCCAAGCGGAGTGTTGGGTAAGATTATTCATCCCGCCTTCCTTCAGCAGAGTAGTGATTCTTCCTCCTCAGCAGATGTGATCTCATTATTTGGGACAGTATTTGATGACCCTTGGAGCTTCTGATTTGGTGGTTGTTCCCCACAAAGTTCCATGATCCCCCCTGTTAACTTCCCCAGTAGAGTGCTTCCTTGGTGGATTTCATTTGTATGATGATCTTTGCCCCCAGCTGGAATGTTTTGCTCATTCCCCTGCGGAAATCTTCGTGATCCTGGCTTTCTCTCTTGAGATGTAGTACCGGATGTTTGGACCTGTTTGTGTTAGAAATGTCTGTTTGTCAGCATTCATCATACATAAACCATGCATATGCGCATATTGATAACATTCATGTCACATTTGTTTGCCATATATCTTTGTTCGTTATCTGTTGATTGAGGGTATTTTTGTTCCCCAAGCAGATGTTGGTGGTTGATCTCTCCATATAGGGTTAGCCCCATAAGTAGAAAGTGTTCATCTTTCCTTCCATATTCCCCACTGAGTTATACCCTCGTGGATGATGGTTGCTTCTGTTTCCTCCCAACACATATATTGGGATGGAGTTCCCTATTGAGTTATATCCTCTTAGGGACAAGTTTTGTTTCGGCTTTTGCCTCTTTTGGCTGCTTCTTGCACTCCCCTGTGGTGTAAATAAATGATTGCTCAGTAACCAGTAATTATTCATCTTATCCCCGACGGAGTCTGTGGCCTTCTACCCTAATACTGGTGGTTATAAGTCCTACTTTTGTGGTTCTCTACCCTCATACTGGTAGTCGTAAACCCTATTTTTATCCCCATGCAGAGATAACCTTTTGTTCGTCCTAACCAATGACGGTTACTTCTCCGTGGTTTTCTACCCAGTATCCGGTAGATGTAATTCCCTCCTTGACGGTTATCATTATCCAATATTCGGTGCTGATATTCCCTCATCTTTTGGATAATTGCTCTGATCAAGCAATTTATCCCCAGTAAGTCATCTCTCGTCTACCCTTTGTTGTTGGTGACGATTGTTTCTCCCCTGGATTGGTCATCATTATATACCTAGTTTCGGTATCCCGATGCCTTTCTTTGTCGGTCGATTTATCCTTTATTAACCCAGTAACCAGTTGTGGATAATCTTCCATGCGAGTATATTATCTAAGTTCTGACGGTAATAGATAATATATCTCATGCACTCTTCGATCGAATCCTTTTGTTCTTCCCTAGTCGAGTAAGATTCATATCCCTTTTTGGAATCGAATGTCCATCCTATAATCGAGTTTTCTTTTAGCCCTCTTTTGGATGATGAGTGTCGTAGGAATATTCCCCAATTCATGCTTTGGTTGGTCACCTATTATATGCCCAGTAACCGCTATCCCTGGTGTTCCTTCCTCCCAGCTCCCTATTATGACTTTTTGTCCCTTTGTGGAGTTAGATTTTTCCTGAGCTGAAGTATACCTTTTTAGGCCTTCCTCAGATGATTTCGGATGTTTGATATCTCTCACCTTTATACCGGTCTTAGATATTCATTCCCCCGAGCATGTTGTTTCCTCACCCTTATACTGGTGTTTGGATCTCATGTCTCTTTGAGCTTATTACCCAGTAACCGGTAATACCTCATCATGTTGCTTCCTCAAAGGAGTTTTTGTTTGGGTTTTCCCCAGCGAGGTCCCTTAGTGGATTCTCCCAGCCTGAGCCTGGATTTTTATCCGGAGTATCCATTATGAATAACTTTTGTTGTATTGGCATATTCCCCAATACACGTTCCTTTGAGTCAGCTCGGGTCTTTCCATTGATTTCTGCTCCCCAAGCTTTGAGTCGTGACCTGCTCACGCATCTTTTTCCTTTTCTTATCCCCATGAGAGTCCTCAAAGTCTCAGTCACATGGAGTTAATTACTCATATGGATTATCAGTTTCTCCTGATTTCTTATCTTTCTTTGTGGACACATATCTCCACAGAGTATTACCTTTTGCATACATACATTTGCATCATGAGGTCTCTTAGGGACCAAAATTCGTCTCTCTGATATTATTTAAGCCCATTCTACCTCGTCGAGACGAAGATTTTAACCTTCACTTCTCCGGCTAGAATGACCTTAAATAGCGGCATCTGTAAGACCCCAATTTTGACCCTAAGATCCCTCATGGCATCATAATATTGCATTTGCAAAGCCTCAAGGATCATAAGCATCTTGGTTCCCTTTGCCTTTGGGTGGGACCTCTTGTGAGTGGTTTGAGATCACCAAGTATGCTTGAATTGTATATTATTGCTTTCCTCATTTTATTTACTAGCCAAAAGCACAAAAATATGTCACTAACATCTTTTGTTTGTAGCTTGAGCAATCAAAAGGTCAAAAGCTTCTAGGAGATCCTTTGTGCAAAGATATGGTCAAGAGAGGATGAAAGCAAGCATGGTAATGGTTCCCAAAGCTCTCATCCATCAAATATGCCTCCCTAGTATCTCAACTCATCATTTTGATCAAAGTAAATCAAAGGGTTTGAGGTTTGTTCCTCAAGGAAACCCTAATTCATTTGATCACCTACAATGCCTTGCTAGTGAAGCAACTTCAACCCATGATCAAATACAATCAAGGGAAGTCCTCTGATTCATCATTTCATGCATATTTGAACTTATTTGAGTGTCCTCAATCATCAATTCATCATGATATGAGTTGTGGACTTGAGAAGTTGATCAGTCAATTCATCTGACTATTTTGAAGTGCACTGAGACCTAACGTTTTATGTGTTGGTCAAATAGAGATGATCCCAAAAGCAAAAATTTTCTTAAGGACAATATGAACAACTTTCATGTTCATAAAAAAATGATTTGAAGCTTGGAAGGTCATCTCCCATTCCAAGACATTATAGGTCATTTTGACTGAAACCCTAATTTTTTGTCAACTTCCCAAGGACATAACTCATCCATTTTTTATGATTTTGAGGTGGGATCAAATGAATTGGAAAGTTTAAGATGTCTAATTAAAATTCTATGTTGAACAAAATTTCATAATCTCAAAGGAAATACATGTGATAATGCAAAACATTATAGGTCACTTTAGACCAAATGCATTGAAAGGCAAAAAAGTCCAACTTCAAGTGCCCATAACATCTTTATAAAAAATCAAAATGATGAAAAATTTAAGTCCATTTTGATTGTATTGAGAATATCTACAACTTTGATGTTGGAGGTTTTTCCATTTGGGGTTTGCATCATCAAACCAGGAGGGCTTGAAGTTGTTTCATTTGACAAAATTCTCAAAGGCATGTTTTGCACTATAAACTTCATGGCCTATTTTCATAAATTTCCACACTTCAAATGAGTTTTGGTACAATATAACATTTTTTCCTTATGTCAAGACCTTTCCAACCATTACCCACATGCCTATGTGTCAATTTTCCAAGTGGCATTTTCGAAGAGGTGAAGTTTTAGGCTCAATTATGCATAACATGTGAGAATTCATTACACAAGCTTATACATTGCCATCTGCACGTCCATTTCAAGTGGTTTGGTCATCAGCATGCAAATGCAATTGAATTTGGGCCTTATACATGATCATGCAAGCCCATGCAAAGAATATCCACTTGCCATGCACACGAGAATTTTCACTTGCTCAGCCAATTCCATCTATAAATAGACATGCCATGCTTTATAATTCTTGACCCTGAATCAATCTGAAATGTTGTAGAAATCAAAACCTAGCCATACCTAAAGGAACTAATTCACATTTTCTTCAATTTTTCAGATCTAAAATTCAACTGAATCTGGTTGAATCTTTAGATCTAAAGTTCCTAGACCTTCATCATATGATCCATAGAAGTTTTGTTTGGCTAAAGGAAGCAAGGAAGGTAGCTCAAATCTTCCCAATTCAAAGGTGATCATCAACTGGTTTTTTCCTCGAAACTCATTAATCTTTGATCAATTTTCCTGGCTATTGTGTTGTCTGAAGTCCTCTCACTAGAGGCATTTGAATTGTGCTTTTAATTTTGCAAAACCATCAAGTTCAATTTGAACTCCATTATTTTCCTCTTCTGATTTCTCTTCCCATGACGATCTAGAAGGAAAACTAATGGTACAGGGGTGATGTACATCACCCCAGCATTCCAATGATATGAGGATCGCTTCATTTGGTTAAGTTTTTATTGCCTGCAACTTTGGCCGGAATCTTCATGCTCACCGGAGAAGACGGTGGCTCTGGCCACCGTCCCTTTGCCAGATGGATTGTGGACCGTGTGATGGCATCTCCAGATCTTATCTCCACGCCTGGATCTTATGACTTTTTTAAATACCACGTGTTTCTCATTGACTCAAGCCTACCGTGAGTGCGCGCATGTGGAGCGTTTGATCAGCCACGTCAATTAATGAGGCTTGATCAGACGCTCCTGGTTTTTTCTCTTTTTTCTAATTTCTGATTTTATTTCTTTTATTTCCTTTAATTTCAAAAATTCATAACTCTTTCATTTTTAATCCAAAAAATATGGGACCAATTGCATTCTTCTCCATTTAAATTCTAGTTTCTAAAAATGATTTTTAATAATTTTTATCTTGTCATTTGATATTTTTTGTGAATTTTCTCTTTTCTGGTTATTTTTAATTCATTTTAAATAGTTTTTGATATTCAAAAAATACAAAAATATTTTCCTAACCTATTTGAATGATGATGGATCTATGAAAAATATTCTCATCAATTTTCTAATTTATTTGAGATTTATTTGAGATTTTAGTTCAATTAGGTTATTTTATTTCATTTTTAATTGATTAAAAATAGTTTCTGACTTTTAAAAATGCTGAAATTTTTTTGTCAAACTTTGTTTGACCTTGTTGAGCTTAGGATAAATCACTTGGACCTTTCAAGGTTGATTTGAAGTGATTTTGAAGTTTGACCTTTCTTTATTATTTTAATTCAAGTTTATTTTAAATATTAAAAAATGCCGAAAATATTTTGTTCATTTCTTGACTTCCAATCTTCATCTCACTTCTGTTTTTGATTGTTTGACCATGATCCTCAATATCATTGGTCAACACTTGTTGATTGGTTAATGCTATTTCATTTAATGCACTTACTTCTTTTCATTATCCATATTATTCATCTCCTTCTTCTTCTTATTTCTTCTTCTTGATCAATGAGTTGAAGGTTGATAAGTTAGCATTGATTAGGGAGGTTTAATCTTCCTTGATTCAAATCTAATTCATCTTGATCAAATGATCAAGTGAATGGCTTTGCATTAAGGATAGGTTGCTTCCTAAATCATGCAAAAGACTTAAACCAATACAAGATCAATTCTCTTTTTCTTTTGGCATGGAAAGTTGTTGGAACTTGGTTCACTAATCAAGACTTCTAACTTGTGTTTTTGCCTACATTATTATTGACCGGCCTCAGATAGTTGTGACTTCTACATAAGTCCAATTACGATTGCTTAACATAGCGCTAAATTTACCTTATGGCACACTAACTACTAACATTAAGCATTAACAATTAACATTTACTTTTTGCACTTTACATTTATGCAATTTATCATTCTTGTACATATTATCCATTTGCTTTTCCTTTTGCTCATTGGAGCACATGTTTATGTTAATGCCATTTGCTCTTTGCTCACTTGAGCACATAATTGTGTATATATATCTTTTGTGCTTGTGTTTTGTTTTGATTGTTGTGGACCAAATGCAAAGAAATGGACAAATGGACTTAGACTTTAGGATCTTCCCTATGCAAATTTGGAGTCAAAGAGCAACTAGGCCTCATTCCTTTAGAGTTCCTAAATGTCAAAGAGCAATTAGGTCTCATGCCTTTAGAATGCTTAATATTGAAGATGACTTTGAAAGGACCAACTTCTAAACTCTCTCTTGTCCATTCTTTAATTTGTTAATAGAACCTTTTGATGTGTGTGTTTTTTTGTGCTAGGGATTCCAACATTGAGCCAAATTGAGGAACCATTACCATGAGCTTCCAAGAGAGAGAAATCCAAGATTCATTGAGGAACTTTCCAAGAGTTCATTTGATTGTTGATTGCTTGAGTTTATGCTTATGTGTTTGCTTATTCACAAGGATGGGAGCTACTTGGATTATCAGTATGATCTCAAGAGAGGAACTCCATTTGTGGTTTTGCTTCTTGTCCCTTATCTCTTGTATGCCTAGGACTTTATCCATTCTTCTTCTTCTCTCCACTCTAACCCAAGCCAAAACTTTTGTGCAAACATTTAACACTTGTTTTCGACATTAGAAACCTAAGCCTTATGATTTTGATTTTCAAACTTTCTTTTCATAACACTTATTCTGAATTAAACTTCTAAGTCAACTTTGACCATGTTTTGTACATACTTTTCATTAGTAAATACAACCCATTCAAATGTCTTTTTGTGGTTTCAATGGCCACCTTCTTAATCAAACTTTTCATAACCTTTAGCTATTAGGTTTGATTTATCCTTGAGGTAGATGTAATACTCACATATATCCTTAGTGATGGACAATGAGTCTTCCATGCTTATTATAGGGTTAACCCCTCACTAGCATGTTGAAGATATCCTCACATGGTGGATT
Organism: Lathyrus oleraceus; assembly: GCF_024323335.1. Classification (NCBI taxonomy): domain Eukaryota; kingdom Viridiplantae; phylum Streptophyta; class Magnoliopsida; order Fabales; family Fabaceae; genus Lathyrus; species Lathyrus oleraceus. The sequence goes on from NC_066579.1 coordinate 147,163,551, forward strand.
TGTGGTTTTAGGTTGAGTTTTCTCCCTTGGATAACAAAAGACCTTAAGGATTTTGGACCAATCGATTCACCAACTCATTTTGAGATTTTTACCCCGAACTACGAGGTTTTGATCCTAATCTTTTAAAGATGGTACGTAGGCAATGGGTTTATCCATCCAAACACAAAAATGTAAATAAACTTGTATATTCTCTTCTCATCTCTTCAGTCATGATTGCACAAATAAATTTTCACAAAACACCAACCTTACAACAAGTATGAAAAGGGCTCCCTAGGAGTACCTAAGATATTTTGGGTGCTTAAAACCTTCCCATTGCATAACCAACCCCCTTACCCCGATCTCTGGTATTTTTACTAGTTTTTGATTCGATAAAAATTTTAGGTTTTTGTTCGCTTTCTAACCATTCCTTTGGATAAATAGAAGTGCGGTGGTGACTCGACTTGTATGGTTTACCTTAGATTTAGTCAATATCTCTAATGGTAATGAATACCCCGCTACACAATCCACTAAAGGGCACTCTACTAGAAATAGGTATCCCCAAAAGATGAGAATACTCCTCCTAGGTAGGCATAAGCTGAAAATCCGAGAAAGTGAAATAATGGTTGAGAGGATCATAGAACTGCACCAGCACACTCAAAAGTCCTTCAACCATATCAGCAGACAAGATGGACAGAAGCTTCCCATGATGTTGTTTAAAGTCCAAGGGATCTAATACAAAAGATGTTGGCTTCCTTAACTCTTTCAAATCTGGACATCTGAAACTGTACTTCTTAGTGTTCCTTTGTCCATAATCCATGGTTTGAAAATATTTGCAAATGACACCTTAGTTCCTTGAAAATTTCGTGTGATGAATGTTATGATGCGCATGAAATGCATGAATGCAGCAATCACAAGTAAGGGATCACATACAAGGAAAACAAAGGTCAAAGGATGAATCAAATCATTGTCAAGATCAATCATCCATTTTGGTGGATTATGGTTTGCACCTTATCAACACCCAAGTTCCATTGATATTGACAAGACTTGATTGGATCTACCAAGAATCAAGGGTTTGTTGCAAGTCACGAGCATGGAGTCTGGGTAAGAACCATCTCAGGGGAGTGAACTAAGGATAAAACTTGTAGATCATGTTCTAAAAAGTTCCCAGAGTCTTAACTCCTTCTATCGGATATTACAAGTTAAGATGACTGACTCATCGACCCATAATATTCTCAAGAGAAACTCGTCTGAGTGTAGTATCGCGTAACAACTGTTATCAAGTCTACACTTGAATAGTTTCCGCACTACGTCCTAAATAGACCAAGATGGTCACCAAGCACAACAAGCAGATTATATCACACATACATATATACAAACATCACATATATACAAATATATTCACACAAAAAGTAGGCTAAACCCACTGGAGACTACTCCCCAGCAGAGTCGCCACTTAATTTCTGTAGCGGGAAATTCATGATCATCAAGCTATTAACAAGCTAGAGATCAATTAACAAGAGTCGCCATCGCGCTTTTATTGTTTCCAAGGGAAAAGGGAAAAAGTACGAACAAAACCCAAATAGTAAGAAGTTTTCAAATAAAAACTAATAAAAATCAGAGATCACATGGAAGGGGGTTGGTTACACAAAGGAAGGGTGTTAGCATCCAAAGTGTCCTAGGTACTCCTAGGGAGCCCTTTTTGTGTGCATATGTATTTTGTACAAAGTGATGTTCACAAACAAATAGAATGGGGGGATGAGAAAAAGAATTCATTAATTATATTTTTGTGTTTGACAATACCTTCGGTCTTGTGCCTACGTACCAACATAAAAATGAGGGATCAAAACCTCGTAGTTCGTGCTATAAAGTGCAATGGCATAAGGCCAACGTTTCTATCTTTTTGAAAAAGTGGTCAAAGTTTAGAACAAAATTAGTTCACACAAAGAAGGTTTTGAAAATAGAGGGAGAGATTTTGAAATTAAAGTAATGGGGAGAAGATGAAGAGACTACCCTATACACAAAAATTTAAAAGTTTAAAGTTGAAAAAATCTGACCAAATGGGAGCAATCCAATAGACGAGTATGCCAATAGAAACGCAGAATTCCCTTGGACTTTTTAGAATCAAGCAACACATAAATGCACAATTATATCAATCTTGAAGAGCAAAGACATCAAATAAAGATGGCCTCATCCAAGCTTATCCACTTCATGATCTTTTTCAAAACAGCCTATGTAGCAGATGAATTCCACAAGTCATAGGTTCAACATAACAACTTAATAATGATCAATGTTGCAGATGAACTGGAGAGACTTGAATGATGTATCAGATGAATTTCAAATTTGCAAGCACTTGGTTCTCCAACAAATTGGCATTGGCCAAGTCCATTAGCAAAGGAATGTTGCCTAAATTCTAAGTCCAATTGGGCAAGATCAAACCAACAGTCCATTCAAAAGTCTTTTAGGGTTTTTGTTGTTATTATGTACATTAATGGTCAAAGACCACACAAGCAAACAAAGTAACACAAACAAAATATATCACACAATATGGTCCAAATGGACAAAGTGAAAATTACATTAACATAAACAATTAGGATGATATGTATAATGGCAAATGATAATAGAATACTAAAAGTAAATTGCATTAAAGTAAAGACTTGAAATTAAAAGTTAATAGTTAGTAAGTTAGTAATTAGTTTTGTTTTGTTTTTGATTTCAAGACATTCTTTGGAGAACACTCAACCCACTTGCCACAAACATGTATCCTTAAACCAAAACATCTTCCAAAGGAAAGAAAGAAGACCAAGTTTCCACACAATACCATGGAAGAGGGGAGACTTACAATCTCACTAACTAGAATGTTTATGCCTTTTGTGTCACAAATTTAGCGCTATGTTAAGCAATCGTAATTGGACTTATATAGAAGTCACAACTATTTGAGGTCGGGCAATAGACTTTTGGTGTTAATGCATGTTAGAGATATAGTATTATGAACTATGCTCATTAAACATACCACACAAAAATATGCAAAAGGTGTGGCCTAATCTCATCCATACTCATGTTAATCTTTCAATCAACTAGCATTAGGACTTTGAGATGTCATTGGCCAAATGGAAATGAATGGATGAAGAAGGGGAATTATATGAAGAGGGAAAGGGATGAATGAGATCACAAATTGGTCAAAGGAGGACTTTTACCAAATTAATATTATTCATTCATTTTGGGAGATGGAATGTACATTCCATCAATCCCCTAAATCCAATAATATTAACTTGACATAGTCAAATCAACCTTGACCAAGGCCCAACAACAAATAAGAGACTCAATTAAGTCAATACAAATGGTCAACACATTTAAAATGGCATTTATTCAATTAAAAATAGTAAAATAATGCATTAAATTCAAATATGTCTTGCCAAAATCCTAAAATCTCATCAAAACACCAAATAAAGGGCCATGAGATTTATGATAGGTCAAACAAGGTCAAAGGACCTTGGAGAAAAAATTTCATAATTTTTGGACATTTAAAAATACTTTTAAACAATTAAAAACTAATGCAAAATCAATTAATTCATGAAAAATATTAATAATGATACAAAAAATAATTTTAATTCAGGATATGAAAGAGAAAAATATTTGAATTTTTTTTGTGAAAGTCCCATATTTTTTGGATCAATATTGAATTTATTATTAATTATTGAAGAAAATAGAATTAAAATGAAATTCAGAAAATCCAAAAATACGTGGACCATCAGATCTCCCTCATTAATTGAGGTGGCCGATCTGATGATCCAAAAAACGCGTTCCATGTACACCTTAGTCAACTGCGTGGCAAAATGAGTAATCAAAACTAACGATCCAGATTAGAATGTGGAACTTGGATCAAGTGGTCCAAAGGTGAGACACCTCATCGCCGGAGCCAAAGCTCCGGTCATCTTCCCCGGTGAGCTCCACCGGACTGGTTGAGATGAACCATCACCAAAATTCAAAACAAGGACATGATCTTAAAGAAAAAACATCACTGAGCATAAATGTCACCTCCAATTCCTCCAATTCCAAATATATTAAGAGATATGTGGAATTGAAAAATGAGGTTCATGATCTGAGTTGCTTCGATTTGGCCTCAAAGCAACTCAATCTTATTGCCTACATTGGTAGGACTTCAGACAACTAAAGAATCAATGGAATTGAGCAATAAATTGAGAGAATCGAAGAGTTTAAATTTTTTGCAAATTACCTTCAATGGAGGTCTGAACTTTCTAGATCTTGATCTGAATTGTGCTTGGCTTCACTTCACTTGCTTGCAGGAAAGGAATGGAAAGGTTTAGAAGCAATGGACTCCTGGAGAATTGAATTCCAAAACATTGGAGATTCATGCTCAAATTCAAATGAATTTATCAGGGTTATCCTATGAGAATGAGGGGTTTTCAATGGGGATTCAAAGATGGCGCGATGTGTGTGTGATTTCTGAACAAATGTAGTTGTATTTATGGCCAAATCCATGTGATATTTTCACACTATTTTCAACCTTCCAAATTTGGTAAATCATGATAGCATGGTGTATGGGCGCGCATAGGCCCATGAGATGATAGCTTGAAGTCCAAAATGAATGATTAGATGTGTTGAAGCAAGCTCAGAATGCAAGGCAATTGAACATTGATGTCTGAAGTTGATCCATGCCAAATGATATCAGCCTGTTTAAGCCATGCGCAACCTATGCATTTCAAGTCGAAAATGAATGCTTTTGAGCTCTTTGGAAAGGTGAGATCAAGAGGAACAAGTTTTATGTTGAACACTTTTTCATTTGGAGTTAGGAACTTGGAGAAATTTGAGGTGGAAGTTTGGAAAAATTTGACATATCAAAAAGTTTCTAAGTGTCAAGCCATATGTCTCAATATTCCACCTTCCTTAACTTTTTATGGGAGCTTCAAATGAGAAAGGTGTCTTCATAAAAGTTGTATCTCTCTCAAAGACCTTAAAAATGGTCACCATTTTCATGTCATTTGGATTTGAAATAATAGAGTTATGCATTTTTGAAGTTTGGAAAAATCACTTGATCAATGGTATAGGTCAAAAGTGACCTATAATGTAGCCTCATATCACATGTTCAAAGGAGTTGAATTATCTCCCACTCTAAACATAAAATTTTTAATTAGACACATTTAATTTGATTGTGAAACTTGGAAATCTTTCATCTCATACAAATTGAGCAAGTTATGGCCTTGGGAAGTTGACTTTCAAATTAGGGTTTAGACAAAATGACTTATAATGTTTCAACATAGAAAATGATTTTCCAAGCAAAACTAGCTCTAGGTCTCAACATGAAAGTTGTTTATAGTATCATTTAGAGTAAGTTTTCTCTTGGAATCATTTTCATATGGTGAAAATTCTAGGATATAGGGTCTAGGGAGACCCAGTTTTAATCAGATGAATTCATCTGGCCAACCACCATCAACCAACTTGCTAATCTTCAATTCTCTTGACTTTCTTGGCTCATGGTAGATCATATATGCATAAGATGATGAAATTTGAAGTTTCCCTTGATAAATTTGATCAATTGGTGAGGTAGCTTGTTGGATAAGTTACTCAAGATACCCAGTCAAACTATGGTTTCCAAGGCAAATCACCCTCAAACTCTTGAAGCAAACTTGATTAACATAATATGTAGAGATCATTGGGAATCATATATGATATTTAAAACCATTCTTAAATCAATTCTTGGTTGTGCTCTTTGTTCATGAGGGTCTCAAACCTTAGATGTGATCTTGATGAATCAATGAGATCATGCCCTACCTACAAAAGAGTTAGGTAAATACAAAGACATATTTTTGGTATTTTGGTTAGTGAAATGATAAAATACAAGTATGATATAATCACAAATTTCTTGGTGATCTCTCCCAAAACAAACCCAATGAAGGAGGGGTAAGGAGGATGCCAAGGTATGATCCCAATGCTAATGCTTATGATGAAATTGCATGAGGGATCTTAGGGTCAAAATTGGGGTCTTACAGCTGCCCCTATTTATGGACATTCTAACTGAGGAGGTGAAGGTTAAAATCTTCGACTCGACTCAGTAGAATGTGCTTAAATAACAACATAGAGAAACGAATTTTGGTTCCTAAGAGACCTCATGATGCAAATGATATGGATGCAAAAGTTAACGCTTGGTGGGGAAATACTGCCACAAAGGAAAAGAAATCAGAGAGACCGAAAGTCCGCAAGAGCACCATGCATTCCATAAGGAAAACTCACTGGGGAGACAGAGACTCTAGGGAATAAAAAGGAGTTATACGCAGGCCAGACTACGACTTAAAATTCCTGGGGGACTCGAGGGAATCCATATAACAATGGAAAGACTCAGTCGGGGGAACAAATAACATCTATAGAGGATACGAATAAGTCAGGATAAATTGAAATATTTGACTCGTGCAGGGGAAAAACAATTTCACTAAGGAAATGTGCATTCACCTCAACTGGGGAGAAAACTTCAACACAGGAGGAGCAAAAATCTATTATCTACTACATGTTACTGGGTAAGGAGATAATAAAACCTGACAGGGAGAACATCCGTCATCGGCTAGGATGAACATATCAAGGATGACTCGCTGAGGGAAAGCCAAAGAGGAATATTCATTACCGGTTACTGGGTAAGAATAACCTTGCTGGGGAAAATTGCAGAAAATAGGATTTACAACTACCAGTTACTGGGTAGAAAACCAAAGGGTGAGAGTATCCGTCATCAGTTAGGATGAACATATCAAGGATAAACTCGACTGGGAAGAAAATCCGTCATCGGTTAGGATGAACATATGAAGGATAGACTTTCATGGGGATGTTAAGGAGGATATCCGTCATCGGTTAGGATGAACATATCAAGGATATACCAACTGAACAATAAAAGGGGGAATTACATCTATCGAAAACTGGATAGAAAATCGTCGAAGAGAAAAATCCGTCACCGGTTAGGATGAACATATCAAGGATATACCAATTGAACAATAAAAGGGGGAATTACATCTATCGAAAACTGGATAGAAAACCGTCAAAGAGAAAAATCCGTCACCGGTTAGGATGAACATATCAAGGATTCACTTTGCGAGGGGACAAAGTAGGATTTACAACTACCGGTTACTGGGTAGAAGACCAATCAAAGAGAAAATTTGTCACTGGTTAAAGTGAACATATCAAGGATAGACTCTGAAATGGGGAATAAAAGTAGGGATTACATCTATCAGTTACTGGATAGAATACCAAAGAGGAGAAGAAAACCCGTCATCGATTAAGATGAACATATCAAGGATTAACTCTCTGAGGAACCAAAATAGGAATTACAACTACCTTTTTACTGGGTAGAATACCAAATAGGAGAATATTCGTCACTGGTTAAAGTGAACATATCAAGGATAGACTCCACGGGGGAAGAAAAGATATATGTCACCGGTTAGGATGAACATATCGAGGATATACTTTTCGATGAAAATATCCATTGGGGATTTTGCAGAGGAGAAAAAGGGTACTTTTGCCGGGTATTGGGCAAGAAGTAACAAACTGCAAACCAAGAAGAATATTACCAGTTATTGGGTAATAGACTCTTAGAGGACCAAGATATCTATCTAGGTAAGAGCTAGAAAGAAAAAGGTCAATCAAGACTCAACCCAATGAGGACATAACTCAAGGGGAGTAATTCTATCCAGAAAATTTGCTGGAGAGGGAACTTAAATAACAATTATCCACGAGGAAACAAAGGTCAAGGGATGAATCAAATCATTGTCAAGATCAATCATCCATTTTGGTGGATTATGGTTTACACCTTATCAACACCCAAGTTACATTGATATTGACAAAACTTGATTGGATCTACCAAGAATCAAGGGTTTGTTGCAAGTCACGAGCATGGAGTCTGGGTAAGAACCATCCCAAAGGAGTGAACTAAGGATAAAACCTGTAGATCATGTTCTAAAAAGTTCCCAAAGTCTTAATTCCATCTATAGGATATTACAGGTTAAGATGACTGACTCATCGACCCATAATATTCTCAAGAGAAACTCGTCTGAGTGTAGTATTGCGTAACAACTGTTATCAAGTCTACACTTGAACAGTTTCCGCACTACGTCCTAAATAGGCCAAGATGGGTTAGGTGTTCTATGGTCCCTAGCTTCTCAGACCCAATTAAAAATTGTAATGCCTAACCATAAATACTTGTGTGACATTTCCAAATCCAAGGGAGTCTCCACTGAGCAGATGGATCTCAAGCCAACTTGTTAAAGACTACTCCACACAAGTCGAACATGACTATACCATCTTCCTATGTTAATTTCACTCAAGTTCGGGTTAGCAATTATCTCACCACTCAGAGGTCACCAAGCACAACAAGCAGATTATATCACACATACATATATACAAACATCACATATATACAAATATATTCACACAAAAAGTAGGCTAAACCCACTGGAGACTACTCCCCAGCAGAGTCGCCACTTAATTTCTGTAGCGGTAAATTCATGATCATCAAGCTATTGACAAGCTAGAGATCAATTAACAAGAGTCGCCACCGCGCTTTTATTGTTTCCAAGAGAAAAGGGAAAAAGTACGAACAAAACCCAAATAGTAAGAAGTTTTCAAATAAAAACTAATAAAAATCAGAGATCACAGGTAAGGGGGTTGGTTACACAGAGGGAAGGTGTTAGCACCCAAAGTGTCCTAGGTACTCCTAGGGAGCCCTTTTTGTGTGCATATGTATTTTGTACAAAGTGATGTTCAAAAACAAATAGAATGGGGGGATGAGAAAAAGAATTCATTAATTATATTTTTGTGTTGTACAAGACCTTCGGTCTTGTGCCTACGTACCAACATAAAAATGAGGGATCAAAACCTCATAGTTCGTGCTATAAATTTCAAAATGAGTGTGTTGGTTTTAACAAAATCTAAGTTTAAAAGGCACAAGGGCCTAAAAATGGTTTGAATGAGTTAGTTCTTTTTGGCTTTTCGAATGTTTAAGTCAAGTATAGTTAAGTTCATTTACAAGTTTGATTTAAGAAAATAAGTTTTAAAATGCAATGGCATAAGGCCAAGTTTCTATCTTTTGGCAAAAGTGGTCAAAGTTTAGAACAAAAGTAGTTCACACAAGAAGGTTTTGAAAATGGAGGGAGAGATTTTGAAATTAAATAAATGGGGAGGAGATGAAGAGACTACCCTATACACAAAAATTTAAAAGTTTAAAGTTGAAAAGATCTGACCAAATGGGAGCAATCCAATAGACGAGTTTGTCAATAGAAACCCAGAATTCCCTTGGACTTTTTAGAATCAAGAAACACACAAATGCACAATTATATCAATCTTGAAGAGCAAAGGCATCAAATAAAGATGGCCTCATCCAAGTTTATCCACTTCATGATCTTCTTCAAAATAGCCTATGTAGCAGATGAATTCCATAAGTCATAGGTTAAACATAACAACTTAACAATGATTAATGTTGCAGATGAACTAGAGAGATCTTGAATGATGTATCAGATGAATTTCAAATTTGCAAGCACTTGGTTCTTCAACAAATTGGCATTGGCCTAGTCCATTAGCAAAGGAATGTTGCCTAAATTCTAAGTCCAATTGGGAAAGATCAAACCAACAGTCCATTCAAAAGTCTTTTAGGGTTTTTGTTGTTATTATGTACATTAATGGTCAAAGACCACACAAGCAAACAAGGTAACACAAACAAAATATATCACACAATATGGTCCAAATGGTCAAAGTGAAAATTACATTAACATAAATAATTAGGATGATATGTATAATGGCAAATGATAATAGAAAACTAAAAGTAAATTTCATTAAAGTAAAGACTTGAAATTAAAAGTTAATGGTTAGGATGTTAGTAATGAGTTTTGTTTTGTTTTAGATTTCAAGACATTCTTTGGAGAACACTCAACCCACTTGCCACAAACATGGATCCTTGAACCAGAACATCTTCCAAAGGAAGGAAAGAAGGCCAAGTTTCCACACAATACCATGGAAGAGGGGAGACTTACAATCTCACTAACTAGAATGATTATGTCTTTTGTGTCACAAATTTAGCGCTATGTTAAGTAATCGTAATTGGACTTATATAGAAGTCACAACTATTTGAGGCCGAGCAATAGACTTTTGGTGTTAATACATGTTAGAGATATAGTATTATGAACTATGCTCACTAAACATACCACACAAAAATATGCAAAAGGTGTGGCCTAATCTCATCCATACTTGTAACACCCCGATAAAAATAAGATAATTATTTAATTTAAGTTAATATTATATTTATTAATTTAATTAAATAATTGGAATTATTGGATTGTTATTATTATTATTGGAATAATAATTATTGGAAAGTATATAAGTTGGAAATAAGAAAAGAGTTTCATTTTGGTAAAGAGGGTTTTACGTGAAAAGCAGAGAAGCGGCTGAAAAGAGGAAAAGGGCAAAGAGACAGAGCAAGAGGAAGAAGGTTGGAGAAGAGAAAAGCTTGAAGCTTAAAGATTCGCCGGATTAACTCAGGTAAAGGGGGTTTATCGTCGTTTAATGGGTATTATGGGTTAACATGTAATGGGTAGTGATAAACCGTTGAATTGACCCTAATTGGGATGTTGAATGCTGAAAAATTGTGTTGGATAAGTTGTGTTAAAGCTGTAATTGAATCTTTATTTGTGTGAGTTGTGATTTCCCGAACGTATAGCTTTTTACGGAATCGGAATCGGAGGTCCGGAAGTCCTCCAACGGCGGAAAATGCGGAGAATTCTGCATTCTGCTTCGAGTTAGTGCAGGAACAGCTTTCTGTCTTGCGTTAACCGGTTAACTCAGGGTGTTAACCGGTTAACACTGTTAGGAATTGTGAAGTATTGTTGTTTTGCTTGCGTTAACCGGTTAACCCAGGGCGTTAACCGGTTAACACTGTTGTGATTTCTGAGAAATTGTTGTTCTGTCTGCGTTAACCGGTTAACCCAGGGCGTTAACCGGTTAACACTGTTGAGTTTTGCCAGAAAGCGTGTTCTGTGTTGCGTTAACCGGTTAACCTAGGGCGTTAACCGGTTAACACTGTTGGAAATTGGAAAAATTGATATTTTAATGTTGTGAACATAATTGGTGATTGGCCTATATCGGTGTGTGATATAGTAGGGATTATTTCCCATTGTTTTGAGTAGGATAGGTATTAGTAGAGTGTGCTAATACTGTGATTGAATTATTTGGCATGACATGATATGATTATGTGATAAATATGCTGATGATGTGTGAAAATATGCATAATGTTGTGAATGTATATATTATGTATGTAATTGTGGATGGACTGTTTTATGGCTTAGAGTGTGAGCATATGTCCATTGTGGATTGTTGTTGATGTTGCATTGCTAGGTGAATTAGCATGCATATTGTGGCCTTTATGGTGGTAGCTAATTCCCATGGTGAGGAATTAGTGAGTAAATCATTGTGGATTGTTGTTGATGTTTGCATGTTAGGTGATTAGCGTGCATAGCATAGCCCTTGGGGTGGTAGCTAATTCCCGTGGTGAGGAACTAGTGAGTTGGTGGTAGCTAATTCCCGTGGTGAGGAATTAGTGAGTGAGTTACTAGGTCTCAAATGAGTGGGACTAGTGGGCTTGGTAGCCGTATCTGGATTTGATCGGTGAGGTGAACTATATGTTCACGAATAGTCGGTACCGCATGCATGGAGTCTCATTGCATAATGTATGTATGACGTATAATATGAATGGATGTATTCCAATATTATAAGTGTGTTTGTGTTGGCATTGAGTATGAGTATGAATTGTGTTGGTATTGAGTATGCCATTTGAGTTGATGTGCCGTTACCGAATGGGTGATATGATTAGGGTGATTAATGTGTTAATTTACTTAACATTACATGATATTTTATAATGCTTATTATATCGATTGAGGAACTCACCCTTACAACTATTTTTCAGGTAACGAGCAGTGATTGAGTAGAAGCTAGTGCTTGGAGTCTAGTGTAGTCTCCTTAGTGGGTCATGCTCTGATAGATGTAACATCGGGACGGGATGTTTTACCTCGTTGAATAATTTTACATGTAATGTGTTACATGTTTTGCATGATTGATTTGATTTCTATCCGCTGCGTATTGTGCAAATGCTTTATGTTTTGAATTAATAAAAGAGCATGACAGTTATTTGGTGAATGGTGTGTGAAATGATTGTGTGACACCCTTAATTGCATAATTACTCTGATTGATATAATAATATTTTAATTAAATATTTGGGGTATTTTAGAAGGGTGTTACATTAGTGGTATCAGAGCATAGTCGGTCGAGTCGAGTCGTAATTATTCTGTTTCCCCTGTACGGGATAGGTGTTGTGTAACCCTATCAGTACTTATTGTTTTAGATTGTTGGGTTTTCAGAATAGAGATGGCTGGAAGAGGTAGAGACGATGCTGCGATTGCTGAGGCTCTGGGTATGCTAGCTGGAGTACTTGGAGGGAATCCGAATGTTGTGGGAATGGGAGCTGCTCGTCAACTGAGTGAGTTCCAGAAGAACAATCCTCCAATGTTCAAGGGAGCATACGATCCAGATGGTGCTCAGAAGTGGTTGAAGGAGATCGAGAGAATCTTCCGAGTGACTGAGTGTGCCGATAACCAGAAGGTCAGGTTCGGTACGCATATGCTGTCAGAGGAAGCAGATGATTGGTGGGTTGCTACCCGCACTGAGTTGGAATCTGCTGGGAATGCTGAGATCACTTGGGCGGTGTTCAGAGAGAGATTCCTGAGGAAGTACTTTCCAGAGGATGTCAGAGGAAAGAAAGAGATAGAGTTCTTGGAATTGAAGCAGGGCAATCGGTCTGTTACTGAGTATGCTGCTAAGTTCACTGAGCTGTCGAAGTATTACACTCCCTATGATGAGGCCACTGGGGAATTTTCGAAATGTGTGAAGTTTGAGAACGGGTTACGTCCCGAGATCAAGCAGGTTATTGGGTATCAACGGATTAGAGTGTTTTCTGATTTGGTTGACTGTTGCAGGATTTTTGAACAGGATACCAAAGCCAGAGCGGAGAGCTATCAGCAGAGGGTTGATAGGAAAGGCAAGAATCAGAATGATCGTGGGAAACCGTATGCAGCTGGCAAAGGTTTCCAGAGACAGAGTGGGATGAAGAGGCCTAGTGGGGGAGACTCTAGTGCCCCTGCTAAGTGTTACAGATGTGGTCAGGCTGGACATCGTGTCCATGAGTGTACCAGTGCTGAGAGGAAGTGTTTCAAGTGTGGAAAAGGTGGTCATTTGGCTGCAGAGTGCCGGTCGAAGACTGTGACTTGTTTCAACTGTGGAGAGTTGGGTCATATTAGCCCACAGTGTCCTAAGCCGAAGAGAGAGAACCAGTCGGGAGGCAAGGTCTTTGCTTTATCGGGTTCTGAGACTTCTGCAGATGATCGTTTGATCCGAGGTACGTGTTATATTAATGGCTTTCCTCTTGTAGCTATTATTGACACAGGTGCGACTCATTCCTTTATATCTTTGGATTGTGCTGTGAAACTTAAGTTAGAGATATCTGAGATGCTTGGAAGTATGGTGATTGATACTCCTGCGAAGGGTTCAGTGACTACTACTTCAGTTTGTTTAAATTGCCCTTTGAGTATTTTTGGTAGAGACTTTGGAATAGACCTAGTGTGTCTTCCACTTGTGCAGATTGATGTTATTCTGGGTGTGAACTGGTTGGTGTCTAACCGAGTCTATATCAATTGTTTTGATAAGACTGTGATTTTTCCTGAGATTGAGGAAGGAAAGAGTTTGTTTCTATCAGCGAGGCAGGTGAATGAGGCAGTAGCAGATGGGGCAGAGTTGTTTATGCTGTTAGCGACTTTGGAGGCTAAAGATAAACTGGTGATTTGCGATCTAGCTGTGGTGTGTGATTTTCCTGATGTGTTTCCCGGAGAAGTGAATGAATTACCGCCAGATCGTGAAGTTGAGTTCTCGATTGATTTGGTACCTGGTATTAGGCCGGTGTCGATGGCTCCGTACCGTATGTCTGCTGTTGAGTTAACTGAATTGAAGAGTCAGTTGGAAGATCTGTTGGATAAGAAATTTATTCGTCCGAGTGTGTCACCGTGGGGTGCACCAGTGTTATTGGTTAAGAAGAAAGAAGGTACTATGAGGTTGTGTGTGGACTACAGGCAACTGAATAAAGTGACGATCAAGAATCGATATCCTTTGCCAAGGATTGATGATTTGATGGATCAGTTGGTTGGTGCGAGTGTGTTCAGCAAAATAGATTTGAGATCGGGGTATCATCAGATACGTGTGAAAACTGAGGATATTCAGAAGACTGCTTTCAGAACAAGGTATGGACATTATGAGTATTCTGTAATGCCTTTTGGTGTGACTAATGCGCCTGGAGTGTTTATGGAGTATATGAATAGGATTTTCCATCCGTACCTAGATCAGTTTGTTGTGGTGTTTATTGACGATATTTTGGTGTATTCGAAATCTGAAGAAGAACATGCTGAGCATTTGAGAGTGGTTTTAGGAGTTCTACGAGAAAAGAAGTTATTTGCTAAACTGTCAAAGTGTGAATTTTGGTTAGAAGAGGTTAGTTTTCTTGGTCATGTGATTTCAAGAGATGGTGTTGCTGTTGATCCTTCTAAGATAGAAGCGGTATCTAAGTGGGAAGCTCCGAAGTCAGTTTCGGAGATAAGGAGTTTTCTTGGTTTGGCTGGTTATTATAGGAAGTTCATTGAGGGATTTTCTAAGTTGGCGTTACCGTTGACGATGTTGACTAGAAAGGGGCAAGCGTTTGTTTGGGACTCAAAATGTGAAGAAGGTTTCCAAGAGTTAAAGAGAAGGTTAACTACTGCTCCTATTCTGATATTACCGAGTCCGTCGGAATCATTTGAGGTTTACTGTGATGCTTCATTGTTGGGTTTGGGTGGTGTGTTGATGCAGAACAAGCAGGTTGTAGCTTATGCTTCGAGACAACTGAAGGTTCATGAGAGGAACTATCCGACACACGATTTAGAGTTGGCAGCTGTGGTATTTGTTCTGAAGTTATGGAGACATTACTTGTACGGGTCAAGATTTGAGGTTTTCAGTGACCATAAAAGTTTAAAGTATTTGTTTGATCAGAAAGAGCTGAATATGAGACAGAGGAGATGGTTAGAGTTTCTGAAGGATTATGACTTTGGTTTGAATTACCATCCGGGTAAAGCAAACGTAGTGGCTGATGCATTGAGTCGGAAATCATTGCATATGTCTATGTTAATGGTTAAGGAATTGGATTTAATTGAGCAGTTTAGAGACTTGAGTTTGGTGTGTGAGAGTAATCACAATAGTGTTAAATTGGGAATGTTAAAGTTAACGAGTGGTATTCTGGATGAGATTAGAGAGGGTCAGAAATCCGATATGCTTTTGGTTGATAAGTTGACTCTAGTGAATCAAGGTCAAGGTGGTGAATTCAGAGTTGATGAGAATGGTGTTTTGAAATTTGGTAATCGGGTGTGTATTCCGGATGTTACCGAACTTAAGAAGAGTATTCTTGAGGAAGGACATCGTAGTGGCCTGAGTATTCATCCTGGGGCTACGAAGATGTATCATGATTTGAAAAAGCTATTTTGGTGGCCGGGAATGAAAAGAGAAATTGAGAGTTTTGTTTATTCTTGTTTGACTTGT
The DNA here is from genome assembly GCF_024323335.1 of Lathyrus oleraceus. Classification (NCBI taxonomy): domain Eukaryota; kingdom Viridiplantae; phylum Streptophyta; class Magnoliopsida; order Fabales; family Fabaceae; genus Lathyrus; species Lathyrus oleraceus. Next base: position 147,179,181 of record NC_066579.1, read on the forward strand.
CAGAAGTCAAAGATTGAGCATCAGAAGCCGTCTGGGCTAATGCAACCGTTGGCTATTCCAAAGTGGAAGTGGGATAGTATCAGTATGGATTTTGTTTCTGGTTTACCGAGGACAAGTAAGAATTTTGAAGCTATTTGGGTGATTGTCGACAGATTGACAAAATCGGCTCATTTCATTCCGATCAGAATGGATTATCCGTTAGAGAGATTAGCCGAGTTGTATATTGAGAAGATTGTAAGTTTGCATGGTATTCCGTCGAGTATTGTTTCGGACAGAGATCCTAGATTTACATCGAAGTTTTGGGAAGGTTTGCAGAAGGCTTTGGGAACTAAGCTGAGATTGAGTTCTGCATATCATCCGCAGACTGATGGTCAGACCGAGAGGACGATTCAGTCACTAGAGGATCTTTTGAGGGCTTGTGTTTTGGAAAAGGGAGGTACTTGGGATTGTTATTTACCTTTGATTGAGTTTACCTACAACAATAGTTTTCATTCGAGCATTGGTATGGCACCGTTTGAAGCTTTGTATGGTAGGAGATGTCGGACACCTTTATGTTGGTATGAGTCCGGTGAGAGTGCTGTGGTTGGACCGGAGATTGTTCAACAGACTACGGAAAAGATTAAGATGATTCAGGAGAAGATGAGGATTGCTCAGAGTCGTCAGAAGAGTTATTACGACAAGAGGAGGAAGTCACTTAAGTTTCAAGAGGGAGATCATGTGTTTCTTCGTGTTACTTCGATAATTGGGGTTGGTCGAGCTTTGAAGTCGAAGAAGTTGACACCTCGATTTATTGGTCCTTATCAGATTTTGGAGAGGATATGGGAGGTAGCCTATCGTATCGCTTTACCGCCGTCGCTTGCGAATTTGCATGAGGTTTTTCATGTGTCTCAGTTGAGGAGGTACATTCCTGATCCGTCGCATGTAATCCAAGTGGATGATGTACAGGTGAGAGATAACCTGACTGTTGAAACATCACCTATGAGGATCGAGGATCGAGAGTTGAAGCAGTTGCGGGGTAAAGAGATTGCTTTGGTGAAGGTAGCTTGGGGAGGACCAGCAGGTGGCAATGTGACTTGGGAACTTGAGAGTCAGATGAAGGAGTCCTATCCAGAGTTATTCGTTTGAGGTATGTTTTCGAGGACGAAAACTCTTTTAGTGGGGGAGAGTTGTAACACCCCGATAAAAATAAGATAATTATTTAATTTAAGTTAATATTATATTTATTAATTTAATTAAATAATTGGAATTATTGGATTATTATTATTATTATTGGAATAATAATTATTGGAAAGTATATAAGTTGGAAATAAGAAAAGAGTTTCATTTTGGTAAAGAGGGTTTTACGTGAAAAGCAGAGAAGCGGCTGAAAAGAGGAAAAGGGCAAAGAGACAGAGCAAGAGGAAGAAGGTTGGAGAAGAGAAAAGCTTGAAGCTTAAAGATTCGCCGGATTAACTCAGGTAAGGGGGGTTTATCGTCGTTTAATGGGTATTATGGGTTAACATGTAATGGGTGGTGATAAACCGTTAAATTGACCCTAATTGGGATGTTGAATGCTGAAAAATTGTGTTGGATAAGTTGTGTTAAAGCTGTAATTGAATCTGTATTTGTGTGCATTGTGATTTCCCGAACGTATAGCTTTTTACGGAATCGGAATCGGAGGTCCGGAAGTCCTCCAACGGCGGAAAATGCGGAAAATTCTGCATTCTGCTTCGAGTTAGCGCAGGAACAGCTTTCTGTCTTGCGTTAACTGGTTAACCCAGGGTGTTAACCGGTTAACACTGTTAGGAATTGTGAAGTATTGCTGTTTTGCTTGCGTTAACCGGTTAACCCAGGGCGTTAACCGGTTAACACTGTTGTGATTTTTGAGAAATTGTTGTTCTGTCTGCGTTAACCGGTTAACCCAGGGCGTTAACCGGTTAACACTGTTGAGTTTTGCCAGAAAGCGTGTTCTGTGTTGCGTTAACCGGTTAACCCAGGGCGTTAACCGGTTAACACTGTTGGAAATTGGAAAAATTGATATTTTAATATTGTGAACATAATTGGTGATTGGCCTATATCGGTGTGTGATATAGTAGGGATTATTTCCCATTGTTTTGAGTAGGATAGGTATTAGTAGAGTGTGCTAATACTGTGATTGAATTATTTGGCATGACATGATATGATTATGTGATAAATATGCTGATGATGTGTGAAAATATGCATAATGTTGTGAATGTATATATTATGTATGTAATTATGGATGGACTGTTTTATGGCTTAGAGTGTGAGCATATGTCCATTGTGGATTGTTGTTGATGTTGCATTGCTAGGTGAATTAGCATGCATATTGTGGCCTTTATGGTGGTAGCTAATTCCCATGGTGAGGAATTAGTGAGTAAATCATTGTGGATTGTTGTTGATGTTTGCATGCTAGGTGATTAGCGTGCATAGCATAGCCCTTGGGGTGGTAGCTAATTCCCGTGGTGAGGAACTAGTGAGTTGGTGGTAGCTAATTCCCGTGGTGAGGAATTAGTGAGTGAGTCACTAGGTCTCAAATGAGTGGGACTAGTGGGCTTGGTAGCCGTATCTGGATTTGATCGGTGAGGTGAACTATATGTTCACGAATAGTCGGTACCGCATGCATGGAGTCTCATTGCATAATGTATGTATGACGTATAATATGAATGGATGTATTCCAATATTATAAGTGTGTTTGTGTTGGCATTGAGTATGAGTATGAATTGTGTTGGTATTGAGTATGCCATTTGAGTTGATGTGCCGTTACCGAATGGGTGATATGATTAGGGTGATTAATGTGTTAATTTACTTAACATTACATGATATTTTATAATGCTTATTATATCGATTGAGGAACTCATCCTTACAACTATTTTTCAGGTAACGAGCAGTGATTGAGTAGAAGCTAGTGCTTGGAGTCTAGTGTAGTCTCCTTAGTGGGTCATGCTCTGATAGATGTAACATCGGGACAGGATGTTTTACCTTGTTGAATAATTTTACATGTAATGTGTTACATGTTTTGCATGATTGATTTGATTTCTATCCGCTGCGTATTGTGCAAATGCTTTATGTTTTGAATTAATAAAAGAGCATGACAGTTATTTGGTGAATGGTGTGTGAAATGATTGTGTGACACCCTTAATTGCATAATTACTCTGATTGATATAATAATATTTTAATTAAATATTTGGGGTATTTTAGAAGGGTGTTACAATACTCATGTTAATCTTTCAATCAACTAGCATTAGGACTTTGAGATGTCATTCGCCAATCGGAAATGAATGGATGAAGAAGGGGAATTAGATGAAGAGGGAAAGGGATGAATGAGATCACAAATTGGTCAAAGGAGGACTTTTACCAAATTAATATTATTCATTCACTTTGGGAGATGGAATGTACATTCAATCAATCCCCTAAATCCAATAATATTAACTTGACAAAGTCAAATCAACCTTGACCAAGGCCCAACAACAAATAAGTGACTCAATTAAGTCAATACAAATGGTCAACACAATTAAAATTGCATTTATTCAAATTAAAAATAGTAAAATAATGCATTAAATTCAAATAGGTTTTGTCTAAATCCTAAAATCTCATCAAAACACCAAATAAATGGCCATGAGATTTATCATAGGTCAAACAAGGTCAAAGGACCTTGGAGAAAAAATTTCATAATTTTTGGACATTTAAAAATATTTTTAAATAATTAAAAACAAATGCAAAATCAATTAATTCATGAAAAATATTAATAATGATCCAAAAAATAATTTTTATTCAGAATATGAAAGAGAAAAATATTTGAAATTTTTTAGTGAAAGTCCCATATTTTTTGGATCAATATTAAATTTATTATGAATTATTGAAGAAAATGGAATTAAAATGAAATTCAGAAAATCCAAAAATACATGGACCATCAGATCTTCCTCATTAATTGAGATGATAGATCTGATGATCCAAAACACGCGTTCCATGTACACCTGAGTCAACTGCGTGGCAAAATGAGTAATCAAAACTAACGATCCAGATTAGAACGTAGAACTTGGATCAAGTGGTCCAAAGGTGAGACACCTCATCGCCGGAGCCAAAGCTTCGATCATCTTCCCCGGTGAGCTCCACCGGACTGGTTAAGATGAACCATCACCAAAATTCAAAACAAGGACATAATCTTAAAGAAAAAACATCACTGAGCACGAATGTCACCTCCAATTCCTCCAATTCCAAATATATTAAGAGATATGTGGAATTGAAAAATGAGGTTCATGATCCGAGATGCTTCGATTTGGCCTCAAAGAAACTCAATCTTCTTGCCTACATTAGTAGGACTTCAGACAACTCAAGAATCAATGGAGTTGAGCAATAAATTGAGAGAATCGAAGAGTTTAAAATTTCTGCAAATTACCTTCAATGGAGGTCTGAACTTGCTAGATCTTGATCTGAATTGTGCTTGGCTTCACTTCACTTGCTTGCAGGAAAGGAATGGAAAGGTTTAGAAGCAATGGACTCCTGGAGAATTGAATTCCAAAACAATGGAGATTCAAGATCAAATTCAAATGAATTTATCAGGGTTATCCTATGAGAATGAGGGGTTTTCAATGGGGATTCAAAGCTGGCGCGATGTGTGTGTAATTTCTGAGCAAATGCAGTTGTATTTATAGCCAAATCCAGGTGATATTTGCACACTCTTTTCAACCTTCCAAATTTGGAAAATGATGATAGCATGGTGCATGGGCGCGCATAGGCCCATGAGATGATATCTTGAAGTCCAAAATGAATGATCATATGTGTTGAAGCAAGCTTGGAATGCAAGGCAATTTAACATTGATATTTGAAGCTGATCCATGCCAAATGATATCAGCCTGTTAAAGCCATGCACAACCTATGCATTTCAAGTCCAAAATAATTGAGTTTAATCTCTTTGGAAAGGTGAGATCAAGAGGAACAAGTTTGATGTTGAACACTTTTTCATTTGGAGTTTGGAACTTGGAGAAATTTGAGGTGGAAGTTTGGAAAAAATTGACATATCAAAAATTTTCTAATTGTCAAGCCATATGTCTCAATATTCCACCTTGCTTAACGTTTTATGGGAGCTTCAAATGAGAAAAGTGTATTCATCAAAGTTGTAGATATATAAAATACCTTAAAATGGTCACCAATTTCATGTCATTTGGATTTGATATGATAGAGTTATGCATTTTTGAAGTTTGGAAAAATCACTTGATCAATGGTATAGGTCAAAAGTGACCTATAATGTAGCCTCATATCACATGATCAAAAAAGTTGAATTAGCTCCCACTCCAAATATAAAAGTTGAAGTAGACATATTGAATTTGATTGTGAAACTTGGAAATATTTCATATCATACAAATTGAGCAAGTTATGGCCTTGGGAAGTTGACTTTCAAGTTAGGGTTTAGACAAAATGACCTATAATGTTTCAACATAGAAAATGATTTTCCAAGAAAAACTAGCTCTAGGTATCAACATGAAAGTTGTTTATAATGTCATTTATAGTATGTTTTCTCTTGTAATAATTTTCATATGGTGAAAATTGTAGGAGATATGGTCTAGGGAGACCCAGTTTTGATCAGATGAATTCATCTGGCCAACCACCATCAACCAACTTGCTAATCTTCAATTCTCTTGACTTTATTGGATCATGGTAAATCATATATGCATAAGATGATGAACTTTGAAGTGTACCTTGAGAAATTTGAGCAATTGTTGAGATAGCTTGTTGGAGAAGTTACTCAAGATACCCAATCAAACTATGGTTTCCAAGGCAAACCACCCTCAAACTCTTGAAGCAAACTTGATCAATATAATATGTAGAGATCATTGGGACTCATATATGATATTTAAAACCATTCTTGAATCAATTCTTGGTTGTGCTCTTTGTTTATGAGGGTCTCAAACCTTAGATGTGATCTTGATGAATCAATGAGATCATGCCCTACATACAAAAGAGTTAGGTAAATACAAAGACATATTTTTGGTATTTTGGTTAGTGAAATGATAAAATACAAGTATGATATAATCACAAAGTGCTTGGTGATCTCTCCCAAAACAAACCCAATGAAGGAGGGGTAAGGAGGATGCCAAGGTATGATCCCAATGTTAATGCTTATGATGAAGTTGCATGAGGGATCTTAGGATCAAAATTGGGATCTTACAGAGGACAGGCAAAAAAAATAAAAATAAAAATAAAAATGGAGTCCAAAATATTCCTTCTCTGTCTCTCACGCATGATCCTTTCTTATTTATTCTAAGTTGTGAATCCCTGCATATCCTCTCCAAAACCACTCCTCCATCATAAAAAAAATAACAACTTGCTTCTCCCATTTACAACGACACCACAAAATAACATACTTTATCTTTCTCTCATTCCACATCCTCACGCGGCTGCAACCCGTAACAAACCTCCATCTTTATCCTCTCAACTAAACCACCCAAATACTCCATAAAACCTTCATTGATCTCCTCCCTCATTAAGACCCATGGCCTCCTCTTCTCCTCTCTCTCTCTCTCTCTCTCTCTCTCTCTCTCTCTCTCTCTCTCTCTCTCTCTCTCTCTCTCTCCATAAACAAAACTAACCTACTTCACCTACAAACTCACCACATCAACTTTCGAAACACCACCCTTCACCTCACCGTGAATCCACACAACACCTGAAACCACCGACTAACCTTGTACATACAACCTCTAAACACTGTCACGTAATACTCCTTCTTCCACATGGTAACTCACATAAACGCACAAGTGAAATGAGCTCATTGGATAAAAAATCATGGCATTTGAGGTCCATTTTCGTTAAGAATCCCAACTTAGTACCATTGTGTTTGAAGTTTTGATATCTTGTTTTTGTTTTTGATCCATTTCTTATGTTTATTCTTTTTTTTTATCTTTGTGTTTTGTTGGTTTGAGTCAAGGTGACATGGTTCTTCCTGCATTGTTTACATGAACACGTTGAAGAGCATGAAGGTTTTTTATGTTTTAATTCATCATCATAGACCGCCGTGTCATAAAGATGAACATGTTGTTCATGAAGAAAATATGACTTCTAACTTTGTTTTTTTGTTATTTGATTTTTTTCCCATTTATTGTGGTTATTAAATATTATATATTTTTGGTTGTGCTAGTTGACAACTAAATGGTCATGATGGAGTGGTTGAGACCTCAGTCTCCCAACCACCATTACTCAAGCTTGAATCCATGCGCACCCCTTTCTGCATTTTTTCTTGTTTTTTGTTATTTTTCATTTTTACACAATATTATATATTATATATATTTAGATGCATTTGGTTATCAAAAATAGGATCATGGGGGAATGGTTAAAGAATCATGCCCCCCGTCCCCATGTCTTGGGTTCAACCCCTTGGTGCCACTTTTCCTTGTATTTTTTCCTTCTTTTTTTTTTCCGATTCTCCATTCTTTTTCAACCTTATTTTTTGTTTTCTTTTGCATTTCTTTAAATATCCAAATTGAGTTTATTTCTAGTTTTTTTGATACCTACTTCTTGTTTGTGACATTATCGTTACAATTTTGTTTTTGCTTTTGTTTTTTTCCATTTATTTTATCATTATTACAGCCATTGCAAATGCCCCATGTGAATGTTTAAAATAATGCGATACTTGTTGGATTTTTGCCTTGTTTCTTTGAATATTTTCATTGTTAAACATTAAATTTTAATCTTTGGTTTCGACATTTTCCATGTCGTTATTCCAGTGATTATTTTATCGATACATTGATGGTATTTCTCTGCGTTTTGACCTATCGCATGCGATATTTCCATTATTGTCAATATGCGCAAACCGGCGTTGAGCACATTACCTAGGGTTTTGCTTCCACTTCTTAATTTCATTTTTGGCTTGCATGTCCATGTGTTGTGTGACTTTTATTCGCATCCTCGCATCCCGATTTTAATCCGTGCATGCTTCGATTTTACTTCTTTTGATTTATTTATTGAACGTGTTGAAAACATAACTTGTATGTTGCTATTTTCTTCACATGGCTAACTCTTGGTCTTTCTTACAATGAGACCATTCTATTATTCACTTACACTCATTTATTTATGATTTGTTGATTAGGTTTGATTTAATTGTTTCATTATCTTGCATTCCCATTCAACAAAATATACCCTTATTCCCATGACGTGTAATAATTTTTACCGCATTTATTTCTTTGGTTGCTCGCTTGTCTAGCTAGTTCTAATACAAGAATAAAATCAACCATTTTTCAAAAAGATTAAAAATAAAAACTCGATCCAACGTCGAGTATTTTCCCAATAACAAATCAATCCATTTCTATCCATTCCAAATCTTGCAAGCCATTTCATTCAAACCTATTGCAATCGATCATCAAATGCTTTATCCAACATCGAGCCATTTTCATAATAAAACTCAAAAACACTTAATAATTATTCAACACTTTTTTCAATAAGAAAGATGAAAGAAAGAGAGTGTAGTTAATGAGCTCTTGAGAGTTAGATCCTAGATGTAGTTCTCGTCAATCCAAACTCTCATCAGCCTCAAATCAATCCCACAACGCTTAATAAACCTCATCTATTTTTGAGTGCGCTTTCTCAAGCAAACTTCTAAAACACCTAAAAATATCAAAACTCTTTTGCAAATAGGATGAAAAAGGAGTGGGGTGTATTCCACGAATTTCCGAGAGTTAATAACCGAGATGTAATTCTCGTCACTCCGAACTCTCTCATCATCCAAAAATACATCCAACCAATCAAATAATTTTCTCGCCGTCGTGCGATTGATCTATAAACCCTTTTTACAAATGAAAGATACTTTCATCGATTGACACAAAGTAGCTTTTGCTAAAATTTACTAACAAATAAACATTTTCTATCCAAAACTACGTAATCCTTGAGTTCTCTATTGCACTCAGAGATACGTAGGAGCAGGATTTGTAAATCTTGTGAGGCTCATTAATAAAAAAACTTAGGTTTAGTCTCATTCGTTAAAAATCCCAAAAAAAAATTATATTTCCTTTTGTTTCTATTCATCTTTCCCTCTTAATAACTAGAGAAGCCTAACTTCTCTAAGCTAACACTAACGGTACAACTAACCTAATGGTTCCCATTGAGTACATCATACGCGAGGGGTGCTAATACTTTCCCCTTGCATAATTCACTCCCGAACCCTGATTTGATTGCGACGACCAATATCATTGTCGTTCTTTCTTGGGTTTTATTGATATTTCCCCATTCCTTTTAGGAATAAATAAAGTTCGGTGGCGACTCTGTTTAGTCCATCTTGGGAGCGTGCGATTGCGCTTTGCTAAGTCGCGTTCTCATTTTTTAAGGGGCGATATGGGCGACACATTCCCTTTTTAAAATAAAATAAAATAAAAAATAACCTAAAACATAAAGAGTAGAGGATTAGTTATATACAAAACCATTTTACCTTTCTTCCCACGCTTACCTCACCTGAGACCTTTTTCTTCCTCCCTATCCTCTTTCTTCCTTTCAAGAATCAAACAAAAACTCTTCCCACCCCAAACAAAATCTTAAAAACAAATATCGTAAATGGAAAAAGTGGATAAATAAAGCAAACAAAATCTAAAGCGTTGTTGACATGGTCGTAACAAAGGGGAAGTTGCGTTGAGGTAACAGCGACAAGAATGGGGCATGGTGCCCGATGTTTTGCATAGTGAGGGTGGCAACGTATGAGTCTCAGGTGAACAATGTCACGTCGTTGGATGTGGTTACGGTTGCTGAGATGTGTGGTATTGACATGGATTTCTCTTCTCCTTTTATTTGTTAATTATATTTAAGATTTATGTGAGGTTCTATGGTTTCATTTTTGTGTTAGTTTATGGTTTATGTGGCTGAGTTTGTATGATTGTTGTTGACGGTTTTTTGTGGATAATGTTGGGTGTTGGTTTTGTGTTATTGAAGTTGATGTTTGAGGTTGGTGATGGTGGTTGTTTGATGATAAGGGTGTTTGTTTTATGTTGAAGAAGGGAAGGTGATGTTGGTGTGTTGACTTTTGTGAAGGAGTTTGTATTGTTGTGATCTTAGTTTTCTGAAAAAGAATCACACGTAAGAGAGGTTCGGGAAGGCTGTTTCTCAATTTTTTTCCGGCCTCCACTTATGTGAAAATTGAAAATCTATTTATATTAGAAAATTAGGTTAAAAATAAAAGGAAATAAAATCAATTAGTGACAAATTAAAATCAAAATGAGATCAAAGTATTATTTGTGTGAAAAATCACCCAAAATAATTTTTGATTTGTTTTTTAACCACTAAGCCAATAATAATAATAATAATAATAATAATAATAATAATAATAATAATAATAATAATAATAATATAAAACAAAAACATATTTTTTATTTGTATTTTATGATTAAAATAAAAATTAAAACAAATAACTAAAATAAATATTTTTTGTATTTTTTTGTTGGTTAGAATAAGAATTAAAATAAATGACCAAAATAAAACATTTTTTATTTTTTGTGATTTAAATAGAAATAAAAATAAATGATTAAATAAACGACTAAAACAATTTGAATTTGTTAACTAAATAAAATACTACCTGAAATCAAACTAAAAAATAAAAATGTGATTAAACCCGATATTTGCCTAGAGAATTTTAAAATCTCTGACAAATTTGGGGTATATCACAACCTCAATCAAATGACACGGGAGCTTTGTGTACGAGTCCTTCCACATAGTGGTCATTGTAAAGTTTATCCCCTCATTTCCTACTTCCATGCTCAACGTATCCCTTTTCACATCAATGATAGTATGAGTAGTGCACAAAAGAACCTACCAACAATGATAGGCACCTAGGAACATTAGTGCAAGAAGAAGATTTTACACCTGTTTTTTATACATATTACACCCGTTATAATCGTTTGTAAATTCAACTAGTGAGAAATATATGACAAATTTACGCCCATTTTAAAACGGGTGTAAAAAGAGATATATTACAGGCATACACTATTGCATATATACATTGAACTTTAACAAATTTACACCCTATTTTAGATATAAAGGGTGTAAAAACGGATATATTACACCATATTTTAGATAAAAATGAATGTAAATTACTAGATAATTATATTGAATTATAAGAAATTTAAACCATATATATATATATATATATATATATATATATATATATATATATATATATATATATATATATATATATACTAAATTTAAATGAATTTACACCCTATTTTTAATATAACGGATGTAAAATATATTAATTTTTTAAAGTTATAATTTAGAAATTAATTTAACCAAATATTTTTAGAGATTCCTAAACATTGGATAAACAAAACAAAAACAAACAAATTCTATCATATTCATGTATCTCATACCAACAAGTCATACATCAAACAAAAGTTATATCTACTTGTAAAAAAATTTAATCACTTCCATGTAAGTTGTACTTACAAATCTTTCATTGAATAAAACTATATCTATATGGATGTTGTTTTTCAATATCTTTCATTTTGTCATTATTTTTTGAATTCTTTTGCTCCTCAACCATTTTTATTTAGTGTTCTTGTAGATTTTTCTCTTCAACCATTTGCATATGAGATTCTTGTAGATTTAACTTCAACCATTTATTAAAAAATTGAGCACAAAATTGTAGTACGTGGTATATTGACTCTTTTTTATATGATAAGGTGTCCGTAAATATCTACGAGGTTAACCTATAATAAACTAAACAACTACATAAGAAAACATTATTTTAAAAAGAGAAATGATATTCTTACACTAAAATCTACACCTAAATCTGTATTTCACTGTTCACCAATACGGAGGAGAACAGTAAAATAATTATAATAATATATATTTTTTTAAATAGAATATTAAAAAATATTGTTATTTTTTTTATTTTTAAATTAAATGATATTGATATAAAATTGTGTGATTAACGAATTTTATAATTTTATTAACCAATTTTTTACATTGTATTAACCAATTTTAATGACTGTTAAAAATTTATTTGGATAACTGAACGTTTATTACCCAACTTTTTATTTTTTATTAATCAGCTTTTGTGTATTAGTAAAAATTATTTTTAATATCTGGAGGTGTATTAACCAACTTCGTCATTTTACTAACCAACTTTTTATATTTTATTAACCAATTTTATTTTATTACTTTAAAGGTATTGTTCACGATTACTACTCACAGGTATTGATTATGTACAGTTCATGTATGGTTCATAATTATTATTTTTTAATTTTAAAAAAACACTATTCACAGTATAAATTCGGTGAACAGTATATACGGTGTATGTATTTGGTGTAAAAAGTAGTGTAGGAATAGCTCTTTTGAAAAATGTGATAATCACTTAAATTCAAATATTACATAATAACAAATGAAAAAACTATAAAAACTTAAAGTAAACATGTAAGCTATAAAAACTATAAAAACATATGGAACAGAACATGAAGGTTTTTTTACAAAAATAACCCACTTTTTCAAGGAAATTCCCAAAATATCCCTAGTTTCAAAAAAAATCCCAAACTACCCCACTTTTAGGAGGAGTCGCCAGTTGAATTGGAGACTCCTCTTAAAACTTGAATGGAGACGTCAATTGGATTGGTTAGGGCAGATGCCCTAGCTAATCCAATTGGCGCCCCTGTGTAGGTTTTAAGAGGAGTCGCCAATTCAATTGGAGACTCCTCCTAAAATGCAATTTTTGTGTTATAAATAGATGCGTTGTGTGAGTAAATGTTCCACATCTCACACAATCATTTGACAATCATGTTTGGTGTTCGTCGTCGATACGGTAAGGTGATTTATGCGAGAGACGAACCTCATATGCTGATGTTGTTCTGGAACATCACTACGTTCGATCAACTGAAGCGGGAGCTGGTTCGTTGGTTAGATGGGAAAATACCAGAAGGGGAAAAATTAGAAGTATTGAGAGACTTGACAGTATCTTTGGTTGGGTGCGAATGAAGACTGATAAGGATGCTAGGGAAATGATGTTCAGTCGAGACGACGTCAATTTGATTATTGTAATCAGTTAGAAATATTTAGGTTTTCAGATAGTTTATTTTGTACTGATGTTTGTTGTAAACCTCGTTGTAACAAAAACTTAATGATATATAATGATTGAAGATTACAGAAATACAATGTTACAAAAAGCTTAAGACCTAGATGATGCTCCTCGATTGGGACAGTTGTTCTTGTTGTGTCCTGGTTGACGACAGATACTACATAATCTTATCATTTTATCTGTGGAATCCATCTCTGTTCTGATACGTGTGATGTTTGGCCTTCCTTTCTTATTTCTACGCATCTCGTCATTGTGCCAAACAATATCACCTTCATATGGAGGCCAGTAATCCTCCATTGGTAGTACTGAGAAGCTTTGATTATATACATTCATGATGGTGTTGGCCTTGTACACATCAGATAAATGGTTGTAAGCATCTTGACGAGTATAAGCGCATGCTACAATGACATGGGAGCAAGGTATGCGAAAGGCCTGGAATTTTACACAATCACACCAACTTCTGTTTAGTCTAACAGCGTAGGCTAAATTTGGTCTCCCCTCGTTGTGGTCCATTGTTTCCTGGACGCTGGAATTTTGCCTATGACGATCAAAGACTGTTATAGCGTGTGTGCTAGCTTTGATGCTCTCCTCTTTCATGACCTTCATGCAACACTCACTGAATACTTGCCCAGACATTAACACCGCACTCCATCTTTCACCTCTAGTTGCGAACATAGAAGTCAACCTATAGTAGGTTGATCTTACCAAGGTAATTATCGGCAGATTTCGAATTCCTTTGAATACCCCGTTCATGCATTCCACAATATTCATGTGGCCCCATCGACAACCTCTTCAAATGCCCTTGTCCACTGCTCTACTGGTATGTTATTTAGCCATCTCCCTGCGTCTTCATTAGACAGTCTAATTTTATCACGATAATATTGAAATGACGGCTAAGTTAGAGCATACCCAACATTCACCACCTTCTTGCGAAGATTCTTATCTTTTATAGCACGCATGAAGTTTTGTGCAATGTGTCTGATACAGTAGACATGGGTAGAAGGAGGATCATGCCATCCATTGTCATGGTTGTTGTAGGCACTCTCAATGGCAGCATGTCTATCAGAAATCAAACAGAGAATGGCTTGTGGAGCCACATGCGTTCTGAGATGTCGAAGGAAGAAACCCCATCCACCAGCCGTTTCACCTTCAACAAGAGCAAAGGCAATGGGAAAGACATTGTTGTTTTCGTCTTGTGCAACCGCCATGAGCAAAGTACCCTTGTATTTTCCGTATAACGAAGTGCCATCAATTTGAATAATAGGTTTGTAGAATGTGAAACCTTTGATGCACAGGTCAAATGCCCAAAAGAGACTGTGAAAGATTCTATTACATGTAGCACAGGTTCCGTCTGGCATCATCGCTGGCAATGTCTCCATAATTGCCACAGTTCTTGGGACATATGTTTTTAGTGCCCATAAAAACCGTGGCAATTCCTTGTATGAATCCTCCCAGTTGCCGAAAACATGTTCAACAACCTTTGTCCTTGCAATCCAGGCTTTCTTGTAAGATGAAGTATAATTATATGTTGATCTCATATGGGATATAATTATACTCACCTTCACTGATGGGTCTTTATAAACCAACGGCAGAATGTCTTGACATATCAACATTGCGCTTAGTTTACGGTGATCTTGTTCAACGTTAGTTGCAATGCAACTGTGAGGTGGGTCTATTGAACCGATCTCCCAAGATTCGTTTTTCTTCTTGTAAGACGCAGCCAAACGAAACTTACAAAGCATGTTACGACATTCGATAACATACCTTCTAGAATCAGTGCGTTTCACTATAAAGTCAGCAGAGTTGTTCATGTGGAATTTTTTGATATCCATAACACATTCTTCTTTGGTACGAAACATGTCTCCCACCTTTAATTCGCCTTCTGATCTCGGATACGGATTATAGAAAACACTGTTGGATGTTTCATCGTCGTGAAAATCCATATTTGTCATATGTTGAGGCGGATCGTAGACATGACTAGGAGGTATTGGTGGTGGTTGATCATCATCTTCATCGTCGTTGTTCAGCATGTGATCAACCTGTATCTCGGTCTCCTCTTCTTCTTCATCAACGACGTCCACTTCTGCTTCTGCTTCTGGGTTGAGTTCATATGACCATTGTGGATCATCTTCACCAGATTCATCCTGACCGGTTAGTTGAGACTATTGATATGGTACACATGGTTGAAGAGTAATGTATAACTCAATACAGTTGCAGCCTGAATGTTCATGACTAACAAACATGTATTTAACATCTTCATCGTCTTGTACCTAAAGGGGGAAACACTTGCATTGACTATTCTAAAAAAATATTGGATTTTGATATGTGATCTTTGACACAATACCCGATCCTATACAGGATTGTATTCTTTTTTTCAAATGCAAGAAGGTTGCGTTTCTCTTGATCGTGAGTCTAATGGTATCGGTGTTTCGAAAACAAAAACCATATAGCTCAGACTCGTATGTTTCGTCGTTGTAGTGAATGTTGACACTGTATAATGATGAAGATGACATTGTGCAGATGAAAACTATTTTCTTACTGCAGATGAATGTGAGTGAAGTGTCTTGGATGTTGATAGTAAGACACTTAAATAGAGGAGTGAAGTGTCTCACATGCTAGCTAGTTCGAAGTGACGTGTCGCACATGCAAGCTACTCCGAAATGACGTGTCGCACATGCAAGCTACTCCGAAATGATGTGTCAACCATGCAAGCTACTAAGAAGTGACATGTTCAGCATGCAAGAGACAAGACAGCCACGTGTCAGACATGCAGATACACACTCCAAATGAATTGGCGCCAATTCAAGTGGATACACCATGCATTCAGACCTCGAAACCAAGCAATCAGACCTAGGTCTTGCATGCATGAACCTATGGAGGCGCTAATTTGAATGGAGACCCCTCTTACAGGTTGTACATGGTCGCCAATTCATGTGGAGACACCATGCAAGCACAACTTTTCATGCTCCCATCCATTTGCCTATAAATATATCTACTCCATCAACACTTCTTCCACACCATCACTCTCACTACTTCTTCTACAATACTTCTTCTACAATTTCATCTACAACAACTTCTTGTAGTTTCATCTACACCAACCCCCCGACAAAATGTCTATCCTCACAATGGGCGAATCACATAGAGGAACGGTTGGAAACATCGCAACATATGTAAGTTTTTTCTTTTGTTAACTTTTTATCTTTCATCTTCACCAACCCCCTTTTATTTTAACATACCAACTTAGTCAAGTTTTTTATTCTTTCTTTTATAGGATGTATCAAGGTTCCGAACTCGGGTCCACGAATATGTCCATATGGACCCGATGATTCAACCTTATGTTGAACTCGCCGGTTTTGGTCATATAAGCAAGATTTTGTCTTGGTCCATAGATAACAAATTCATTCTAGCTTTATGCGAAAGATGGAGACCAGAGACACACACATTTTGGTTCCCAACCGGTGAGTGTACCTTGAAGTTAGAAGACGTCTACATGCTTTTGGGACTACCCATTGAAGGTAAGGCTGTTAATGGTAAAACCAACTATGCAAATTCAATTTGCATGGAGCTCGTAAAGACTGATTTGTTAGATGATAATGCAAGAGGTCAAGGTATACTACTCTCACGCCTTAAGTCGTACTATAATAGTTTATACTTAGATGAGCATTCTACCGAAGATGCTCAAATAATAAAAACTAGGTGTTACATGATGCTGTTAATTGGCTCGTTTTTATTTCCCGAAGGTAGTGGTTCTAGCATGCATATTATGTATTTACCTCTACTTAGACATGTAGATAGAATAGGAAGTTACAGTTGGGGATCTGCTTGTCTAGCCTATCTCTATAGCTCCTTGTGCAAAAATTCACACAAAGACACATCTACATTTTCTGGATGTGCTGTTTTGCTACAAGCATGGGGTTGGTCAAGACTACCGTCTCTAGCACCTGTCAATAACAACCCTTTCACATTTCCGTATGCACAAAAGTAAGTTGTTTAAATTGCTATATCTTTACTTACCTTTTTAAATATTATTACCTCTAACTAATATTTTTTGACTTTTTGGTGTAGATGGTCTGCACGTGGTATGAGTTACAACAAATGTCCAAGACACTGTATTACTCAGTATCACAACCTGTTGGATCACCTTCGATCGACAGACGTAAGGAAAATAACTTAATTATTTCGTTATATTTTGTTAACTTCTTCTACATTGACTATAATCATATCTTCTTTCACATTTCAGTTCATTTGGCATCCATACCTTAATTTGGATCATGACCATGAGGTCAACGCTGAAGACGCAGCCGTATGGACTGCATGCACACCGATAATACGGTTCACAATTGTGGAGATGCACAACAGTGATCGTGTGAAGCTGCAGTTCGGTATACTCCAAAATATCCCAGATCCCCTAGCTAGCCTAGGAGAATGGAATCTGCGCAAAGTTAACGACCAATGGAACTTTAATCCATGGAAAAGCTTCGCAAGATCGGAGTGTCGCAAATGGAAGCACCGTCATGACCATGTGTTAACTGACGCAGTCATGCCAACTGAAGAAAAACCAAGTCGTACTTATATGGCTTGGTACAGATCGGTTGGTTTTCAGTTCATCGCTGAGGATATGTACTTGTAAGACCCACGCCAGATGACTTACACACCTGACACCTCAACATCAAACCCCCAACAACAGTGTCAAACCAGATACACACAACCCCTTGTCCGTCAAACGTTCCGTTCAACCAACACACAAACATACAACCAAAACATTCCATACACCCAACCCCAATACCAAGAGCATACCACATACCACCAGCAACAAATTGGCCATCAACCTGAGACAACATCGCTTCGCACCCACCCCATCACCCTACCAAAGTCGCCTAAGCCAGAACACCCAACGATCATTCAACACCAACCTCCCCTCCTCCTACCGTAGCCAAGAAGCCCAAACCTCACAAAACCAAAACATCCAACAACCCTATCTCTACCAAACGCCCCAAAAACCTTTCCAACCTTTCCTCGACGCATCGTTCACACCCATGTCTCCCTTCAACCGTCTCGGTCGCCCATCAATGAGTCAACCACATCCCAACTTCTCTGGCATGGGTCATGAGCTCAGCTATGGCGGTACACCATCAGTGCATACTGAAGACTATGTCGACTTGTCTGAATACCTCAATAGACCTTCTTCTGTAGTTGGTAGTGACGCTCTTGGCCCCTCATATGATCAAACACCGGTACAGAATCGTTAATGTGAGTTAGGGCCACGGGTTAGGGTAGTTAGAGGATGTGGGACCGGAGGTCGGTTAGGTGATCTCGGTCATCACCATTAGGTTTCTTTGTGTAAACGATAAATTTTATTAATATCAAGTGGTCTTATATCAAATTTATCTATCATGTATACCATATAACAAAAAAAAATTCATTTTAGGAGGAGTCTCCAATTGAATTGGCGACTCCTCTTAAAACCTACACAGGGGCGCCAATTAGATTGGCTAGGGCAGGTGCCCTAGCCAATCCAATTGGCGCCTCCATTCAAGTTTTAAGAGGAGTCTCCAATTCAATTGGCGACTCCTCCTAAAAGTGGGGTAGTTTGAGATTTTTTTTGAAACCATGGGTATTTTGGGAATTTCCTTGAAAAAGTGAGTTATTTTTGTAAAAAAACCGAACATGAAAGCCACCAATAAAAATATATTTAAAATACTCGATAGACCATTTTGTTACTAGTATCTAAACATTTTTTCATTATAAACTTGAGTTAAAGAATAAAAACTCTTTTATTACTATTTTGTTAAAAAAATGTGAGATGAATCTTACTCAGATGGACGGCGAGATGAATCTTCTCCAAAATAAAGAATTAGCGCATCCGCGATACCTCATCATAACACTTCCTGCTTTCTATGCAACCAATCCTCTTTTTCGGCGCTGCACACTACAATAAGTTAGTTGACATGTTCTTCAAGTCGACGCCAAAAGAAAACAATAACGTTCAACATTTAAGCACAAAATCATATATGAATGTACTCTGCCTAATCGTTTTGATCTTGATGATCAATCGGTATACTCTCCAAAGAATTATAGACATATTCTCGAGACGATGATTCTTCAGCCAGTGCACAATATTGCTACATCCTTTAAATTAAATTGTTAGAGCTTATTATGCACCAATAACTACTTCACAACATCATTTAACATCACATACTGCAATACTTTCTAGAAAATAACTATTAACTATTGCACCAATAACTGTTGCACCCCAAAAAACATATAAGATCAAAAACTCCATTACCCCATGTCTATAATGGAGGACAATGAATAACTATGCAAAATAACTACTCAACAGAAAATAAAGGATAATAAACTTGATATGAATGCAGATGGGCTAAGGCCCTTATAATTTTAGTGAACACTTCTATCAAATTTATTGGGAGGTAATACATCAAAATGTCCAACTTTTCATTTTACAAGGAAAAATTATGAAAAGCTTGAATTCCAACAAAGTAATAGAATGAGAGGAATTGGGGGGAACAAAGAGAAGAATTGGTGATGAGATTGAGATTTTTGGATAGGATTTTTGGATAGGGTTTTTAAAGGATATAGATTGAAAGGGGTAAAATATTTTAGGGAAGAAAGAACTCGTGAAAACAAAAAAAGAATGATTATTTTTTTACAAAATCAAAAAAGAGATTTGTTTTAACCCCTCCTCTTCCTTTTTTGTAATTAATTTATGTACACAATATTCACCTAAGAAAATTTACACGGTTATTCACTTAATTAATTAATAGGATTAATATTTTGAGTTTTAAAATTAAACAATTTTTTTAGTCCATCTAAATTCACCCATTTTAAATTTAACGGGAATAATAGAGATTTGATTATAATAATATTTTGAATTTACACTCATTTTTAAAAAATAGGATGTTATTGTCACGTCATAATACTTAAAATGACATTTTATTTATAAAATTGTCACCGTATTTCTTACTTACACCCGTTTTTAGTATAATAGGTGTATATTTTAAAATTATATTCTTCCTTTTGCACTAGTGGGATCTTCTTCTATATCGATGATGATGAAATAAGTGGGGATATACAGATGCCCTACCTTAACATGCACGTCTTCTAATACCCATATTAGAAACTTCACGGATCTATCGACAAGCTATAGAGACACATTTGTGGGTTCATTTCTCCTATACGTAACCTTTTACAAACTCACAATGACATTAGGCTAATGTTACCCCCCAAATCACAAAGCTCTACCAAAGCTCATGGTGTCTAGTTGACACGGTGTGGAAAAACTTCCAGGATCTTTCAGTTTTTGCGACATACTTTTGAAAACCGTACTAGTTGAAGTCGTCATGGCAACAATCTCATATTCCTCCAACTTACACTTTTTTGAAAGGATTTCTTTGAGGAAGCATTTACTGATGAATTCTTGATTAATGCCATGTAAGAAGAAGTGTGCAAGTTTGAAATAAATAATGTATGAGAGTTAGTTCTTGGACATGAAGATGTGAATGTCATAGGTACCAAGTGGATTTATAAGAAAAAAATATGATGAATGTGGTAGTTTGACAAGAAATAAGGCAAGGATAGTTGCTCAAAGGTATACTCAAATAGAAGGGGTATACTTTGATGAAACATTTGCCTCAGTAGTCAGAATGGAATCCATAAGACTTTTACTTGAAATCTCTTGCATGCTATAGTTCAGACTATTTCAAACAGATGTTAAAAGTGCCTTCTTAAACAGGTATCTTCATGAAGAGGTCTATGTGGCGTAACCTAAGGGGTTCAATGATCCCAACTTTCCAAATCACGTGTTCAAACAAAAAAAGTCCTATATGGATTGAATCAAGCTCCAAGATCATGGTATGATAGACTAATTGAGTTTTTGATCAACTATGGATACAATAGAAGAGGAATAGATAAAACTCTATTCGTGAAGAGTGATGAAGGGAAACTGATGATAACCCAAATATATGTGGATGACATAGTGTTTTGTGGGATGTCAGACATGATGGTGCAACATTTTGTTGAACAAATTCATTTAGAGTTTAAAATGAGTCTTGTAGGAGAATTCACTTATTTCCTTGGTCTACAAGTTAAGAAAATGGTGGACAGGATTTTGGTGACTCAAAGAAAGTATGCTAAGAATATAGTAGAGAAGTTTGGTCTTAAAAATGCAAGTTATAAGAGAACCCATGTTGCAACTGACTTGAAGCTCTCTAAGGATGAAAATGGAGTGGATGTAGATCAAACTCTCTAACGAACCATAATAGGAAGTTTGTTATATCTCACAGCTAGCAGACCTGATATTACATATGTCGTAGGTGTATGTGTTAGGTACTAAGCTAATCCTAAGGTTAATCATTTCACTCAAGTAAAGAGGGTCATGAAATACACCAGTGGGACTTATGACTATAGAATATTATACTTTTGCGATAGTAGGTTACAATTATGCAAATTTGGACTGGAAGTGTCGGTTATAGAAAACCTACTTCAGGTGGATGTTCCTTTCTTGACAACAATCTGATTTCTTAATTCAGTAAGAAGCATAACTATGTCTCTCTGTCTATTGCTGAAGCTGAATATATTGTTGCTGGAAGCAATTGTACTCAATTGCTCTGGATGAAACAGATGCTAATAGAATACAATGTCAAAAAAGATGTCATTAAATTGTATTGTGACAACATGAGCACCATCAATATCTCAAAGAATCCCGCCTAACACAGTAAAACCAAGCATATTGGCATACATCATCATTTCATTAGGGATTTTGTGGAGGATAAAACGGTCAATTTATATCACATTGCAACTGACCAATAATTAGCTGACATATTCACTAAACCTTTAGATGTTGTTCGTTTTGAAGATTTAAAAAGTTCACTTAGTGTGTGCATATGTGAGGTCCTATAGAAGTCAAAGCTAAGGAAACGTGATAGGAGACAAAGCCAAATACTCTCTCATATTCTCTATGGTGCATGTGTATTTAGGGTGATTTATTAGTTTCCAATCACTCCTTATATATGGACTTTCGATACTATCAAGAAAAAGGTCGTCTAGCCTTATTTTTCTCTGTGAAATCTACTCTTTCTTATATCATGCACAAGTGTTTGTTGTTCAACATGAGTCAGAACCAGAAGAAAGCTAAGAAGAATTCCTATAAAACTAAGGATACCAAGGAGAAGAAGAACAAGAAAGTTGGTTCATCCTCTCATACAAGTGTTAAAGAACCACAGGGTGTACCATCAACTAAGGCAATTGTTGTTGGGAAGACTTCAGTGACTAGGATGAAGACGATGAAGAAGACTCATGTGCAAGATAGTGACTCATATGTAGATAATGATTGTATCACCTACATGAACTCAAGAGGATGGATTGAAGACCAAATATGAGGAAAGATGTCTCAATAGATTATGTGTCAATGTGCTCGTTGAAATATGTAAAAGTTTCATGGCCTTTTAAGACTGGTGTGTTCAAATTGAAGATTGTTGATTCTAATTAATCTTTCATAACCTTGTAGTGTATGTGCTAACATACTAACATATGCTTGACTAACTAATAGATGTTAGGTTGAAGATCTTACCCTTTTCCAAATTATGGAAAAATAGGGAGTAATGAGATGAATTGGTGTATCTGTTATGTGCGAATAAACCTGGTGATTGTTTAGTACTAACCCCTCTAGGTATGTGCTAATATTATGCTCCATGCTGGAGCATCGGGCAGAACATTTGCTCTTGGTCCTTGTATCAATGAAAATATATTTATCTGTGTTAGTAGTATTCATTGATATCAACTTCTAACTGATTTTGTGTGCATGACTAGGTATGCGAATGATTGCATACTGATACATGCTAGTTAGTAGGATTGTATGCTATTAAATATGTGATAATATATTCATGCATGACTAAGTTTGTGAATGATTGCATGATTGTCTGTTTGATTTGGAGCAAATGAATGGATTATGTGTAAGCAACTGAATGTTGATACTTCTGACTTTTGTTGCTGATGGTGCTTAACTCTGATACATGGAATCTGCTCTTGCTGAAATGCTCTGAAGATCCAGTACATCTTTGGGCTATCACTTGTTATCATGGAATATGTGTTATTTATCTTAAAGAGTTGTTTGGCACAATTTGTCAAAGGGGGATTTGTTATTCCTATTGGATTTCCCCTTTTGATTGGTTGCAGTTTAGCAAAGCAACAACTTGGAGAAGTGTCCAATTATTCAAGATTGGTCTACCTTGCTAAAGTTGTATGATGTTGCAGAAAAGATACATGTTGGGCGCGATGCTCCATATGTTGCTATGGCATCTGGGTCTTGTGTAACAGGCGCCAGAACGTTGCGTTTGGAGTATGTTATACAAAAGGTTTGTTAAAGATTTTATTGTTATTAAGTTAGCAATATGATTAGGTAATTTGTTTGATAGATGGATGAAGTTTAATTTGGATTTAAATGAAGATTTAATTTTAATTTAAATTAAAATAAATTATTCTTATTGAAGATATTCAAGGAGCGAATCAAATGATAAATAGACAATTTCTAAAAGTATTATATCATTTAATGTCTTATTTGGATAAACAACTTATTACATAAACTCTTCTGAGTCCTTATACTGCTTGCTCATATTTGTGGTTGGTTGAATTTCTATGTAACTCTGTGTCCTAATACATACATAAACTTAACCAATATCACATTTTTAAAGTGTTTTCTTTTTTTTATCTTCGGTGAATTTAAAGTTTTTAAGAAATAACAAACACAAGATTTGCTTCATACTTTCTTAGGGACTAATGTAACTTCTTTTTCAGTCTATAGTCAGGATTTAGATTCCCATTGTGTTGTTCTTGTCTTGGTTTTGAATTGTGGTCATTGTTGAGTTACATTTTGTTTTGTGAGCATTTATATTGTAGTAGAGTGTGGTCGATGCATGATTCTTGTTGTCCAATGTGGGAATAATGATTCTTGATGTATGATTCTCATTGTCTAATGTATTTTTATTATTTTTGTTTTTACTTTATGTTGATGTTAAGTTACTGTAACACTAAATATTGTGTTTGTTTTGGTTCAATCAAAAATAACTTTGGTGGAACAACACTTTCTATAGTGGGTGGCTAGTTCATCTTGTATGTTTTATGAGTGGTCTTGGATCTCAATTTCATAACCATGTTTTTTGTCCTGTTTAGTTTATTTTGAGCATTAACATTTTACATTATGTTGAGTCAAAATTCACCATGAATGAAATCTTATATAATAACTGTTGATAATACTATGTAGCTACTTTTAGGTTTAGTCATCCTTAGATTTGTAGATATTAGGATTTAATAGATTTAGCTCATTTTTATTTGTGTTAATACTGGAAAGGGTAACATGAATGCACTATTTCAACTTTTATCATAAATTTGTTGATAGGCCTTGGAGGATGTTGATGTTGATTAGCATAGCCAAATGGTGTCAGAGTTCAATGGTGCAATACATGTAAGTTAGTGATACACTATACTTTTCAAATTATGCATAATATCAACAAAATAAAGTGTCTTGTACTTGTAATACACTGTAACTTAGTGATTGCTATAGTTAGTTATTTTAAAATGGTATTAATTAATTCTCACTTAAATTGTTAATATTTTTAGGATTGATATTATTCTTGTTGAATTGTGTTATTATTCATCTTCTATTTTTAGTATTTTGTAGGTGATGATTAAAAATTAGTATCAAAGACTTGAAGATGAAAGCTTGAAAATAAAAGTTATACGCCCTACTTATCTACAGGTTTTAGCTGTTATTCAAATTCAAATTTCTTGTAGTGCCTTTATAGAATAATTGAAAACTAAAGTAGAGTATCAAGCCCTACTTAAGCAGCCGCTGAATTGGTGTAGCTTGAATCACTTTTATCAGATCTGCATAATAAATTCTTTTTGTACCTAAATTTCTATGTGATAATCCCTGTGTAATCATGCTTTCTCATAAACCTATTATACATACTAGGACAAACAACATAGAGTTTAATATTCACTTTGTTTGTGAAAGAGTGGTAGCAAGCAAGCTATAAATTCGGCATGTTCCTGATTATGTACAAATAGTAGATGTTCTTATTAAACCGCTCCGAACTAGTCTTTTCCATGAATTTAGGTCCAAACTCAAGGTTGCTTAACTTCAATTTCAACGAGTTTGTGGGAAAATATTAGAGATAACCTAATCAAAAGTTAATAAGTAAAGTTAGTTATATAAATGGAGAGTTAGTTAAAGAATTAGGAAGTGGAACTAACTTCACTCCAGTGCTAACTTGTCTATTTTAAAATCAATCATTTTCTCAATAATGTAATGAATTCATTTTATGAATACAAGGAGATCTTGCATTAGCTTTCTCTCTTAGGTCTTCCATTTCATTCAATTCTTATTTATATCAACCTTTAAGAAGAGAAAATCTAGTCATTAGACTTCTCTCTCTCACACACACATATATATATATATATATATATATATATATATATATATATATATATATATATATATATATATATATATATATATATATATATATATATATATATATATATATATATATATATATATATATATATATATATATATATATATACTATTTGGATATTACAATATTTTGTTTATCGAATATTCTTTTAACATGAGGATTATAATAAAATACACAAAACAATAAAACTATTTGTCCTAATATCTTAAATTATAAATACTTTGTTTGTATACACACCAAACTATTATATCATCAATCAACACAAACTTACATGATTTCATAACAATTAAAAGACAAACATGGTTTAACAAGAACTTCAAGTGGAGTAGCTTTAGTATTTGTTAATCCAAACTTTCCAGTCATATCAACAAGTTCAGATGTTGTTGGATTTAAGATATCAAATGAATGTAAAAAGCTAGCTAGAGCATAATGCACCATTTGAAGTCCAAAAGATATTCCAGGACACATCCTTCTACCACTTCCAAATGGTAATAACTCAAAATGATTACCTTTAACATCAACATCTTTATGAGTAGTAAGAAATCTTTCTGGTTTAAACTCTAACGGATTTGGCCAAACATTAGGATCTGTGTGGATCTTCCAAAGATTTGTTATTAATCGAGTTCCTTTTTTAACATGATAACCAGCTACGGAACAATCCATAGAGAACTCGTGAGGTCCGGATAGAGGTGCGGCGGGATACAATCTTAAAGATTCTTTGACTATAGCTTGAATGTATGACAACTTACTTATATCTAATTCATTTACATGTCTTTCTTTACCAATATGAGTGTCAAGTTCTTCTTTAGCTTTTTTCATTGCAAGAGGATTTTTCAATAGTAAACATAGTGCCCATATGAGGGTAACACTACTTGTGTCAGTTCCTCCAGAAAATATTGTCTGCAAATTAAATGCAAATATTTTACTATATGTTCATATTTTCATAAAGAGTTGTCTAAATACTTGTTTAAATAAAACTAAGATATATATAAATAAATAAATGAATCAAACTAGAATTTTATTTGCACAAATTAAGATTTCATTGAAATATTCACAAAATTCAAATCTTTACAAAAGGAGCATGGTTTTTCTTAACCTAGATATTATGTTCTAATTTTTTTTTAATAAAAAAATGTGTTTGGAAGAGTTTTGCCTCAAATTTCTTATCATTTTGTATTAAATTGTCAATGTATGCTTTAAATTGTTATAGTTTAATGATTGGAATAATTTAGTCTCATATTGTTATTTATTTAAAATAATATTAAGTTTCATGTTGTTTCAAGTTAATTTCAATAGTACATACTTGAACTATTTTTTTTAAAAGGTTCATATTAACAAATTTGTTATAGTTGAATGATAAAATATTTTCTATGTAAGAAATTCGCTTCTCATTTTTGGTTTTGAATTTCTTATAGAAATACATTAAATATATTTAACTTTCGGTTTTACTAATAGATTATCGTTTATGTGACTCATTTTTTTGTTTTAATTTTGTATTCAATGATTTTTATTTTTTTTAAATTGACAAATTTTTATAAACAATTGAAAATATATTAACTACATCTTTATCAATAATTTTTTGTTTACAAATTATTTAATTTATCCAATATTTTTTGTTTGAGACAATGTTAATATCATATTTATATGACAATAATTCAAAACCTCCCGACCCTACTCGAAAGGAAAATGAGTTTTTCTGTATTATTTAAAGGCAAGGAAGTGTTGATATCTGTCTCATAACCATTTTATTGGTAAAATATTTATTTTTATATTTTTTAATAGATATTTATTAATTTAATTAAATATTATGAATTTTCAATTTTATTTTGATAAAAATATGATTAGTATGATTTTATTTTATTATTGTTTTATTATTATTATTATATTCAGAACCGTGTTTGACATAGTCTAAAATGTATCACATCAAATTATATTTAAATAGGATTTTATAAAACTTTTATTAATGTTAAAATATAGTTAAATAAGATCTTTAACTATTTTGTTATGGTTAAATCATGATTAATCTAGATATAAAATTTTCAAAAATTTAAGATGTCTTTGATTATATTATTTTAATTATAATAAATGTGATATTTAAAATTTTTGATTTTAAATACAAGAATGGACGGATGCAAGACAAGGAAAAAACTAATAAATATCTAAAGTAGATAAAGATTAAATTTTTAACACCCACATATAAAAAAAAAGTGGAGAAACAAAAATGGCCCATATCTCACTCCTTACCACATACCATATCTAATAGCAAATAGTATTTCAATTTTAAATTTAAATTAAATTTGATCTTTTTATTTTTATGTTTGTTCAAAATTTTGAACTAAATGCATCAACTTTCTTTATACATTTATGTGTGAATTGGAAAAGATTAGAAGACATACCAATATTGTGGCTTTGATTATGGTATCACAATCAAACCCTTCAATTGTTTTTCCATCAAGCAATGAAAGCAACACATCCATGATGTCTTTATCTTCACCATCAACCTTCTCACCCAAACTCCTTTCATGGCGACGCTCCTTCAACCACTCACCTAAAACTTCATCCAATTCCTTTAAAGTTCCTTTCATTGCCTTCACATGACCACCAAAATCAAACAATTTCAAACAAGGAATAACGTCTCCCACAGTGATGACCCCAAACAAATGCATCATATCCTTCAAAGCTTTCACACTTCTTTGAGCTTCTTCTTCATCAACATTAGTTCTTGCACCAAAATATCTCTTCCCAACAACCATTCGAAGAACCATGTTGAATGTTAAGTGTGTAAACCATTGTTTCATATCCACCAACACATAGTTTGATGAATCAGACTCACTATTTTTACTATACCAAACATCGAAGAGCTCTTTAATCGATGTTTGTACTTCGGAAACACGAATATGTTGTTGTTGTTTGACTCGACGATTTGTGAGAATCTCTAGAGTTGCAATCTTGCGAAGATTGCGCCAATAAGGACCATATGGTGCAAATCCAAACATGGCTCCTTTATAGGCCAAATGTTGTGTGGCAACAAGATTGGGACGAGATGAAAGAGCCATGTCGTTGGTAGTGAAACATTCTTTTGCCATTTCCCAATTGTTGATGATTAAAGCATGTTTAGAACCAAGTTTGATGGTGAATATTGGTCCATATTTATCAGCTAAGGCACCTAAGACTCTATGAGGTGATTGGCTGCCATTAAAGATTGGGAGGTGACCAAGTATTGGCCATGCACCTTTGGCTATTGGCGCCTCTCTTTTCTTGCTACGACCAAGTAGAATCAAACCTAATGGAATTAGAAAAATTAGGAATGCAATTGCTGTGGTGTTTATTAGGCTGCTTATCGCTAAATCCATTAAAGCTAGATGAGGTTGGGTTGATGAATGGATATGCAATTATTGTTACTCTTGATTGCTAGCTTTATATAGGAAAAGTTCTATTGAGAGAGAAAAAATAAGAGACTTGTGAAGTGTTTGTGAAAGACACGCATGTGTACAAATACATTTCAAATTTTTTGTGTAATGTTATTTTTGGAAGAGACAGAGACGTCTATAATATTAAAAGATAATAATTTGGAAAAAAAAAATAAAAAACTACTTTATGAATTATAAGGATAATTAGACGTGAATCCCTCAGTTTTGTTTATTTAATTTTCTTTATATATATATATATATATATATATATATATATATATATATATATATATATATATATATATATATATATATATATATATGCATGCGCTATAATAAAATATATTATGATTGAACATACAATTGAGATTCTATAAAATTTTGATTTTAGAATTTCATAATATAAAGTTCAAACTAAAAATAATGGTTAAAATGAAATATGACTTTTATAATATAAGTTTGATTTATTTTTTGTGTCTATAATATTCAATAAATTAATTTTTTCTTAAAAACAATTAGAAATTTAAAAGTTATATATTACCCTTTTGTATGAAAAAATGATAGCATTACGTTTACTTTTTTAAAATATAAGTCTAATTAAACGATATTGTTATTATTTTCATAAAAATTAACAAAAGAACATTAGTTTTTAACTTATTGATTTTCTAAAAAATTAGAGAAAAAAGTATTTAATGACCATTAAAAAAATTATTGATAAAAGTATTAACTTTATAATTATTTGAACATGAAAAGAAAAAATCCATTGAAAAGAGAAGTTGTATTTAGAGATATCTAGTGAAAAAATGAATGGATTATAGTATAGATAAGAGGTTAAGTAGATATAAAATGATTTTTTTCCTGATCAAGAGATACAAAATGAGTTAGTAATGATAATAATTATTAGAGAGAGAATAAACAACATGAAATGAGTTATGGTGAAATAAAAAAGAGAAATAAGAATGATAAACCTATATAAAGCAATAAAGTTAAGAAATGATCACACGTGACAGCAATCAATTAATCTTTTAACTCGATATCTATAACAGTACAACCTTTTCAACAATTTGTTTATCAATAAAATGCATTTTGTGATGATTCAAAATTGATACCTACAAAAATAAACAACAAAAAATTAGCAAAAAGTAATAAATTAAAAAACAAAGAAAAATAAGATTCGATAAACATAGATGAGGCAATAATATAAGTTTTTTTTTGTCAAAAGATATAAATGAGTTAGAGATGATAATAGTTATTAGAGAGAGAATGAACAACTTGAAATGAGTTGACGATGAAATGAGAAAGAAAAACAAGAATAATCATCAATAAAGTTAAGAAATCATTACATGCGACAATAAATAGTTCATTAATCTTTTAACCGGACATCTATCACAACACAAATTTTTCAACAATCTATTTATCAATAAAATGTATTTTGTGATGATTCAAAGTTTGTACCTATCAAAATAAACATTAAAAAATTAGTAAAAATAATAAATTAAAAAATGAAGAAAATAAAAATCAAAAAAGAAATGATGTGTTTGTTTAAAGGATTATTGTTATAACCATAAGAATATTATTCTCTTGAAAAATATCTTAACTATGCTATCCTTCATTGATGCCATGCTAACTCCTGAAAAACAAAATACATAAAAAAAAGACCGAAAACATTATGAGAAAGAAAAATATAAAACCATAAAGAGAAGGATGAAGGAGAATAAATATCTAAGTTATTATAAAACAAAACACAATAAAGAATACATAAAAGAAAGGGTGCAGATAGAAAGAGAAAGTAAATATCATAACTTGTTTATTCAATTATTGATAAATAATTTAAGAAATAGAAACTTGTCACTGTATGGAATAGAAATTTGTCACTATATGAACTACGATAAATAAAATTGACAACAACAAACAGTATTGATTTGAACGACAATCAATATTGAGTTAGATATCATTATTATGTTTAAAAGATATGGTGTGATGATGAGATATAGTAGAAAGAAAAATTATAATGGAATAACAAAATTTAGATATTTGTATGATTGTAAAAAAAACATGAAATTATTTTTTGTGATTGGAGAATTTATGTAATGTTTTGATATTGACATATTAAAATCTAAAAAAATATATAAAAAAATGGTTAATTTGATAAAAAAAATTAACCAGACGGTTTTACAAAACTGGCTCCAGTTCTTTGATTCGAATAGTTTTGGATGATTCAATCTGATTTTACTTCGATTTTGACCCACTAATGATTTTGAAAGATTAATCCAAGCGAATTCATCTCCGATTTTCGATCCAACCGATTAGACTAATCGGTTCGGTCCAATTTTTAAAACATTATTTTTAGAGTAGGAAAGAGATCAATGTGGTAGTGAATTAATTAAATGAGCCTTTTTGAGTGAAACTTAAAATTAACGAATATTTTAAAACTAATTTAATGGGAGTTAAATAAATTAGTGGGTTGAAGAAGTTTTTTTTGAAAGAACTATAAATCATTAATATAATTAATAATAAAATAATAATAATAATAATATGTGGTTTAATTGATTAATTAATTATAATTTAATGAAAGTTAATGGAATAAGTGGAGTTGTATAAGTGAAAGTTAGACATTTTTTATAATGGACAATTATTAATTTTTACTTTATTACATTATTATTTTTATTTATTTTTGAATCAAGAATAAACCTTGGATTAATTCAAAAAACAAGAGAAACAAAAGCGATCCAAGGCGGATCCAGCTCAAAAACATCCAACAGACAAAAGAGACCTAAAGCATTAGCTTAGCTACGTAAGGTCGCAATTTCCTATTTTCTCAATCTCTATAAACTATACTGTCTATAATTGTATCATAAGTTTTCTGTGCATTTACATTGTTCCCAAAACACTTACCATTCCTATACCTCCATATCTCATATATGCTTTTCGTTGTTGCAAGTTTGAGGATTTTCGCACGAGCCCCTTTACCTTTAGTTTTCTGAATAATCCATTTCATTTCTTGCGTCCATCCACTAGGAATGTGTTGGATTTGTAACCACTCAAGTACCTTCATCCAAATACCTTTAGTTCCCACACAATCAAACAACAAATGGGACTGAGTCTCTTCCTCTGAACAAAAACAACATTTGGGGTTGTCAACCATCCCGAAGCGATATAGCCTTGATTTTGTACCAAGGCGCTCATTACATGACAACCAGAGGTTGATTTTCGCCCTTGGTCGTGCTAAGTTTCCATAGAACAACGATTTCCAAGGAACTTGTGGCACATCTCTTAGCAATTCCGTGTAAATCTTGCTCATTTTAAATCTGTCCTGGTGCAACATATCCCCCCACCAACTTCTACCTCTAACACATCCCCTTTGGTTCAAAATTTCCTTTACAATGCATGAAGCATTTGTCGTCCCTTCAATATCCATGATGTTTTGATTTTTAACATAATACGTGTGAATCCACTGTTCCCATAAACTGTCAGCTTTGTCACTGAGATTCCATAGGAGTTTGAGAAGAGTTACCGTATTCCATATATCAAGGTCAATTATATTCAGTCCTCCATTCTTTTTAGGCATACTAATCGTGCTCCATGCAACCTGACTTTCGCGGTTGTTCCCTGTTTTACCAGTCCACAAGAATACGCGACACGCAACATTATTTTTATGAATCACATTTTGGGATCGGCAAACATTGCATCCAGTAGTTTGTTAGTGCAAAGGTCACGCTTTTTACGAGTAGTAACTTGCCTGCGTAAGAAAGCAATCTCGAGCTCCAATGGTTGATTTTATCAATTAAATTGTCATAAGCCTGAGCACTCAAACGTTTGCTGGACATAGGAATCCCGAGATAGCGGAAAGAAAGATTTTCTTCAGCAAAACCAGTAAGATTCTTTAAATCTTTCCTTCCTGTTTGGTCCACGCCCCCAAAGAAGATACAACATTTAGCAGAGTTATACTTCAGCCCTGTTGAGAGAGAAACACACATTATATGCAGTCATCATCAGCCTTACAGATTTCATATCTCCCCGTGCAAACAACAATAAGTCGTCTGCAAAACATAAATTTGTGATATTTAACTTTTCACACTTTGAGTGAAAGTTAAAATTTGGATTGTTTTTCAACCGCTTGAGGCATCTATTGAGGTATTCCATCATAATTACGAACAATAAAGGAGACATAGAGTCACCCTGCCGCAATCCACGCCTTGCTTCCATAGCTTTTGTGTATGTGCCATTTATGTTAAACTGATACATCATTATTACATTAATATTATTATTATTATTATTATTATTATTTATTTATTTATTTTTTAATCAATAAAAATACTTTATTAAATAAATTCAAAAGTAATGGCGATCCTGTCCAAACAAAAGCACAAGCATATGATTGTGAATAATTTTGGGAC
This sequence comes from Lathyrus oleraceus, assembly GCF_024323335.1. Taxonomy (NCBI): domain Eukaryota; kingdom Viridiplantae; phylum Streptophyta; class Magnoliopsida; order Fabales; family Fabaceae; genus Lathyrus; species Lathyrus oleraceus. The sequence continues at coordinate 147,212,518 of NC_066579.1, forward strand.
ATATAATTTTGTTACTAATCTTATTTTCAAAGTAGCAACTATTTCTATAAATCCAAGTTTCATAAATTGTCTCTTCAAAATGACTGCTTTCCACCCTTTCCCCGATACTTGATGATAATCCAATTCAATTCCTCACGCCAGCCTTTAGGAGCTTGTTTGATCTTTAATCAATCAAGAACATTATGAAAATAAACCTTCATGTTGTTGCGTATCTAAAAGACATGAGAATCCATTCATATATCTGAAGTGTGTCAGTACATCTGAATGTTGTATTGTGAATGTCTTCAACTACAAATATTTTATTATAACCTGAAACTTTATCCACGAAAGTGAGAATAACATGACTATATGCAACATTGACAAACATGATGACTACTCACATTCCACACTTATCCACCCGGGTCTCCAAGTTCAGGTCGTGATAACCCATTTAAACTTTGACTTGTCCATTTTTCTTAATGGGAACTATGTTAGACATCTACGTAACAAATCTAGTTGTTCGAATAAAACATGTTTTAAGAAGCTTTTTATGGCTTATATTAAAGGCTAAGTATATATAATCTTCTTGGGGATTTATTGTGTCGCATCTATCATTCCTTAATAGGTATTTCATGCTTGGACAATTCCTTAGTAAGCCTAATCATATCATTATAGCTCTAAACAAAAGAGTGTCATTAATGTTTGATCATAGAATGTCATTCGTGTTTGATCATATCCATTATAAATGTTGTTATGCCTTAGTTAGCACTCAACTAACGTATGTTGTCCTATATTGGCAATTTTATTTGAATAGGTGATCTACATGCCTTGTTTCTATATTTTCATCCAAACCATTTAAAGATTCTTGTTCTTTGAATTCATCATCACTCATGTCTCTTGAAAACATGACATCCAATACTATGGGTACGACTTTTAATGTTTTTAGCTGATTTAGTAGGTCCTTTAGCTGTAGAGATGGATTATTCTTTAAGAGCTTAATAAAAAAATGTAGTTCACTTTGAGTTTTAAATTTGAATTCCTCTTTAGTAAGATTTCATGATTATAACTTCCACTTTTAATTCTTGAGGGACCATTATGGGGCTATAATGAGTTTTAAATTTGAATCCCTCTTTAATAAGATTTCATTAGGCTGTTTTTTAAGGTCATGGAAAGTCGCTTTCAATGCATTGTGCATCATAGGGGTGAGTTTGTTGAGTTCACAAAATTAGGTTATAAAGGGTTAGAGGAAACATGGGATGTTGATCCTAATATTTTGAGTTACTTTGAAGTTTTGAGTGGGTTAAAGGATTTAGGTTATCCTAGTATAAATAGCCTTTGGTATTGCGATCAAATGGAGTTTAATAGCATGGTTTTGTTGAAAGATGATAATGGAACTAGGAGGATAAAGATAATTGCAGTGCTGACTGGTACAATGCATTTATATGTTATTCATCCTATATTACAACCTGACATCATTGAGGAACTAATACTCTCACTATAATACAACGTGGTAGGTCCTAATGTTGTTGAAGAAGGTACCGCTGACATTGAATTAGGAAAGAATAATGTAGAAAGGACCATTGAAGTTGAAAATGTGGTTGATGAAAGAGACATTTTAGATAAGGGGACCACTCAAGCTGAAATTGTGGTGGATGTATGAGACATTTTGAATAAGGGGGCCACTGAAGCTGAAACTGTTGTGGATGAAAGAGACATTTTGAATAAGGGGACCACTGAAGCTGAAATTGTTATGGATGCTACTGTTGATGAGGGATTAAACTGTAACATGGAGGAAGATGAGGGACTAGGTGAGGAGACCAATTTGGTTGATTAGGGACTGAGTTGTAACTCTATTGAAGATGAGGGACTAGGGAATTTATTTGAAGAATATTATAGCAAAGATAATTATATTGGTAAGGGAGATTGGAAAACTTTCTAGATACCTAAAAGGATGGATGACTAAACGTGGGAATCAGGGATATACTTTGCTACTAAATAAGATTTCAAAGATGGTATTAGGACATACGTCATACACTCTGGTAGGAACTTGAAATTAAATAAAAACGACAACACGAGGATGAGAGTGATATGTAAGAAAAGGTGTCCATGGGAGGCATATTGTACAAGAATTAAACATAAAGACGCATGGCAGCTCAGAAAGATTATTGATAACCATACATGTAGTAGAGATTTCAAGGTCAATTTCCTCACATCTAAGTAGCTCAGTAGTAAGATATAAAACAAAGTGAGGGAGAATCCTAGTTTAAAACTGACTGATATCATGGAGAAGACCCAACAGAAATGGAATGTGGGGATTAAAAAAATTATTGCATACAGAGCAAAGACAATGCCTATCGATCTTTGTTATGGGTCTTTCAGGGAGAAGGATAAAAAAAATCATGATTATGAACATGAATTGTTAAGGTCAAATCAAGGTTCAACTGTGAAAGTTACAAATCAACCATTTCAAGGTGGAGAGGACATCATTAAGCATCCTGAGAGACAGTTGAGCCCATATTTTTAAAGGATGTATATTTATTTTTAGGCTTGCAGGGACAATTTTTTCAAGTGCGGGCCTATAATAGGTTTGCATGGCTTCTTATTAAAAGGGTATTATAGTGGACAAATACTTACTGCAATTGGAAGGGATCCAAATTACCAAATTTTGCCAATTGCATTTGCTATTGTGGAAGGTGAAGCCAAAAAAATTGGATTGTAAGGTATTGAATGCTGACTTGTTTTACATTTGGATTGTGTTTTACATTTAGTTATGAAGCTGAATTGCTGGATTATTGTTGTGTTTTACACATGCGTGCAGGTGAATTTGATTATGAGGTTAGGCATATCTCATATAATGGAGAAAAGTATATTGTGAGTTTGTCAACTAAGGAGAGCTATTGTAGGGGATGGACGCTGATAGGGTTTCCATGTTTTCATGCAATATCTTGCATGAAAGCTCAACAAGTGGAAATTGAAAATTTTATGCCTAATTTCAACAAAAGGGAATGTTATAAGGAAATGTGTGCACCTATAATATATCCAGTAAATGGGGAAACTCCGTGGGAGAAAATAGAGTATGTTGATTTACAACCACCACCAATCAAAAGAAAACTAGGAATGCCAAAGAAGGAGATGACTAGGGATGCATTAGAGAACATAAGAGATGAGACACAACTTAAACGAGCTAACTTTAGAATCAAGTGCAGTATGTTCCCACATGATGGGGAACAACAAAGCTACTTGCATACTGCCTGCACCAAGTCAGATAACTCAGCTTAAACCAAGTTAGCCTGAACCAAGTAACCCAGCACTAAGTTAGACAACTCAGCCTGAAGAAAGTCAACCTGCACCAAGTCAGACAACCCAACCTGAAGCACTCGATTGTGATATACTTGTCTGCTATGTTTTTGTACTAGTGTCAATGAACACAAATTGTTTGTGTAACTTTTGGCTTTTTGTATTAGTGCGGCTTAACACAAAATTTGTTTTTTTGTATAGTGTCAATGAACAAAAAATTTGGTATTTTGTATTAGTGTTAATGAACACATATGTAATAGGATCTTAATTCTTATTATGATAATGCAAACAAAATTTTGTTATTTCCTTTATTTGAATTTTGATTGTGTTTTCTTTAAGATAAACTATAAATAACATTCTGGTTTTGATAAATAAGATGTAACATGGATAATGTATTTGCAGTTCGGTTAGAGCATCAAACGTAATCATCTAGATTTCAACATAGTCCCTTATGAATTATATTGTTTCAATTAAGTCCCATTTTTAATATTACATACCACATTTTACTCTTTTTACTGCAATATTATAGACCATGTTTTATAACACATAACACCTTTGTTATAGCAGAAATGATAAAACTAAGTTGCTACAATATTATATACCATATTTACCATTGTTTTGATCAATTCATTTCATTTAACCAACAATGAAATTACATAGTTTCATAACGTCAAATTACATATTGTTTTGAGCACTGCCCTATTTGAAATACATGGTTAAAAATACTAAATTAAATCATACACTAATAATGCCAAAAACCATTGTAATTTTCAATACTCTTCAACTTCAATATTCTCTTCCTTTGCCTTTCAATCTTTAAATCCCTTCCACCAACCAATTCATCACCTACCCCCTAGGAAAAATTGTATCCCTTCTCCAATTTTTTCTCAACATTCACATTTCAAATCTGTAATAGTACGGATAATACACTCTTCTTGGAACCAACAATCCCTCCTCTTATTTCTTATGACCACAAATCTAAATGTCCCACAACTTTGGTTGTTTGATTTTGAATAGGTTCTGGTATTCATTGAAATCTTAGTAGAAATTATGAAGATGATGGTTTGGATGAAGAGGATTCTCGAAGAAATTTGGAAGAAGAAGGATGATGGAAGAAGATGAATAGCAGCCCAGGAAAACGAGTGACAACGTTAAAATGAAGAAACATGGAGCTTACAATATTAACATAATCCCTTGTTGAGTTACTAATGAAAGTTAAGCCTCGTTGTCATGCCACATCAGCTTGTTTAATGTTTTTTCATCCAATTTAACGGAAATGATTAAGTTGGCTAAGAAAGTCGTTGTTAAGGGACTAAGTTGTAACATTTATTAAATAAGAGACTAAAGTCAAATTTAAAATTAAGTTAAGGAACTTCAACAATAAATAAACATATAATCTATGATCTACCTCATTCCCATGGATTATGTTGGTGAATGAATTGTCCCTTGAATTGACTCGTTTGACTTCCAAATCTACAAATGATTAAACCTTACTATGAACTATTGTTTTGAAAGTATTAGGGAATTAATGCCATGTCTTATACATGATAACATGTATCTTTAAATGGATTTGGTGTGTAATGAATCACAAGAAATTCAGGTGGATCAATGGTTGTGTCTCCAAAAGCATCAAGGGGAATTACATATGCAAGCACTCAGAACATTGGTGGAGATGTGAAGAAGATGTTTCTCATCTATGCTGGTTTAGTTTTGATGAAAACAAAAGTTTATCAAAGAAGAAAAATGTTGAAGTATGTCTAAATCAAAAATCAACATTGTTCAAGTCATTGGATGTTGAAGTAAAATATAATTTGATCATGAAAAAAGGTATTCAATGTCAATTCATTTTACATAAAGCTTTAGGTGCTCAAAAATCTTCATCTCTTCTACTTCACTAAAATATTCCCAAACATTTATGCATCAAGACATTTTATGCTAAGTCTTTTAAAAATTAAAAAACATCAATTTTTACTTGAGTAAAATCGATTTCACCATTCATACAATCGATTGCACATCTATTCTTCCAGATAAATTTGAATTTATTTTATTTTTCGTAAATTGTGGCAGTTGAAAACCGTCGTAACTTACGTATTTTTGGAACAATATATAAATTTGAATTTATAAGGCTTTTTCATAAATTATGGCAATGAGAAACGTCGTACTTAGATTAAATTTGTTGTTGTTTGAGATTTGAAAATCATTTTATACTTTTTTAATCAGGTATTCATTAAACTAATTTAAAAAATTATGTACATAATGCAGAGTTGTGTCTTTTCATGAATCATTGTCAATCTAAATAATTACAAACCTTCATGGAAATGTCTTAAACTTTTTAATCAATTCATAGAGGTTTAAATCCTCTTTTCAAATGTTCATACCATATAAACAATGAAACTTTGTGCATAAACTTTCATATCATTGAAAAAGTTTCATTCAAATTCTAGAGCACTTAAGGGTCATATAGTATTGAATCATATATTGAAAGAGGAGATCAATTGTCTATTGAATATGAATTAAGAACAATTTCATTCAAATTTGTTCAAGTATTGTAATTGATCACCAAGTGTTTGGTGACATAATTTATAAAGAAAGTGTGTGTACTTTCTATATGTATTTGCAAATAGAAAGTGATATTATTTATGTTTGTGTTGTAAAAGTTTATTTGATTCGAAGAGATTTAAAATCCACCATAGTGTCGGTGTTTGTGAAAAGGTCCTTTGAATTGGGTTGATTTAAAGTCTGCCATATGTTCAGTGTTTATGTTAGAAGATTGTAAGAAAGGTATTGGTGTGAGGTTTGTATCGAAATTTAACATTGTGGAAAATCCTCCAAGGTGCGAAGGAACTAGATGTATCCTTAAGTTGAAAAGGGGAACTATGATAAATTTCTTGTGTCATTTACATTTCTATTATTTATTTTTCTGCACTCAATGTTCCAAATTCATCATCGTAATTCCAGGAAAAATAAAAATAAAAGAACATTTGCAAAATAATAAGAAAAATTTATAAAACCTAATCCAACCCCTCTCTCTCTCTTTAAGATTGCACTCTATACTTATAGGAAAACTATTTTATCTAATATTTTGGATGTGATAATAATGGTTTATCCATATTATTAAAGTTTTTTTTATGTTAAATGCACATACACACACCAAACATAGTTGTGACATGACGGGATATGATTTGTAATGTTTCAGGGTGTAGTGTCCCAATAGACATTACAAATTGGTTAGTATTAATAACAAGTTAGTAAATATATTTTTATAGAAATAAATATTTGGTACCTTAAATTTAAGTTTGGTGTAGGTACCTTTAGTATAAATTATTATATAATTTTAATTTATTTTAAAATAAATTAAAATAAAAAAGTGATGTGACATGAAATTATACTATTTAATAGGTTGAGGGTATCGATGCCTAATTAAATTCAAGGGTATCACAATGTTCACCTAGTTTTAATTATGATTGCATTAATTTATAGGATGAAGCAGTTTTATCCATGATTTACCTTGGATTAATCTTTAAAATTATTGGAAATTTAAACCAATATGAACAATATTCTTCATAAATAATACCTCATGTCCCTCTTCTTATTTATTCATGAGGATCCTCGACTCTTTAAACACATGATATGATATGTAAAAGCAAAGTGGGTAAAAAGTATAGTGTTAAATATGTTTTTAGTTCCTCTAAATATCTAAAATTCATTTTTAGTCCCTCAAAAAAAATTCTTCAAACACTGGTCCTCCTAATATTTTTCATCCATATTTTTTATCCCTCCTACTTACATCTGTTAACAAAGCTGGCATGAGATTGACACGTGACAAAGATGCTGACATGGATGTCACGGGACATTTTGTCCCCATTTTATATTGTTTATACAAATTTAATTTATAGCGAAAATATTCCGTCGCTAAATTCGTCGTTAACATGAGCATCATACAAAAACCCAAAATCTATAGCGAATCCGCAACTAATCCCTAACTAATTCAAACACGTCATTCTTTTTTTTTTCAAGAATATTAATAAAGTTATAAAGATCTCTCCCACAATTTTGTGACTTGATATGAATTAAATATTTTTTTTTGCGAACCGATTTTTTATGAAACAGAAACAAGGAAAACATTAGCATATGATTGAGTTTTAAGTTATTGTTTTGCAGGGACTTATATCATAACATATATAAACTATCTACAAACTTTTATTGCAATCCAAATAAGTCTCAATTTATTTTTGTTTTTCGATCAAAACACATATGTGTTTCGATCAGAAAATCAAAATCAATCGAGACTTATTTTAAAAGCTATAAAACTTTGCATATCATTTTTATGTGTTATTGTGTAGTTTCTTGCAAAAGATTAGCTAAAATTGAATCATAGTCCAATATTGCGTTGTTTCCCTTTCATGGAAAATTGATGCTTAAATTTTTTTTATTTAATTCATCTTATTCCAAAAAAAAATAATTTTTGTGGGAGATATCCTTATAACTTGATACACTAGTGTAAAAAAGACAGAGTATTTAAGCCTTTCATTTTGTCACTTGAAAAAAAAATTATATTTATTTTGATCGAAAAATCAAAGTAAATCGAGACTTACTTAAAATGTCATGAAAATCTAGAGGTCCTTTTTATGTGTTATGATATAATTTCCTGCAAAAAATTAGATGAAAATTCATTCACATGCCAATGTTTTCCTTGTTATCGTTTCATAAAAAATCGGCGTTTAAAAAAATTCATATCAAGTCAAAAAGAAATTGTGGGAAAGATCTTTATAATGTGTTAAATTTTTTTGAAAAAAAAAACATGAAAAAAACAAAGTGAAGGTCATAAGAATGACATGTTTGAATTAAATAGGGATTAGCTGCAGAATTAACTACAAATTAACTAGGATTTATGGTTTCTATATGATTTTCATGTTAGCGACGGAAAATCTGTAACTATAAATTAAATTTATATAAATAATATAAATTGGAGACAAAATGTCACGTGACATCCATGTCTGCAACTTTGTTACGCTGACATTGTCACGTGTCAATGTCACATCAACTCTATTAACGAATGTTAGCAGGAGGGAAAAAAATGTGGATAAAAAATATTAGGATAATTTTTTGAATTTTTTTTATGGACTTAAATTGAATGTTGGAATATTTATGAGAATTCTAGACATATTTAACCCGAAAATACATGACGATCTACCATTGTAGATCCAAAGACTTTAGAGGCAGACTTGTTATAATTGACATGTTTGTCCAAATATATGGGTCCGCGCCATTATTGATGTTTTAATATTTTTAAATAATGGTCCAAAAAAGACTACTTATCAAAATTGTTCATCTATTTAAAATTTGTCAAATAAATATTTATTAAGTCATTAAATATTTATGTTAGTTTTAGAAATAAATATTATTAATAATATCTACTAAATTTCTTAACTAAAAAATCAAGTTTGTAAAATTTAATAGCAAATTAATCAATTTCCATAAATAATTTTTAATATAAGTATATTTTAAATTTTAAAAAAGGAACACCAATTGAATTGAAGCTTCATCTTTTTTATAGGTAGATTTGATGTTATTCGAGGATTTATCTACATAGTATTTTGTCTATGCGTGTAAATTCACATGCAATAACAATTTGGAAATAAATCTGCAAAAGTAAAGTAACATGTAACATTAAATCTACAGAAAAAATTATATATAATTGAAAAAATTATATATAATTGAAAAAATAAGAAGAAGGGTTAATTCAATTTAAATATTGAAGGGTGTCAATAGCTTTTATTTGAAATATAAATATATTAAATATTAAATATTATCGGAGAAAGTTGATTAGGTTGATATTAAGGTTTGAAAACTTGATCATTTGAGAAAATATTTGAGATCAAGTAGTTCTAGAACGACATCTATCTTTGTTGGTATTGAAAATACTGTCCAAAGCATGTGAGGTGAAAGTGAAGCATATTAAAATTTGTCAGATATCTTCAGATTCAGATATTACGTTATCCACTCGTCCACCGCTAGAGTAGGCTATCGTTTCTTTTCCACATATTCTCCACTTTAACGTTTGATTACAACTACACAACTATCACTGGACTGACCTTGTGTTTGAAGCTGTGTGTCATGGCTATCTGTTTGTGCCGAGTTATCACCGTGGAAATATAAGTTTTTAAATTATGTGCTACTACTTTCTATCAAAATCTTCAGTTACGTATAACAACTGATTTTGTTTTATAGATAGATGCTAAGTTTAAAAAAAAATCTCAAACAAAATTTTAAAAGATATTACCATGCATGATATTAGAGTTGTTAAAATGAGTTATCCGATCTTAAATGGACCGTCCTTAAAAGACTTTGGATTTTTTAGAATTGGGTTAAAAAATTCTGTTATAATGTTGACTAAAAAATTATTATTCGAATCCGACCTCTGATGAGCTTGAAACTACCCAATCTTAAACAAAAAAATTTAAAAACAAATATTAAAATAAAAATTTATAATATTTATTTTAATAAAACTAAAAATTATATTATCATAAGTACTATATTATCTTTTATAAATACGATAATGTGTTTTTAAATACAATATCCGTTTAAATTGTATAAAATAATATTTAAATATTTAATATAATAGAAACTAATACGAGGAAAAAATATTGATTATTTTAATGTATAAGATTTAAAAGAGAAAGATTGAAAGAAATAAAGATAAAATTTAATGAGGTGAGAAAAATCAATGAATTATTTTACGGTAAGATAATATAAATATTAATATATTTTTTAAAAAATTTATAATTATCTGGATCTAATGGGCTACCCACAGCCTATACAAACTAGTCTTAATGGGTAGCGAACTTTTAGGGCTGAACTAAAAAGGTCCTGAACATATGTATTTTAATTTTAAGACTAAAATCCTATGATTTTTCGGATTGACCATATGAACTAGCTCATTTTAAGAGCTATACTTAAGATGATTTTTTACCACAAAAATTATAAATATGATCGGTGTATAGCTCTATTTTTTTCCACCCTCCATCACCGTTGTGATAATATCATCCTATCGACGTAAGAGGTGGTAGAATAAAGGGTGAAAAGTATAATGATGATATCACGACAGTGGTGGAAGGTGGTATTAGATTTTATTAGATTTAATTCATATTTAAATTGTATTATTTTCTTAGCCCCTAAGTTTGTTAGAGGGTATTTTAGTATTTTATCCTATTATAGTAACCCTAGTTTTAGCTTATAAATAGGGTGTCAATCATTGTAACTTTTAATCCTTTTTTGTAGCCGTCATTCTCTTAATAGAATATTCATCTTTTATTCTACCTTTGCACCAACAATTGGTATCAGAGCTCCGGTTCGGATTCATTGGGAAACACGGGAAACACGAGTGAACGTGAGGTCTTGTGTGTTTGATTTTGATTCTTAGATTCGTGTTGAATCTTGAACAAAATCTGATCAGAATTTTAATTCTGTGGGTTGGGAAACACTGTGTGAGAAATCTGAGTGTACTGTGCAAGGTAGAAAGATGAACGGAAACGGCAACATGAACACCAAACTTCCAGTATTTGACGGCAAAAACTGGAATCGTTGGATGATCCAAATGCGTGTACTGTTCGGTGCTCAAGATGTTCTAGATCTTGTCACTGATGGTTATGTTCAGGTAGCAGCAGATGCGACGGATGAACAGAAAAACGCGCAGAAGGAAGTAAGGAAGAAGGATCAGAAAGCATTGTTCTTCATTCATCAATGTGTTGATGTAAATGTGTTTGAGAAGATTGCAGATTCAACGACAGCAAAGGCTGCGTGGGACACACTGGTTAGATGTTATGGTGGTGACGCGTCAGTGAAGAAGGTGAAACTTCAGTCCTTGAGAAAGCAATATGAGAATCTCAACATGAAGAATAATGAGAAAGTTTCTGAATACATCTCCAGAGTGATTCTGATCACTAATGAGATGAAAGCGTGTGGAGAAACTCTTTCTGAAGAAACAATCATGGAGAAGGTATTGAGATCCCTTACCTGTCAATTTGATTACATTGTGGTAGCAATAGAACATTCCAAAGATCTGAGCACCATGAGAATTGAAGAGCTGCAGAGCAGTCTAGAAGCGCAAGAGTTGCGTTTGACTGAGAGAACTTCTGAAAGGGAAGTAGAGCAGCAGGCTCTGAAAGCAACTTCTGATAGGAGGTATCAGAAGCAGTCAGAAGCCAGGAGAAGATCTGATGGTGGTCAGAAGTCAGAAAGCTCAACCTCTGATAGACAAAAGAATGCTCAGAAGGGAAAAGAGAAGTATGACAAGAAGAAGATCCAATGTTACTGTTGTAAGAAGTTTGGTCACTTTGCTAGAGACTGTTGGTCAAACAAGGAGAGAAAATCAGAAGAAGCAAATATAGCCAGAAGTTCTGATGACGAATCTGTGCTATTGATGGCCTCTGAATCTGATGATATGGATCTGATAGACTGGTGGTATATGGACACTGGTTGTTCAAATCATCTTACTGGAAACAAGAAATGGCTGGTTGACTTTGACTCTGAAAAGAGGACAAAGATCAGATGTGCTGATGACAAATATCTTAATGCAGAAGGTATGGGAAATGTCAGAGTGACTCTGAACAATGGGAAAACAGCATTGATTCAGAACGTGTGGTATGTACCTGGCATCAGAAGCAATCTGATGAGTGTGGGACAATTAATTGAGAAAGGTTTTTCAGTTACCATGAAGGACAATCTTCTGAAGCTGTATGACTGCAATCAGAAGTTGATTATGGAGTCAGAACAGGGAAGGAATAGAACATTCAAGGTGAATGTCAGAACTGCAGACTCAGAATGTCTTAGTGCAACAAGTGCTGAGAAGGAGAGTGAGCTGTGGCACAGAAGATTTGGTCATTTGAATTTCAGAAGCTTAAAACATCTGAATTCAAAGAAGTTGGTACATGGAATTCCTGCAATTAAGAAGCCTGAAAAATCATGCAAAGTTTGCATGGAAGGAAAACAACCACGATTGCCATTTGCGTCAGAAACTGCTCCAAGAGCAAAACATGCCTTGGGAGTTGTACATTCTGATGTGTGTGGTCCATTTCCAGTAGCATCGATTGGAGGGAATAAATACTTTGTGTTATTTGTTGATGAATTCACAAGAATGACATGGGTATCCCTTATTAAGTTTAAACACGAGGTGTTTGATGAATTCAAGAAGTTCAGAATGAAGGCTGAGAATCAGAGTGGTCAGAAGTTGAAGATTCTTAGAACTGACGGTGGAGGTGAGTATAACTCCAAAGAGTTCCAGAAGTTCTGTGAGGAGAATGGAATTGAGCATGAGGTTACTGCTCCTTATACCCCTCAACACAATGGTCTTGCTGAAAGAAGAAACCGCACTTTGCTTGATATGGTGAGAAGCATGCTAAAGGAGAAGAAGCTTCCTCAGAAGCTCTGGGGAGAAGCTGTTGCCACCGCAACGTATGTACTCAACCGATGTCCTACGAAGAAGTTGAAGGAAATAGTTCCAATACAGAAGTGGACTGGAGATAAGCAAAGTGTTAGTCATCTGAAGGTGTTTGGTTCTGTTTGCTATAAACATGTTCCAGAAGCCAGAAGACAGAAGCTGGATGATAGAAGCAAAGTGATGATTCTGATAGGGTACCACAGTACAGGTGCATACAAGCTCTATTGTCCAGAAACCAATAAAATTGAATTCAGCAGAGATGTGATTGTGAAGGAATCAGAAGTTTGGAATTGGGATAAGTCTCAATCTGATTCTGATGTTAGAACTTCTGAAGAAAGGTCAGAGTTCAGAATTTCTGAGGTTGGAGTAAACTCTGACGTTGATTCTGACTCTGATAGTGATCCAGAATCTGATGTTCCAGACTCTGATGTTTCAGACTCTGATGATCCAGACTCTGATGATCCAGACTCTGATGACCCAGACTCTGATGGTAATCCAAATTCTGGTGGCAATTCAGACTCTGGAAATATGCCAGAACCTTCAGATGGTCAAAGCTCTGGAGGAAGTCAACCATCTGAAGGTAGAAACTCTGAAGTTGAAGACTCTGAACAAGTTCAGAGACCACAAAGAGTCAGAAACATCCCCAGAAGATATGCAGAATTTGACATGCTGCAAGACACTGAAGTAGACTCTGAAGGAGAAGTTATTCAGTGTGCCATGTTAGTAGACTCTGAACCCATAAGTACAGAAGAGGCTCTTAAGCAGAAGCTCTGGCTGAAGGCCATGAAAGAAGAACTTGATGCTATAGAGAGGAACAAGACTTGGAAGCTAACAGAACTTCCAAAAGACAAGAAAGCCATCAGCGTCAGATGGGTTTTCAAGCAGAAGTTAAAGCCAGATGGTTCAATTGGCAAACATAAAGCAAGGTTGGTAGCCAGAGGATTTCTACAGAAACCTGGGCTGGATTACTCTGAAGTGTTTGCACCTGTAGCAAGACATGAAACAATCAGAATGGTGATTGCAATAGCTGCTAACAGGAATTGGCCTCTGATGCATTTAGATGTAAAATCTGCATTTCTGAACGGTCCATTAGAAGAAGAAGTTTACGTGTCACAACCTCCTGGATTTGTGAAAAAGAATCAGGAAGGGATGGTGTACAGATTATACAAAGCTCTATATGGATTGAAACAAGCGCCCAGAGCTTGGAATAAGAAGATTGATTCTTTTTTCAAGAAGCAAGGCTTTCAGAAATGTGAGATGGAGTACGGTGTCTATGTTCAGCATACTTCTGAAGGAAATATGACTCTGGTATGTTTATATGTTGATGATATACTGCTGACTGGAAGTTCTGAACAGGAGATAGCCAAGTTCAAGAAAGTTCTGATGAATGAATTCGAAATGACTGATCTAGGCAAAATGACATACTTTCTAGGGATGGAGTTCAGATACTCTGAGAAAGGTATTATTTTGCATCAGCTCAAGTATGAATTAGAACTTCTGAAGAGATTTGAACTGAAGAATTGTAAGATTGCTGTCACACCTTCTGATACAAATCAGAAGCTGGACTCTGACTCTGATGGAAAGGATGTGGACGCTACAATCTTCAAACAGTTGGTTGGTTCTCTGAGGTATTTGTGCAATACCAGACCTGATATTTGTTATTCAGTTGGGATGATTAGTAGGTTCATGAGTAAACCTAAGTGGTCCCATTACCAAGCTGCAGTCAGGATTCTGAGGTATATCAAGGGAACTCTGAAGTATGGAGTATTATTTCCCTCTGGAAGAAAGGATGAGTCAGAACTTCTGAGTTATTCAGATTTTGATTGGTGTGGAGACAGAGTTAACAGAAGAAGTACGTCTGGGTACTTATTCAAATTTCTGGGAGGTCCCATTTCTTGGTGTTCCAAGAAGCAACCTGTTGTGGCGCTGTCAACTTGTGAAGCTGAATACATTGCAGGTGCTGTTACTGCATGCCAAGCTGTGTGGATTCTGAATCTATTGCAGGATCTGAAGATTAAAGTAAACAAACCTCTGAAGCTGATGATTGACAACAAGTCTGCAATCAATCTTGCCAGAAACCCAGTGTTGCATGGGAGAAGCAAGCACATTGAGACCAAGTATCATTTTCTGAGACATCAAGTTCAGAGGGGAGTGTTAGAAGTTGTACACTGTAGCACTCAGAAGCAGTTGGCAGATGTTCTGACGAAAGCTATCAAGACTGACCAATTTCTCAGATTAAGGGATGGAATTGGTGTTATAAGTTTTGATGGAATATGAATTAAGGGATGGTATTAGATTTTATTAGATTTAATTCATATTTAAATTGTATTATATTCTTAGCCCCTAAGTTTGTTAGAGGGTATTTTAGTATTTTATCCTATTATAGTAACCCTAGTTTTAGCTTATAAATAGGGTGTCAATCATTGTAACTTTTAATCCTTTTTTGTAGCCGTCATTCTCTTAATAGAATATTCATCTTTTATTCTACCTTTGCACCAACAGGTGGCAGGTCGCCACCTGCTACCTTGAATTTTTTGACCTGACTATAAATGAAAAGTAAGAATAAGTGTGTCATGATGAAAGCTATTGAACTTATCGAAATGATGTGGGTGACAAGTGTGGTCGAATCAGCTAAAGGTCGAAGAGCGTTGGTAGCATATGTGGACTTAGTGAAAATTTCAAATGCTCTAAGTTGGTTATTTGGTTTCGTTGAAAGAGTAAGAATTGGATTAGAACAGGTGGTTACTCGAAGACACGTGGAGGCTCGTCGAAGATAACGACTGCATGGAAGTAAAATGTGTTGCGATTTGTTTAATCGACCGTTTGTAGGTGGTTATTTTATATTAGTATATAAGGGGACGTCTGTTTACATTATCGGGGTCCGCAATTGTACTCATATTTCGACATACTCAAAATATTTGCGCAATTGTACTCATATTTCGACATAAAATAAATAATTAAATTATAAAAATAGAAACAAGTAACTAGAACAGGCTCATAGAAATAAATAATTAAGATATATTTATACGCATAAAAATAATTATTTATTAAATAGTAAAATTTACATAATCAAATGTATTGCATATGAAATATCGAGATGTTACATTCTCCTTCCCTTAAAATAGTTTTATCCTCAAAAGTAGAATGTCTAAAATATTAGAATATAGTTCTCTCTTAAAATAAAATCAATCAGTAGCAAAATGGATTTTTATATGACAAAGAGTTAAAATATTGTAATACATAAATAAAATAGCTATAATAATAGAAAATTCTAGGATCTTACTTTATAAAAATAATAATTTCATCCTCGAAATTAAAAAATTGCAACAAATCAAAAAATCATATAAAAAGTCTAAAGTAAAATTATTCAACCAATTTTATATAAATTCACAATTGAAACTATATTCAAATCATTATTATTGTTTTCTTTAGAAAAATTATGTAAATTAATCATTTAAGTTTATAAAAACGAATAAAAGTATAAGGACGACGGACTTCCTCTGCGTACTATGATCTCAAATGAATAATGTCGTTAAATCTACAACTGAAGTAAGCTTAAAAGGAATCCTATTAAAATAAAGGTAACACAAACTTTTAATATCAAATTTATATAAAATAATCATATATAAAATAAAATACTTTGGAAAAATAAATTATTACGCGAAATACAAATAAATGTTTCTTTAAACAAAACATAGTAAAATAAACTCATTATCAAAGAGGGACCAATATATTTTAAAAAATTCAAATGTTAAATTCCGTAAAAGTTTTTGAACATTTATGGTATATAATAAATCATGAGAATCAAAAGCTAAAAATATATAGTTAAATTAAATCTTTGATTGCATACTACTGTGCTTTGTAAGCCCAATTAACTTAGCATGATCAAACAATTGATGGGGTCGATCTATCTCACTTATAATTTCTCCTAATATCAAAAAATGATCAAGGTGGATTAGTCCCTCAAGTTGTAAATAGTCAGTCAACAATCATAATAATGGTACAAACAATCTTAACCGAACAATCATAACATTTGTTGTAACTTGCACTCAGAGTTCGCCAATTTTTTCATTAGTCTTCAATGCATATGATTCACGATCCCCCAAAATAACACAACTTATCATAACTAGTATATGGGTTTCGCTTACTTGTGCCTAAAGCATACACCATCCCTCGAGGATGAATGTCGAGTTACCATATCTTATAACCTAGTTGAGTCAGAAAAGATTTATATAATCTAATCTTAACTCTGAGTGTACATAAAAAAAAAAATGACCTCAAATAACCATATATTAAAATATTAAGTAGGAAGGTCAAGGTATTAAATAATCAACCAACAAACATAATGCACACAACATATAAATACATGCATTCACACCACATTCATTTTTTCTTCTTCTTAAACACACTTAATGACATCAATCCACAATATACAATTTCACCATATCATATAACTAACTTTATTCCATTAAATTTATATGTAATTTAATTTAACATAATACAAAGTTATTTTAATTAGTATCAACCTCAATAAAGAATAGAGAATTTTAATACATCAATATCAACAATAGAAACTACAACACACAAAAACTACAAAAAAGATTTAATACATCCAAATTACAGATAAAAGAAAACAACATAACAAAAAATAACCCCTCTTTTAGTGACAGGCAGTGGAGAAGGGATAGTGCAGAAAATGACTTATAGTGACAAACAACAAATTATAGATTATATAGAAAATAAGATTCAATGATAGATAACAAATTATAGATTATATAGAAAATAAGATTTAGTGACAGACTAGTAAAACAAATTTTACACAAAGAATATTTAGTGACAGACAATAGCAAGACAAATTATAATAATAAAGACAATCTCATCAAAAACGAAATTAATAAGTTAATCCTAAACAAGTAATTTATAGGTGCATATATCATCATGAAAGTTATCTCTAATTTCAAAATTAATGGTTACACATATTATAAATACTATTTTTATAACACCCCGTATAATATACATCTAGAAAATATATTATATGTAGTATTAACTGGTACTGATACAACACAAGTGCCTAACGAGAAAATTATATATACATGTCCATAAATGAAGTCTACATCTATATCACATGTTATACAATAGTGACTAAAAGAAAATCTAAGAAGTATGTGCAATATCTTCATTGCATACAATCCAAAGCGGAAGAACGCAATAATCAGAATCCTTCGAAACATCAACAAACAACTTCTCTTGCATATGACCTATAAATAACACCTAAAAAATAACAATGATATTGGGGTGAGATGATAATCTCAGTGAGTTCCCCTATGTTATGGGTCCATTCGACTCTACAGAGTTTCTAATCAATTTCTAACTCAAGTTTTCATCTTTGTTACTTGTGTATCACTCACATCATGTAACTAAGACTTAAGTGTCTAAGAGATACTTGCAATATATAGAAACATGTCACTTGAGTACACATAACTCAATAAATCACTATTCGAATTCACAAAACATCGATCCCCGCCCGAGCCTACGTCTAGGTCATGCTCGGGTTATGCATGCTCGTATGATTCAACTTTCGCGATCAATATTGGGTTCTCTATCAAAGTTAAACCCAATTCAAGAAACCATCACTCGTATGAGACTCGTACCCACTTTGAGTATCTTTCATTGCATGGGACTCGAACCCACTTAGGAGCCCACCTTTCTTCCATATCCTCCATGGTTAGGACTCAAACCCAGTTGGGACACGAATCATTGGGACCACATCCCCATTTTGTACTTTATATAAACATCTCAAATTTTATGTGCACAATCACAAAAAAAACATTTGAATACGTGATTAGGTTTCACATCACTGTGATTTCTCTTATCAATCACTAGTTGATCACATCCATCAATTCACATTTTATTCATCAAATACTATGTAATCATATGCATCCCTTCACATGTTTCATACAAAGCATGTTATTTCATTAATCAATCAAATACTTGTCAGCGATACACACTAAGGTACATTTTGTCGCATCCGCGAAAAACAACCGGCGGGCTGAAACAAAAACAACACAGAGCCGCCACCGCGCGTTATTTATCCCAACAGAGGGAAAGGAAACGCTCAGAGTAAACCTGGAAAAAGCATGGTCTCGCGACCAAAGAGAATGGGATCGGGAGTCGGTTACGCAAGGGGAAGGTATTAGCACCCCTCACGTCCGTCGTACTCGACAGGATCCACGCTCTAAAAGAAAGAAAAGGTTGCTAAACAAACATCACACACACACACACACTGAAGACAACGCAGGTGGGGTAAAAGAGGAGAGGGCTCGCTAGGACATCGCGTCCTATGCCTACGTATCTCGTCTGGAACGAGAATCAGAGCTGCCGTAGTTCGGCTCACGCACGCCAAACAAGACACACACAAACACAGGCAAACCTGGAACCCGAACGCCAATCGCTGGACTTACATCGGCTTCCGAACCAAACAAACACACTCAGGATACGGACAGCCAATCGCTGGGCTTACATCCATATCCTGACACACAAGAGGGTACAAGCAAACACACACAAAAAGAAAAAAAAAGTGCCCGGAGAGACCTCGCACGGTCTCCTGCCTACGTACCTCATCTGGTACGAGGATCAGGGCGACGTAGTTCCCCTGAACGGGAAAGAAATTCTAACCAGATACAAAGGGAGACACACTACTAGGGAGCTGGACTCGAGCCTAGGTGTTATCATGCATCATTGCCCTATGTTATGGTTCTCTATCTACTTGCACAACAGCAAGCTAATCCTAACCAGGAAAAAGCAAAGCATGCAAGCATAAACAAAACAAAGCAGACATTTCAAATAGCACACACTATATCCAGTCAAAGTGGGCTCAAACAAAGGGTTAAGTTGCAAAAGCAACACAACTGTACAGGGTAGCGTTCGCTCTTAACCCTGGCATTGAGAGTCAGGGTGAAGCAGATGAAAGGTGAGTGAAGATGAGACTTCACAGCTCTTATCCCTGGCCAGGGAGAGCTTCAGACAAAGGAGTGTGGGTCCAGAAAGTGGGAACCCTTCTACACTCAAGACTCAGACTCGAATGTACAACTGTACAAGATCTTGGGTTAATGTCCCAATGCATCAACACAGTGGTGTGAGCGGAGGGACGACTCAACAGAATAGCGGGAGATAGATTGGGTATCTCTTTTGTCCGCCAATTGCCTTAATCAAGGTCTTTACCTGCTTGGGGGCAAAGTTAAACAAGCACAAACATCGCCTCTTAAGGAGGACTTCAGACAGTTGCCTGGCTAAATAACAAGCCAGGTCTTCCAGACTACATGGAGACAAGAGAGTCTACCTCAATTGGTTTATACAACCAAGCAGCAGCACAAAGCAAGTTCAAAGATGAATTGTTAGCGACTAAAGTACCTGAAATCAATCTAATTCAGTCAGTATACCAATCACCAAGTCAAAACAAACAGCATAAGAACCAACAGACAATTGTATAATCAGACAATGCAATGTGCAAAGCACAATCAACTCAAGTGAGCCAAGCATCCTACAAAACACACAAGTTAGTTCACAACAATTAACCAAATCAAACTCAATTAACTTGCATTATTCTCCTTTAAAGCATTTGCATCTCAACCTGAAACACAATTCAAAAGTGAGAAACAAGACCACTAGGACAAGCCTAGGGTCAAAAGGAGATGAAAAATCCAAAACAGCAAGTGAAAATCATCCAAAATCACAATCAATCAATTTAGAAACAAATCCACTTGGTCCCATGCTCATATCATTCATTATCATCATTTCATAAACAAAATATCACAAAGCATGCCATTTGCAACCTCAAAAGACCAAACAGAATGATCACAATCAAATCAATATCAAAACAGCTCAATAAATTCCACAAAAATTCCAACCTAAACAGAACACATTCAATGAGCATCATATCAAATTTCATGCTATTTGGACCAGAGGAAGTATGGAAATTAAATTCACTAAGTCCAGACAAGTTCAAGCAAGCCAACACAAGGCATCAAAACAATCATCAACTTCCATCAATCATAAAACAGAAATGAAATATGATAAATGAATGGGATCAAAACCACAATGACCTATAATTTGTCTAGAATTCACATGTCAAATTTCACATCCATCCAATTAATGACCAGAATTTCACAAAGCAAATACAAACATGTGTCACAAAAAATCAACAAATGACCAATCAGAGGAGAAAATTCCAATCAAATAGGAAATGCCATAAATAAATCCATAAAAATTCACATGTATTCTCAACATCCATATGCTCAATCATGCAAAAATTTAGCTCAATCCAATGTCCACAAGCACATCAAATAAAATCATGAAATTCACAAAGCATGGTGTGACACAAATTGTCACACCTCTAATCAAAAATTCATATCTCATCAACCAGGGATCCAAAAATTGCAAACCATACATCAAAATCACCAGCAAAGAGTCCAGAAGATGCACAAAAAAAATTTCAAGCATTTCTATGGAAGCATCATCATTTTATGAGTGAAATGGCAAAGCATACACAAATTGGACACATTCAACCAAACCCTAGGCAATTTATTTTTTGACACGTGCACAAAAATCATAAAAATTATCATAAAAAACTACATATCACAAGGAGAAATATGCAAAAAGTCTCATCAAATTTGGATAAAAAATGAATCACTTATGAATTTTTGAAGTTCATGGATCAAAATGAAATGAAAAAATGAAAAGGAAAAAGAAATGAAATGAAATTAATTGAAATAATGGCAGTTTCGTAAATAAGCTTCAGTAAAGCAAAACGCTGTCGTTATCATTTAAACGCTGGCACGCTCTCATTGGCTCTTGGAAGCGGGAAACACGTTTTCAAAAACGAAACTCAGGCGCATGGATCAAACGCATGTTTAAGCGTGTTCTTCATCATCATCAACAACAATTTCCAGAAAAATCACGAAGAACAAATTTCAACCAAAATTGACAAATGATACATCAAAATCACCAGCAAATCACGTTCATCATGAATATGAAATTAGTTTGACCTAACTCTTTCTACACAGCACGGATCGATCGAAAATAGATTCCACATCCAAACTTAAATCCACGATTTCTCTCTCGATACTCAACCAAATCCAAAACCACAAGCAGCATGATAATCTATGTTGAAAGATCTACCAAAGCCATATAATGATTTAAGCAATTAAGGAGATCGAGATTTTACCTCTTGATGATGGCAGATGAGAATTCGTGAGATTCAAGATCCAAAACACCAAAATAGATGCAGTTCAAGGCTATGGAAGTTGATTGAAGTGATTAGCTCAGCTCAAAACAGCACCAGGTCCAAGATTCTTCAATTTGCCATGGATGTGTGAGATTGCAACAGTCCAAATTCTTCAACCTTTTGGCCTTGATCTTGTGGAACAGTCGTGCACCAATACTTATGGAGTGTGGATCAAACAAGAATGAACCAAATTGATGAAGGATTCAAGGAGAAATGATGAAAAATGTGTGAAGAAAGTTTGGAGAATTTGGAGGTTTTGGAGGGAAATTCTGTTAGATCTTGAGAAATGTGAAGTGTGATTATGATTTTCTGTTACACTTAAGCCTTTATACCATACACTAATCCACTTGTTAATCTCAATTAGCAAAATGAAGTGAAATTAGCAAAATGCATTTTTAAGTGAAAAGGCCAAAATGTCCTTTTGCAAATTAGGCAATGTAACAGTAGAAAATCAGTTCAAGCAAGTCACATTGGCCATTTGGAATGTGTTGGAATGAGTTTTGTGAGCCAATGCCTTGTAATTTGAAAATTCACCATTTCACACCAAAAATACAAAAGGAATCACTTGAAAAATGACTTTTTGCCATGATGATTTTTGATGAAATGTGATGATGCATCATGAAAGTACACATAAAATGTGGTTTGCTCAAAGAAAGATCACCCAATTTGGCCATTCCATGTGAAAGTTATGCCACTTTGAAAATCAACATTTTTGGAAAATGATTGGATCACAACTTGTCAACCACACATGAGAAATGAGTGTTCTTGGACTTTTTGGAAAGTTGAGAGCAAGATCTACAACTTTCATGTTGAACAAAATTTCATTTGAAGCATTTTTGGACATGTAATTTTGAGATGAAAAACTTTCCATTTTTGGAAACTTTCAATTATAGGTCACTTTCTATTTTTGGAAAGTTTCCATCTGACTTTATTTTCCTCATTCTTGATGTTTGAAATGTCAAATGAAACTTGTTTCAACATGAATGAAGTATATCCAACCCTCTCCCACCTCCAAATCCATCAATTCAGGCCCAGTTGACCACAGTTGACTTTTCTGACTGATAGATGAATTTGGCTATGCACTGATTAAGCTGAGCCTCAAACTCCTGATGAAATGGCTCAAGGATGAAACCCTAGCTTCCATAAGCTCAATATAACCCCATGATGATCCCCATATCCATTGTAGACCCCATCTCCTTGCCAAGCCCTGACTGGCCCAATGCAACTGATTCACTGATTAGGGTTGACCAGTGGTCAAAACCCTAATCCCAAGGTATCTGATCAGTCTCTTGGTGATGACAAAACCATGATGATGATGATGTATCATTTCAACCAAGATCAAGCTCAATCTCCTTGAGAAACCATGAAACCCTAATTTGAATCACACATCCTCAGATGATTAATGATCAATTCAATGAAAACCCTAGCTTGCATACATCAACCTTTTATCTTCTGATCAAGACTTAGGAGGATGACTTGCTCAATGTAGCCACATGTTATGCAAATATGCAATGCCTAATGACCTACAAATGATATGTAAAAATGCAAAGCTAGTCCCAAGAGAGGAGGGCAAATTTTGAGGTGTTACAGCTGCCCCTATTCAATCCACTGTGAACCTGTCGATATGAATAGCCTCGGCTTTCAGATGATCAGGATGAAGAGTGATTGAATACCAAGAACAGACGAATAATTTGCACTCTGATGGGAAATAATTAACAATGCCTGTCAGAATCGGCAAAGAAACAACCTCGAAAGAAACATCCGTCTGGTACGGATAAAGTCGGCCTGATCACCGAAACAGAATGTCGACCTGGATACCAAAATAAATGGTAACGCAGGGATAACCATGGCCTGAACACCACACATCCGCTGGGGATTATCATCTCTTTTTAATGCTTTTTCTTGAACCCCGAAAATTTTCTCTTTTTCGTTTTCTTGAACCCCGAAATTTTCCTTCGCGCAAATGATCCCGGATCACTGCATTTGAACCCCGACATCTTGTTTGCCAAAATAATGAACCCCATTCTCCATTTGAACCCCAGTCGCCTGACGATAACCTGTGATCGCCATTGTGAACCCCGTTCTCCAGAAAACACCTCGCGTCTCCTTTTCTCCATTTGAACCCCGCTCTCCAGAAAATGCCTCAACATTTCCCTTTCTCCATTTGGACCCCGTTCTCCGCTTTCTTGTGATAATTCCGCTGGCAACGTCGGAAATAACACCAAACACCACCCTGAGGGCGACATATCAGAGGGTATACCTTCACAAAAGGAAGGTAACATGTGCATCTCTTCCTCAGAAGACACCCATAACGACCTCCATTGGCCTCAGCCAAAGTCTAAGGGGACGCATGAACAGAAGATAATCCTGAGGAGCTCATCCTGGATATTAATCTTCAACTCCAATCTCCACTTGAACCCCATCCTCCAGAAAATGCCTCAACATTTCCTTTCTCCATTTGAACCCCAGTCTCCAGAAAATGCCTCAACATTTCCTTTTTTCCATTTGAACCCCGATAGTCGCGCTGATCGCGTAACGTTCCCATCTTATTTCCATCTCCGCCCGACGGAAAAGTTTCCTCCAGTATCGCACTACTGAAGAACCTTGCTGATCTGACATCATGATGCTAAACTCCTCAGAGTAACACCTTCACCATCCGGCGAAATTAAATCTCAAACGGTAACCACGGCTTGAGTCGCGCTGATCGCATAACATTCCCATCTCTGCCCGACGGAAAAGTTTCCTCCAGTATCGCACTACTGGGGAAGTACTGTTGATAAAAAACGGTGCCAAACTCCTCAGAGCAACACCTTCACCCTCAGGCAACCACTTCTCAAACGGTAACCACGGTCTGAGACTAGCTCATGCTTGCAATAATGATGCATGATTGATTTTTTTCAGCGTAATGCTCCATAATTATGGAAATGCTACGCGATTTATTTTTCTATGCAACATGCTATGCTATTTTTTCATGATGAATGTATAAAAGATATCCCCCTCAAGGGACTCTTCTGGGGAGCTCGAGATACTCTGCCGAGGAACTCGTCAACACTCCGATCTCCACCCTGATAGGGAATAGCGCTGCTGCTGGGAAAAGGCAACCCTTGCTGGGGATAACCTCCATCGCACCCGATCCGCTCGAGGAATTGCTGGGGTAGCACCACCAATGCACTCTGTGGGGATACACCAGTCTTGACTAGCTGGGGATATCAATCCCGACTCTGCTTGGGAAACCACCACACACAGATACTTCCGCTGGGGAAATTGTCACCTTCAGGCCTGGCGACTAGGGAATATTGATCCAAGACCTGCTGGGGATAACCATCCTGACCCTGCTAGGGAGACCTCGAATCTACTGGGGAGTTAGTCCGCACGACTCTGCTTGGGGAGATGAGGCAATTCTGGTACTGAACACCCTCCGACTCGTCGAACCCTGGCATTCACCATCTAACTCCACTATCAGCTTTCCACTTTTGAGAACTCCCAGACTCGTCTGGACTTTTCTGCTCCATCATCTTGTATTCCAAACCGCTTCGCGCTCGACGGAAAGCGAACTCCTGGGACTTATACAGACTTTTCAATTTTCAGACTTTGAAGAGTCTTCTTGATTAATTTCCAAGGATCGTCGTACGTCTCGCCGTCTTTTCACCGTTCTTCCATTGATTCGTCTTTGATTGGACTCCACGGGGATTTACTCTGTCAAAAGCTTCCACATCACAACCGGCAAGTGAGGGAAAATATCTAACAGTACCTGCAAAAGAGATCGTTAGATAAAACCGTGCCCCAGGCGTGTCAAGATTTCAACACTTGGGTCACTCAACCTTCCGAATAAGATTTCAAATTTTCAATCTTATAAGCATGCATTGGAAGGGACCTGTATGTCTTAAAATGCAAGATTCTTTATCAAAGATAATCGGATGTTTTTGCAATCAAAGCGGTAATGAAAAACAAAAACAAAATTATTTGACTGAATATGCATTTTATTGATTGAAAAAAGTGTGACTCAAATTGAGCAATACAAAGGAAGCAATTCCTGAAAAGAGGTAATTGCGCACAAAAGGAAAAATCTATCCTAATGGCAATGTGAAACCCGTGATCTCATCGAGTTTCAACTCGGTTACACCCCATATGTCCTCAGACTCTCCGTGCTTTCTGCCTTCTGAACAAGACGATTTCGACCGATCCCTACCGGGTATTATCCATGATGCCTTAACCAAAGCAAACGATCATGCTAGACGCAGTTGTTCGTTTCAATCCCTCTTTTGCCTGGACCGCCCTTTCAGGTTTTCAGTCCACCGGGATACCCTTTTTTGCCCAAGTCGCCCTTTCAGGTTTTCGACTTGCCGGGTGTGCAGTTTTTTCTTTTTATCCCTAATTTTTGCCCGAACCATTTCTTTCTGTTTTTTGGTTCGCCGGGATGCCCATTTTTGCCTGGACTATTTTATTCTTTTCGTCCAACGGGTCTCTTTATACGAAGTATTTTTTAACTGCGTCCGCATTCATAGGGGATGGAAAATCCTCGCCATCCATGATCGTTAACAACAAGGCTCCGCCAGAGAAAACCTTCTTGACCATGAATGGACCTTCATAATTAGGTGTCCATTTGCCCCTACGATCGTTTTGAGGAGGAAGGATCCTTTTCAGCACCATATCACCCACGTGATATACCCGAGGTCGTACCTTTCTGTCAAAAGCACGCTTCATCCTCTGCTGGTACAACTGCCCATGACAGATAGCCGCCAGCCTCTTTTCTTCAATCAGGCTCAATTCTTCGTACCGGGTCCTTACCCATTCAGCCTCTTGAAATTTCACGTCCATCAGGACTCTTAACGAGGGAATCTGAACCTCAACCGATAGCACAGCTTCCATTCCATATACCAATGAGAAAGGAGTTGCCCCAGTAGATGTGCGCACCGACGTTCGATACCCATGCAATGCAAACGGCAACATCTCATGCCAGTCTTTATAGGTCACCACCATCTTTTGCACAATCTTCTTAATATTCTTGTTAGCTGCCTCAACCGCCCCATTCATCTTCGGACGATAGGGAGAAGAATTGTGATGCTCAATCTTGAATTCCCTGCACAATTCTGCCATCATCTTATTGTTCAAATTAGAACCATTATCAGTAATGATTCTCTCGGGAACCCCATATCGGCAAATGATGTCTCTCTTGAGAAATCTGGCAACGACCTGCTTCGTCACGTTCGTATAAGAGGCTGCTTCTACCCACTTGGTGAAGTAATCGATAGCCACTAATATGAACCGGTGCCCATTCGAAGCCGTAGGCTCAATCTTTCCAATCATATCAATGCCCCACATAGCAAACGGCCATGGAGACGACATCAAACTCAACGGGTTAGGAGGCACGTGCACCTTGTCAGCATAAATCTGGCATTTATGACACTTCCGCACGTAATTGAAACATTGGGCCTCCATTGTCATCCAATAATAACCTGCCCTCAGCAGCTTCTTTACCATCGCATTCCCACTGGCATGGGTACCGAACGATCCCGCGTGAACTTCTTTCATCAATTGGCTTGCTTCTTTATCATCCACACATCTGAGCAAAACCCAATCGAAATTCCTTTTGTACAAAACCCCATCCTTATTCAGGTAAAACACCATGGGCAACCTCCGCAGAGTCTTTCGGTCCTTCTTAGATGCTCCCTCAGGATACTCTTGCGTCTCCAGATAGCGCTTGATATCGTAATACCACGGCTTCTCCTCATCAGGCGCTGTATCAACAGCAAACACATAAGCCGGTCTATCCAGACGTCCAACTTCAACACTAGGGAACTGATTCCACCATTGTACTTTAATCAAGGCAGCCAGAGTAGCCAAAGCATCTGCCAAAGGATTCTCCTCTCTGGGCACATGATGCATCTTCACCTTGGTGAAAAACGTCAACAATCTCCTCGTGTAATCCCGATATGGAACTAAATGAGACTGATGCGTATACCATTTTCCGTTAACCTGATTTATCACCAGAGCTGAATCTCCATATATGACGAGGTTCTTGATTCTCAAATCGATCGCCTCTTCAATCCCCAATATACAAGCTTCGTATTCAGCCACGTTGTTGGTGCACTCAAATGTTAGCCGGGCAGCAAAAGGAATGTGGGATCCTTTCGGCGTAACCAAAACAGCACCAACACCGCTACCATTCACGTTAACGGCCCCATCAAACATCAGAATCCATTCGGATTCAGGGTCAGGCCCCTCCTCCGGGATTGGTTCCTCACAATCTTTCGATTGGAGAAACATGATGTCCTCATCAGGGAATTCAAACTTCATCGGTTGATAATCATCAATGGGTTGCTGGGCGAGGTAATCAGACAATACACTCCCCTTGATTGCCTTCTGAGAGGTATATTGTATATCATATTCTGTCAAAATCATTTGCCACCTCGCAACCCGTCCGGTCAATGCTGGCTTTTCAAAAATGTACTTGATTGGATCCATCTTGGAAATCAATAAAGTGGTATGAACCAGCATATACTGCCTTAGTCGGCGAGCAGCCCAGACCAAAGCACAACAAGTTTTCTCGAGCAGTGAATATCTTGTTTCACAGTCGGTAAACTTTTTGCTAAGGTAGTATATGGCATGCTCTTTTCGACCAGACTCGTCATGCTGCCCCAATACACACCCCATAGACCCCTCGAGGACCGTCAGGTACAGAATTAACGGTCTTCCCTCCACAAGAGGCATCAGAATCGGAGGCTCCTGCAAATACTCTTTTATCTTTTCAAATGCCGCTTGGCAATCATTATTCCACCTGACCGTTTGATCTTTTCTCAACAACTTGAATATTGGTTCATACGTGGCCGTTAGATGAGATATGAACCGTGAAATGTAGTTCAATCTACCTAAGAAACCACGAACCTCCTTCTCTGTTCTCGGTTCAGGCATTTCTCTTATCGCTTTTACTTTCGCAGGATCAACCTCGATTCCTTTCTCACTTACTATGAACCCCAGCAATTTATCGGACCGCACTCCGAAAGTGCACTTATTCGGATTCAACCTCAGTCTGAACTGTCTCAGCCGGTCGAACAACTTGGCCAGATCTACCAAATGCCCCTCTTCTGTTTGGGACTTTGCTATCATGTCATCAACATAGCATTCAATTTCATGATGAATCATATCATGAAACAAAGTCACCATGGCCCTCTGATAAGTAGCACCGGCGTTCTTGAGACCGAATGGCATCACCTTGTAACAAAAGGTACCCCACGGTGTGATGAACGTTGTTTTCTCCATATCCTCTGGCGACATTTTGATTTGATTATAGCCAGAAAAGCCATCCATGAAGGAAAACACCGAGAACTGAGCTGTATTATCTACCAACACGTCAATGTGAGGTAGTGGAAAATCATCCTTCGGACTAGCTCTGTTCAGATCTCGGTAGTCCACACACATTCTCACCTTCCCATCTTTCTTCGGGACTGGCACGATATTTGCAACCCAAGGCGGATAATTAGTGACAGCAAGGAAACCAGCATCCCACTGCTTCTGCACTTCCTCTTTAATTTTCATCGCCATGTCAGGTCGAGTTCTGCGCAATTTCTGCTTCACTGGAGGACAATCAGCTCTCAACGGTAGCTTGTGCACAACGATATCGGTATCCAACCCTGGCATATCTTGATAAGACCAGGCAAAGATGTCGACATACTCTTTCAACAATGCCACCATTCTGTTCTTGACACTTTCCTCCAAAGCAGCCCCGATTTTCACTTCTTTCTTGACCTCGTCGGTACCCAGATTCACAACCTCAATCGGTTCCTCATGCGGCTGAATCACCTTCTCCTCTTGTTTCAACAACCTGGCTAACTCCCCTGGCAGTTCACAATCTTCTTCGTCTTCTTCTTCAGCGTGATAGATTGGATTGTCGAAGTCATACGAGGGTGTAACAGGATTGTTATCAATGAGATCCGGAGAATGATCGCATCTGCATGAATGTGGATTCATGCATTGCTTTAGAACCGGAACGAGACAAATTAAAAAAGAAAAATGAAAACATTGCCATTTTTATTTTGTTTTTATTTTTAAACTGCAAAAATAAATGAAAAACAGGGAACACCGCTTTTAACTGAAAAACATCCTTTTATTGATGATGCAAAACTTGCAAATTTAGACATGAGGTGGCCCTTACAATGAACCATTACGTGTCGGGCAACACGTATGGCTTCATGCATATAAAATCAAAACAGGAAAAAATTACTCTTCCAGCAGAGTGACCCGGATGATCTTTTCAGCCTTCCAGTTCTGGATTCCCATCCCTGGTGCGCACGGCTTTATCCATCGGTCTATTTCACAGTCACTATCAGCTTCCTCACTCATCATGCAGATGTGATCCGGATCCAGCATTCCGGCACTAGTGAAGGTGACTGACGTACGGCGTCCTCTGCCTTGTCCAGATGAGCCTCTGCCAGGCTGGTACCCCACTCCGAAGCGGTCCTTCTTTGCAGAGATATCCATCATCCTGCCCCAACCGGGAGCCTCTCCATTCTTTACCACCTCGGCAGCCTGCTTGTACGAAGCAATGGACGGTTTCTCCTCTTCTTTTGCAAACAAAGCATTCTCCATCTTAACGGTTTCGAACGCTTGACTCGGCGTCTCCCATATCTCGCCGTCCATTTGAACGTATTTAAACGAGGACAGGTGGCTGACAAAGATGTCCTCTTCTCCGCACACAGTGACAACCTGTCCTTCCCAGATATATTTCAGCTTTTGGTGCAAAGTCGAGGTCACTGCCCCAGCAGCATGGATCCACGGCCTACCCAACAAGCAACTGTATGCCGGCTGAATATCCATGACGTAGAAAGTCGACTTGAACACCTCCGGGCCTATCTTCACTGGAAGCTCAACCTCTCCAAATACAGCCCGCTTTGACCCATCAAATGCCCGCACTATCAGATCAGTGGGAGTCAGGATCAGCCCGTCACAATTCAACTTAGCCAGAGCTTTCTTTGGCAACACATTCAGTGAGGAGTCGGTATCAACTAGCACATGCGAAAGCACGGCTCCTTTACATTCCATTGCTATGTGCAACGCCCGATTGTGATTCCTCCCATCCACAGTCAAGTCCATGTCGGTAAAACCCAACCCATGGCTGGCATGCACGTTAGACACGACCGTCTCCAACTGGTTTATGGTAATCTCTTGAGAAACATAGGCTTTCTTCAAGATCTTCAATAGAGCCTCTCTATGCCCCTCAGAGCTTAACAGCAAAGATAGAATCGAGATTTTGGAGGGAGTCTGCTGCAGATGGTCAACCAACTTGTACTCAGACTTCTTGATGATCCTTAGGAATTCCTCTGCATCATCATCAAGCTTCTCTTCCGACCCCACAGGCGTCGGTGTCACCACTGGAGTACCATCGCTCACCACTGCTTTCCCTTTCGCCCTGGCTAAAGCCTCGGCCTTTTCTTTTTTCTCTTTTTCTCCTTCTCCTCCCCTCAAGGCATCAGGAGAAAACAGTCTTCCACTGCGAGTGAAACCACTGGTACCGGCATTATCCACCTTTGAAACGGTGGTTTCACTTGCAGTCTGATCTTCTACTTTCTCACCATTGCAATATACCTCTCCACCATAATGCCAAGGCACGGCATCATCTTTGTCATATGGAATTGGTCCAGGTACCGTGATGGTAACTGGAGCCGCCTCAGCTAGATTTGACAAATCCACCGGATCAAAATAAATTGTTATGGTGGAGACCTCTTCTTTTCCCATATCAACTTTCTCAAACTGAATACTTCCATCGTCCATCAAACCCTGGACAGTCCTCCTCAACAACTCACACCCATTCTGATCAACAATGCACTCAGCACAATCAATACCACAGCCCGGGTGAACCCCATTCAACATCAACTGCCGTTTAACCTCAGCAAACGGAGTCTTCAGTTGATCAACAGTAGACAACCCAACCCTACTCTCCTCAGAGATAGCATTCACCCCCCTTTGACCATGCACAGGCATGGGATTAGCATTCACATTGGGAGATGGTGCGAAGTTGATCGCCTTCGAATCCACCAAGTCTTGAACCACGTGCTTAAAAGCTTTGCAGTTCTCTACGTTATGTCCGGGAGCATCCGAATGGAATTCGCACTTTGCACTCTCATCATAATTGGCTGGCCTCTGATCAGGTCTCAAAGGTGCCAAAGTCCTGAGTTGTACCAGCCCCAAATCCATCAACTTCTTCAGCAAAAAGGAATAAGTTACAGGAGGCCTGTCAAACTTCCGGTCGTTCATCCTCCCCCGCACCTGATAACCAGCCCTCTGAGGCCTCTGCTGAAAGGGTTGTCTTTGTTGTTGCGGTTGTTGTTGTTGCTGTTGCTGATTTTCAGCAGGAATAGTTACCGCAACAGTGTGTTGGAAGTAACGATCCCTATTGGGTCCTCTCTGTGCATACACCGCACTGGTATCTCCCTCTTTCTTTCTCTGGCCATTACTGAAAGGCTTCTTTGACCCTGACGAAGAAGCATTACCCCCCTGAATCTTTCCGAGCTTCAGCCAGCTCTCTATTCTCTCACCAGCCACCACTATGTCTGAAAAGTTGGTCACCGGACAACCAACCATTCTCTCGGCGAACGCCCCTTGCAAAGTACCCATAAAGAGATCAGACATCTCTCTGTCCATAAGTGGAGGTTGCACTCTGGCAGCCAATTCCCTCCATCTCTGAGCGTATTCTTTAAACCCTTCGCTATTCTTCTGAGACATACCCTGCAGCTGGGTACGACTCGGGGCCATATCAGCATTGAACTGATACTGTTTAAAGAATGCGTCCCCAAGATCTTGCCAATTCTTGATATCTGAGGACTTGAGCTTGGTGTACCACTCCAGGGAGCCTCCAGACAGGCTGTCCTGGAAGAAATACATCCACAGCTTTTGGTCCATGGTGTAAGCTGAGATCTTACGGACAAACGCCTGGAAATGAGTCTCAGGGCAGGAACTCCCATTGTACCTATCAAATGTGGGCGCTTTAAATTTCTGCGGGATCACAATCCCCTCCACTAGCCCCATGTTTGACATGTTAACCACCCCAGGCGTGGCATAACTTTCCAAGGCCCTGATCTTCTCAGCCAGCAGCTGGATCTCTTTGTTCTGTGGTGGGGCACCGTATTGACCGAACGGTTCATTGTGCATCGAGAACTGATCAGCCTCTCTGTCTTCCTCTCTGTCGTCATCAACCCCGAAGAAAGGCGGGAAAAGACTGTCCTTCAGATTCTGACCAGGTTGACCACCCGTAGCACCAAAACCTCCAACATTGTTGTTCACTATACCCACTGTTGTCCTCTTACCACCGTCTCGAGAACCACCCAGCCCCTGGTTGGAGACACCATCCAGGTTCACACCACTATTAGCCGCTGAAGCCCGCTCGAGCTTCTCGACTTTGTCAGCTAGAGCTTTTTGACCAACTGCAAAACCTTGCATGATGTTGATCAGCTCGGTCATCTTGTCCTTCAGCTCAAGAATATCTGAATTCGGGAGATCCATTAGTCTGGGAGTATTGCGTCGAGTAAAGTATCTGTGAGGGCGTGTTGAGTGCAAAGGTACAACTCTGCGAGCACGAGCAATGATTCTTGAAACAATCAAGCACGTTAGAACTGATACCTGCAAAATAAAACACAAGTTATTATGATCATGCATGAATGCAGTGTTTATCCACATGAGGAACACTTTGTCTCTCGATCCTGGTTTCATCGAGACAAAATCTGGCAGCAATATTCTGATATTCATCATTCGATTTCATCATACAGATCAGAGATATATGATTTAGCAAAATACCCCCAACCATGTGTGTGTGCTGTGTGAGTGCATACAATAAAGCAAATAAAGCTTGAAGATCAATCACTGAATGCAAATAACCATCACATAGCAAAATTGCACAAGAGTGCCAAAGTAATACATCACAACTGATACAAATCAGATACAATTCTCCAGAATCAGCAAGAAAATACAAGCAAATGAATTCCGTCAACAAGCCTGACGGTAATCCACACAAATGATAAAGATCTATCCTGATGAGGGTCCCCCAGACGGCCCTATCTCATCAACCATCTTCGCGAACTCTGCTGCGAACCTGAGCTCGGTATTCTCCTGCTGTAATCTCCCCACCTCCTTCTGGTGAATCTTCATCTGCCTGAAGTAATAATCTCTCTCAGCCATGTAATGATCCCTCTCGGCGATGTAATGATCTCTCTCACCGATGGTCTTCACCTTCTCCGCTTCCTTGATCTTCAGCTTTGCCTCCCACTCAGCAATGAGAACTCTGACTCTGTCATCCCTCTGATCCCTCACGAGGATTTGCCTCCTCTTCTCATCTTCAATGACCTTTGAAGCCCTAGCCAATCTCTCTTTGGTGATGTCGTGCTCCTTTGTTGAAGATGCCAAAGCCTGACTGACCTTCCCATAGTAGGCAGTATCCATCTCAAAGCGCTTTGCCTCCAATGCATGTCGCTTATCTTGATCTTCCATCCTCACTCTGATCTCCTGGTTGGCCGTCTGAATCCGAGCAACACTCATCTCCAATTCAGCTTTCTCCGCAAGCAACCGATCTCTGGCTCTCTTCATCTCGAGGAATTCTTCCATACTGACAGAAGAATCGAAAATACCGGTTGTTGACCTTGCCAAACGGAACATTGCCCTTTCTTTGAATGTTACGCCATGACCCAGACACCTGCATCAGCTTGGCCTGATTACCCTCAACCGGGAAGTAAAAGGACTCCTGAGTCTCACACTCAAGGGGAGGAACTTCCATAGCGAACCCCATCTGTCTCCTAAGAAGCGTTGGGTTGTAATTAATGCAGCCCTGAACTCCTATAAGAGGCACATTGGGAAAATCCCCGCAGCTATATATAAAATTCCGTCCAGCCAAACCATTATGAGTCCATGCTATATCGGCAGCCCGCAAACCCATCAATCTGACCGACCACTTGACCGTAGGATCGAGATGAGCAAAAGCACCTCGGGAAGGCAAATACCCCATAAACCACCTGAATAGCATCTGAGCACAACATCGGATCAGACCACCGCGCCGCTTTTCATTCCTGTTATGAACCGAATAATAGACGTCTCCGATCAGAGTAGGAATAGGGTTCCTCTGTATGAACAATCTGATAGCATTATGGTCGACAAAGCTCTTCTGATTAGGAAACAGAATGATCCCATAAACGCTCACAGCAATCAAAGCACATACCGTTTTCCAATTACCCATAGCAGCATGTTCCTTGGCCTTAGCCTCCAAGAAACTCAAATGAAATCCAGGTAATTTTCCTTTCTCCTTCAAACCCTCCTTGGTCATCTCCGGACTCAAATAAAGAGCACGAGAAATCCCAAGGACATCAGGCTCTCCCCTAATAGCACAGAAAGGAATCTGATCTCGGATCGGAATACCCAAGATACTAGCATAATCCTCCATCAGAGGCCCCAACAAGTAGTCCGGGAACATAAAACATCTCAAACCCGGGTCATAGAACTGGAGAAGAGTATGAATGACGCTTCTGTCACTGTCAGTGAGTCTGAAAACCATCTTCAGAATACCACCGTATGACTCTCTGAACATCCCCACATGGTCGGGTGTAATCAATGTTATCATATCTCTCAACTCGTCGATCTCTGGGTTGAAGAAACTGTAGGCAACATCATCTTTCAAACCGGGCCTCATATCTGAGCAGAAAGTCTCTCAACCAAGATCTCGATCAAAATGTCCCTGCATATGGATAAACATGTGTTAGATGCAGGTAAATGCAAATGTTAATGATGCTGATGAATGAATGCAATGCATTGCCATCCTCCGAGTCATCTGATCGACCGTTGCTCTGAGTCACAACCCTGATCTCTGAACCGATCACAACCATCTGAAGGAATATGTAACCACAAATCCACCTCAGGGGTTCCGAAATAAATGGAAGATACATCACCATCATCATCAAACAATCTCTGAATAGATACCCACAATCCTCTGAATCGGCCCAGGGAATCCTGAAATAAACGGATCCCCACTGATAAATAACACGGACAGCACTCCGGCGTCTCGGCAATAAATGACCATAAATCCGACTTATAAATATGACTCTGATCAACGTAACCAATAGTCACCATCAAAGTCACCATCTGAACATGCGTCTGTAAGAATCACCCTCCCCTCACAGGTAAATTCTAATCAGGTCATCCTAAGGTGGATAATAGTCTCGACAATCGGGCAGAGATACTCAATGGGTTTGCCCTTTCGGGTGTGCCATTGTAGCTCTCCTGAGATCGTCTAAACCAAAGATCCGGGAAATGATCGGTCACCGAAGTCAATAGTTCAGATGAAGTGACACAACCAAAGTGGATACTCCACAGAGGAAGGGCACTATCAAATGAACCTCGTCCGGCTTGTGGTATGTCACGTTGCAACAATATGCTGATAAAGCAAATGAGGAACGTGAGACCACACTAATCCTAGGTGTATACTCGGGCCTGGGTTTTAGCCCCACTCAGAACACCTACCCCAAAACAGAGGAACCACCTGCATAGAGGACAGCAGAATGATAGTATGATGCATGCAAACATTTATGCAAATATATACACGGTCAGAAAAATAAATGCCATAAATAACAGCACAAGCAACCTAAACTATCCTAGAACGCTAGGAAAGACTCACTTAGGGAAGATGGACCAGCACAGGTCAACATCTTGGAAGTCCCCAGCAGAGTCGCCAGCTGTCGCATCCGCGAAAAACAACCGGCGGGCTGAAACAAAAACAACACAGAGCCGCCACCGCGTGTTATTTATCCCAACAGAGGGAAAGGAAACGCTCAGAGTAAACCTGGAAAAAGCATGGTCTCGCGACCAAAGAGAATGGGATCGGGAGTCGGTTACGCAAGGGGAAGGTATTAGCACCCCTCACGTTCGTCGTACTCGACAGGATCCACGCTCTAAAAGAAAGAAAAGGTTGCTAAACAAACATCACACACACACACACACTGAAGACAACGCAGGTGGGGTAAAAGAGGAGAGGGCTCGCTAGGACATCGCGTCCTATGCCTACGTATCTCGTCTGGAACGAGAATCAGAGCTGCCATAGTTCGGCTCACGCACGCCAAACAAGACACACACAAACACAGGCAAACCTGGAACCCGAACTCCAATCGCTGGACTTACATCGGCTTCCGAACCAAACAAACACACTCAGGATACGGACAGCCAATCGCTGGGCTTACATCCATATCCTGACACACAAGAGGGTACAAGCAAACACACACAAAAAGAAAAAAAAGTGCCCGGAGAGACCTCGCACGGTCTCCTGCCTACGTACCTCATCTGGTACGAGGATCAGGGCGACGTAGTTCCCCTGAACGGGAAAGAAATTCTAACCAGATACAAAGGGAGACACACTACTAGGGAGCTGGACTCGAGCCTAGGTGTTATCATGCATCATTGCCCTATGTTATGGTTCTCTATCTACTTGCACAACAGCAACCTAATCCTAACCAGGAAAAAGCAAAGCATGCAAGCATAAACAAAACAAAGTAGACATTTCAAATAGCACACACTATATCCAGTCAAAGTGGGCTCAAACAAAGGGTTAAGTTGCAAAAGCAACACAACTGTACAGGGTAGCGTTCGCTCTTAACCCTGACATTGAGAGTCAGGGTGAAGCAGATGAAAGGTGAGTGAAGATGAGACTTCACAGCTCTTATCCCTGGCCAGGGAGAGCTTCAGACAAAGGAGTGTGGGTCCAGAAAGTGGGAACCCTTCTACACTCAAGACTCAGACTCGACTGTACAACTGTACAAGATCTTGGGTTAATGTCCCAATGCATCAACACAGTGGTGTGAGCGGAGGGACGACTCAACAGAATAGCGGGAGATAGATTGCGTATCTCTTTTGTCCGCCAATTGCCTTAATCAAGGTCTTTACCTGCTTGGGGACAAAGTTAAACAAGCACAAACATCGCCTCTTAAGGAGGACTTCAGACAGTTGCCTGGCTAAATAACAAGCCAGGTCTTCCAGACTACATGGAGACAAGAGAGTCTACCTCAATTGGTTTATACAACCAAGCAGCAGCACAAAGCAAGTTCAAAGATGAATTGTTAGCGACTAAAGTACCTGAAATCAATCTAATTCAGTCAGTATACCAATCACCAAGTCAAAACAAACAGCATAAGAACCAACAGACAATTGTATAATCAGACAATGCAATGTGCAAAGCACAATCAACTCAAGTGAGCCAAGCATCCTACAAAACACACAAGTTAGTTCACAACAATTAACCAAATCAAACTCAATTAACTTGCATTATTCTCCTTTAAAGCATTTGCATCTCAACCTGAAACACAATTCAAAAGTGAGAAACAAGACCACTAGGACAAGCCTAGGGTCAAAAGGAGATGAAAAATCCAAAACAGCAAGTGAAAATCATCCAAAATCACAATCAATCAATTTAGAAACAAATCCACTTGGTCCCATGCTCATATCATTCATTATCATCATTTCATAAACAAAATATCACAAAGCATGCCATTTGCAACCTCAAAAGACCAAACAGAATGATCACAATCAAATCAATATCAAAACAGCTCAATAAATTCCACAAAAATTCCAACCTAAACAGAACACATTCAATGAGTATCATATCAAATTTCATGCTATTTGGACCAGAGGAAGTATGGAAATTAAATTCACTAAGTCCAGACAAGTTCAAGCAAGCCAACACAAGGCATCAAAACAATCATCAACTTCCATCAATCATAAAACAGAAATGAAATATGATAAATGAATGGGATCAAAACCACAA
Source organism: Lathyrus oleraceus (assembly GCF_024323335.1). NCBI lineage: Eukaryota > Viridiplantae > Streptophyta > Magnoliopsida > Fabales > Fabaceae > Lathyrus > Lathyrus oleraceus. The sequence continues at coordinate 147,251,299 of NC_066579.1, forward strand.
TTACCTATAATGTGTCTAGAATTCACATGTCAAATTTCACATCCATCCAATTAATGACCAGAATTTCACAAAGCAAATACAAACATGTGTCACAAAAAATCAACAAATGACCAATCAGGGGAGAAAATTCCAATCAAATAGGAAATGCCATCAATAAATCCAGAAAAATTCACATGTATTCTCACCCTCCATATGCTCAATCATGCAAAAATTTAGCTCAATCCAATGTTCACAATCACATCAAATAAAATCATGAAATTCACAAAGCATGGTGTGACACAAATTGACACACCTCTAATCAAAAATTCATATCTCATCAACCAGGGATCCAAAAATTGCAAACCATACATCAAAATCACCAGCAAAGAGTCCAGAACATGCACAAAAAATTTCAAGCATTTCTATGGAAGCATCATCATTTTATGAGTGAAATGGCAAAGCATACACAAATTGGACACATTCAACCAAACCCTAGGCAATTTATTTTTTCACATGTGCACAAAAATCATAAAAATCATCATAAAAAACTACACATCACAAGGAGAAATATGCAAAAAGTCTCATCAAATTTGGATAAAAAATGAATCACTTATGAATTTTTGAAGTTCATGGATCAAAATGAAATGAAAAAATGAAAAAGAAAAAGAAATGAAATGAAATTAATTGAAATAATGGTTGTTTCGTAAATAAGCTTCAGTAAAGCAAAACGCTGCCGTTCTCATTTAAACGCTGGCACGCTCTCATTGGCTCTTGGAAGCGGGAAACACGTTTTCAAAAACGAAACTCAGGCGCATGGATCAAACGCATGTTTAAGCGTGTTCTTCATCATCATCAACAACAATTTCCAGAAAAATCACGAAGAACAAATTTCAACCAAAATTGACAAATGATACATCAAAATCACCAGCAAATCACGTACATCATGAATATGAAATTAGTTTGACCTAACTCTTTCTACACAGCACGGATCGATCGAAAATAGATTCCACATCCAAACTTAAATCCACGATTTCTCTCTCGATACTCAACCAAATCCAAAACCACAAGCAGCATGATAATCTATGTTGAAAGATCTACCAAAGCCATATAATGATTTAAGCAATTAAGGAGATCGAGATTTTACCTCTTGATGATGGCAGATGAGAATTCGTGAGATTCAAGATCCAAAACACCAAAACAGATGCAGTTCAAGGCTATGGAAGTTGATTGAAGTGATTAGCTCAGCTCAAAACAGCACCAGGTCCAAGATTCTTCAATTTTCCATGGATGTGTGAGATTGCAACAGTCCAAATTCTTCAACCTTTTGGCCTTGATCTTGTGGAATAGTCGTGCACCAATGCTTATGGAGTGTGGATCAAACAAGAATGAACCATAATGATGAAGGATTCAAGGAGAAATGATGAAAAATGTGTGAAGAAAGTTTGGAGAATTTGGAGGTTTTGGAGGGAAATTCTGTTAGATCTTGAGAAATGTGAAGTGTGATTATGATTTTCTGTTACACTTAAGCCTTTATACCATACACTAATCCACTTGTTAATCTCAATTAGCAAAATGAAGTGAAATTAGCAAAATGCATTTTTAAGTGAAAAGGCCAAAATGTCCTTTTGCAAATTAGGCAATGTAACAGTAGAAAATCAGTTCAAGCAAGTCACATTGGCCATTTGGAATGTGTTGGAATGAGTTTTGTGAGCCAATGCCTTGTAATTTGAAAATTCACCATTTCACACCAAAAATACAAAAGGAATCACTTGAAAAATGACTTTTTGCCATGATGATTTTTGATGAAATGTGATGATGTATCATGAAAGTACACATAAAATGTGGTTTGCTCAAAGAAAGATCACCCAATTTGGCCATTCCATGTGAAAGTTATGCCACTTTGAAAATCAACATTTTTGGAAAATGATTGGATCACAACTTGTCAACCACACATGAGAAATGAGTGTTCTTGGACTTTTTGGAAAGGTGACAGCAAGATCTACAACTTTCATGTTGAACAAAATTTCATTTGAAACATTTTTGGACATGTAATTTTGAGATGAAAAACTTTCCATTTTTGGAAACTTTCAATTATAGGTCACTTTCTATTTTTGGAAAGTTTCCATCTGACTTTATTTTCCTCATTCTTGATGTTTGAAATGTCAAATGAAACTTGTTTCAACATGAATGAAGTATATCCAACCCTCTCCCACTTCCAAATCCATCAATTCAGGCCTAGTTGACCACCGTTGACTTTTCTGACTGATAGATGAATTTGGCTATGCACTGATTAAGCTGAGCCTCAAACTCCTGATGAAATGGCTCAAGGATGAAACCCTAGCTTCCATAAGCTCAATATAACCACATGATGATCCCCATATCCATTGTAGACCCCATCTCCTTGCCAAGCCCTGACTGGCCCAATGCAACTGATTCACTGATTAGGGTTGACCAGTGGTCAAAACCCTAATCCCAAGGTATCTGATCAGTCTCTTGGTGATGACAAAACCATGATGATGATGATGTATCATTTCAACCAAGATCAAGCTCAATCTCCTTGAGAAACCATGAAACCCTAATTTGAATCACACATCCTCAGATGATTAATGATCAATTCAATGAAAACCCTAGCTTGCATACATCAACCTTTTATCTTCTGATCAAGACTTAGGAGGATGACTTGCTCAATGTAGCCACATGTTATGCAAATATGCAATGCCTAATGACCTACAAATGTCTGAAAACCCAGAGTACTCCAGCCAGCATACCCAGAGCCTTAGCAATCGCAGCATCATCTCTACCTCTTCCAGCCATCTCTACTCTGAAAACCCAACAAGCTAAAACAATAAGTACTGATAGGGTTACACAACACCTATCCCGTACAGGGGAAACAGAATAATTACGACTCGACTCGACCGACTATGCTCTGATACCACTTATGTAACACCCTTCTAAAATACCCCAAATATTTAATTAAAATAATAAAAATATCAATCAGAGTAATTATGCCCTGAAGGGTGTCACACAATCATTTCACACCAATCATCAATATATCCTGTCATGCTCATTTATTCAATCAAATAGGACACTTTTGCATAATTCGCAGCGGATACAAAATAACAACATTCAAATCATGTACTACATTACATGTAAAGTTGTTCAACAACCAAAAGAAAACATAGTAAAAACATCCCATCCCGATGTTACATCTACCAGAGCATGACCCACTAAGGACTACACTAGACTCCCAGGACTAGCTTCTATTCAATCACTGCTCGTTACCTGAAAACATAGTTGTAAGGGTGAGTTCCTCAATCGATATAATTAAGCATTATAAAATATCATGTAATGCTAAGTAATATAACACATATCATCACCCTAATCAGATTACACATATTCAGCAACGGCAATATCAACTCATAATCATCACCATCATCATACTCAAACTCAAAACAACCATAAAATACACGTATAATATTGGAATACATCCATTCATATTATACGCTATACATACATATATTATGCAATGAGACTCCATGCATGCGGTACCGACTATTTGTGAACATATAGTTCAACCTCACCGACCAAATCCAGGTACGGCTACCAAGCTCACTAGTCCCACTCATTTGAGACATAGTGACTCACATCACTAATTCCTCACCATGGGAATTAGCTACCACCCCCAAAGGGCCATGCTATGCACGCTAAATCACCTAGCATGCAAACATCAACAACAGTCCAAAATGACTAACATCACTAATTCCTCACCATGGGAATTAGCTACCACCATAAAGGCCACATATGCATGCTAATCACCTAGCAATGCAACATCAACAACAATTCAAGAATAGATATATGCTCACACTCTAAGCCATAAAACAGTCTATTCACAATGCATACATTCACAACATCATGCATACCATCACATATCATCAACACATTCATTACACATGCATATCATATCATGCCACATAATCAATCATAGTATCAGCACACTCTACTAATACCTATACTACTTAAAACCACGGGAAATGATCCCTACAACATCATACCTCAGCTAAGTACATCACTCAGCCTAAACAACCAAAAACTGCACAACAACAGTTCAGGAAAAATCACAAATCTGCCCATACGCGTATTGCCTATGCCCATACGCGTATTGCCCACGTCTGACCAAGTCCATACGCGTATTGCCCATGCCCATACGCGTATGCTACGCGTACCACATCCTCATACGCGTACCAACAGAGACAATTTTCACGTTCAAAACATCATCTTCCTCATCCATACGCGTATTGCCTAGTGCCATACGCGTACCATGCCATCTCATACGCGTATTGCCTAGTGCCATACGCGTATGATCAGAAACCAGAATTTCCAGATCTGCAATGGCTTTCTCTGCTACGAGATCTATCCAATTCAACCTTCCACAGTCCAAATTTTACACACAATTCATTCATCTCATCTAACACGAATTATCCACTTTCGATTTCACAAATTTCTAACGTTTCTACCTCTAATTCCTACGAATTTCTTCAATTTTAATCCAAATTTCGTTCATCCCAAAAGTTCACAAATTCATCATACATCATTCAATCAGAGGCATATCAATGGTTTCTCACTACCCATCACATATTATCCCATAATACCCATTAATCGATGATAAACCCCCCTTACCTGAGTTAATCCGGCAAAATCTCTAAGCTCCAAGCTCTTCTCCAACCTTCTTCCTCTTGCTCTGCCTCTTGCCCTTTTCCTCTTTCACGATCGCTTCTCTGCTTTTTCACGTAAAAACCTTTTTACTCCAAATGGGCTCTTTTCCTTATTTCCAACCTATATATTTTCCAATAATAATAATAATAAAATTTCCAATTATTTAATTAAATTAATAAATATATTATTAACTCAATTTAAATAATTATTTTATTATTATCGGGGTGTTACAACTCTCCCCCACTAAAAGAGTTTTCGTCCTCGAAAACATACCTCAAGCGAACAACTCTGGGTAAGACTCCTTCATCTTACTCTCCAGTTCCCAAGTCACATTGCCACCTGCTGGTCCTCCCCAAGCTACCTTCACCAAGGCAATCTCTTTACCCCGCAACTGCTTCAACTCTCGATCCTCGATCCTCATAGGTGATGTTTCAACAGTCAGGTTATCTCTCACCTGTACATCATCTACTTGGACGACATGCGACGGATCATGAATGTACCTCCTCAACTGAGACACATGAAAAACCTCATGCAAATTCGCAAGCGACGACGGTAAAGCGACACGATAGGCTACTTCCCCTATCCTCTCCAAAATCTGATAAGGACCAATAAATCGAGGTGTCAACTTCTTCGACTTCAAAGCTCGACCAACACCAGTTATCGGAGTAACGCGAAGAAACACATGATCTCCCTCTTGGAACTCAAGTGACTTCCTCCTCTTATCGTGATAACTCTTCTGACGACTCTGAGCAATTCTCATCTTCTCCTGAATCATCTTAATCTTTTCCGTAGTCTGTTGAACAATCTCCGGTCCAACCACAACACTCTCACCGGACTCATACCAACATAAAGGCGTCCGACATCTCCTACCATACAAAGCTTCAAATGGTGCCATACCAATGCTCGAATGAAAACTATTGTTGTAGGTAAACTCAATCAAAGGTAAATAACAATCCCAAGCACCTCCCTTTTCCAAAACACAAGCCCTCAAAAGATCCTCCAGTGACTGAATCGTCCTCTCAGTCTGACCATCAGTCTGCGGATGATATGCAGAACTCAATCTCAACTTAGTTCCCAAAGCCCTCTGCAAACCTTCCCAGAACTTCGATGTAAATCTAGGATCTCTGTCCGAAACAATACTCGACGGAATACCATGCAAACTTACAATCTTCTCAATATACAACTCAGCTAATCTCTCTAACGGATAATCCATTCTGATCGGAATGAAATGAGCCGATTTCGTCAATCTGTCAACAATCACCCAAATGGCTTCAAAATTCTTACTTGTCCTCGGCAACCCAGAAACAAAATCCATACTGATACTATCCCACTTCCACTCTGGAATAGCCAACGGTTGCATTAGCCCAGACGGCTTCTGATGTTCAATCTTTGACTTCTGACAAGTCAAACAGGAATAAACAAAACTTGCAATTTCTCTTTTCATTCCCGGCCACCAAAATAACTTTTTCAAATCATGATACATCTTCGTAGCTCCAGGATGAATACTCAAACCACTACGATGTCCTTCTTCAAGAATACTCTTCTTAAGTTCGGTAACATCCGGAATACACACCCGATTACCAAGTTTCAAAACACCATTCTCATCAACTCTGAATTCACCACCTTGGCCTTGATTCACTAAAGTCAACTTATCAACCAAAAACACATCGGATTTCTGACCCTCTCTGATCTCATCCAGAATACCACTTGTTAATTTCAACATTCCCAATTTAACACTATTGTGAGTACTCTCACACACCAAACTCAAGTCTCTAAACTGCTCAATCAAATCTAATTCCTTAACCATTAACATAGCCATATGTAATGATTTCCGACTCAATGCATCAGCCACTACATTTGCTTTACCCGGATGGTAATTCAAACCAAAGTCATAATCCTTCAGAAATTCTAACCATCTCCTCTGTCTCATATTCAGCTCTTTCTGATCAAACAAATACTTTAAACTTTTATGGTCACTGAAAACCTCAAATCTTGATCCATACAAGTAATGCCTCCATAACTTCAGAACAAACACTACAGCTGCCAACTCTAAACCGTGTGTCGGATAGTTCCTCTCATGAACCCTCAGTTGTCTCGAAGCATAAGCTATAACCTGCTTATTCTGCATCAACACACCACCCAAACCCAACAATGAAGCATCACAGAAAACCTCAAATGGTTCCGACGAACTCGGTAATATCAGAATAGGAGTAGTAGTTAACCTTCTCTTTAACTCTTGGAAACCTTCTTCACATTTCGAGTCCCAAACAAACGCTTGCCCCTTTCTAGTCAACATCGTCAACGGTAACGCCAACTTAGAAAATCCTTCAATGAACTTCCTATAATAACCTGCAAGTCCAAGAAAACTTCTTATCTCAGAAACCGACTTCGGAGCTTCCCACTTAGATACCGCTTCTATCTTAGAAGGATCAACAGCAACACCACCTCTTGAAATCACATGACCAAGAAAACTAACCTCTTCTAACCAAAATTCACACTTAGACAGTTTAGCAAATAACTTCTTTTCTCGCAGAACTCCCAAAACCACTCTCAAATGTTCAGCATGCTCTTCTTCAGATTTCGAATACACCAAAATATCGTCAATAAACACCACAACAAACTGATCTAGGTACGGGTGGAAAATCCTATTCATATACTCCATAAATACTCCAGGCGCATTAGTCACCCCAAAAGGCATTACAGAATACTCATAATGTCCATACCTTGTTCTGAAAGCAGTCTTCTGAATATCCTCAGTTTTCACACGTATCTGATGATATCCCGACCTCAAATCTATCTTGCTGAACACACTTGCACCAACCAACTGATCCATCAAATCATCAATCCTCGGTAGAGGATACCGATTCTTGATCGTCACTTTATTCAGTTGCCTGTAGTCCACACACAACCTCATAGTACCTTCTTTCTTCTTAACCAATAACACTGGTGCACCCCACGGTGACACACTCGGACGAATAAATTTCTTATCCAACAGATCTTCCAACTGACTCTTCAATTCAGTTAACTCAACAGCAGACATACGGTACGGAGCCATCGATATCGGTCTAGTACCAGGTACCAAATCAATCGAGAACTCAACTTCACGCTTTGGCGGCAATTCATTCACTTCTTCTGGAAACACATCAGGAAAATCACACACTACGGCTAGATCGCTAATCACTAGTTTATCTTTAGCTTCCAAAGTCGCTAACAGCATAAACAACTCTGCCCCATCTGCTACTGCCTCATTCACCTGCCTTGCTGATAGAAACAAACTCTTTCCTTCCTCAATCTCAGGAAAGATCACCGTCTTATCAAAACAGTTGATAGAAACTCGGTTAAACACCAACCAGTTCATACCCAAGATAACATCGATCTGCACTAGTGGAAGACACACTAGGTCCATCCCAAAGTCTCTACCAAAAATACTCAAAGGACAATTCAAACAAACTGAAGTAGTAGTCACTGAACCCTTCGCAGGAGTATCAATCACCATACTACCATGCATCTCAGATATCTCTAACTTAAGTTTCACAGCACAATCCAAAGATATAAAGGAATGAGTCGCACCTGTGTCAATAATAGCTACAAGAGGAAAGCCATTAATATAACACGTACCTCGGATCAAACGATCGTCTGCAAAAGTCTCAGAACCCGATAAAGCAAAGACCTTGCCTCCCGACTGATTCTCCTTCTTCGGCTTAGGACACTGTGGGCTAATATGACCCACCTCTCCACAGTTGAAACAAGTCACAGTCTTCAACCGACACTCTGCAGCCAAGTGACCACCTTTGCCACACTTAAAACACTTCTTCTCATTACTGGTACACTCATGGAAACGATGTCCAGCCTGACCACATCTGTAACACTTAGCAGGGGCACTGGAGTCTCCCCCACTAGGCCTCTTCATCCCACTCTGTCTCTGGAAACCTTTGCCAGCTGCATACGGTTTCCCACGATCATTCTGATTCTTGCCTTTCCTATCAACCCTTTGCTGATAGCTCTCTGCTCTAGCCTTGGAATCCTGTTCAAAAATCCTGCAACAGTCAACCAAATCAGAAAACACTCTGATCCGCTGATATCCAATAGCCTGCTTGATCTCGGGACGCAACCCATTCTCAAACTTCACACATTTCGAAAATTCCCCAGCAGCCTCATTATAGGGAGTGTAATACTTTGACAGCTCTGTGAACTTAGCAGCATACTCAGTAACAGTCCGATTACCCTGCTTCAATTCTAAGAACTCTATCTCTTTCTTTCCTCTGACATCCTCTGGAAAATACTTCCTCAGGAATATCTCTCTGAACACTGCCCAAGTAATCTCAGCATTCCCAGCAGATTCCAACTCAGTGCGGGTAGCAACCCACCAATCATCTGCTTCCTCTGACAGCATATGCGTACCGAACCTGACCTTCTGGTTATCGGCACACTCAGTCACTCGGAAGATCCTCTCGATCTCCTTCAACCACTTCTGAGCGCCATCTGGATCGTATGCTCCCTTGAACATTGGGGGATTATTCCTCCGGAACTCACTCAGTTGGCGAGCAGCTCCCAATCCCACAACATTCGCATTCCCTCCAAGTACTCCAGCCAGCATACCCAGAGCCTTAGCAATCGCAGCATCATCTCTACCTCTTCCAGCCATCTCTACTCTGAAAACCCAACAAGCTAAAACAATAAGTACTGATAGGGTTACACAACACCTATCCCGTACAGGGGAAACAGAATAATTACGACTCGACTCGACCGACTATGCTCTGATACCACTTATGTAACACCCTTCTAAAATACCCCAAATATTTAATTAAAATAATAAAAATATCAATCAGAGTAATTATGCCCTGAAGGGTGTCACACAATCATTTCACACCAATCATCAATATATCCTGTCATGCTCATTTATTCAATCAAATAGGACACTTTTGCATAATTCGCAGCGGATACAAAATAACAACATTCAAATCATGTACTACATTACATGTAAAGTTGTTCAACAACCAAAAGAAAACATAGTAAAAACATCCCATCCCGATGTTACATCTACCAGAGCATGACCCACTAAGGACTACACTAGACTCCCAGGACTAGCTTCTATTCAATCACTGCTCGTTACCTGAAAACATAGTTGTAAGGGTGAGTTCCTCAATCGATATAATTAAGCATTATAAAATATCATGTAATGCTAAGTAATATAACACATATCATCACCCTAATCAGATTACACATATTCAGCAACGGCAATATCAACTCATAATCATCACCATCATCATACTCAAACTCAAAACAACCATAAAATACACGTATAATATTGGAATACATCCATTCATATTATACGCTATACATACATATATTATGCAATGAGACTCCATGCATGCGGTACCGACTATTTGTGAACATATAGTTCAACCTCACCGACCAAATCCAGGTACGGCTACCAAGCTCACTAGTCCCACTCATTTGAGACATAGTGACTCACATCACTAATTCCTCACCATGGGAATTAGCTACCACCCCCAAAGGGCCATGCTATGCACGCTAAATCACCTAGCATGCAAACATCAACAACAGTCCAAAATGACTAACATCACTAATTCCTCACCATGGGAATTAGCTACCACCATAAAGGCCACATATGCATGCTAATCACCTAGCAATGCAACATCAACAACAATTCAAGAATAGACATATGCTCACACTCTAAGCCATAAAACAGTCTATTCACAATGCATACATTCACAACATCATGTATACCATCACATATCATCAACACATTCATTACACATGCATATCATATCATGCCACATAATCAATCATAGTATCAGCACACTCTACTAATACCTATACTACTTAAAACCACGGGAAATGATCCCTACAACATCATACCTCAGCTAAGTACATCACTCAGCCTAAACAACCAAAAACTGCACAACAACAGTTCAGGAAAAATCACAAATCTGCCCATACGCGTATTGCCTATGCCCATACGCGTATTGCCCACGTCTGACCAAGTCCATACGCGTATTGCCCATGCCCATACGCGTATGCTACGCGTACCACATCCTCATACGCGTACCAACAGAGACAATTTTCACGTTCAAAACATCATCTTCCTCATCCATACGCGTATTGCCTAGTGCCATACGCGTACCATGCCATCTCATACGCGTATTGCCTAGTGCCATACGCGTATGATCAGAAACCAGAATTTCCAGATCTGCAATGGCTTTCTCTGCTACGAGATCTATCCAATTCAACCTTCCACAGTCCAAATTTTACACACAATTCATTCATCTCATCTAACACGAATTATCCACTTTCAATTTCACAAATTTCTAACGTTTCTACCTCTAATTCCTACGAATTTCTTCAATTTTAATCCAAATTTCGTTCATCCCAAAAGTTCACAAATTCATCATACATCATTCAATCAGAGGCATATCAATGGTTTCTCACTACCCATCACATATTATCCCATAATACCCATTAATCGATGATAAACCCCCCTTACCTGAGTTAATCCGGCAAAATCTCTAAGCTCCAAGCTCTTCTCCAACCTTCTTCCTCTTGCTCTGCCTCTTGCCCTTTTCCTCTTTCACGATCGCTTCTCTGCTTTTTCACGTAAAAACCTTTTTACTCCAAATGGGCTCTTTTCCTTATTTCCAACCTATATATTTTCCAATAATAATAATAATAATAAAATTTCCAATTATTTAATTAAATTAATAAATATATTATTAATTCAATTTAAATAATTATTTTATTATTATCGGGGTGTTACATATATCATAATATGATTCATAAATATTCCTAACCAATTCATAACTAATACCCAAACAATAATCATTGCACAAGCATGATTTCTTCTCATATATTTATTAGGTAATAGACTAACTTTCCAATATATCCAACCTCATATTTATCGTAGCTACAATTCCTGTTTTATGGTGGAAATAGGGAAATAATTCATAAACATACATAGTAGTATAATATCATTAATAAAGTGATAATTGGCATATAAGAATGATTGTATATCATCAAGAAGTAAAGAATTGAACTATCTTTCCAACGCATCTGACTGCGCCTTATTCTGAGTTACGAGACTCGTTTTAGAGTGAAAATATGAGAACCAGTCGATTGCTGTCAAAGACCAACCAAATAGTTTAACTTGCTGCCAGATTTTAAAGAAAATTTAAATGGAACATTCGATTGGTCTAGCATGTGAATCAATTGTATCAGTGTATATTCAGTTTTGTCACCTTCTGAACACATATTCTTCCATCCTTTACCACCCTAAACATACTCAATCCTTCACTAACATGCTCGAGCATTTTATACCATAAATTTTATCATTCTCAACATCATAACAACAACAACACAACCACCATGAAAAGAACATGTTCATACATCAAGAAACAACAACAACATAATTCACCATATCAGTTTGCAACATGAACATCAGCCAAACAATCAACACCATAACATGATTTCAACATCAAGAATCAACATTAACCATAGTTCACCATGTGAGGTTGCAACATAGAAATCAACCAACAAAAACGCATGACATGATTTCAACATAATAACATAAGTCATGTCATCAACAAGTCATAACATCGTGTTAGAACAACAACAATCACATGTATTATCACATCATTCAACAAAATAAAGAATCACAACAAATATGGAAATCATAATTATAACATATAATCATATCAATTTCCATGATCATAAACATACACATAAACCCTAATTTCCCTTTTTCATAAAAATCTTTTTTCAAAAGTTACACTACCTAGGAACTCACCTTATTCAAGAAGAAGATGATGAAATTGAGATGAAGTATGTGATGATGATGATCGATGATGCTCCCTCCATGAGTTTCTTCCTCTTCTCTTTTCTTCTTTCTCTCTTCCTTCTCTTTTCCTTTCTTTTCTTTCTTCTTCTGGTTTTCTCTTCTTCTTATCGATCACATATATATAATATATAATATTAAGAAATGAGAGAAATATCTTAAATTGAGATTTTCTTTTCTAGTATCAATTGAGCAATTATTAATGTTATCCTTGAGCAAGAATTAAGCTCATTTGAGTTCTTTAATTTCTATATTTGTTTAAACTGACAAAAAATAGAGTATATAGGAACTCAGTTCGTCTCAACTGACCATAAATAGAGTACATATGAGCTCAATTTGTCTCAACTGACAACACTAAAAGCACTTTAGAGAATATGAAATGTTACAATATTCGTTAATCAAGGAAAATAAGACACTATTCAATTTCATAAAAGTGTTTCTTTGTGAGATGAAATTGATTATTTTTCATGATGAAAACTCGTATTAACGTACATAATTTACAAATAGCCATGATCATCAAATTAAAAAGACAACATTTATATGAAAATGAACACAATTAATTAATAGCAACATGTTTGCAAATAAAAATTCTTATTTCACACATACATTTTATCCATGTTTACTCATAGCTAGATTTAACATTGAAATAAACCAACTAATTCTATAACTTATAATATGCTAAAAATATAGTTCTTTTTCTACTAATAACATAGATACCAATATGATATAATATACATTTTTTTTGCTGTGTTATCGCCGTGATAATATAAGTTTTTAAACTATCCAAATCTCCAATTACGTATAACAACTGATTTTGATTTAGGTAGATGCTAAATTTTAAAAAAAATCTCGATAAAATTTTGACTAATGTTATTATTATATTTGAGATGATTTTTTACGTTTATGTATAAGCATTTTTATTTTAAACCATAAATATTGAAAATAATTTTTAATTTAAACCACAAAATTTAATTCGTTAGTACTTATATTTGAATGTGTTGACTTTGGATCATTATCATCCGCTCAATCAATTTTGTGTATTATATCATATTTTTTATTTATTTAAAAATTTAAATGTCAAAAATTTAAATTCAAAAAAAAATGTTTTAGTTTCTATCAACCTCTATCTTTTATTATTGTCGTGGCAGCATCACTCTATTTCCTCTACCCTCCATCACTGTTGTGACAATATCATCCCATCGACGCACAGAGGTGGTATAATATGGGTGGAAAGTATAGTGATACTGCCATGACGGCGGGAGAAGGTGGCGGGAAATGTCATGACCCTAACACTTAAGATTTTTAATAAAAATATAAAGAATATGATACATGTCAATATATGGTACACATTATTGATTTGAACGAACCGATGATATTGACCCAAAGTCACCCTGACTTTCGCACTTTAAAGCATGAGATCAAGATTTTGTATGGAGAATTGCATATACACTATTATTAGAATGTTTTTTTTTTTAATATGAATGATTTTTTTATATATATTAACTGAAATTCTATGAATGGTTTTTTTATATATATTAACTGAAATTCTATTATTAGAAAAAAAAATTAAATAGAAAATTAAAAACATAGAAATAATGGATGCAAGTAAGTAGTATTGGTAGTTATGTCTAATTTTCGAAAATAGTTTCACTTTCTAAAATAAAAATTAATTCGGAATTTATCTTTTTGATTCATACATTATTGATGAGTAAGAATTTAGTGATGAACTTTGGTCATGTGTACTTCTATTATAGGTTTTTTGCAACACTCTGAATTTTAATATAAGATATTGCTTTGAAAATATTAAAATAAATTTATTTAAATAGAAATAAAATATTTAAAAACTTAATCAATTCAATGCCAATCTAAATTTGTTGGAAAAAACCAGAAATAGAATGGTGAAAAACAGTGTGTGGGGGAAAGATGAAGATGATAATGTGAATAGAGAGAGATAGAGAAATAGAGAAAGATTGAGAGAATTGAATCATATGGCATTAACTTTTCAACTATGACATACAATGTCTATTTATAGGGTACAAATTGGAACCACAAACAGGCCCAAGAATAACAGAAAAAACAGAATTGCAAAAACAACTTATTTCCAAAACAACTTATCCAATAAGCTGTTTTCACTGCAGTGCTTTTTAAAGCTTCTATCAAGCATTTGAATTATTAAGGACTTCCAATACAACACCTTAATTCAAATGCTCCACACTCATCATGCTCAACTTCTTCACAAGTCTCTTGAACACATCACTTGTCACGCCTTTCGTTAACAAGTCTGCGACTTGTTCTTCGCTTCTGCAGTACCCTAAACGCAACTGTCCGGAGCTCACCAATTCTCTCAAATAGTGGAATCGCATTTCAATATGCTTGCTCCTCCCATGTGCTATGGGATTCTTAGCAAGGTTTATCGCTGAAATGTTGTCCACAAGTAGCAAAACAACCCCATTTCAACTGCTGTCCAACTCCTTACATAGATTCACCAGCCGCACAGCTTGGCATGCACACATCGACGCTGCTATATACTCGGCCTCGCAAGAAGAGAGGGCTACAACCGGTTCCTTTTTCGAACACCAAGAGATTGGTGCCTTACCGAACATAAAGAGATACCCCGCCGTAGACTTTCGATCATCCTTATCTCCGCACCAATTGGAATCGGTGTATCCGAGTAACTCACAACTTCTGCCCATGTCGCTTGCCGGAAACAAAATTCCACAACCAAGAGTACCTTTCACATATCTAAGGATCCTCTTAACTGCTGCCAAGTGTGATACCTTCGGCCTCTCCATGAATCTACTCGCAATACCGACACTAAACGCCAAATCTGGCCGCGTATTGCACAAGTAACGCAATGATCCTATCAATCTCCGGTATTGAGTAGGATCCACATCTTGTTCTTCTTCACTCTTGGACAGCTGTAATCGTGTCTCGGCTGGTGTTGTGGCAGCATTGCAATGCTCCATATCACACCTCTTCAGAATTTCCATGGCATACCTTCTTTGGTGTATGAGCAGTCCCAATTTTGTCCTTTGGAACTCTATGCCTAAGAAGTATTTCATGATACCAAGATCACTCATTTCAAATTCCTTCGTAAGCTCTCCTTTGAACTTTGAAATGTTCTTTTCACAGTTGCCGGTAATCAACAAATCGTCCACATAAAGACAAAGAATGATTACTCCCTCACTTGCATCCGGTTTCACATAAACTCCATGTTCGGATACGCATTTCTTGAAACCAACATCGCTAAGAAATCCATCTATGCGTTTGTTCCAAGCTCTTGGAGCTTGTTTCAAACCATAAAGTGCCTTCCTCAACTTATAGACCTTTGCCTCTTGATTTTTGATCACAAAACCAGGTGGCTGTCTCACATATACCTCCTCATCAAGTGGACCATTCAAAAACGCAGATTTGACGTCCATTTGATACAACGGCCAGCTGTTGTTATTTGCCATCGCAACAACTAACCGAATGGTTTCATGCCTTGCAACTGGAGCAAACACTTCATCGAAGTCTATCCCTTCCTTTTGCAAAAATCCCTTCGCTACTAATCGAGCTTTATGCTTGATTATCTCGCCTTTCGGATTCGCTTTCACTTTGTAGACCCACTTCACACCTATCACCTTTTTACCTTTCGGTAAATCAACCAACATCCAAGTACTGTTCTTCTCAATCGAATTCAGTTCTTCTTTCATCGCACACATCCACTTTGGATCGCTTAATGCCTCCTCCGTATTCACCGGTTCGGATTCGGCCATTAGAGAGAAGTGAATAAGATCACCCTCATTGTTGATCTCGCTATCTCGGAATAATTCACAATCACGGAGTCTTTGAGGCAATCCTCTTTGCCTTGTTGGTCGTCTACTTGATTCACCTGTTTCGGTTACAAAAGGTTGCTGTACAGTACCTTCAGCAGGCTTAGAATTCAAATTTTCCTGCATGAAATCGATTTCACCTTGAGGCAAATCGATTTCAACCTCACCAGAACAAGTTCCAGCAGCTCCAGAATGCTGATTTTCCTGCATGAAATCGATTTCATCTTGAGGCAAATCGATTTCCTGAACTGATATGGCAGATTTTCTGCTGTCAAACTGCCGAAACTCGTCCACGATCACATCTCGACTTATCACAATCTTCTTGTTACTCATATCAAACAGCTTGTAGCCTCCGGTAGGATGATAACCAACCAGCAGCATCATTTCACCCTTGTCATCTAATTTCTTTCGAATCTGACCCGGAATATGTCGAAACGCTACCGAACCGAAAACACGCAAGTGACTCAAACTTGGCTTGTGTCCACACCATACCTCTTCTGGAGTAACCTTGTCCAGCTTCTTTGTAGGACACCTGTTTATCAAATAGGCAGCTGTAGAAACAGCTTCTCCCCACAACTCTTTCGGAAGATTTTTCGCTTTCAACATGCTATGCACCATGTTCATAATCGTCCGATTTTTTCTCTCGGCAACACCATTTTGCTGAGGCGTATAGGGTGGTACAACCTCACGCACAATACCCTCATCGTCACAATAACTCCCGAATTCCCTCGAAGTAAATTCTCCTCCTCCATCGGTTTTGAGAATTTTGAGTTTGTGACTACTTTGTCGCTCAACCATGGATTTAAATCGTTTGAACATATCAAACACCTCATCCTTCCTCTTGATTAGATAAATCCACAACTTCCTACTGAAGTCATCAATAAACGTGACAAAGTAGCGGTTACCTCCATACGAATTGACTTGCATCGGCCCACACACGTCCGAATACACCACCTCAAGAAGATGCTTGGTCCTATGACCTGTATCCTTGCTGAAAACACTCTTGTGTTGCTTCCCTTGAACACATTCAACACACAACTCAGCTGGAACCACGATTCTTGGCAGCCCGGTCACCATACCATGTCTATGCAACGCGTCGAGGTCTCGAAAATTGAGATGACCAAGACGGTAATGCCACAACCACTCCTCACGACTTTCCGCTGTAGCTAAACATCGATGCTCCATTACTTTCAATGCTATCTTGAAAGTTCGATTGGCAGCCATCGGTGCTTTAAGTACCAAAACTCCCTTTCGGTCCAAAACGCGCAATACCTTATTTTCCATGCGAATAATGTAATCTTTCTCGAGTAGTTGGCCAATGCTCAAGAGATTACATTTGATTCCTGGAATGTACAACACATCCTTGATCAATGAACGACCATCATCTTTCTTCACGATCAAGACATCCCCAACGCCATCGGCGGATAACGTCGTATCATCGGCAAATCTCACTTTATTCTTCGTGGCTTGATTGATCTTGACAAACCAATCCTTTCTTCCCGTCATATGAGTCGAACAACCAGAATCCAAGTACCACTCATCGCTACTTTGAATTCCATCTCGAACCGTTACCATTGCGTTTTTCTCCGAACGCGTTTCTGCAGAATTGTCTGCACTGCTGCCACTGCTGATCAGCCCTTTTCTCATGCCATAATTCTCTTCCGTGATCATCACAAGAAGCGTATTATCATCATTCGCTTCTTCCCTAGCAAACTTCGCCTCATCCGCGCGATTTTCTCTTCGTTTCGTGTGGCAATACTTTGCGAAATGCCCAAGTTTTTGACAATTGTAACACTTCACGTTACTTTTGTCGAATGGCTTGTGGGTTCCTTGATCACCCTCCTTGGAGCTTCCCTCACCTTTTTGCCCCTTTGAATTTTGTGAATCTCTACCACCAAAATTCTGGAAATTGGACTTCCCTCTCGGATGCCCTTTCCTCTCCGATCGTTTACTCTTCTCATGAAGTCGCGCTTGCAATGCTATTTCCGACTTCGCTTTATCGTTTCCCCTCTCATCCATTCGTTGTTCATGAGCTTCTAGTGAGCTTTGAAGCTCCTCCTTCGACAACGACGATAAATCCTTCGATTCTTCAAGCGCAACGACAATGTTGTCGAATCTTGGCGTTAAAGAACGCAAGATCTTCGACACAACATTCTGCTCTACCGTAGTTTCCCCGCACGACTTGATTTGATTCACCACACGCGTAATACGCGTCACATAATCGTTTATCGACTCCTTGTCCTCCATTTGCATTAACTCGAACTGTCGCTTGTGAGTTTGTAACCTCACCACTTTGGCTTTGGCAGCCCCTGCATAAGCCTTCTCAAGAATCTCCCACGCTTGCTTTGCGGAATCGCAATCGCCTACTTTTTCAAAGTTGTCACCATCGACACAAGAATGGATCAAGAACAGCGCTTTGTAATCCTTCTTCTTCTCTTCTTTGAACGTAGCCTTTTGAGCATCCGTAGCTCCTTCGACGAGAGACGTAACACCATCTTTGATCACCTCAAGAACGTCTTGATAGCCGAACAAAACCTTCATTTGCTTCACCCATTTGTCGTAGTTTTTCGAGTCAAGGATTGGAAGATTGGTAGGTATTTTATTGTTTGAAACGGTCATGATTGCAGCGGAATTGGATTAGAACCAAAGCTCTTGATGCCAAATGTTGGAAAACACCAGAAATGGAATGGTGAAAAACAGTGTGTGGGGGAAAGATGAAGATGATAATGTGAATAGAGAGAGATAGAGAAATAGAGAAAGATTGAGAGAATTGAATCATATGGCATTAACCTTTCAACTATGACATACAATGTCTATTTATAGGGTACGAATTGGAACCACAAACAGGCCCAAGAATAACAGAAAAAACAGAATTGCAAAAACAGCTTATTTTCAAAACAACTTATCCAATAAGCTGTTTTCACTGCAGTGCTTTTTAAAGCTTCTATCAAGCATTTGAATTATTAAGGACTTCCAATAAAATTCCTATGCAGAAAATCATTATGTTTCTAATTCAATTAAACGATAACAAATAAATAAATTCAAAATGTGCTACAATTTGAAAACTTCACAACGGTACCTAAAATATTAATCGTAAATGTCAATTTCCTCAAATTACATTCATGTCAAAACAAACTAAACGCTGAGTTAAAAATCATAAAATTACAAATATATGATACCATGTCTAAGTGAATTAAGTAAAAGAAATATTTACTAAAATTTATAATATTAAAGGAGTTAAATAAATATTATTCATAATAAGGACTTTAAAATATTATATGAAAATAAATATGCAAATTTTTGACTCAAATAACCCACTTTTAAAAAAAATCCAAAATAACCCATTTTTCAAATTATTTTCCAAATTACCCCACTTTCAAAAAAATTTGTTAAGGCATAGGTGTCAGATCAATTGGCGCCTACCCTTAATTTTAAAGACGGGACGTCAATTTAATTGACTACAACACATGGTGTTGTCAATCCAATTGACGTCCATGTGTATAAAGTGAGTGGAGGCGCCAATTGGTCTGGCGCCTCTGTGTATTATGTAATTTTTTTGTACAAATAGATGTGTTGAGTGATCCACTTTTCCACATCTCTTTTCATTATATTGCAAACATGCTTCGTCTTCATCGCCGCTATGGAAAAATTATTTATTCGAGAGACAAGCCTCTGATGGAGATGATGTTTTGGAACATCTACCGTTTCAAGCAAAAAATTAGAAATATTGAGAGACTCGATGTCGTACGTGGTTGGGTGCGATTAAAAAAGGATAATGATGCTAGAGAAATGATGTTTGGACTAGATGACATCAGTTTGATTGTTGTAATCAGTTAGAAATGTTTTTTTAATGTTATGGTTAAGTATTTTTATCTGTTTTGATATTTGTTGTTTGTGTTGTTTATTCAGACCTGTTCGATTTTAAGTGTGTTTAAGTTGGAGTGATGTTTGTTGTTAACCCTGTTATAACAAAAAGTTATTAATATATCAAAATCAAAGGTTACAAAAATTGAAAGGAGGTACTAAATTATGATGGAGAGGTTGCTCCTAGATTGAGACATTTTTTCTTATTGGGCCCGAGTTGACGCTATATACTACATAATCTTATCATGTAGTTCCTGGTGTGTATGTTTTAAGTGTCCATAAAAATCGTGTCAATTCTTTGTATGAATCCTCTCAGTTGCTGAATACCTGTTCAACAGCCTTTGTCCTTGCAATCCACGCTTTCTTTGTAAGATGGAGTATAATTATATTGTGTGATGATATGAGGTATTATTATACTCACCTTCACTGATGGGTCTTTTTTAACAAGCGGAAAAATGTCCTAACATATCAATTCAACGCTTAATTTTCGGTGATCATGTACAACATTAGTGGCAATGCAACTGTGAGGTGGGTCTATAGAAGCTATATCCCAAGAATCAATTCTCTTCCTGTAAGACACACACATTCTGGTCTCCAACTGGTGAACTTACCGTGACGTTAGAAGATGTCTACATGTTATTGGGACTGTCTATCGAGGGTAAGGTGGTAAATGGTAAAACCAACTATGCAAATTCAATTTGCATGGACCTCTTGGATGTTGACTTGTTAGATGATAACTCGAGAGGTCAAGGTATACTCCTTTCACGCCTTAAGGCACATTACAACAACTTACAGCTACGTGAAAATTCTATTGAAGACGCTCGAATAATAAAACCTAGGTGTTACATTATTCTTTTAATTGGTTTATTTTTATTTCCCGAAGATAGTGGTTCTAGTATGCATGTTATGTATTTACCTTTACTAAAACATGTAGATAGAATAAGAAGCTACAGTTGGGGGTCCTCTTGTTTGACTTATCTTTATAGATCTTTGTGTAAAAATGCACACAAAGACACATCTACATTTTCTAGATGGGTTACTTTTCTCCAAGCATGGGGTTGGTTCAGACTACCGTCCCTAGCGCCCGTTAACCACAACCCGTTCACATTCCCATACGCACAAAAGTAAGTTCTTAACAATGGACTATATTTACTTACTTTACCGATTATTATCTCTAAATAATATATTTACTTTTATGGTGAAGATGGTCGACACGTGGTATGAGTTACAATAGATGTCCTAGACACTATATTACTCAGTATCGCAATCTCTTGGATCACCTTCAACCAACAAATGTATTGCCATTGACCTAATTAATTCGTAAAAATTTGTTTTTTAATATCACCCATTTATAATCTAATATATTTTCACATTTCAGTTTATTTGGCGTCCATATCTAAACTTGGATCATGACCATGAAATCAACGAACAAGACACATCCGTTTGGACTGCATGCACACCGATCATAAGATTCACCACTCTGGAGATGCACCATAGTGATCGTGTTAAATTGCAGTTCGGTATGCTTCAATACATCCCAGATCCCCCGAAAAACCTCGGAGAATGGCATCTACGAAAAGTTAACTACTAATGGAACTTTAACCATTGGCAAAGCTTTGCTAGATTTGAGTGTCGAAAATGGAAGCACCGGCATGACCATGTCTTAACTGACGATGTGATGCCAATTGAAGAAAAATCAACTCGTAATTATAGGGTTTGGTACATATCGTTTGGATTTGAGTTCCTCGCCAATGATATGTACCTATACGACCCACGCCAGGTAACTTACACACAAGAAGGCTCAACATTTAACCCCTAATAACATTGTCAGGCCGCTTACTCACAACCCTTTATCCATCAAAATTTTCGGTCCACAAACACACAAACCTATGACCCTTACATGACAAACACCCAACCACAATACCAAGAGCATACCATGTACCACCACCAACAAGTAGATCATCATCAACACACATCATTCACACCAATGTCGCCCTTCAATAGTCCTGGTCGCCCTCCAATAACTCAAACATAACCCAACTTTTTTAGAATGGGTCACGAACTCAGCTATGACAATATTGTTTCATTGCATACACAGGACTACCCGGATTTGTCTGAATATCTTAGGCAATCTCCTACAGGTGGTGGTGATGTTCCTGGCCCCTCAAATACTCAAACACCTGGGGTGAGTCATCAACGTGAGTTAGGGTCACGCGTTCAGGTAGCTAGGGAATGTGGTACCGGAGGTCGGTTAGGTCATCCCGTTCAACGACATTAGTTTTTTTGGTCATTGTATATAAATGCATATTAATAGTAATATCAATTGGTCCGATTTTGACTTTTATCTAAAATGTACATTGTTTTTCAAAAAAAATTACACAACACACATAGGTGTCAGACCAATTGGAGCCTCCTTTAAAAGCTAACACACATGCGCCAATTGGATTGGCAATACTAGGTGCATAAGTCAATCCAATTGGTGCCACCTCTTTAACTTAGAGAGCAAGTGTTAATTCATCTGACGCCACCTCTTCAAAGTGGGGTAGTTTGGAAAATAATTTGAAAAATGGGTTATTTTGGATTTTTTTTTAAAAGTGGGTTATTTGAATAAAAAATTCAAAATATGCATGCCCTTAAAACTATATTGTTCGAATATAATCATCTGTTACTAAGGCAACAACACATGAATTTTTACCCGCCACTAAGGCAACCACAAGATGAATATGTCATGCCATGCAAGATGTAAAATAAAATAAAATTATATAACTTAGATAACCACAAATTCAAAATCATATTTATTATATCTTCTCTAATTTAGAAAGTATACAATTTATCCACTTAACTTAAGATTTTATTAAGAAATTAACTCTCCATTTAATCACTTAGAGAAATTACAACACATGTACATGACTATATTATATTATAAAATAATTAGCATTTCCTCACTTAAGTTTTATGAGTATTGACACACAAAGGTATCATTAATGATTTTGGTGTCACCATATATCGAATTTTGCCTTGTTTTTTTTAATCTTTTATTCTTAAACATCAAATTTTAATCCTTGGATTCGACCTTTTCCATATCGTTATTTCACTGATTATTTTATCGATACATTGATGGTATTTATCTATGTTTTGACCCGTCGCATGCGATATTTTCATTGTTGTCAATATGTGCAAACTGGCTTTGAGCATATTACCTAGGGTTTTGCTTACACCTCTCAATTTCATTTTTGGCTTGCATGTCCATGCGTTATTTGACTTTGATTCGCATCCCGATTTTAATCCGTGCATGCTTCGATTTTACTTCTTTTGATTCATTTATTGAATGTGTTGTATATATAACTTGTATGTTGCTATTTTCTTCACATGGCTTACTTTTGGACCCTCTTACAATGAGACCATTCTCTTGTTCACTTACACTCATTTATTTATGATTTGTTGATTAGGCTTGATTTAATTGTTTCATTATCTTGCATCCCCATTCGATAAAATATACCCTCATTCCCATGACATGTAATAATTTTTACCGCTTTTATTTCTTTGGTTGCTTGGTTGTCTAGCTAGTTCTAATAAAAGATAAAATTAACCCTTTTTCAAAAAGATCAAAAATAAAAACTCGATCCAACATTGAGTATTTTCCCAATAATAAATCAACCCATTTCAAACTCAACCCATTTATATCCATTCCAAATCTTCCAAGCCATTTCATTCAAACCTATTGCAATCGATCATCAAATACTTGATCCAACGTCGAGCCATTTTCATAATAAAATTCAAAAACACTTAAAAATTATTCAACACTTTTTTCAATAAAAGAGATGAAAGGAAGAGAGTGTAGTTAATGAGCTCTTGAGAGTTAGATCCGAGATGTAGCTCTCGTTAAACCAGACTCTCATCATCCTCAAATCAATCCCATAACGCTTAATAAACCTCATCTAGTTTTGAGTGCGCTTTCTCAAGCAAACTTCCAAAAAACCTAAAAATATCAAAACTCTTTTGCAAATAGGATGAAAAAGGAGCGGGGTGTGTAAGACCCCAATTTTGACCCTAAGATCGCTCATGGCATCATTACATTGCATTTACATTGCCTCAAGGATCATAAGTATCTTGGCTCTTTGCCTTTGGGTGGGATCTCTTGAGATTTGGTTTGAAATCACCAAGCATGCTTGAATTGTATATTATTGCTTTTCTCATTTTATTCACTAACCAAATGCACAAAAATATGTCACTAACATCTTTTGTTTGTAGCTTGAGCAGTCACAAGGTCTAAAGCTTCTAAGAGATCCTTTGTGCAATGATATGGTCAAGAAAAGATGAAAGCAAATATGGAAATGGTTCTCAAAGCTCTTATCCATCAAATATGCCTCCCAAGTATCTCAATTCATCATTTTGATCAAAGCAAATCAAGAGGCTTGAGGCTTGTTTCCTAAGGAAACCCTAATTCATCTGTTCATCAACTATGCCTTGCTCTTAAAGCAACCTCAACCCATGGTCAAATAAAATCAAGGGAAGTTCTTTAATTCATCATTTCATGCATATTTGAACTTATTTGAGTGTCCTCAATCATCCATTCATCAAGATATGAGTTGTGGACTTGAGAAGTTGATCAGTCAATT
Organism: Lathyrus oleraceus; assembly: GCF_024323335.1. Taxonomy (NCBI): domain Eukaryota; kingdom Viridiplantae; phylum Streptophyta; class Magnoliopsida; order Fabales; family Fabaceae; genus Lathyrus; species Lathyrus oleraceus. Next base: position 147,276,141 of record NC_066579.1, read on the forward strand.
CATCTAACTATTTTGAAATACACTGAGACCTAACTTTTTATGTGTTTGTCAAATGGAGATGACCCCAAGATAAAAAATATTCTTAAGGACCATATGAACAACTTTCATGTTCATCAAAATTTGATTTGAAGCTTTGAAGGTCATCATCCATTCCAATACATTATAGGTCATTTTGACTGAAACCCTAATTTTGGGTCAACTTCCCAAGGACATAACTCCTTCATTTTTCATGATTTTGAGGTGGGACTTAATTAATTGGAAATATTAATGTGTCTAATTCAAATGTTATGTTTCACAAAATTACAAAATCGCAAAATAAATACATGTGATAATGCAAAACATTATAGGTCACTTTGGATCAAATGCATTGAAATGTGAAAAAGTCCAACTTCAAGTGCCCATAATTTCTTCATTAAAACTCCAAATGATGCAAAATTTAAGTCCAAATTAATTTTCTTGATAAGATCTACAATTTCAATGTTAAAGAGTTTACCATTTGGAGCTTGCATAATTGAGACACAAGGGCTTGAACATTGGCCAATTTTGGAAATTTCACATATGCATGTTTTGCACCTTACACTTCAAGCTCAATTTTCATTATTTTCCAAGGCCCAATTGGAGTTTTTATCACCACAACATTTGTTCCTTATGCAACAAGCTTTCCAACCATTACTCATAAGGTTGCATTTTGATTTTTGACATATCACTTTCGAAGAGGGGAAAGATTAGGTGCATTTTTGGAAATTCAATGAAAATACATTGCATAAGCTTATGACCTCATTTCTGCACGTCCATTTCATCTTGATTTTGTAATAGCTTGCAATTCCAATCAGAATTGGGCCCTCCATGCGCCTGTACAGGCCCATGCATGGAGGCCCTCTTCTCCCATGCACACGATTTTGATCATGCTTGCAGCTCCCTTCATCTATAAATACAAGGCCTTGGCTTCATAATTTCTCAACCTTAAGGTGCCCTACATGCTGTGCAACTGAAATCCCACACCCACACCAAAGAAACTCTCTCTTTTCTCTCAAATTTTTAAATCTAGAATTCAGTTTACTCGACTGTTTTCTTAGATCTAAAAGTTCCTAGACCTTTTCACCTTGATCCATAGAGCTTTCTGTTTGCAAAAGAATCCAAGGATCTTGACTCAATTCATCACAATTCAAAGGTTTTCCTCAACTAAATTTTGCTTCGAAACAACTTGTATATGGTTCCATTTGCCTTGTTTTTGTGTGATCGGAAGTCCTCTGCATAGAGGCAATATTATTGTGCTTTCAATTTTTTAAAATCATTGAGTTCACTTGAACACCACAGAACTTCCACCTCTGATTTCTCTCAACCTAGAGATCTAGAGTGGAATTGAGTGGCACAGGGGTGATGTATGTCGCACCTCGCAATGATGGACTGAACAGAGTCCGCACCGAACTTTATTTATTCCTAAAAAGGAAAGGGGAAATATCGATAAAACCCAAGAAACAAAACGACAATGATTATTGGTCGTCGCAACCAAATCAGGGTTCGGGAGTCGATTACGCAAGGGGAAGGTATTAGCACCCCTCACGTCCGTTGTACTCAACGGGAACCATTAGGTCAGTTGTGTGCATTAATATTAGTTTGAAATGTTAGGCTTTTCAGTTTATTAGGTGGGAAAAGAAAGAGTAGAAGAGAGAAGAAATGTTTTTGGATTTCTTTGACGAAGGACTAAACCTAAGTTTTTTACTAGTGGGCCTGACAAGATTTACAAATCCTGCTCCTACGTATCTCAAAAGAGAAATCAAGGCTTACGTAGTTCTGGGTAGAAAATGTTTGTTTGTTGGTCGATTTTAGCGAAAGTCATACTGTATTAATCGACGAAAACATTATTTTACCCAAAACAGATGAGGAGTGAACGCATACCACACATCGAACGGATTTATAAATCTACATTCGGAAAAGCGTCATTTATCTCTACTCAACAATCATGGCCGAAACATTGTTTTGAATCATCTTAAGACAATATACCTTTCATTTATGAAAAAGATTTTTGATTAGTCGCACGACGGCGAGAAAAGGGTTTGATTGGTTGGATGTATTTTGAGTGATGGCGAGAACTTGGATGAGCGAGATATACATCTCGAATCCTAGCCTCAGGAGTGCATGGTATACACCATGTTCCATTTCCATCTTTATTGAAATAGTTTAAGATAGGAATTAAGTATTTTGGAACTTTGATTGAGAAAGAGTTTGAAGAAACCGCATTGACAATTTTAGACGATGGCGAGAGCTAAGATTGGCGAGATATACATCTCGAATCCTAGTCTCAGGAGTGCATGGTATACACCATGTTCCATTTCCACCTTTATTGAAAAAGTGTTAAATAAGATTTAAGTATCTTAGATTTGATTGAGAAAGGGTTTGACGAAACCACATTGACAATTTTAGACGATGGCGAGAGTTAAGATTGGCGAGGCATACATCTCAAATCTTATCCTCAGGAGTGCATGGTATACACCATGTTCCATTTCCACCTTTATTGGAAAAGTGTTAAGTAGGAATTAGGTATTTTGGTTTTTTGTTGTGAAAATGACTTGACCCTAGATCAAGTGTTGATGGACGTTTAAGAGAAATTTGGATAAGTGTTTGAGAGAACAAAGTGGATAAGTTTGGATGATGGCGAGAACTAGGATTGGCGAGATATACATCTCGAATCCTAGTCTCAGGAGTGCGCGGTATACACCACGTTCCATTTCCATCTTTATTGAAAAGTGTTTAGATAGGAATTAATATTTTTGAGTTTTTGATTATGAAAAATAGCTTGACGTTGGATCAAGCATTTGATGAAGTTTTTGAAAGAAATGGAATAGAATAGGAGGGAGAAATGAATTGATTTGTTTATTGGGAAAATACTCGACGTTGGATCGAGTCATATTTTTTGTATTTTTTTGGAAATGGTGGATTTTATTCTTGTGTTAGTATCTAAAACAAATAGAGAAATAAAACAATACAAAATTATATACACATTGGGGAAGTGGGGTACATTTTGTCAAATGGGGATTAAAAAATCATGAAATAATTAAATCGGGCCCAAACAACAAATAATGTAATGCATGAGTGTAAGTGCAAGAGAACCGGCTCATTGTAAGAAAGCCCAAGAGCAAGCTATGTGAGGTTGATGGCGATGCTTAAAAAATAATCGACTTACAAGGGTGTGAAAATGGGCTCGATATTGAATCGAGAAAAAATGTGATTTTTATAGTTTAAAATAGTTTTGAATGAATGATGAAATTAAAAGAAAACAAATCTATGTTATGATAATGGAACTATGAATATAATAAAGCATAAACATAAAAGAAAATGCTAAAAGAAATAAAAATACTACACATAGGTATCGAACCCACTCCACTAAAGACCATAGAAACCACCCCCTCTCCACTAGGCCATCTATGATTAGTTATAAACTAAATGACAACTTAGATATATAAACCAAAACAAATTAAAGTATGAATTAAAATAAAAATAAAAATAAAAGTGGGGTGGTTTATTTATTGGATGGTTAATTAAAACAAAAAGGAGGAATCCCAAAAGGTGACCCTAGCCGCCTGGCTGTTGGGTTCAAAAGATTAGGGATTGGGTACACAAAAATAACAATTAATTACAACTAATACCAATAAACCAAATTTAATGACCAAATGAGAAGTAACGTTCACTTAGTGGAGATTCAATGGTCTGCCTAATAAAAAGAAAATAAATAATAATAAAATAAAAAAAAAGAAAAGGAAAAGGTAAGGACAACGAAACTCAGTTCTCAAAACCTCACGCACGAAATCTCTCTTCTCTCAATCGCTACCAGCAAGCTCTCTCCATCGCCCTCAATGAAATCGCTCCCTCATCGCTCTCTCAATCTCCAATCTCACTCAATCGCTCACTCCATCGCTCTCAATGTCTCTCTCTCGCCCAAACATCATGAAAGTTTGAAAGGAAGCTCACTTCGGTGAATCGGTAGCTCAGGTAAAGACCGAATCTCCTTCCTTCGCCTCCTTTCAATTGATTTCTTCTCTGGTTTGGAGGATTAGGGTTTTCGCTTTTGAAGTTTTTCGCCGCTCCCTTTTTCCTCAAATTTTTCCCTCCTACTGATTCACTCTTTTCCTATTTATGTTCTGCTGATTAGGGTTTCGAATTGGTACCTTGGGTTCCAAAAGAGTATCTCTGTAAAACCCTTTTGATGCTCAGAAATTGGGTTGTCCTGTTTATGCTAGATTCGAAAAGGTATTCTGAAATCAAGTTTTCTTCAATTGTTTTGTCTTAACTCTATTTTGGGTATTTTCTTGGATTTTACTGCCTTTGCTAATTACTTTATTCTTTTTACTGCAGTGAATTTCTTGTAACAGGGAAGTTGTGGATGAGGTTGAGGTTCAAGGTGAGTATTGTCTGCATTACCATCTGCGTGTAACTATTGAATTGGGCATAAATGTTGTACGGTTTGGTTTATTATTCACAGGGTTTGGTTGCAGAAGGTTCTGCCGTTGCATTGTGGAGAATGAGGAACTAGCCACATAGTATAAGCGTGCTAGTAACAAGAAACCATCCCGCGATTGCCAGGATATACACAAGGACCTGCATTCCGAAAACTGAGAACAGAAATCCAAGAATGTCAAAACTAGCATAACTGCGGCTATTATGATGAGCGTCATCCTCACAGACTCTAATAGATCTTGAATGTTGTCTGAATTCTCCTTTTGATTTTTCCTTTGGCTTTGGGGTATTGACTGTCGTGATTTGGTTTGATCTTTGCAGGTTATGGCTGGTGTGAACGGTTATGGACCGGGGGCACAATTGAAACAGGACGGGTACATCTCGCTGCAAGATGACCAAGACCTTGTTAAGCCAGCGGCACCAATGAAATTCCACACATGCATCATGCTGTAAAATACATATGTACCGGCAGGGTTATCAAATTAGACGAACCAGCCACCGTCTTATTTTGCACCATTTGGAACCAAATCTCTCAGCTCCTTAATTCGATCTTGGATCAGTTGCCTGTCTCTTGGCCGAGGTCTGCAACTTTCTCCGGGTCTAGCCCTCTTCTTGCTGTTCTTAGATGGTTCAGATGACCGTTAGAGTTGCTCACTACAAGCACTGGGATGCCGTGAGATATGCAGATGTCGGTGACATTGCTAATACCATCAAAGAACGGGGCATGAACAACAGGCTTGCCGAGCGTATTCAAGTAAAATGAAAGTTCAATGAAATGCTATTGATCACCTTCGAAACAGAAAGAACTTAGTAATGCAACACACTTTACATGATTTGTTATGCAGAAATTCCTGAAGAGACTGGTTGATGATCATGGAAGCATTGACCTCGAGTGGCTGAGAGACGTTCCACAGAGAGTATTTGCTGAGCGTAAGAGGACTGGGATTGAAAAGTGTGGAGTATGTGCGCCTGTTAACACTGGATGAGAAAAGCTGATATCATTGTCCGTTATAGGTACCCAGTGTTGGAGTCCATACAAAAGTATCTCTGGTCTCGATTGTGCAAGATTTGGAAAGGTAAGTTGCATTTTCTTATGAGAAAGCAGCACTATTTATTTGAAGCCTATTGTGACTTGGGAATGAACTGTAAATGCAGGCCTTCTGCACAAAAAGCAAACCAAATTGCAATGCATGCCTAAGTGTTTTGCACAAGGTATCTAACCGATCTATTTCATCTGAAACTTGACTTGAAAACTCTTGAAGTAAGCCTTGCTTGAATATTTATTTTTACATTTCTCTTCTTTGATCGATTTGGCAGGTTGGTTTCCCGGTGCGCCGGCTAATGAACAGACTCTTTTGCAAGGTTAGTATTAATCTGAGATTTGACTTGCTTCAATGGCGTGAGTATGCACATGGTTGGACCAAAACCTTCATGGCTTATATCGTATATTGCAAGCTTTCTTTTATGAGTTTAAAACTTGAGTCCCTTCACCTGTTTCAGGTAGCATTGTAGCAGAAATACTCCAGCCTGAACTTCGGGCTGCGGCGGCTAGAAGAAATGCAGAATTGTCATGGCTTTGAGATGCAGGGAACAACATTTGGAGGAGGTTCCACGTTGTGATTAGCAAATAGTTTGCCGGCTTTTTCATCATCATGTAAAATAACAGCTTCATACAATTCTGTCATAATTATACACAAGTCATTTCATTTTTTGATTGGCTTATGGTTATCACAAGGCTGCAACTGTGTTTGTTACAGTTTTGCAGGAGGACATGTGGAGATTCCTCCAGGTCGTCGACAAAACATGGATCAGCACTAGCCTGTACGTGCCAAAACTCAGACATGGACATTCATTACTGCTGTGGATTGTTGTGAAGTTTGAAAGATTCATCCAGTTTGGAATAAGGTCCACGAGAGGCGAATCAATGTTGAAGAAGGTGAAATGCAGGTTTTGCTATCTGATCTTTCGATTTCACTTTCACATCTAAGAGTTGATTGTTTTCTGATAAACTCAACGCCTTCCCCGTATACAAATTCTCATCTTGAAAAGCCGCAAGACTTTTCTGTAGCTGCAGCGCCTGAATCTTTAACTCTAATAACTGCTGTCGAACTCGCTTTGCAGACTCTTGGAAATCTTGCAATTTTTCATCCATAATAAAGAAAACCTCTGTCAAATGTTTCGGAATCTAAAATGCCAGACAACAGATCAAATGCCATGGACTTCTCAAATAAGATTTCGATGATCTATTTCTGTTAAGGCTTGAAGGGATATCTCGAGTTCTTGTTTAGTTGAGAATTCCTTGAGCGAGTAGAGTTTTTCTAAAACAGCATCCCCGGTGTAAAATCCATCTTCAACTTTATTAACAAATTCATCCATTGTTAATTGGTATCTTGCGAACCCCCTTGGTTCAGAAATTAGCAGCTAGTTCTTTTCTTGGAAAGTCTATCTGGAAGGACTTTTAGCTACCACTCATCTCCAAAGTACTGTAATACCAATAAATGAATCAGCTTTTTCTCATCCTCCAAGGTAAATAAATAATCAAAAGATTATCTTTTTGCTTATGAGGTGACACTGTCTCCAATTTGTGTGAATAAATGAGGTGGAAGAGGAAGAGGTAAGCAGTAAAGTGCAAACAGATAACTGGTCAAACAAGAGCGGAAAACTACAATAGAAAAATCAAAGAGAAAAATTAAGAATTGGAATGGGGTGCACGTTGATTTTGAACTGTTGTAACAATGGCTTTTTGAATAATTGAGTTTGAGTTTGAGTTGAGGCACAAGATAAAATAATAGAGTATGAACAAATTGGGAGATAGGACACAGATCTATCAGTTCAATGTATGGTTTAGGTGGCTGTAAAGTTCAAGTGTCTTGGTTGTGTAATGAATTTGGAAATGGAAATGGATATGCAATGGTAATCGAATGTAATTGGACATGAAAATATGTGTATGAAAATGAGTTTGGAAATGCTTGAAAGCTAAATATTATTGAATGTTATGAAATGTGTGTATGTGCTATTTTGATTTGGGATGAACTATGGATGAAAAATGGATCATGTTTGGTTATAAAATGGATTTTTAGAAATAATCCAAGACTAATTTAAATATCAATTTGAATAATAATAACAAATCAGTAAAAACCAAATTAAAATCAAATTAATTCATAATTTGTTAAAATTACTTTGATATCAATTCTAACATTTATTTGAAAATTAAAATCAATTAGAGTTTGAATCATTAGTAAAAATAACAATTAAAATTAAATTAAAATTTGGAATTAAACTTAATTTGAAATTAAAATCAAATTGAAAAATTAAGAAGTCAAATGATTAAAATCCATTTTATAATCAAAAGCACCATGATCAAAAAGGCATAGACAATGACCAATGTGTAACAAAAATATGAATGTATGCAAATGAACCTTAGGCCAAGTGCCAAACAAAAAATGAAAAAATGAAAAAAATTCAGGACCAAAATCGGAGTATGACAATGTACATCACCCCACCTTTCGAATGGTACCTGGATCGTGGCTTTTCGTGCACATTTTTTTCTCTGCAAATTTGAACCTTTGCCGGAGCTAGCCGGAGAAGACGGTGGCGCTGGCCACCGTCTGATTGCCAGATTAAGTCGTGGCTGTTGGATCTTGTTTCCAGATCTAATCTGGACCACTCTCTTTTATGACTTTTTTTAATGCCAAATGTTTTGCATTGACTCAAGTGTTTGGTGGTCACGCGCACATGATCCGTTTGATGCGCCAACTCAATTAATGAGCTCTTGATCCAACGCCTCACAAATTTTCTTATTTTTAATTTTTGATTTTTATTTTCTTTTATTTCTTTTAATTCCATTTTATTTCTAAAATTCATATCTCTCTCATTATTGGTCCAAAAATTATGGGACCAATTGCATTATTTCTCTTTTATTTTCTACTTTCTAAAAATGATTTTTAATCTTTTTTATTTTATCATTTGCTATTTTTTTTAATAATTTTCTCTTTTTTGGTTATTTTTAATTCATTTTAAATAGTTTTTGATATCCAAAAAATACAAAAATATTTTCTCAACCTCTTTGAATGATGATAGATCTATGAAAAATATTCTCATCAATTTATTAATTTATTTGAGATTTTAGTTCAATTAGGTCATTTTTATGCATTTTTAATTGATAAAAAATAGTTTCTGACTTTTAAAACTGCTGAAATTTTTTGTCAAACTTTGTTTGACCTTGTTGAACTTGGGATAATTCACTTGGACTTTTCAAAGTTGATTTGAAGTGAATTTGAAGTTTGACCTTTCTTTTATTATTTTAATTCAAGTTTTATTTTAAATATTAAAAATGCCAAAAATATTTTATTTGTTTCTTGACTTCTAATTCTCATTTTGCTTCTGTTTTCTATTGTTTGACCTTGATCTTCTCTATCTTTGATCATAGCTTATTGATTATCTCATTCCATTTCATTTAATGCACTTTAATTCTTCTTCTTCTTCTTCTCCTTCTTTTTCTTTTTTTGATCAATGAGTTAAAGATTGGTGGTTAGCATTGGTTAAGGTGGTTTAATCTTCTTTGATTCAAATCTAATTCATCTTGATCATGGATCAAGTGAACGGCTTTGCATTAAGGATAGATTGCTTCCTAAATCATGCAAAGGACCTAAATCAATACAAGATCATTTCTCATCTTCTTTTTGGCATGGCAAGTTGTTGGAGTTTGATTCACTAATCAAGACCTCTAACTTGTGTTGTTGCCTACATTATTATTGACCGGCCTCAGATAGTTGTGACTTCTACATAAGTCCAATTACGATTGCTTAACATAGCGCTAAATTTGCCTTATGGCACACTAACTACTAACACTAACCATTAACTATTAACATTTAATTCTTGCTCTTTACATTTATGCAATTTACTATTCTTGTACATATTATTCATTTGCTTTTCCCCTTTTGCTCATTTGGGCACATGTTTATGTTAATGCAATTTGCTTGTGTTTTGTTTTGATTGTTGTGGAGCAAATGCAAAGAAATGGACAAATGGACTCAGTTTCTAGGACATTCCCTATGCAAAAATTAGAGTAAAAGGACCTTAATGTTGAAGATGGATTAGAAGGACCAAACCTTTAAACTCACTCTTGTCCATTCTTGATTTGCTTCATAAGACTCTTTGATGTGTGTGTGCTTTTGTGCTAGGGGATCCTATGAGAATTCAACTTGAAGAACCATTGCCATGTTCATCCAAAGTGAAAGATACAAGAGACCTTGGGGATCTTCTAAGAAGCTTGTTTTGATTATGTTGATTGCTTGAGCTTATAACTACTTTGCTTGCTTATTCCAAAGGATGGGAGCTACTTGGATCATCAATATGATCTCAAGAGAGAAACTCCATTTGTGGTCTTGTTTCTTATCCCTTATCTCTTGTATGATTAGGAATCTAGCCATTCTTCTTCTTCCCTCCACTCTAACCCAAGCAAAAACTTTTGTGCAAACATTTAACACTTGTTTTCAAACATTAGAAACCTAAGCCTTATGCTTTTGATTTTCCAACTTCTTTTCATAACACTTATTTTGAATTGAATTTTTAAGTCAACTTTGACCATATTTTGTACATACTTTTCATTGGTAAATATAAACCATTCAAATACTTTTTTTGTGGTTTCAATGGCCACTCCCTTAATCAAAAAATTTCATAACCTTTAGCTATTAGGTTTGAGTTATCCTTGAGGTAGATATAATACTCACCTATATCCTTAGTGATGGACAATGAGTCTTCCATGCTTATTATAGGGTTAACCCCTCACTGGCATGTTGAAGCTATCCTCACATGGTGGATTTGTGGTTTTAGGTTGAGTTTTCTCCCTTGGATAACAAAAGACCTTAAGGCTCTGGGACCAATCAATTCACCAACTCATTTTTTGAGATTTTTACCCCGAACTACGAGGTTTTGATCCTAATATTTTTTAAGATGGTACTTAGGCAATGGGTTTATCCATCCAAACACAAAATGTAAATAACTTGTATATTCTCTTCTCATCTCTTCAATCATGTTTGCACAAACAAATTTTCACAAAATACCAACCTTACAACAAATGTGAAAAGGGCTCCCTAGGAGTACCTAGGATGTTTTGGGTGCTTAAAACATTCTCTGACATTCTAACCATTCCTTTGGATAAATAGAAGTGCGGTGGCGACTCAACTTGTATGGGTTACCTTATATTTAGTCAATATCTCTAATGGTAACGAATACCTCGCTACAGAAAAGTGGTGACTCTGCTGGGGAATGTTTGCCTAGTGGGTTTTGCCTACTTTTCATATTTGTTGTATTGTTGTGTATATTGTTTTGTGACATATTTTTGTGCAATTTGGGATTACTGTATTGTATGTAATGATTGAATTGCTTGAATATTAATTCCTTGTATGCTTGGTGATCTTTGTGAGATGAGTTCTATACCCGAACTCGAGTGCACTTAGGATAGGAGAATGGCATAGTCTTGTTGACTTGTGTGGAGTTATTCCTTAGAAAGTTGACTTGCAAGTCCATTCACTTGGTGGAGGTCATGTTGGGATCAATAATGTCACACAAGTAGTTGTGGTTAGACATTACTCCTTCCAATATAGACCTTAGAAGCCAAGAACCTTAGTTTACCAAACCCATCTTGGCCTATTCTTAGGATGTAGTGCGAAAGTCGTTCAAGTGTGAGATTTGATACGATTGTTACGCGATACTACACTCATAAGAGTCTCTCTTGAGAATATTTTGGGAATACGAGTAGTCGTTTATCCGATAATATCCGAAAGATGGGATGATGACTATGGGAACCTCTTGTAGAACATGTTTGGCAGGTTTAAACCCTAGTACACTCCCTTTGGGTGGTTCTTAACCGAGACTCCATGCTCGTGACTTGCAACAAACCCTTGATTCATGGTTGACCCGTTCTTGTATCCTTAATATCAATGGAACTTGGTGTTGATAAGGTGTAAACCATAATCCACTAAAATGGATGATTGATATTAAGGATGACATGATCCATCCCATGACCTTTGTTTGGTGTGCTTTGCTTGATCCTTGAGTGTGATTGTTGCATCCATGCATTCATGCACCCATTTGCATCCATATCATCAATAATGAGAAACTTTTCAAGGAACTTAAGAGGTATATTTGCAAATTTTCAGACATGGAAAGACAAAGAAGGAATACAAAGAAGTACAATTTCAGACAACCCGACTTGAAAGAGCTAAGGAATTTGACATCCTATGTATTAGATCCCTTGGGTTTCAAGGCTCGTGTTAGGAAGCTTCTATCTGTTCTGACTACTCAGGTGGACGAAGGATTGATGAGTGTATTGGTGCAGTTTTATGATCCCTTGTACCGTTGCTTCACATTTCCGGATTTTCAGCTTTTGCCCACGCTTGAGGAGTATGCCTACCTTGTGGGTATACCTATTCTAGACCAGTTGCCGTTCAGTGGCTTAGAGAGTGTTCCTACTTCTCAAGAGATAGCTGCTATGTTGCATATAGATGAATCCCTGGTTGGTGCTCATATGACTATCAAAGGTGGAATTCAAGGTCTCCCTTATGAGTTCCTCATTGCTCAAGCTACTATGTATGGGAAGGCCATGAGTGAGGACGCTTTTGAGGCCATATTTGTACTTCTCATCTATGGGCTAGTGTTATTCCCCAACATCGACAAGTTTGTGGATGTGAACGTTATTAGGATTTTCTCTACTCTTAATCCCGTTCCGACTCTGTTGGGTGACACTTACTTTTCTTTGCATATGAGGAATGCAAAGGGTGGTGGTACCATTGTGTGCTGTTTGCCTCTGCTGTACAAGTGGTTTATTTCGCACTTGCCGCAGACGGTCGCCTTCAAGGAGAACAAAGGATGTCTACGGTGGTCCACGAGACTTATGTCTCTCACTAATGATGATATCTTTTGGTACAACCGTGTATATGATGGTGCGCAGATCATTGACTCTTGTGGTGAATTCTCCAATGTGCCTCTTCTTGGTACATGTGGTGGGATTAACTACAACCCTATTTTGGCACGTCGTCAGCTTGGGTTTCCCCTAAAGGATAAACCCAATAACATTCTGTTAGAGGGTGTGTTCTTTCAGGAGGGTAAAGATCTCCAAGGCTTGAAGGGCAGGATGGTCCGCGCTTGGCGCAAGATCCATAGGAAAGGAAGGAAGGAGATAGGTCCGAAGAACTGTATCGCTTTGGAGCCTTATACTTCTTGGGTTAGGAGGAGACCTTCCGAGTACCTCATGCCTTATGAGTATCCAAGACCTACACCTTTGGTTGTGCCTGGGCCTTCAACCCTCCCTGACCAAGGAGCAGAGGAGTTGAGAGACGAAGACCGTTCGCGTGCTTGGATCCGTGAACGAGAGGAGTTGCTTCAGCAGATCAAGGAGAAGGATGCTTTGATAGAGTTCCTCAAGCACCAGGTTATAGATGATCCTGATGATGCATGGACTGCTCTACTTCCTCAGTCTTCCAAATTTTGGAAGAGGAAGTATTATCGACTCGCCAAAGAGAAGGCAGACGTGGAGGCTGCTTACGAGAGGGAGGTGAAGAGGCTTCGTGCATCTTATCTTCCAATCTCCAGAGCTTTAGATGATTGCTTCTAGGGTTCCATAGGATGATCATTTTCCTTTTCTCTTGTATTGCATTTGGTTACCAAGACTGTACTTCTTTAGTGTAAAAATATTTTCCAAATATTATTTGATGTGATATTTCCATATGTGATAAATGTTTAATACTTACAATATTTGCGAATAGGACTCTAAAGTTCCTCTGATATAAAAATAAATCATATGCATTGCATGCATCATGTGCATAAGCAGGTTTTTCTCCAGGCTTCTTGTTCTATGGTCTAACTTTGTGTTCTTCATTTATTTTGAAGACAAGCTGACTCATCGGTACTACACCCGAGCCAACGCATCAAGACTAATGGATCATTTGGAACAAGAGAACCGTGAGCTTAAGGAGGAAGTAGCCAGATTGACTGCCCTGATGGAGTCATTCATGGCTGCCTAGAGCCAGTCATCACCAACGCCTTCAACTCCTCCCCAAAGGACAGTCATCTCTGAGATTGTCTCATCAACTGTGCCTGCGGCCAGCGCACACTTTGCTCCAACAGCCATGCCAGCCGGGTTTCCGTGGGGGATGCCTCCCAACTTCATGCCTGAGGGTCCTGCACCCACCTTTGCTTCTCTGCCGACATCTTGCCCGGTCCTTGCTGTTCCTCCTCCTGTCGTGCATACTATGCCTAGAGTAGACGACACCATCTATCATTCTGAGCCGTCTGAGGGCCCAGATGTCTATGAAAAGATGGACGCTATGAATGATCAATTTCTTGAGCTCCGCAAGGAATTGAAAACTCTTCGAGGAAAATATCTTTTCGGCAAGTCTGCTGTCGAACTCTGCTTGGTCCCTAATGTGAAAATCCCCGTAAAGTTCAAGGTTCTCGACTTTGAAAAGTACAAGGGAAATACTTGCCCTCTCAGCCACCTGGTCATGTATGCCAGGAAAATGTCGACTCAGACCGACAACGACCGACTGCTCATCCACTACTTCCAGGACAGTTTGTTCGGTGCTACCCTATGTTGGTATATGGGCTTGGACAGTGCGAACATCCGATCCTTCAATGACCTTGGCAAAGCCTTCGTCAAGCAATACAAGTATAACGTGGATATGGCTCCCGATAGGGATCAATTGAGGGCCATGTCCCAGAAGGACAAGGAAACTTTCAAAGAGTACGCCCAGAGGTGGCGAGAGGTAGCAGCACAGATTGTGCCCCCGCTGGAGGAGAAAGAGATGACCAAGATCTTTCTGAAGACCTTGAGTTCTTTTTATTATGAGCGGATGATTGCCAGCGCTCCTTCTGACTTCACCAAGATGGTGAACATAGGGATGCGTCTAGAAGAAGGAGTCAGGGAAGGGCGCCTGACCAGAGAAGAAGGCTCTTCTGCCAAACGGTATGGGACGTTTGGAAAAAAGAAAGATGGCGAGGCACATGCCGTGACCTCTCATGTTAAACCAAGAAGACCCTCGGTAAGGAGGAAGACCGTGCGCCCTACCGGTAACCAGCACCAGGTGGCTCACATAGCACCTGTTTTCAAAGACAATCAACAGTATCAGCATCACAACAACAATCAGCAACAACCACATCCGCAATATCAACAACAACAGCACCGTCCGCAACAGCAGGCCTACCAGCCTCGAAACAGTAATCAAGCCAGTACAAGCTACGAGAGGAAGAGGGTCACCTTCGATCCTATTCCTATGACATATGCAGAATTATATCCCTCTTTGATAGAGAGGAAGTTGATTACTCCGCGAGACCCACCGGCTATACCTACCAACCCTCAGTGGTGGTATAAGCCAGAATTACACTGTGTCTATCATTCTGGTGCTCCCGGACACGATGTGGAAAATTGCTACCCACTGAAGACCAAGGTTCAAGACCTTGTGAGATGTGGTATTCTGTGTTTCGAGGACGTAGGTCCTAATCTAAAGAAGAACCCATTGCCCGAGCATGGGAAGTCTGTCAACATGGTCCAGGGCTGTCCTGGTAAATACAAAGTCAAATATGTCAGCCATATTCGACAATCTCTGGTCGAGATGCATAGATTGTTGTGTGATTACAGTCATTATGAGCACAACCACGATAGATGTCGAGTTTGTTCTGTCAACCAAAGAGGATGTCGCCAAGTAAGCAAAGATGTTCAAGAAATGCTAGATGAAGGAGTCATTGAGATACTTCAAAACAGAAATGTTGACGAAGATGCTGATGAAGTTAATGTAATTTCTCCAGTATTTCGGATCCCTGAGCCTGTTATCATCAAGTATGATGGTAGCAAGCAAAAGGCTTCTCCTTCTTTGACCATTAAACCAGCTGGCCCTGTGCCATATTCTTCTGAGAAGGCGGTTCCCTATCGCTATAATGCTGTGGCATTGGAGAATGGGAAAGAGGTGCCCCTGCCCTCTTCATCTGTTGTTAATATTACCGACGTCAGCGGTTTGACCCATAGCGGTCGTGTTTTCTCGGCTCCGTCGAAATCTCAAGCTGATGTTCGAAGGAATGATACTACTGATTATGCTGAACGCCCGGTTGGGAATGCCGTGAGTGCTCAGAATCCGGCACTTGTTGCTAAACCTGCCTCTACGTTGAAAACCCCTGTCTTTGTTGGCCCAAATGGAAATGCAAAAGAAGACTGTGATGAGATGTTGAGGCTCATCAAATGAAGTGAGTACAACGTGGTAGATCAGCTTCTACAGACGCCATCCAAAATCTCTGTACTATCCTTGCTGATGAATTCAGAACCACACCGAGAAGCTCTGCAGAAGGTGTTGGATGTGGCATATGTGGATCATGACGTCACGATAGAGCAATTTGACAGTATTGTTGCAAACATCACCGCTTGTATCAATTAAAGTTTTTGTGATGCTGATCTCCTCGAGGAGGGAAGAGACCACAACCTGGCATTACACATATCCATGAGCTTCAAAGATGATGCCATGTCCAATGTGCTGGTGGACACTAGGTCATCATTGAATGTGTTGCTAAAGACCACTCTTGCAAAGTTGACATATCAGGGGCATCCCATGAGGCAGAGTGGAGTAGTGGTGAAAGCTTTCGATGGGTCCCGTAAAATTGTGATTGGAGAGGTGGAGCTCCCAGTCAAAATTGGACCAAGTGATTTCTTGATCACCTTCCAGGTCATGGACATTCACCCATCGTATGGATCTCTCTTGGGCAGACCATGGATTCACGAGGCAGGCGTAGTGACATCCACCCTACACCAGAAACTGAAATTCGTCAAAAACAAGAAGTTGGTGGTGGTAGGGGGAGAAAAGGCTCTCCTGGTTAGCCATTTGTCTTCCTTCTCTTATATAGACGCTGAGGATGAAGTTGGAACTCCGTTCCAAGCTTTATCTATTGTTGAGCCTATTAAGAAGGGAACTTCTTCATTTGCATCCTATAAAGATGCGAAGTTGGTCATTGAGCATGGTGCAACTGCTGGATTGGGGAAAATGATTAAGCTGGAAGACAACAAATCCCGGGCTGGCATAGGCTATTCTTCTGGTGTCTTCAACAAGCAAGGGTTGTTCAAGAGCGGTGGATTCATCCACACCGGTCAAGATGAAGAGGCTGCTGCCATTTTGGAAGAGGATGTAGAGGATTCTGGAAACTTCATCATCCCTGGAGGGATCTGCAATAATTGGGTCGTTGTTGATGTTCCAACAGTTATCCATAAGTCAAAGTAATGTTCATTGTGTTTGAAAACCCTTCTCCCATGCCAAAAGTTGAAGTGATGACATTGTTGGCGCATAAATACAATGATATTTTCATTCAATAAATTCATTTTAAATGTTTGTTTTTCCAATTATTTTCCCTTTTCGCTTTTGCATGAAATTGGTGATCACATAAAACCCTAAAATAAGAATAAAATCAATCTTTTTTCATCTGCATAATGATTTTCCTTGTTTGAATTCTAAAATCTCTTTTATATCCAAAATCATTATGCAGGTTAATCAAACCCATTGAACATAATGACCCGACACCATCTCCCAACTTTGAGTCCCCTGTATTTGAGGCGGAAGAAGATGATGTTGAAGAGATTCCTGACGAGATTACCCGTCTACTTGAGCACGAAGAGAAGATCATTCAGCCACATCTTGAGAATCTGGAAACAGTCAACTTGGGGTCTGAAGATTGTGTTAGAGAAGTGAAGATTGGGGCACTCCTAGAAGAGTTTGTTAAGAAGGGGTTGATTGAGTTGCTACGAGAATACGTCGACGTATTTTCCTGGTCATATGAAGACATGCCTAGTTTAGATACTGGTATCGTGCAACACTTCCTGCCTTTTAAGCCTGAGTGCATGCCCGTGAAGCAAATGCTCAGAAGAACTCATCCCGATATGGCAGTGAAGATCAAAGAGGAAGTTCATAAGCAAATTGATACGGGGTTTCTGGTGACTTCTACATATCCTCAATGGGTGGCCAATATTGTGCTCGTGCCTAAGAAAGATGGAAAAGCCCGAATGTGTGTGGACTATAGAGACTTGAATAAAGCTAGTCCGAAAGATGATTTCCCTCTACCACATATTGATATGTTGGTAGATAATACATCTAAATTCAATGTCTTCTCATTTATGGACGGATTTTCCAAATATAATCAGATTAAAATGGCACCCGAGGATATGGAGAAGACAACATTCATCACACCTTGGGGGACATTCTGTTATCGAGTGATGCCCTTCGGTTTGAAGAACCCCGGAGCCACGTATCAACGAGCTATGACTACCTTGTTTCATGATATGATGCACAAGGAGATTGAGGTATATGTTGATGATATGATTGCAAAGTCATGAACGGAAGTTGAACATGTAGAGCACTTGTTGAAGCTTTTTCAGCGTTTGAGGAAGTATAAGCTTCGTCTGAATCCTAACAAGTGTATATTTGGAGTCCGTTCCGGCAAGTTATTGGGCTTTATTGTCAGCGAAAGAGGTATTGAGGTTGATCCTGCAAAGGTCAAAGCAATACAAGAGATGCCTGCGCCCAAAACTGAGAAGGAAGTTAGAGGTTTTCTTGGCCGCTTGAATTACATTTCCAGATTTATATCACACATGACTGCCACATGTGGGCCGATATTCAAGCTCCTCCAAAAAGATCAGTCTCATGATTGGACCGAGGATTTCCAAAAGGCCTTCGACAGTATCAAAGAGTATTTGTCTGAGCCTTCGATTCTGTCTCCGCCTGTGGAAGGGAGATCGTTGATTATGTATCTGACAGTTCTTGAAGACTCAATGGGTTGTGTCCTTGGTCAGCAAGATGAATCGGGAAAGAAAGAATATGCTATCTACTACCTGAGTAAGAAGTTCACTGATTGTGAGTCTCGATACTCGATGCTTGAGAAAACATGATGTGCTTTGGCTTGAGCTGCTAAGCGCTTACGCCAGTATATGTTAAATCATACGACTTGGTTGATATCCAAAATGGATCCAATCAAGTATATCTTTGAGAAGCCTGCTTTAACTGGGAGGATTTCCCGTTGTCAGATGTTGCTGTCTGAGTATGATATCGAGTATCGAGCTCAGAAAGCTATTAATGGTAGTATCTTGGCTGACCACTTGGCGCATCAACCAATTGAGGATTATCAGTCAATCCAGTTTGACTTCCCAGACGAGGAGATTCTGTATTTGAAAATGAAAGATTGTGATGAGCCTACGCTCGATGAAGGGCTCGAGCCTAGATCCCGATGGAGCATGGTGTTTGATGGAGCTGTGAATCAATATGGAAATGGTATTAGGGCAGTGATTATTACTCCTTAGGGCACACATTTCCCTTTTACAGCAAGGCTAATTTTCAAATGCACGAATAATTTGGCTGAGTATGAGGCCTGCATTATGGGATTGGAAGAATGTATTGATCTTAGGATCAAGCATCTTTATGTTTATGGTGATTCGGCCCTTGTTGTTAATCAGATTAAGGGTGAATGGGAGACGAATCATCCTAGCCTCATCCCATATAGAGACTATGCGAGGAGGATTTCAACATTCTTTACTGAGGTTGACTTCCATCACATTCCTCGAGATGAGAATCGGATGGCAGATGCGCTCGCTACACTAGCTTCGATGATTGTGGTAAGACTTTGGAATGAAGTTCCCAATATCACTATGATGCGCTTGGACGGACCAACTCATGTATTTGTAGTAGAGGAGGTGCAAGATGATAAGCCATGGTATTATGATATCAAGTGATTTCTTCAAAGCCAGATTTACCCGCCTGGGGCATCTGTGAAAGATAGAAAGACTTTGAGGAGATTGTCAGGCAGTTTCTACCTTAATGGCGATGTGCTTTATAAAAGAAACTTTGACATGGTTCTGCTCAGATGCATGGATAGACACGAAGTAGATCTGTTAATGACTGAGGTCCATGAGGGTTCATTTGGTACTCATTCCAATGGACATGCCATGGCTAGAAAGATGTTGAGAGCAGGCTACTATTGGCTGACAATGGAGTCTGATTGCTGCAAATATGTGAAGAAATGTCATAAGTGTCCGATTTATGCGGATAAGATTCATATTCCTCCGACACTTTTGAATGTGATTTCATCACCATGGCCTTTCTCTATGTGGGGAATTGACATGATTGGCATGATAGAGCCGAAAGCGTCCAACGGTCACAGATTTATTCTCGTAGCAATTGATTACTTCACCAAGTGGGTTGAAGCGGCATCATATGCAAACGTGACCAGGCAGGTGGTCGTGAAGTTTATCAAGAATCAACTCATATGCCGTTATGGTGTGCCAGATAAGATCATTAATGATAGTGGATCTAACTTGAACAACAAGATGATGAAAGAGTTGTGTAGCGAGTTCAAGATTGTGCACCATAATTCTTCTCCTTATAGACCCAAGATGATTAGGGCTATTGAAGCTGCTAATAAGAACATCAAGAAGATTATCCAGAAGATGGTTGTTACGTACAAAGATTGGCATGAGATGCTGCCATTTGCTCTGCATGGATATCGTACATCTGTCCGTACTTCAACAGGGGCAACCCCTTTCTCTCTTGTTTATGGCATGAAGGCTGTACTCCCAGTAGAGGTGGAGATCCCATCAATGAGAGTTTTGATGGAAGCCAAGTTGACTGATGCTGAATGGGTTCAGAGTCGTTATGACCAACTGGATTTGATAGAAGAAAAGAGATTAACTGTTGTAAGACCCTAATTTTGGCCCTAAGATCCCTCATGGCATCATAACTTTGCATTTGCACAGCCTCAAGGATCATAGGCATCTTGGCTCCTTCCCTTTGGGTGGGATCTCTCTTGTGAGTGGTTTGAGATCACCAAGCATGCTTGAATTATATATTATTGCTTTTCTCATTTTTTTTCTCATTAACCCAAAAGCAAAAAAAATATGTCACTAACATTTCTTGCTTGTAGCTTGAGCAATCACAAGATCAAAAGCTTCTAGGAGATCCTTTGTGCAGTGATATGGTCAAGAGAAGATGAAAGCAAGCATGGTAATGGTTCCCAAAGCTCTCATCCATCAAATATGCCTCCCAAGTATCTCAATTCATCATTTTGATCAAAGCAAGTCAAGGGGTTTGAGGTTTGTTTCCCAAGGAAACCCTAATTCATCTGATCATCAATAATGCCTTGCTCATGAAGCAACCTCAGCCCATGGTCAAATAAAATCAAGGTAAGTTCTTTAATTCATCATATAATGCATATTTGAACTTATTTGAGTGCCCTCAATCATCAATTCATCAAGATATGAGTTGTGGACTTGAGAAGTTGATCAATCAATTCATCTGACTATTTTGAAATGCACTGAGACCTAACGTTTTATGTGTTGATCAAATGGAGATGACCTCAAGAGAAAAAATGTTCTTAAGGAAAATATGAAAAACTTTCATGTTCATCAAAATTTGATTTGAAGCTTGGAAAGTCATCATCCATTCCAAGACATTATAGGTCATTTTGACTGAAACCCTAATTTTGGGTCAACTTTCCAAGAACACAACTCATTCACTTTTCATGATTTTGAGGTGAGACTTAATGCATTGGAAAGCTTATTGTGTCTAATTTAAATGTTATGTTGAGAAAAATTGCAAAATCTCAAAAGAAATACATGTGATAATGCAAAACATTATAGGTCACTTTGGGCCAAATGCATTGAAATGTGAAAATGTCCAACTTCAAGTGATCATAACTTCTTAATTAAAAATCCAAATGATGCGAAATTTAAATCCAAATTTATTGTCTTGAAAATATCTACAACTTTCCTGTTTAAGATTTTATCATTTGGAGCTTTCATCATTGAAACAGAAGGGCTTGAACATTGGCCAAATTTGGAAACTTCACAAATGCATGTTTTGCACCTTACACTTCAAGCTCAAATTTCATTAATTTCCAAGGCCCAATTGGAGTTTTGATCAACATAGAATTTGTTCCTTATGCAACAAGCTTTCTAACCATTACTCATAAGGTTGCATTTGGAGTTTGGAAGCATCATTTTCGAAGACATGAAGAATTAAGTGCATTTTGTGAAATCCATTTCAAACACATTGCATGAGCTGTTAACATCTAATTTGCACGTCCATTTCTCATTTGGTGATGTATAGAAATCCATTCCAATCAGAATTGGGCCCTCCATACGCCTGTACAGGCCCATGCATGGAGGCCCTCTTCTCCCATGCACACTTTGTTCATTGCATTTCAGATGGTTTTGGCTATAAATACAAGTGCTATGCTCTTCAATTCTTCAACCTAATGGCGCCTAAATCCCTGCTGAATTGAATCCCCACCCATACCAAAGGGACAAACTTCATTTTTCTCTAAAAATTTCAGATCTGAAATTCAATTGCATTGATTGATTTTTAAGATCTAAAGTTCCTAGACCTTCTTCATTTGATCCATTGAAGTTTCTGTTTGCAAAAGGAACTAAAGAGAGTGACTCAATTTTTCACAATCCAAAGGTTTTGCTCAACTGAATTTCGCTTCAAATCTCATCATACATTGATCCATTTGCCTTGATCTTGTGTTGTTTGAAGTCCTCTCTATAGAGGCATCATTATTGTGTGCTTAATTGTTGAAATCGAGCAAGTTCAGTTGAACACCACCAAAGTTCCATCTCTGATTTCTCTCTTAATAGGAGTCTAGAGTGGAATTGAATGGCATAGAAGTGATGTACATCACTTCACCTTTCGAATGATACCTGGATCGTGCATTTTAGTTAACATTTTTTGACCTGCAATTTTGGATCTCCACCGGAGCTTGCCGGAGAAGATGGTGGCGCTGGCCACCGTCTGGTCTCCATATCAGATCTGGACCGTCCCTTTCCATTTCCAGATCTAATCTCAGCAGTCCATTGTTATGACTTTCTTTTATTCTTTATGCTTCTCATTGACTGAGGTTCATGGTGCGCGCGCTTGCCAATGCCATTGGATCCTCCACGTCATTTAATGAGATACAATCCAACACGTGTGGGTTTTTCATATTTTCCATTTCTGATTTTATTTTCTATTTCATTTTTTAATTCCATTTCATTTTCTAAAATTCATATCTCTTTTATTATTGGTCCAAAAATTATGGGACCAATTGCATTATTTCTCTTTTAATTTCTAGTTTTTAAAAATGATTTTTAATATTTTTTTATTTTGTCATTTGCTATTTTTTTAGTAATTTTCTCTTTTTTGGTTATTTTTAATTCATTTTAAATAGTTTTTGATATTCAAAAAATACAAAAAATATTTTCTCAACCTCTTTGAATGATGATAGATCTATGAAAAATATTCTCATCAATTTATTAATTGATTTGAGATTTATTTGAGATTTTAGTTCAATTAGGTTATTTTTATTCATTTTTAATTGATTAAAAATAGTTTCTGACTTTTAAAAATGCTGAAAATTTTTGTCAAACTTTGTTTGACCATGTTGAACTTGGGATAATTCACTTGGACTTTTCAAAGTTGATTTGAAGTGAATTTGAAGTTTGACCTTCCTTTAATATTTTAATTCAAGTTTCATTTTAAATATTAAAAATGCCAAAAATATTTTGTTTATTTCTTGACTTCCAATCTTCATCTTACTTCTGTTTTCTATTGGTTGACCTTGATCTTCCCTATCTTTGGTCATATTTGTTGATTGGTACATTCCATTTCATTTAATGTACTTTAATTTTTCATGTATATTCTTCATCTTCTTCCTCTTCTCCTTCTTTTCTTTTTGATCAATGAGTTAAAGGTTGATGGTTAACATTGAATATGGAGGTTTAATCTTCCTTGATTCAAATCTAATTCATCTTGATGAAATGATCAAGTGAATGGCTTTGCATTAAGGATATAGTGCTTTCTAAATCATGCAAAGGACTTACACCAATACAAGATCATTTCCATCTTCTTTTTGGCATGGCAAGTTGTTGGAGTTTGATTCACTAATCAAGACCTCTAACTTGTGTTGTTGCTGTTGGTGTAAGCCCTAGAGGCCAATACTTTTGGTACTTGTATCGAATTATTTATTAATAATAAAAGGCATTTTTCTTTATTATGTTTGTTTAATAAAGTCCCTGGAATAGATAGTCCGTTTAATGTATCAAGTATGACTTAATCATGAGATCACATTAAACATAAGGACACTATTCTTAAAGTATCCGTAGTCAAGCTTTATTGTGAAGTGGGATAACATTAAAGCATGAAGACTATTATGTTTGTAGACTGATGATCACGTCTCATGGATCATGGATAAAGAGTTATCAAGTCTTAAACATATGTATCAATATTAAGAGTAATATTCATACTGGATTGACCCGCTATGAGAATACTATATAGAATGTTATGGAAAGTGTCATAAGTTATTCTCATGGTGATAATGGTGTATACCACTCTTCGACCTGAAACCACTATGGACCCTAGATGTAGAGTCGAGTGCTTTATTGTTGATCCAACGTTGTCCGTAACTGGATAACCATAAAGACAGTTGATGGGTACTCCACGAAGCATGCTAAGGGACATGAGTGACCTAGATGGAATTTGCCCATCCTGCATAATAGGATAAATATCTATGGGCCCAATATTGAACTGGACAAGGATGACACGGTCTATGCCTTGTGTTCAATATAGATATAATGGCAAAAGGGTAATTATACACATAATTATTATCACAGAAGGATTTGTCAAATCACATGACATTTTCATGTCTTGGGTAGCAGTGATGTGTTGCTAGATACCACTCACTATTTATTATGTTAAATGCGTGATTTAATATAATTGCCAATGTCGCGAAAACCTACAGGGTCACACACAAAGGACGGATTGATGAGAAATAGAGTAACTGAGGAACACCGTAAGGTACGATGCACTTAAGTGGAATACGAAATATGGTAAGGTACCACACGCTTAAGTGATTTTGGGCATATTATAAGATATGGGCCAAAATACACTTAAGTGGGCTTTTTAGCTGTTCTATAAATAGAACCCTTGGGTAGAAGCATTGTCACTCTTGCATTCCGTTTCTCTCTCTCTCAATCAAAGCCTTCATTCGTAGCAGCTAGCACTGAGATTCAAGGAATCCGTTCGTGTGGACTGAGTAGAGACGTTGTCATCGTTCAACGTTCATGATCGCCACAAGAGGTAACGATTCTATCACTAATCATGCCCATTCATAAGGATCACTAAATGGAGAAATTTTTAAATTCCGTTCTGCCTTGGATGGCAATTCTCCTTCAGTGGTATTAGAGCCACTTACGAAACCATGAATCTGATAACTGTTTATTTTTCTGTATTAATACGACTAAAACAGAATGAATCAAAGATTAAATTGAGATCGATCAAATTATATATATATGATATAAGTAATCCTGATGCAAAATAAATTATATATGATATAGTGTTCTTGTTTCGTTCATTCAAACACTCAATGGTTGTTTTCCTTTGAGCGATCAATGGTCGTTTGCTTCTTGATCCGACATTAGTATGGTGAAGCAATGACGTGTTGATCAATCATACTGAATCAACAATCGAGATGTGTTTGACGGTCTGAAATTGGTGCGTCAGGGTTAGTGACGGCACAAGGGTGTGTTGTCAGAGAGTTATGCGATTGGGGTTGTAACTGCACAAGAGTTGTGCTTTCTAACAAATTTTCGTACAGTGTTAACCGGTTAACGCATATGGTTAACCGGTTAACGCAAGACGGAATACTGATTTCTAAAAGATTTTCAAACAGTGTTAATCGGTTAACGTATATGGTTAACCGGTTAACACGAAACGGAATACAAATTATGAACAGATTTTCAAACAGTGTTAACCGGTTAACGCATATGGTTAACCGGTTAACACAAGGCAAAATTCACCCGTTCGGCTAACTCTGCGTAATGTGATCGGTCGTCGAGATTTAATTTGGTTTTAATTAATTAAAAGAGTTAATAATAATAATAATAATGTGTTTATTATTGTCTTGTGGTGATCGGTTTTGGCCTTAGTTTTCCTTTATTTTGTTTTGGGTTTTAAAATACGACCTGCGTGTCGTGCCTCTCTTTTAATCTCTCAATGTAACTTCTTTTCTCATCTCACTCCCTCGTATGTAAAACGAGTTTCTTTATGTAATGTAATGTTATGAAGAAAGCAAAGAAGTCAGTGCCAAAGGAGGACAACCTTGAAGATCTTGCTTGGAGAAGCTTAGATCGTTATTAGGTTAGCTTAGGTTCTCTCATTGGCTTGGGAGAACAATTGCGCTAGGGGCCATAACTGTTTCATTATATATGTATGTTGATGCATGTGTATGTATGTTGATGCATGTGAGAGACGATTTATATGATAAATAAGTCGGTGAGATCAGAATAATTGCAAATTCCCTCAAATTAAATATTAAGTTTATGCTTTCCAAGTTTTAACATCCATCAAGACTAGTATCAGATAATGTAGGTTTCGCCTACGCGAGGTGCATGTTCTATATTAGTAAGGTGCGATGGGATAATTGTAATATCCAATTGTTAAAACAATGGGTCAAACTTGACTAAACAAATTATAATAAGATTATATATGTTTAAAAGCAAGAGTTGGGAATTATCCATGTGATGGATTGGAATAAGGAGTTATTCACCCAACTAAAATATTTGAGAGTTGTATTAGATACAATTGGAAGGAGTTCCTACCTAAATAACCTAGTTTTGTGTAATCCGCCTACGCGGACTTAGAACGAAGTGAAATATGGATCTCGACCCACTAGAAAATCTTCCAACGGGATTTTCCGAATCAAATGATGAGGGTCATTTGTTTTGAGTAAAATAGTGGGAGCATATTTAATTAAAGGCCTAATTAAATATGTCAATGATACTTATATTTTCATTAATTCTTATGTAGATTACCATGACAACAAACACCTCTAACAACATCTTGCGATCAATCCTTGACAAAGAAAAATTGTCTGGGACAAATTTTCTGGATTGGCACCGAAACCTGAGGATTATCCTCAAACATGATAAAAAGCTGTATGTCTTGGAGAAACCTGTTCCTGAAGAGGAACCTCCTAGTTCTGCACCTAAGGCAGGAAGAGATGCTTATAAGAAGCATGTCGATGATGCCAATGAAACTGCTTGTCTCATGCTAGCTACCATGAACTCAGAATTGCAAAAGCAACATGAGAACATGGCAGCGTTCGATATGATCGAACACCTGAAGATGCTCTCTCAAGAGCAAGCAAGGCATGAGAGGTTTGAAGTTTCAAAAGCCCTTTTTCAAGTCAAGTTAGCTAAGGGAGCCCCTGTAGGTCCCCATGTGCTCAAGATGATTGGGTATGTGGAAAACCTTGAGAGATTGGGTTTTCCCCTCGGAAAGGAACTTGCGACTGATTTGATCTTGCAATCATTTCCAGATAGATTCAGTCAATTTGTCCTAAATTTCAATATGAATGATATGGAAAAATCTCTTCCTAAACTGCTCGCCATGTAAAGAACTGTTGAGCAAAATCTGAAGTCAAAAGGGAAGTCCATTCTGATGATCGGAAATGGAAAGAGACAGAACAAAAGGCCCACTAAGCAGGGTGATAAAGGGAAAGGCAAGGAAGTTGCCAAACCCAAACCCACTGTTGCTGCTTTAAAGCCTAGTGGAGGCATAGCAAAAGAAGGCACCTGCTTCCATTGCGGTAAGACCGAACACTGGAAGAGAAACTGCCCAAAGTACCTGGAAGATAAGAAGAATGGAGTAGAGACTTCAACTTCAGGTATTTTTGTTATTGAAATTAATTTATCTACTTCAGCATCATGGGTATTAGATACTGGATGCGGTTCTCACATTTGTACAAATGCGCAGGGACTAAAAAGGAGTAGAGATTTGGCAAAAGGTGAAGTCGACCTACGAGTTGGCAATGGAGCAAAGGTTGCTGCTTTAGCCGTAGGAACTTATGTATTGACTTTACCTAGTGATTTAATAATTCAGTTAGAGAACTGTTATTATGTACCTACAATTAGCAGGAATATTATTTTTGTTTCTTGTTTGGACAAGTTTGGTTTTTCATTTATAATAAAGAACAATTGTTGCTCAATTTATTTGAATGATATATTCTATGCTTCTGCACAAATGAACAATGGACTATATGTCCTTGATCTTGAAATGCCTATTTATAACATTAATACTAAAAGGATGAAACCTAATGAGTTAAATCCAACTTACCTTTGGCATTGTCGATTAGGCCACATAAACGAGAAACGCATTTCCAAACTCCATAAAGATGGACTGTTGGACTTTTTTGATTATGAATCATATGAGACATGCAGATCTTGTTTAATTGGAAAGATAACAAAGTCTCCATTCACAGGAAAAGGTGAAAGAGCTAATGATCTTTTGACCCTCATACATACTGATGTATGTGGACCACTGAACATACCAGCCAGAGGAGGTTTTCAGTACTTCATCACATTTACTGATGATTTCAGTAGATATGGTTATGTGTATTTAATGAAACACAAATCAGAGTCCTTTGAAAAGTTCAAGGAATTCAAGAATGAAGTACAAAACCAACTAGGTAAGAATATTAAAACTCTTCGATTAGATCGAGGTGGTGAGTATTTAAGCCTAGAGTTTGATGACCATCTGAAAGAGTGTGGGATCCTATCCCAACTTACTCCTCCTGGAACACCCCAATGGAATGGTGTATCTGAGAGAAGAAATCGAACCCTGTTAGACATGGTCCGATCCATGATGAGTCACGCCGATCTTCCAAACTCCTTTTGGGGACATGCACTATTGACAGCAGCTTACACACTTAACCGTGTTCCATCCAAAAAGGTTGAGAAGACACCATATGAGATATGGAGTGGTAAGAAACCACATATGTCTTACATGAAGATTTGGGGTTGCGAAGTTTATGTGAAACGACAAATTTCAACTAAGCTTGAGCCCAAATCTGACAAATGCTTATTTGTGGGGTATCCTAAAGAAACAAGAGGGTATTACTTCTATAATCCTTCAGAGGGCAAAATGTTTGTCGCTCGAACTGGAGTTTTCCTAGAAAAGGATTTTATTTCCAAAGGAATCAGTGGGAGGAAAGTAGAGGTTGAAGAAATTCAAGAATCATAAAGCATCGATACACCTATGGAGGAATTAGAGCAGGAAACACAAGTAGTTGTGGAAGAGCAACATGCTCAAGTAGAACAAGACCAACGTAGGTCAAGCAGGATACGTCACCTACCTGAGAGATATGGATATCTCATAACAGATCAAGGTGATGTATTACTCATGGATCAAGATGAGCCTGTGACCTACCAAGAGGCCATAATTGGTCCCAAGTCTGAGAAGTGGCTAGAAGCCATGAAATCTGAAATGGATTCCATGTACACAAACCAAGTTTGGACCTTGGTAGAGCCTCTTGTAGGAGTCAACCCTATAGGATGCAAGTGGGTCTTCAAAAATAAGACTGACATGGATGGTAAGGTACATACCTATAAGGCAAGACTGGTTGCAAAAGGATATAAACAAATTCATGAGGTTGACTATGATGAAACCTTTTCACCAGTTGCAATGCTTAAATCTGTTCGGATTTTACTTGCTATCGCTGCATATCATGATTATGAAATATGGCCGATGGATGTCAAAACTGCTTTCCTTAATGGGAATCTTCTTGAGGATGTGTACATGACACAACTTGAAGGATTTGACATACCAGAAGAAGCCCAAAAGATATGTAAGTTACAAAGGTCAATCTATGGATTGAAGCAAGCTTCCAGAAGCTGGAATCTTCGTTTTGATGAAACAGTAAAACAATATGGATTCATCAAGAACGAAGATGAGCCTTGTGTCTACAAGAAGGTTAGTGGGAGCATGATCGTTTTCCTGGTATTATATGTAGATGACATATTACTCATTGGAAACGATATCCCTACCCTGCAACAAGTAAAGTCTTGGTTGGGGAAATGCTTTTCTATGAAGGACCTAGGTGAAGCAGCCTATATATTAGGAATCAGAATCTATAGAGATAGATCACAAAAACTGCTTGGCCTAAGTCAGAGTACGTACATAGACAAAGTGCTGAGACGCTTTAATATGCATGATTCCAAGAAAGGATTCATACCTATGCAACATGGCCTGTGTCTATCAAAAACACAATCCCCTTCAACTGAGGAAGAAAGGGATCGCATGAATAAGATTCCATATGCATCTGCAATAGGATCTATCATGTATGCCATGTTATGTACTCGACCAGATGTCTCGTATGCTTTAAGTGCAACGAGTAGGTCCTTATCTGATCCTGGTGATGCCCATTGGGTAGCTTTCAAGAATATCCTTAAGTACTTGAGAAGGACTAAGGACTCATTCTTGATATATGGAGGTCAGGAAGAGTTGGCTGTATTTGGATATACCGATGCTAGCTTCCAGACAGATAAGGATGACTTTAGATCGCAATCTGGTTACGTGTTTTGTTTAAACCGTGGCGCTGTGAGCTGGAAAAGTTCAAAGCAAGATACAGTTGCTGATTCTACAACCGAGACCGAGTATATTGCTGCCTCAAGTGCAGCAAAGGAAGCTGTTTGGATCAAAAAGTTCATTAGTGAACTTGACATAGTTCCTAGCATTGTGGGTCCCATTGGTCTCTATTGTGATAACAATGGTGTTATCGCACAAGCTAAGGAGCCTAGATCTCACCAACGATCCAAACACATACTTAGGCATTATCACCTCATTCGAGAGATAATAGATAGAGGAGATGTGAAAATATGTAGAGTACCTACACTCGACAATATTGCTGACCCACTGACAAAGCCTCTTGCACAGCAGAAGCATGATGGCCATACTAGATCTATGGGCATTAGGGATATGCCTGATTGGCTCTAGTGCTAGTGGGAGATTGTTGGTGTAAGCCCTAGAGGCCAATACTTTTGGTACTTGTATCGAATTATTTATTAATAATAAAAGGCATATTTCTTTATTATGTTTGTTTAATAAAGTCCCTAGAATAGATAGTCCGTTTAATGTATCAAGTATGACTTAATCATGAGATCACATTAAACATAAGGACACTATTCTTAAAGTATCCGTAGTCAAGCTTTATTGTGAAGTGGGATAACATTAAAGCATGAAGACTATTATGTTTGTAGACTGATGATCACGTCTCATGGATCATGGATAAAGAGTTATCAAGTCTTAAACATAGGTATGAATATTAAGAGTAATATTCATACTGGATTGACCCGCTATGAGAATACTATATAGAATGTTATGCAAAGTGTCATAAGTTATTCTCATGGTGATAATGGTGTATACCACTCTTCGACCTGAAACCACTATGGATCCTAGATGTAGAGTCGAGTGCTTTATTGTTGATCCAACGTTGTCCGTAACTGGATAACCATAAAGACAGTTGATGGGTACTCCACGAAGCATGCTAAGGGACATGAGTGACCTAGATGGAATTTGCCCATCCTACGTAACAGGATAAATGTCTATGGGCCCAATATTGAACTGGACAAGGATGACACGGTCTATGCCTTGTGTTCAATATAGACATAAGGGCAAAAGGGTAATTATACACATAATTATTATCACAAAAGGATTTGTCAGATCACATGACATTTTCGTGTCTTGGGTAGCAGTGATGTGTTGCTAGATATCGCTCACTATTTATTATGTTAAATGCGTGATTTAATATAATTGCCAACGTCGCGAAAACCTACAGGGTCACACACAAAGGACGGATTGATGAGAAATAGAGTAACTAAGGAACACCGTAAGGTACGGTGCACTTAAGTGGAATACGAAATATGGTAAGGTACCACACACTTAAGTGATTTTGGGCATATTATAAGATATGGGCCAAAATACACTTAAGTGGGCTTTTTAGCTTGAAGCCCACACAAGTGGTTCTATAAATAGAACCCTTGGGTAGAAGCAACGTCACTCTTGCATTCCGTTTCTCTCTCTCTCAATCAAAGCCTTCATTCGTAGCAGCTAGCACTGAGATTGAAGGAATCCGTTCGTGTGGACTGAGTAGAGACGTTGTCATCGTTCAACGTTCGTGATTGTCACAAGAGGTAACGATTCTATCACTGATCATCCCCATTCGTAAGGATCACTAAATGGAGAAATTTTTAAATTCCGCTGCGCCTTGGATGGTAATTCTCCTTCAGTTGCCTACATTATTATTGACCGGTCTCAGATAGTTGTGACTTCTACATAAGTCCAATTACGATTGCTTAACATAGCGCTAAATTTTCCTTATGGCACACTAACTGCTAACACTAACATTAACCATTAACCATTAACATTTACTTTTTTCTCTTTACATTTATGCAATTTACTATTCTTGTACATATTATTCATTTGCTTTTGCCCTTTGCTCACTTGAGCATATGTTTATGCTAATGCAATTTGCCTTTTGCTTACTTAAGCACATAATTGTGTATATACTATTGTGCTTGTGTTTTGTTTTGATTGTTGTGGACCAAATGCAAAGAAATGGACAAATGGACTTAGTTTCTAGGACTTTCCCTATGCAAATTAAATATTAAGTTTATGCTTTCCAAGTTTTAACACCCATCAAGACTAGTATCGGATAATGTAGGTTTTGCCTACGCGAGGTGCATGTTCTATATTAGTAAGGTGCGATGGTATAATTGTAATATCCAATTGTTAAAACAATGGGTCAAACTTGACTAAACAAATTATAATAAGATTATATATGTTTAAAAGCAAGAGTTGGGAATTATCCATGTGATGGATCGGAATAAGGAGTTATTCACCCAACTAAAATATTTGAGAGTTGTATTAGATACAATTGGAAGGAGTTCCTACCTAAATAACCTAGTTTTGTGTAATCCGCCTACGCGGACTTAGAATGAAGTGAAATATGGACCTCGAACCACTAGAAAATCTTTCAACGGGATTTTCCGAATCAAATGATGAGGGTCATTTGTTTTGAGTAAAATAGTGGGAGCATATTTAATTAAAGGCCTAATTAAATATGTCAATGATACTTATATTTTCATTAATTCTTATGTAGATTACCATGACAACAAACACCTCTAACAACATCTTGCGATCAATCCTTGACAAAGAAAAATTGTCTGGGGCAAATTTTCTGGATTGGCACCGAAACTTGAGGATTATCCTCAAACATGATAAAAAGCTGTATGTCTTGGAGAAACCTGTTCCTGAAGAGGAACCTCCTAGTTCTGCACCTAAGGCAGGAAGAGATGCTTATAAGAAGCATGTCGATGATGCCAATGAAACTGCTTGTCTCATGCTAGCACTGAGATTGAAGGAATCCGTTCGTGTGGACTGAGTAGAGACGTTGTCATCGTTCAACGTTCGTGATCGCCACAAGAGGTAACGATTCTATCACTGATCATCCCCATTCGTAAGGATCACTAAATGGAGAAATTTTTAAATTCCGCTGCGCCTTGGATGGCAATTCTCCTTCAGTTGCCTACATTATTATTGACCGGCCTCAGATAGTTGTGACTTCTACATAAGTCCAATTACGATTGCTTAACATAGCGCTAAATTTGCCTTATGGCACACTAACTGCTAACACTAACATTAACCATTAACCATTAACATTTACTTTTTGCTCTTTACATTTATGCAATTTACTATTCTTGTACATATTATTCATTTGCTTTTGCCCTTTGCTCACTTGAGCATATGTTTATGCTAATGCAATTTGCCTTTTACTCACTTAAGCACATAATTGTGTATATATTATTGTGCTTGTATTTTGTTTTGATTGTTGTGGACCAAATGCAAAGAAATGGACAAATGGACTTAGTTTCTAGGACTTTCCTTATGCAAATTGGAGTAAAAGGACCTTAATGTTGAAGATGCATTAGAAGGACCAAACCTCTAAACTCACTCTTGTCCATTCTTGATTTGCTTCATTTTTTCTTTGATGTGTGTGCTCTTGTGCTAGGGAGTCCTATGAGAGCTCAAATTGAAGAACCATTGCCATGTTCATCCAAAGTGAAAGATACAAGATACTTTGAGGATCTCCTAAGGAGCTTGTTTGGGTTATGTTGATTGTTTGAGCTTACTATCATTTTGCATGCATATTCCAAAGGATGGGAGCTACATGGATCATCCATATGATCTCAAGAGAGGAACTCCATTTGTGGTCTTGTTTCTTATCCCTTATCTCTTGTATGGTTTGGACTTTAGCCATTCTTCTTCTTCCCTCCACTCTAACCCAAGCCAAAACTTTTGTGCAAACATTTAACACTTGTTTTCAAACATTAGAAACCTAATCCTTATGCTTTTGATTTTCAAACTTTCTTTTCATAACACTTATTTTGAATTGAACTTCTAAGTCAACTTTGACCATATTTTGTACATACTTTTCATTGGTAAACATAACCCATTCAAATACTTTTTGTGGTTTCAATGGCCACTTCCTTAATCAAAACTTTTCATAACCTTTAGCTATTAGGTTTGAGTTATCCTTGAGGTAGATGTAATATTCACCTATATCCTTAGTGATGGACAATGAGTCTTCCATGCTTATTATAGGGTTAACCCCTCACTAGCATGTTGAAGCTATCCTCACATGGTGGATTTGTGGTTTTAGGTTGAGTTTTTCTCCCTTGGATAACAAAAGACCTTAAGGCTTTTGGACCAAATCAATTCACCAACTTGTTTTGAGATTTTTACCCCGAACTACGAGGTTTTGATCCTAATCTTTTTTAAGATGGTACGTAGGCAATGTGTTTATCGATCCAAACACAAAATGTAAATAAACTTGTATATTCTCTTCTCATCTCTTCAATCATGTTTGCACAAACAAATTTTCACAAAATACCAACCGTACAACAAGTATGAAAAGGGCTCCCTAGGAGTACCTGGGATGTTTTGGGTGCTTAAAACCTTCCCATTGCATAACCAACCCCCTTACCCCGACCTCTGACATTTTTACTAGTTTTTTATTCGATAAAACTTTTAGGTTTTTGTTCGCTTTCTAACCATTCCTTTGGATAAATAGAAGTGCGGTGGCAACTCGACTTGTATGGTTTACCTTAGATTTAGTCAATATCTCTAATGGTAACGAATACCCCGCTACAACTTCCATATGCCATGGTCAGTTATATCAGCAAAGGATGAAGAAAGCCTTTGATAAGAAGGTCAAGCCTCGTGTGTTTCGAGAAGGTGACGTTGTGCTCAAGAAAGTTTTGTCTTTCGCGCCCGATTCTAGGGGCAAGTGGACTCCAAACTATGAAGGTCCATATGTTGTTAAGAGGGCCTTTTCAGGCGGTGCTTTGATACTTACAACTATGGATGGGGAGGATTTTACTCGTCCTGTGAATTCATATGCAGTCAAGAAATACTTCGCCTAAAAATAAAAACAGAATAGCTCGCTAAGTTGAAAACCCGAAAGGGCGGCTTAGGCAAAAAAAAGAGCGTCTCGGTGGATTGAAAACCCGAAAGGGCGATCCAGGAAAAAGTTAGAGACATAAAAATGAATATGTATCCCGCTAGATTGAGTACCTCACCCTGGGGCAATCTAGGCAAAAATTAGGGATTTGGCAAGTAACTGCATCTTGACAAGACTTTGTTCTACAAGTTGTCATCTGTCAGAGATTCTCGCTCAGTCATCATCAACTGAAGCTTCAAATACATCGGATTCAGAGTTGGTGGAGAAATGGTCATTATGTTCAATGTAGCCCTTTTCCAATATATATCACCAATTTCAAATTTGTAAAGATCCATGGAGTCTTGCCATTTGCAGACTACCATTGCATCAAATAAATTTGAGCCTTTATCCAATTATTTGCACTCTTATTTGTTTTTATTCAACAAATGTTTTGCATGTTTTAATTGAGAAATATCATTGTTTTAAATAAATAAATTTTTCATAATTTGTTTTTAAACAAAGTGAACATTCACAATGACAAAAGGATACTTAGGATGTCTCCAGTGCTCTCCCAAAGATGGTATGACTCCCAACAAGGTAAGACATTTGTTCATATTCCTGGCATGCTTGTATCCTCTTCCTCCGGAGCCTGTTTGTGTTTTCCTCCCGAGCATAGTGGTTGTTGAAGAGATTTATCTTTCCTTCAGCAGAATAGTGATCATTTCTCCTCAGCAGATGTGAACTTCTTGGTAGTGCAGTATGGAGGTGACCTTGGAAGCTTCTGATTGGTGGTTGTTCCCCACAGAGATTCATCCCCCCCTCTGATAACTCCCCCAATAGAGTTGCTTTTACGGAAGATTTTACCTGTACGATGATCCTGTCCCCAGCTAGAATGACTGACGATCATTCCCCTGCAGAGATCTTTGTTTCCTGGTATCTCTTGCCCCCATCAGATTGGATGTTCTCCAGTGGGCCTGGCTTTCTCTCTCGAGATGTAGTACCAGATGGTTATTCATTGTTTGTTGAACCTATTTGTGTTAGATATGTTTGTTTTGTCAGCATTTATCATATATAAACCACGCATATATGCATATAATTTTGACATTTCAAATATTCATGTCGCATTATTTGCCATAAATATCTTTGTTTGTTATCTCCTGCTAGTTGGTAATATATTTCCCCAAGCAGATGTTTGTGTCTGATCTCCCCACGTAGAGTCAGCCCCATAAGCAGAAAGTGTTTATCCTTTCTTCCATATTCCCCACTGAGTTATGTCCTCGTGGATGATTGTTATTTCAGTTTCCTCCCAGAATAGATATTGGGATGGAATTATTCCCCGGAGTTATATCCTCATAGGGATGAGTCTAGTTTCATCGCGCCTCTATAGTTTGTTCCTAGATTGGCTTCTCGTGTTTTTTCCTGCGCTTCCCCGTAGTCCAGATGAATGATTACTCAGTAACCAGCAATTGTCCATCTTTTCCCGGGTGGAGTCTGTGGTTTTCTACCCTTATACCGGTAGTTGTAAACCCTATTTTATCCCTTTGCAGAGTTAACCTTTTTATTCATCCTAACCGATGACGGTTACTCTTCCGTGGTTTTCTACCCAGTATCCGGTAGATGTAATCCCCTCCTTGATGGTTATCTTTATCAAATATTCGGTATTGATTTTCCTTCATCTTTCGAGTATATCTCCTAGTAACCGGTGATATATCTCCCGGATCATTGCCTTTGTCAATGTATCCCCAGCGGGTCATCTTTCACTTTCCTTTTGTCGGCAATGATCGTTTCTCCCTTGTGATCGGTCATCATTTTATACCTGGTATTTGGTATCCCGATATCTTTTCTTTCAGTCGATTTATCCTTCATTAACCCAGTAATCGGTTGTGGATAATCTTCCATGCGAGTATGTTATCTACGTTCTGACGGTAATAGATAATATATCTCATGCACTCTTTGGTAGAAGTCTTTTGTTCTTCCCCAGTCGAGTAAGATTCGTATCCCCTTTTGTGGAATCGAATGCCCATCTTGTAATCGAGTCTTCTTTTTAGCCCTCTTTTGGATGATGAGTGTCTTGGAAATTTTCTCCAATTCACGCTTGGTTGGTCACCTATTATATGCCCAATAACCGGTATCCCTGGTGTTCCTTCCTTTCTGCTCCCTATTATGACTTTTGTCCCCTGTGGAGTCAGATTTCCTGAGTCGAGATATACCTTTTTAGGTCTTCCTCAGATGATTTTGGATGTTTGATATCTCTCACCCTTATACCGGTCTTAAATATTCATTCTCCCTGAGCGTGTTGTTCTTTCACCCTTATACCGGTGTTTCGATCACATGTCTCCTTGAGCTTATTACCCAGTAACCGGTAATACCTCATCCCGTTGTTTCCTCAGATGGGTCCTGTTTTGGACACTCCCCAGCAAAGTCCCTTAGTGGATTTTCCCCATCTGAGTCCGGATTTTCATCCAAAGTATCCTTTGTGGATAGTTCCGCTGTATTGGCATATTCCCCAATACATGCATTTTTGAGTCAGCTCGAGTCCTTCCATTGATTTATTTTCATGGAATTCCTCTCGTGTCTCAGCAAGTTCTAAGTCGTGACCTGCTCATGCAATTTATCTCCTTTCTTATCCTCATCGAAGTCCTAGAGTCTCTGTCCCATGGAGTGAATTACTCATATGGATTTTCAATTTCTCCGAATTTCTTTCTTTGTGGACACATATCCCCACAGAGTATTACTTTTTTTGCATACATACATCTGCATCATGAGGTCTCTTAGGGACCAAAATTCATCTCTTTGTTATTATTTAAGCCCATTCTACCTCGTCGAGACGAAGATTTTAACCTTCACTTCTCCGTCTAGAATGACCTTAAATAGGGGCATCTGTAAGACCCCAATTTTGACCCTAAGATCCCTCGTGGCATCATTACATTGCATTTACATTGCCTCAAGGATCATAAGCATCTTGGCTCTTTGCCTTTGGGTGGGATCTCTTGAGATTTGTTTTGAGATCACCAAGCATGCTTGAATTGTATATTATTGCTTTTCTCATTTTATTCACTAACCAAAAGCACAAAAATATGTCACTAACATCTTTTGTTTGTAGCTTGAGCAATCACAAGGTCTAAAGCTTCTAAGAGATCCTTTGTGCAATGATATGGTCAAGAAAAGATGAAAGCAAACATGGCAATGGTTCTCAAAGCTCTCATCCATCAAGTATGCCTCCCAAGTATCTCAATTCATCATTTTGATCAAAGCAAATCAAGAGGCTTGAGGCTTGTTTCCCAAGGAAACCCTAATTCAACTGTTCATCAGCTGTGCCTTGCTCTTGAAGCAACCTCAACCCATGGTCAAATACAATCAAGGGAAGTTCTTTAATTCATCATTTCATTCATATTTGAACTTATTTGAGTGTCCTCAATCATCCATTCATCAAGATATGAGTTGTGGACTTGAGAAGTTGATCAGTCAAATTATCTGACTATTTTGAAATACACTGAGACCTAAATTTTTATGTGTTTGTCAAATGGAGATGAACCCAAGAGAAAACATGTTCTTAAGGACCATATGAACAACTTTCATGTTCATCAAAATTTGATTTGAAGCTTGGAAGGTCATCATCCATTCCAATACATTATAGGTCATTTTGACTAAAACCCTAATTTTTGGGTCAACTTCCCAAGAACATAACTCCTTCATTTTTCATGATTTTGAGGTGGTAGTTAATGCATTGGAAATATTAATGTGTCTAATTAAAATG
Source organism: Lathyrus oleraceus (assembly GCF_024323335.1). Taxonomy (NCBI): domain Eukaryota; kingdom Viridiplantae; phylum Streptophyta; class Magnoliopsida; order Fabales; family Fabaceae; genus Lathyrus; species Lathyrus oleraceus. Next base: position 147,314,683 of record NC_066579.1, read on the forward strand.
TCATGTTGAGAAAAATTACAAAATCGCAAAAGAAATACATGTGATAATGCAAAACATTATAGGTCACTTTGGACCAAAATGCATTGAAATGTGAAAAAGTCCAACTTCAAATGCCCATAATTTCTTCATTAAAAATCCAAATGATGCAAAATTTAAGTCCAAATTGATTTTCTTGAAAATTTCTACAATTTTCATGTTGAAGATTTTATCATTTGGAGCTTGCATCATTGAGACAGAAGGACTTGAACATTGGCCAACTTTGGAAATTTCACATATGCATGTTTTGCACCTTACACTTCAAGCTCAATTTTAATTATTTTCCAAGGCCCAATTGGAGTTTTGATCAACATAGCATTTGTTCCGTATGCAACAAGCTTTCCAACCATTACTCATAAGGTTGCATTTTGATTTTTGACATATCATTTTCGAAGAGGGGAAAGATTAGGTGCATTTTTGGAAATTCATTGAAAATACATTGCATAAGCTTATGACCTCATTTCTGCACGTCCATTTCATCTTGATTTGGTAATAGCTTGCAATTCCAATCAGAATTGGGCCCTCCATGCGCCTGTACAGGCCCATGCATGGAGGCCCTCTTCTCCCATGCACACGATTTTGATAATGCTTGCAGCTCCCTTCATCTATAAATACAAGGCCTTGGCTTCATAATTTCTCAACCTTAAGGCGCCCTACATGCTGTGCAACTGAAATCCCACACCCACACCAAAGGAACTCTCTCTTTTCTCTCAAATTTTCAGATCTAGAACTCAGTTTCCTCGACTGTTTTCTTAGATCTAAAAGTTTCTAGACCTCTTCACCTTGATCCATAGAGCTTTCTGTTTGCAAAAGAATCCAATGATCTTGACTCAATTCCTCACAATTCAAAGGTTTTCCTCAACTGAATTTTGCTTCAAAACAGCTTGTATATGGTTCCATTTGCCTTGTTTTTGTGTGATCTGAAGTCCTTTGCATAGAGGCAACATTATTGTGCTTTCAATTTTTGAAAATCATTGAGTTCACTTGAACACCACAGAATTTCCACCTCTGATTTCTCTCAATCTAGAGATCTAGAGTGGAATTGAATGGCACATGGGTGATGTACATCAACCCACCTTTCGAATGGTACTTGGATCGTAGCTTTTTATGCACATTTTTTTCTCTGCAAATTTGAACCTTCGCCGGAGCTAGCCGGAGAAGACGGTGGCGCTGGCCACCTTCTGATTGCCAAATTAAGTCGTGACCGTTGGATCTTGTTTCCAGATCTAATCTGGACCACTCTCTTTTATGACTTTTTTTAAAGCCAAATGTTTTGCATTGACTCAAGTGTTTGGTGGTCACGCGCACATGATCTGTTTGATGCGCCAGCTCAATTAATGAGCTCTTGATCCAACGCCTCACAATTTTTCTTATTTTCTTTTATTTCTTTTAATTCCATTTTATTTCTAAAATTCATATCTCTCTCATTATTAGTCCAAAAATTATGGGACCAATTGCATTATTTCTCTTTTATTTTCTACTTTCTAAATATGATTTTTAATATTTTTTATTTTATCATTTTCTATTTTTTTCATAATTTTCTCTTTTCTGGTTATTTTTAATTCATTTTAAATAGTTTTTGATATCCAAAAAATACAAAAATATTTTCTCAACCTCTTTGAATGATGATAAATCTATAAAAAATATTCTCATCAATTTATTAATTCATTTGAGATTTATTTGAGATTTTAGTTCAATTAGGTCATTTTTATGCATTTTTAATTGATAAAAAATAGTTTCTGACTTTTAAAAATGCTGAAATTTTTTGTTAAACTTTGTTTGACCTTGTTGAACTTGGGATAATTCACTTGGACTTTTCAAAGTTGATTTGAAGTGAATTTGAAGTTTGACCTTTCTTTTATTATTTTAAATATTAAAAATCCCAAAAATATTTTATTTGTTTCTTGACTTCTAATTCTCATTTTGCTTCTGTTTTCTATTGTTTGACCTTGATCTTCTCTATCTTTGGTCATAGCTTGTTGATTATCTCATTCCATTTCATTTAATTCACTTTAATTCTTCTTCTTCTTCTTCTCCTTCTTTTTTTTTATCAATGAGTTAAAGATTGGTGGTTAGCATTGATTAGGGAGGTTTAATCTTCTTTGATTCAAATCTAATTCATCTTGATCATGGATCAAGTGAATGGCTTTGCATTAAGGATAGATTGCTTCCTAAATCATGCAAAGGACCTAAATCAATACAAGATCATTTCTCATCTTCTTTTTGGCATGGCAAGTTGTTGGAGTTTGATTCACTAATCAAGACCTCTAACTTGTGTTATTGCCTACATTATTATTCACCGGCCTCAGATAGTTGTGACTTCTACATAAGTCCAATTACGATTGCTTAACATAGCGCTAAATTTGCCTTATGGCACACTAACTACTAACACTAACCATTAACCATTAACATTTAATTCTTGCTCTTTACATTTATGCAATTTACTATTCTTGTACATATTTTTCATTTGCTTTTCCCCCTTTGCTCATTTGAGCACATGTTTATGTTAATGCAATTTGCCTTTTGCTCACTTCAGCACATAATTGTGTATATATCATTGTGCTTGTGTTTTGTTTTGATTGTTGTGGACGAAATGCAAAGAAATGGACAAATGGACTTAGATTCTAGGACATTCCCTATGCAAAAATTGGAGTAAAATGACCTTAATATTGAAGATGGATTAGAAGGACCAAACCTCTAAACTCACTCTTGTCCATTCTTGATTTGCTTCATAAGACTCTTTGATGTGTGTGTGCTTTTGTGCTAGGGGATCCTATGAGAATTCAACTTGAAGAACCATTGCCATGTTCATCCAAAGTGAAAGATACAAGAGACCTTGGGGATCTTCTAAGAAGCTTGTTTTGATTATGTTGATTGCTTGAGCTTATAATTACTTTGCTTGCTTATTCCAAAGGATGGGAGCTACTTGGATCATCAATATGATCTCAAGAGAGGAACTCCATTTCTGGTCTTGTTTCTTATCCCTTATCTCTTGTATGATTAAGACTCTAGCCATTCTTCTTCTTCCCTCCACTCTAACCCAAGCCAAAACTTTTGTGCAAACATTTAACACTTGTTTTCAAACATTAGAAACATAAGCCTTATGCGTTTGATTTTCCAACTTCTTTTCATAACACTTATTTTGAATTGAACTTTTAAGTCAACTTTGACCATATTTTGTACATGCTTTTCATTGGTAAATATAACCCATTCAAATACTTTTTTTGTGGTTTCAATGGCCACTCCCTTAATCAAAATTTTTCATAACCTTTAGCTATTAGGTTTGAGTTATCCTTGAGGTAGATATAATACTCACCTATATCCTTAGTGATGGACAATGAGTCTTCCATGCTTATTATAGGGTTAACCCCTCACTAGCATGTTGAAGTTATCCTCACATGGTGGATTTGTGGTTTTAGGTTGAGTTTTCTCCCTTGGATAACAAAAGACCTTAAGGCTTTTAGACCAATCAATTCACCAACTCATTTTTTGAGATTTTTACCCCAAACTACGAGGTTTTGATCCTAATCTTTTTTAAGATGGTACGTAGGCAATGGATTTATCATTCCAAACACAAAATGTAAATAACTTGTATATTCTCTTCTCATCTCTTCAATCATGTTTGCACAAACAAATTTTCACAAAATACCAACCTTACAACAAATGTGAAAAGGGTTCCCTAGGAGTACCTAGGATGTTTTGGGTGCTTAAAACCTTTCCATTGCATAACCAACCCCCTTACTCCGATCTCTGACATTTTTACTAGTTTTTGATTCGATAAAACTTTTAGGTTTTTGTTCGCTTTCTAACCATTCCTTTGGATAAATAGAAGTGCGGTGGCGACTCGACTTGTATGGTTTACCTTAGATTTAATCAATATATCTAATGGTAACGAATACCCCGCTACAGGGTGTAGTCCATGAATTTTTACCCGCCATTAAGGCAACCACAAGATGAATATGTCATGCCATGCATGATGCAAAATAAAATAAAATTATATAACTTAGATAACCACAAATTCAAAATCATATTTATTATATCTTCTCTAATTTAGAAAGTATACATTTTATCCACTTAACTTAAGATTTTATTAAGAAATTACCTCTCTATTTAATCACTTAGAGCAATTGCAACACATGTACATGACTATATTATATTATAAAATAATTAGCATTTTCTCACTTAATTTTACTGAGTACTGACACACAAAGGTATCATTAATGATTTTGGTGTCACCACACCAGCAATACCATCTTTACATACGCTCAACGCAATTATATATATATATATATATATATATATATATATATATATATATATATATATATATATATATATATATATATATATATATATATATATATATATATATATATATATATATATATATATATCGGTTTCACTAGATGGCAAGCACCCTACAAAACCATGTACTAATGTGCTTATAATAATATCTAACCAATTCCTAAATCAAGTCTAGTTTAGAGTTGTATGGGGAAAATACCTTACCTTTACGTATTTCACTTTGTAATGACAATACTCTTAGAGACTCTACGATCTGATTAGATAGACAATGATGTTTGCATGATGTCATACCCTAATTTTTATCCCTAAGATCCCACATCTTATTTGCGTATTTTGCATACAAACAAGGTGACATCTTGGCTCTTCCCTTATCCATCTTTGGATTTGCTTCTTGTAGAGATCACCAAGCACCTCTTTGTTTTACCTTTGTGTGTATATGTTCATTGCTTATCTAACCACTAATCAAAACACCAAAAATTGTCTTGTTTCCCTTGAGTTTCTTGTGCAAGGTAAGGCTCCTCAAATCAAGAGCATCTCAAAGTTTTGTGGCTTACTTCTCAAGGGAAGTCAAAAGGTTCATGTGTTTATTTCCATGCCTTTTGCAATAAGAAACTTTAATCTTAAGAATTTTAATCAAGAGGCCATCAAGGGCACCTTATTGAGTTGATATGATCATCCATGTGCTTTTAAGTGCAAGAAAATTCCAAGTACACAAGCTTGTCCCAAGTAGTTTGACCTAAAACTCGATAATTTGAAGTCAAAGTTAAAAGGATCAAACTCGTCCAATTCTCAACATTTTTGAATTCCCTTTTTTGCATATTACTCTTATCAAAATCCTCTACAAATTCTCTTTACATGACAAGATCCAATTATGCTTGGAGGATCGTCAAAAGTTTGAAGATATTATAGGTTATTTGTGGACTTAGTGAAATTTTACCTATTTTTAAGTGACTTTTTGCCAACTTTCAAAGATCATAACTTATTTCTGCATAATTCCATTGGTGATACATTCAACAAGTTTTCTTCAAATACCAAGGTCAAATTATGCTTGGAAGACCATGGAGTTCATTGGGACATTATAGGTCATTTTCAGCCATGAAGCACTCAAATTTTGCTAAGTTATTGAACCATTATTTTATGCCAACTTCAACACACCATAACTTTATACTCAAACATCCAAATGTAACATTTCTTGGCTCTTTGTACTCTTGACCATGATGTTAACACATTACAAAAACAATGGGATCATAAAGCCTCTTGAATAGGATGCCCCATTGAGTTGAACATGGTAACTTGAAACTGAAGAAATCACCATTGCTCGAAACTTGATCATGACTAAATTCAATTCCAAGCCAAATTAACAAGTGTTTTGGTCCTAAGCATGTTTAATCAAACTTCTAGATGTTAATTGACACTTAAAATGCATCATTTAGCTGAGTTTTGATGAGTTTCAAGTCACACTTGTCACACACTTGGATCAAATTCGTTTTGCACGAATTCCACACCATTCCACACGTATTTGGATCCAAACACATTTCTTATAAATAGAGGAAGCTTTTTTCCTTCATTTTCAATCTTTGGAGAGCCATGAAACCCTTACTGCAACTTAAGATTTTTCCAGAAAATTCAACTACCGTGTTTTGAGTTTCAGCCTGTTTCAATCCATTTTCTTGATTCTATTAGCTCCATCGACATCCTCTGAAACTTTTGCAACAATTCCCAAGCTCTGAGAACTTCTGAATTGCTCCAACCAGGTCGAGCTTCATCAACTTCTGATCACCATTTGGACATGGTAGTTCTGAGCATGATTTGAACTTAAACAAGTTACCATAATGTAAGTCTTTCAGCCTCTGATGCTTTCCCCTAACTTATCTGGTGTTGATTGATCGTGTTCATCATTTAATTTAATTTTTTGTGGCTTTCTTGTTTCTGAAACTTCTTTGAAATTCCATCTGCTCAGTTCACATAAATGAATTTGAGGCATGAGGTTGAATTCGAGATTAGAAGAGGATCACAATGGTGGCGGTCTCGTGTCTTGAAGTTACCAAACGATGAAACTTCAGTGAGAGATCATTGGAGAAGACGACCAGAGTATTTCTCAGGTGGTCTGAGTTTGAACCAGACACGTTGGCATTTTGAAATTTTTTGATTGGTTAAATTCAAACTAGATCATGTGTTCTGATTGCAGCGTGTTCCATCGTATTTCTCATCATTTGGAGTGTTGGATCTGCCACGTCAATTAATGAGGCGTGATCCAACGTTCCGTGTTTTTCTGAATTTTAATTCTTTTTCTTTTAAAATTTATAGTAATTTCATTTTTCATCCAAAAAATCCTAAAATAATTTCTAAAATTCTCTTTTAATTTTCTTTATCTGATTTTTATTTTTCCATATTTTATTTCATTGATTTTCTATTTTTTTTATGAATTTTCTCTTTTCTCCCTTGTTTTAATTGGTTTAAAAATACTTTTCTACATTTTTAAATTGTTAAAATTTTATTTTATCGTTCTCATCTTATTTCCAACCTTCCATAATTTTCTTGGCAATTTATTTGATGTTTTGAAGGACTTTATGGATTTTCCATTTTTATTCCATTTTAAAAATCATTTAAAAATACCTTTTATGCATTTTTATTTCATTTAATTGCATTTTAAATTTGTATGACCTAGTGAACTTTTGTTGGCCTTGGATCATGATGATTTTTAACTTCAAGTCTCATCAGACTCAATGGATCTTGGGTGTTGATGGGGTGAAACCTCTAATCCACCAAAATGGATGATTGATTTTGATGATTACTTGATCAAATTTGTGATTCACTTTGGGTTTGACCTCTCTTGTCCCCTTTCTTCTTCATCCCTTTCTTTTCCTTTTGATCAATTGGATGGATTTGTGTCCATCTTGTTCATAATGTATGGATTGGTGCTTGATGAACTTTCAACGTTTCAAACATACCTTCTAAATGATCATGAATCATTTAAGGTACTTTGGATTGATGCATAAGTTTGTCCTAAGTGTCATGAAATGTGGATTGAAGTAATGGACCATCCTTCTAGCCTTTGTGTTTGATTTTCCCCTTTCTTTTCTTTTCTTGTGTGGCATAGCTTTAGGAGGATGATTTATATATCATTTCTTTATCATGTATTAACACAAACATTATTATTGACTGACCTCAGATATTTGTGACTTCTACATAAGTCTAATTACGATTGCTTAACATAGCGCTAAATTTGTCTCAAAGGCATTGATATTTTCAGAAGTGAGATTGTAAGTCTCCTATTCATCATGGTATTGTGTGAAAATGTTGCTCCTTTTCTATTTGTGAGAGCTAGTGAGATAATTTTTGATTTTATCCAAGTTGATGTCCTCTCACAAATGATGTATAGGCTCATATTTTCAAGCTTATGAGTGGATAATTGAGTGTTCTCCAAAAAAATAACCAAAACATCTTTTCTTTTTTCATTAACATTTACTAACATCTTATTATATTAATTTCATTTTAGTGTCATTTACTTCATGCTCTTTAGTCCTTGCTATTTACTTTATGATTTTAATTTAACATCTAATATCATATTTTCTCTTTGTCCATATGGACCTTTGTTTATGTTTATGCTCTTTTTTCTTTGTCTATTTGGACTTTCATTTTATTTTAAAAAATACATTAATAAAGGAAAAACCCACCTAAATTGAATTTGGTTATTTTTATCCATGGACTTGTGGTTACTATCCTTGGCATCTTTGTGGAGTTCTGGACTTAGAATTAGGTTCTTGACCTTTGCTTTAGGAATTGTGATCTAAGGCTCTAGAACTCATCTGGTATCTTTGACTTGGGATTTCCTTTTGAAGACTTGGTTGAGTTATTATGGTTTCATCTGACACATGGATTACCATCTTGCTTATTTTGCTTGCTTGAGGCTTAATCCAAAGGACGAAATTCCTTCTTAACTTATGTCATAAAGCTTGCTATTTCTTGGTTAAATCTTTCTTCTTTAGCTTTTACTTTATGCTTTAGGATAGTCTCTCCTTCTCCTCCCCCTTCTTTAATTTTCAAAATCTCCTATCTTTTTTAAATAAAAAAATCTTCTTGCTTTTAACTTGAACCATTTTTTCTCAATAAACCTTGACTCTTATCAAGTGATTTTCAAAAAAAAATCTTAATAAAATGCCAATCCATCTTAAGCATACTTAGACCAATTTAGAAAGACTAAAAATGTCTAACTCATTCAAACCATTTTGTGCCCTTGTGCATTTTTCCTTTTAACTTTTTCTCAAGGCATTAAACATGAGTCATTTCCACAGTTGAGTTATAATTCTCCTATCTCCATAGTATTGATGATAATTCTTTTCCATCTGTGAGAGCTAATGACATACTTGTTGATTCTTAACCAAGTTGGAGCCCTTCTCATGATGATGCAAAATTCTCATACTTGTGGGTGACTAGTTGAGTATTCTCCTTAAAATGACAAAACCTTTTTTCCATAGAAAAAATGAATCAAAACAAACTCCTTTGTTATTTTTACCACGAACTACGAGTTTTTGATCCTCCATTGCACTTTGTTGGTACATAGGAATGAGACTCTAAAAGCCTTGACAAACACCAAATCATAATGAAAATGTTTCTTTTCCCATCCCTCAAATCTTTTAACAAAAAACACCTCAAACCAAAATGTACATATTTTCAAATAGGTTCCCATGGAATACCATGGATGTTTAGGGTGCTAATACATTCCCTTTGCATAACTAACCATCAGGCCCTTGTTCTCTTTTTGTTAGTTTTATTTTAAAACTTCTTTGGGTTTTGTTTGTACTTTTTTCCTTTTTCTTTAAAAACCATAAAATCACGGTGGCGACTCTTGCTTTGTGAGTTAAGTTAATCAATAGCTTAATCTCAAAATTTTACCGCTACACATGGCTGCAAGTGCACGAAAATACCAAGTAGTATAATAAGATCGAACCCACAAGGGTATGTATATGAGTATCAAATTATATCCTAACGATGTTTAGCTAAAGGGATTGCAATTTTGGTTGGTTCAGTGCAAACTGAAATAAGATTTAATAGATAAATAAAACATGACACGGGGTTGTGTTCATCTATCAACACTTGCCCTATTGATTATCCAAATTCGAACACGAGAATATCCAAGAAATTTATAGAAAAAGTAGATAAATTGTACAATATCCCATTTCTTTGCCTATGTATCTATACGTGTTTCTGGCATGGCTAAGTGGCTTTCTCAATCGAGAATGAGTCACCTTGTCACGGAGGGTGCCTCGCTACTTTAATGTTTAGCAATATGCGGCCCGATATCAATTTGTATCCCTTCAAACTATGATTGTATCTAGGTTGCCTTTGCTTTCGCAGCCGACACAAATATTTTTAAGAACTTGGATTCTAAAATAAAAATACATATAATTCTCGTACTTCATGTTCGAATAAGTGAATCAAGGATCATCATGAGATAGACTATCACAACCCATTGTCCTTATAAAACTACTCATTCATGATAAAGTAAACAACGATTAAGCAAGTAAAAGACAACCAGAGAAAATATAACAATGTTGTACGAGAGGAAAAACTCAACCTGGAAATTACAAAGTGTGTAGAAGTAATAAGTTGTAATGCACCAGATTATAATCCAAGACATTACTTTAAAATTATCATTTACTTTTAAAAATGTGATTAAAAACCATCATTTGTGATGAACTCTAAAAATCATAATTAAAAAAAAATTAATGAAATAATTTATTTAAGACGTTACAATCCTCACCTCTAAAGTTTTTGTAATAAAATGATCTTCCTTACAAAATTACGAATTCCATTAAACATCTGATTTAATATCCGGGAGCACATGCAACATCATATCACAATCAATTCATAGGTTCAAATTCTCCGTACCTAATATGTTATTTGTAAGGGGTCAATCTTCCATCGTGCATATCAAATTAATCAAAACATACATACAGTATAATATTATATAACAAATCATAAAGAAACATAACAACCTAAACAAAATCAAATCCACAAAAATTCTTATTTCACAAATATCTTTATGTCTGAATATGCATGCTCTTAAATCTAAATGATATGGATCTCAGAAGCCCACCATTAAGGCACCACACATAATTAATCCCATGATAATGGGGAAGCTAACTTGTCACTAAAGCACCACACATAAATGAATATATCATGTCACGATGATGTAAATGAGAATCCTGCCACTTAGGCAAATCCCTCCATTTAAGAAAATCATATAATCATATAGTATCACATCATCAAACATATTATCTTAAATTTTATTTCACATATTCACCCATCTCCAATTTTAATCGATTCACATCACAACCACACATAATAATAATACGCACAAACAAAATAAGGATTTATCCACTTCACACATTCATATCCAAAAACACAATATATAAAACTAGTATTTATATATTTTTTTATCAGGATTAAAATTTATCGACTAAAACTATAATTCGTTTCTCTTTTATCTTCCGAACAATTATGTAATTTATTCTATAATACCAAACAATTGGTTTCGTTATAATCAGTATGGGGAAGTGCCCTTATCTTAGATGTTTTTCTTCCCAATTGCATTTAAGATCACTTTGAGCAAGATTCTATCTTTATTATGTTTCCAGATATTAATTCAAGTCCATGTGCAAAAAATTTGTTCTCTTGACGCCTCATCCTCCAATCGTTTTTTTAATCATTTATGAAAATATTTAAAAAATACGATATTAAAATACTCTAAAAACACGAATTTCAAATTTAGGTCAAAGAAACTTACCTCAAAATAGAAAATAAATTTGAGGAGCATATTGGTTATGTTCACCCAGTCATTCTGAAGTTGATTTCGTGCGAATCGAAATTATAGTTATGAAGATACGGGAAAAAAACAGTGTTAATCAATCGACAACAGGATATTTTTAACTATATAAAAGAATGGATCAGAAAATAATGTAAATATAAAAACTTAAGTAATTAATTGATAGAAATAAAATTTTGGAAATTATAATGAAACATAGAACATTTTTTTACAGCTGATTTGCTTCAAAAATTAATTTTCATTTTATCCACACTATCGTCGAAAAGAATCATCACGTGTACCATTGTTGTAGTGGAAGTTACTGTAATGAAGATCAAATGTAGGTCTAATTTCCTTTTTTTTTCTTTTATTCCTATGAGAACCAAAATGGCCCATTAATTTTATACCTATGATTAATTTTTCTCACCTCCTTTATTTTAATACATAGTTCAATCAAAAAAATACATACATATTTATTTATTATCTCATTAGTAACTAAAATATTATTTATTTAAAATACTCATTAACATACTTTCTTATTTATAGGTTTATTAAAACAATAAAATAAAAAATATACTAATAACACTTAATCTTAATTATTAAATATAATAAGTTTATAAAATTAAAAAAATAGGTAGTATAAAAGTAAAGATAATTAAATTTAGTATTATTAATTCATCATCATAATAATTTATAAAATAAATAATTAAATTATAAAAATAGAAACAAGTAAGTAGAACAAATCGATAAAAATAAATAATTAAGGAATAATTATACACATAAAAATAATTATTCACTAAATAGTAAAATTATTTAACCACTTTTATATAAATTCACAATTGAAACTATATTCAAATTATTATTCTTTTTTTTTTAATAAAAATTATGTAAATTAATCATTTAAATTTATTACAACGAATAAAAATATAAAGAGGTCACGCTTCCTCTGTGCACTATGATTTCAAATGAATAATGTAGTTAAATCTATAACTCAAGTAAGCTTAAAAGAAATCCTATTAAAATCCAAGGTAACACAAATTTTTAATATCAAATTTATATAAAATAGTCATATATAATATAAAATACTTTGGAAAAAGAAATTCTTACCATGAAAACAAATAAATATTTCTTTAAACAAAACATTGTAAAATAAACTCATTATCAAAGAGGGGCTATTATATTTAGAAAATTTAAACGTTAAATCCCCTAAAAGTTTTTGAACATTTATGGTATATAATAAATCACGAGAGATTCAAAATCAAAAGCTAAAAATATATAGTTAAATTAAATCTTTAATTGCATACTACTTTGCTTTGTATGTCCAATTAACTTAGCATGATCCAACAATTGACGAGGTTTATATATTCCACTTATAATTTCTCCTAATATCAACAAGAGATCGAGGTGGATCAATCTTTCAAATTGTCAATAGTCAGTCAACAATCATATTAATGGTACAGATAATCTAAACCCAACAATCATAACATTTGTTGTAACTTGCACTCAGAGTCCGTCGAATTTTTCATTAGCCTTCAATACATATGATTCACGATACCCCAAAACAACATGACTTATCATAACTAAAATAGGGATTTCAGTTACTTATACCTAAAGTACACACCATCCCCTCTTTTAGTGACAGGAAATAGAAAAGGGATAGTGCAGAAAATGACTTTTAGTGACAGACAATAGATTATAGATTACATAAAAAATAACATTCAGTGATAGATAACAGATTATAGATTATACACCAAATAAGATTTAGTGACAGACTAGTAAAATAAATTTCACACAAAAAAACATTTAGTGATAGAAAATAACAAGACAAATTATAATAGTAAATACAATCTCATCAAAACGATATTAATAAGTTAATCCTACACATACAGTTTATAGGTGCATATATCATCATGAAAGTTATCTCTAATTTCAAATATAATCGTTACACATATTATAAATACTATTTTTATAACACTCTGTATAATATACATCTAGAAAATACATTATACGTAGTATTAATTGGTATTGATCCAACACAAGTTCCTAACGACAATATTATATATATATATATAACACATGTTATACAATAGTGCCTAAAACAAAATCTAAGAACTTTGTGCAATATCTTCATTGCACACAAACCATGGCGGAAGATCATAATTACCAGAATCCTTCAAAACATCAACAAACAACTTCTCTTGCATATAACATGTAAATAACACCTGAAAAACAACAATGATATTAGGGTGAGATAATAATCTCATTGGGTTCCCATATTCTATGGGTCCACTTGAGTCTATAGGGTTTCTAATCAATTCCTGACTCAAGTTTTCATCTTTTTTTCCTTGTGTATCACTCACACGATGTAACTAAGACTTAAGTGTCTAAGGGATACTCACAATGTATAGAAACATGTTACTTGAGTTTACATAACTCAATAAATCACTATTGAGATTCACGAAACATTGATCCTTGCATGGACCTACGTCTAGGTCATGCTTTATGCATGCTCGTTTGATTCGACTTTCACGGTGGATATCGAGTTCTCTATGGGAGATAAGCAACTTCAAGCAACTGTCACTAGTATTGGAATCAAACCGTCTTTGAGTATCTTTCGTCGTATAGGACTCAAACCCATTTATGAGTCCACATTTCCCCCATGTTCTCTATGATTGGGACTCAAACCCAATTGAGGCATGAATCATTGGTTCCACATCCCCATTTTCCTACTTTATATAAGCATCCCAAATGGTATGTGCACAGTCACAAGAAAACATCTGAATACGTGATTAGGTTCCATATCAACGTGATTGCTCTCACCAATCACTAGGTGATCACATCCACCAATTCACATGTTATTCCTCAAATACTAAGTGATCATATTCACCCATTCACATGTTATTTCCACATGTTTCATATAAAGCATATTGATTCATTAATCAAGTGAATAATTGTTCGCAATACACACTGATGTACCTTTGCGTCAAAGTATCACCACATAACTCATTTTTATAACCTAGACTATTTTTCTAAGTCATTAATTGAGTTAGACTCCTTGTTTGCCTAAGCACGAGGTCTGACAAGGAAAACAAGAAAGATAAGGATTTGTCTAAGCATCGAGTCTGACAAGACAAACATGCATGAACAAGGGGGGGTTTGCCTAAGAACGAGGCCTAACAAGGCAAACGAGCATGAGAAAGGGGTTTGCATAAGCACGAGGTATGGCAAGGAAAACATGCATGATAAGAGGGTTTGTCTAAGCACAGGGTTTGACAGGGAAAATAAGCAAGAAAAGGTTTTTTAAGCACAGGGTATAACAAGACAAACATACCTGAGAAGAGGTTTTGCCTAAGCACATGGTATGACAAGGAAAACAAGGAAGAGAAAGGTTTGTCTAAGCACAGGGTCTGACAAGACAAACAAGCAAGAGAAGGGTTTGTCTAAGCAGAGGGTCAGACAAGGCAAACATACAAGAGAAGGGGGTTTGCTTAAGTACAGGGTTTGACAAGGCAAACAAGCAAGATAAGGGTTTGTCTAAGTAGAGGGTCTGACAAGACAAACATACATGAGAAGAGGGTTCGCCTAAGCACAGAGTCTGACAAGACAAACATGAAAGAGAAGGGTTTGTCTAACAACAGGATCTGACAAGACAAATAAGCAAGAGAAGAGGGTTTTAACCATTAGAAGGATAATTATATGGTTAGAAATTTAGGGTGAATTAGTATAGTGAAGGATTGAAATGTCAGTTAGTTATTAACAAATTAGAGTTATAGTTACAACTGGTTGTTTTTGAATTGGAAATTAAGATAGTTATTATTGAATTTAGTGTTAAGTATTGAATTAAACTGTGATGCTTGACTTTAATTATGTTTTGACACATTTTTTGAACCGGTTACGTTAATTGACTTGTTTTGTTGAATTGGATTCTTAAGTTAGAAATAGGGAATGTGATATTAATTAAATTGATGTGAAAAAATCAGTTAGGATACTAGGTGAATATTAGTGACTGTTATGAACTGTTAAAATTAGCTTGATGTGAGAAATAAGTTGGAATTAATTGATTAGTTGAGGTTAGAGTGAATTGAAGGAGAATAGCGATCCAAAACGCAGCGGAATTTAAAATTTTCTCCTTTAGTGATCCTTACAAATGGGCATGATCAGTGATAGAATCGTTACCTCTTGTGGCGATTAAAACCTTTGATGCAGATCTAAGGAGAGATCACGAACGTTGAATGGTGACAACGCCTCTACTCAGTACACACGAACAGATTCCTTCAATCTCAGTGCTAGCTGCTAGGAATGAAGGCTTTGAGTGAGAGTGAGAGAGAGAGAGAGAGAGAGAGAGAAACAAAATTACAACTGCATCAATGCTTCTGCACAAGGGTTCTATTTATAGAACCACTTGTGTGGGCTGTAAGCAAAAAAAGCCCACTTAAGTGTATGTGGCCCATATCTTATGATATACCAAAATCACTTAAGCGCGTGGTACCTTACCATATTTCGTATTCTACTTAAGTGCACCATACCTTACAATGTTCTACAATTCACTTAAGTGCACCATACCTTACGGTGTTCCTTATTTACTCTATCTCTCATCAATCCGTCCTTTTGTGTGTGGCCCTATAGGTTTTCGCGGCATTGGCAATTATATTAAATCATGTATTTAACATAATAAACAGTAAGCGGTATCTAGTAACACATCACTCCTATCCAAGACATGAAAATGTCATGTGATATGACAAATCCTTTTTGTGATAATAATTATGTGTATAATTACCCTTTTTCCCTTATGTCTATATTGAACACAAGGCATATACCGTGTCATCCTTGTCAAGTTCAATATTAGGCCCGTAGACATTTATCATGTTACGTAGGATGGGCAAATTTCATATAGGCCACTCATGTCCCTCAGCATGCTTCGTGGAGTATCCATCAACTGTCTTTATGGTCATCCAGTTACGGACAATGTTTTATCAGTAATAAGGCACTCAACTCTACATCTAGGGTCCATAGTGGTTTCAGGTCAAAGGGTGGTATACACCATTATTACCATGAGAATAACTCATGACACTTAGCATAACATTCTATATAGTATTCTCATATCGGGTCAATCCAGTATAAATATTACTCTCAATATTCATACTTATGTTAAAGACTTGATAACTCCTTACCCATGATCCATGAGATGTGATCATCAGTCTATATACATGATAGTCTTAATGCTTTAATGTTATCCCACTTTACAATAAAGCTCGACTACGGATACTTTTAAGAATATTGTCCTTATGTTTAATGGGATCTCATGATTAAGTCACACTTGATACATTAAATGGACTAGCTATTCTAGGGACTTTATTAAACAAACATAATAAAGAAAAAACCTTTTATTAATAATAAATAATTCGATACAAGTACCAAAAGTATTGTCCTCTAGGGCTTACACCAACATGAATTGTGTTAGAGTGATGAACTGCTATAGGTGGACACTTGATGAATATTGTTGATTGAGCCATGACTCAACTAATTTGTGAATTTTTGTTTCAACTGCTAGTGTTAGGAAGTGTTAATGACTTATGTTAGGAGGCTAGCATGGTTGTTAGTTAAATTGGTTGGTGTTAGGACTGTAATTAAATGAGTTAGTTAGACTCAGGTGAATTAATTAGACTAAAAATAAGTTAATTATATTAAGTTAATGTATTGTGACTGAGTTAGAAAATATGAGATCTTGAAGAAACATTTTGATGAGTTTTGGATAGTTGGAATTAGAAGCTAGTTAGAATGAAATAAGAGTTGTTAACTCAGTTAGTTTGAATTTCTGGCTGTTAAGGAACTTGTGATGTTAAACTTAGTTAGTGTTAGTTAGTAAATGTCATTGAGGTTATCTTGAAGTTGATGTTAGAATGAAATGTTAGTGTTAGTTCTAGTTTGAACTTACGAGAAGGTTAATTGGGATTAGTAAATTGTCATTATGTCAAAACAATTAGTTGTTTATTGGTTAGGATTGTTAGTGGATTCAAAATCAGTTAGGTCTAGGTGAATGTTAATTGAAATGATGGCACTTATTGTAGCAGTTAGTGTGATAATGAAATTGCTAGGAATATGATTATGAAATGTTTGAATTATGGATTATGTTAGAACTGTCAGGAAAGAAACGTGTATATGTATGATGAATGGATGCATTGTCTTAGTGTGAATCCTAGTTATGTATGTGCATGGTTGGCATGGATAGTACATGGTTATGGAAATGGTATGTATCTGATGTTAGCATGGTTGTGGTGAAATGAATAGATTGTTTCAGTCAGTAAGTTAGATGAATATGACTATAGAGCTTAATGTTATGCATTTGAACTGTTGTTGAGCATTTCTGAACTAGTTCTTAGAGTAGTTAGAGACAATAATTATTTGTTGGAAAATGGATTGTAAAATATTGACAACTTGCAGGTGTAACCGGTTAATCACTTTGGTTAACCGATTACCAACATGAATTTTGGTTTTTTGGGTTATTTTGAATGAACACGTGTCATGTGTAGGTGTATGTGTGAATGAAGCATAAGCTCTTGGTTTTTTCTAATTGAGTATGTGATTTTGTAGGGCTGGTGGAATCAAGACTCGACATTGGTCAACATGGCATCGCACAAAATGTTTATCACTCAAGGTTCCTTCATGGAGAAATTTGGACATTTGGATGCTTTGGAGAGACATAAATATATGGGATGACTTGTAAATGAATAAAGCATGATTAATGTTTAGGATTTAGTAGTTGACTTTGGTCAATTGTTTGACCAAAAAGTCAACAGTTAACCAAAAGTCAACTCTAAGAAAAAAGGATGTAATTTTGTGTATAACTTCATAATTTGGACTTTGTAATATGGTTTGAATGCTTTGTAATGAAAATTGGCTTTTGAATGAATTATAGCTTGTATCTTAAGAAAGATGGTTTCCCTCAAAGATTGAATTTGTTTGCATATTTGAATTTGAATGAATCTTGAATTGGATGAAACTTGGTCTTCTATTGCCATATCTTGAATAAAAAACAAATAGCCAATGAACTAAATTGTGAAACATTCTAAAAGATGTTGGTCATCAAGAGACAACCTCCCATGATTGTGAATATGTAGATTAAATGAGCCATGGGTCAGATGAAATGAAAAAAGTAGGGGAAATTTTGGGGTATGACAACTACATGTATCCAGTCAAGTGATCATAAGTCCCTTGATCACTTGATTGGGTCAAACATCTGGCACTGCACTCGATCATTCAAGTTCAATACTCTGCATGTAAGAAGCTCAAGACTCTGGACATCAAACTAGACCACTATTGAGCATCCTTCAAGCACAAAAAAATACATGTTTACCTTAGCAGACACTTGTTAGCTATAATGCGAATTGCACGGTGAAGCTAGTAGAAATATACTCGAATATATCACACACTCGAACATACAACAGAATCACCATCAAACTTTATTTATTCCCGAAGGAAAGGGAGAACATCGATAAAACCTGGGGGAAAGAGATATGTTGGGCAAGGAAGTCAGTTATGCAAGGGGAAGGTATTAGCACCCTAACTATCCATGGTACTCCATGGAAACCGGTTTGATTGTTATCGCTCGAATGGGTGTTATATCTAAAGATAACTCGCAAAAATATGAGGCAAAGGAAAAAGAATAGATAAAGTTCTCAGTGATGATTGGGGCCCTCATGCCTACGCATCCTCATAGTGCAATGAGTCGTAGTTCAAAGAACTAGTGATGGGAGATGAAAAGAATTGTGATAGAAGTATGGTCTAAACCAAAGGATTCTGTGCTTTGAACTCCAAAGGGGGTGAAAATATTAACCCAAGAGTAAGACTGCCTTTTTACCGATGCTTGGGCTAGCATGGATGTCTCTATAGGATCAGGCCAAAAACAAGGTGAATTAAATTTGTGGGTACGATCCAAATAACTCTTGGTTCACAAGGTGACACAAGATGTAACACAAAGAGGTGGTGTGTTTGGCTCACATGAAGTGAATGAAGGTAGAATATGAATGCATCGTGGATATCAATGGAATGAAGTGACCAAAGTCACATAATTGAAGTCTTTGGTAACAAGTGACTGAAGAGGTATAATTTGATACCAAAGGTAAAGGTGTATTAGAATCCATACGAGAAATGGGATATGTATCATATAGGGAAACTGTCACTAACCGATACGTGGAATAGCATGGTTGTCGCTATATGGTGAAGCCTAAAAAGAAGGAATTAAATGTTTGGGTATGATCTAAGCAACTCTATATACAAATTAGGACTACCGTTATAACGTCCTAAAAGGATATATATGGAATCCCAAAGAAAACTGTATTTCGGTGCCAAAGAAACATTATGTCACTGGGTGAACGGCTTATGATCGGAGATAGATGCTGGATCATGAAAGATATGAATGGTGTACTAAGTTTGAAGGAGGAATAATTATAATATTCTTGCTAAGGATTTGTATCCTCGTGCCTACGTATTCTCATTGTGCAATGAGAAAGTTAGAGCAATCGTAGTTCGTAGAACCACGAGAACAAAGAGAGATGAAAGTGATGAAAAGTATAACTTGTACCAATAGAATGGTATCAAGAGGTATTTGTCTAAGCAATAGGGCCTTACAAGACGAACCCAACTTCAGAGGTTAACTGCCATGGAACAAAGAGAGAGATGTTTGTCTCATGAAGTGGACTACCGCTATATCGTCCTAAAAGGATTCACAAGAAGTGCAGGGAGAAGTATATTTAATCCTAAAAGATGGTCTTGATTGATGAATAAAGAATGAAGGATTGAATAAATAGGTTAGGTTGCGAAGAATCTAGGTTCTCCTGCCTACGTATCCTTATAGTGCAATAAGGAAATCAGAGTTTTCATAGTTCAGCCCACTAGGGCTGAAAGCAAGGTGATTGATAAGGAAAAATAAGTGATCGATTGAATATGGAATAGTCTTGATAGTTATTTGGTAAGAACCACACTAAATTCTATGAGTAAAGGTGGATACAATGAGCAACAAGCCAAACGTTCTGCAACCAAAGATTTAGTTGATTAAAATTACTTTTGATCAACTTGAATCGTGGGTCAGAATTGATTTGAGGAACTAGGTTAATCCTGATCTAATGGTTAGAATTATATTCAAATTAACCTAAGGGATCATGTTATTATTGGTCAAGGCTCAATTAAAATTCTATGTCAAATTCTAGTTCTAAAGGAATATGTGTTTCTGTGGCTAAAATGACAAAATAACCCCTAAGGGTAAAAATGTCATTTCACATGGAATATCAATTAGGAACAAAAACTAAGTTCTCACTAAAAATATAATTAAAACCTAAAAATTGATTAAGGCCTAAAATTGATTTTAACCTAATTGTCAAAACTAAACTAAATTCTAAAAATCAATTAAAATATAGTTAATCCTAAATTAAAATTTTATACTAACTAATTTTAAATTCCAATTAAAACCTAAAAATATAATTAAATCCTAAAAGCTTTGATCAACCTAAGTAACATGATTAACAAAAATAAACCTAATTAGATCTAGAAATTAGAATTAAAAAGCTAATTAAAGTTAAAGAATCAGGGGGGTACAATCCTAGATTGGAGGTTCAGGAAGGAATCAAAATGGGCTTCATGAGAGAAGCCCATTCAAATAGCAGGATTTTGGTATGTGAAACAAAAAAACACAATGGGTGAAAGGGGCTAAGGCCCGAATTCTAATCTTATGTACATGGGGAGGTGAGGACCGAAACACTGTGTGTGGACATGAAAATATTGGCCTTGGCCATGACTCAAGCCCAATACACAAGGGTCAACAGAATTTCAAAATGGTCAGAATGCGCCTTTCCTCTCCGTTTGAATCGCTGGCCCTACGCCACGAGCCACCGCTCTGGAGCTCACTTCCGGGGGCGGTGGCCACCAAAATGCAAGTTGGAGCTACCAAAATGACCATCTTATCACACTCTAATCGGATTCCTAAACAATTTCATGAAAAAAAACCTCATAAACCCTGCACGAAACAAAGAAACTCAAGAACCCTAACGTGGTTTTTGAAATTAAATCCCCTCTTAAGCAATTCAAAGCCCTTGGGATGAGGGCTTTGAACCTTCTCGCCGTACTCTACTTGCTGGTAACAACTATAGAAGAAACAGAAAGGTTTTCCATGGGACCTTACCGAAGATGGAGACGGCGATAACGAAGAGTCTGCTTCTAGGTAATGCTTTTAACTGCTTGCTTCTTGTATTGGTTGTGAATTATTCTTCTTCTCCTTCTTCTGAATCCGAGAGTGGTGGACTGAGGGAGTTTAGATTGGTGAGGAGGCTTATCACAAGCTAATTGAATGGCTTCTGATCAGTGTGTGTATGTGAGGTTTAGGGAGAGAGGAGAAAATTCAGAGAGTGCAGAATGTGGTGGTTCAATCCCAAAAGTGGTTAACATGGTGATAGAGAGTGAATTATATAGGAATGAGGTCTGGGGTTAAATTTTCTTAGGAGTTTGTTATGATTAGGTTTAGAATCAGCTTATGGGTTAGTTGTGATGAACCCAGTGAGTCCAATTTGTTAACTCATTGAGTGGACAATTAGTTGGATTCACTTGTTAGTTAAGTTTATAACTGTAACTGGGTTAGTTAATTAATGGTTATGATTGGCAATTGCAGGTGATTTTGAATGAGTCGTGTGGATTGGTTGCACCAATGGTGACCTACGGAACTAGTAAAATTTTACTTCAATTGTAGTCTTCTGTTAACCTGTTAATGATGTGGAAATGATTAGTTTACTTCATTTAGGTTTGTTAGCTAGTCCAACTTGCATGTTTTGTTAATGTTTTGATTGGTTAAGTGAAGGATGTGGACTTGGTTTCAGTTATTGTATTAGGCTTGATATTGATTGGTGAATTGGTTAAATACGCAGTTTGCTATGATGTGATGCAGGTCCAATTACATGGTATGCTGCAATTGTATGGCTCACGTTCTGGTTTCATGTCGGCTTTGGTGTTGGTTAGTACGGTAGGTTGTGTGGGTTCCTTTTTGCAGTGCTTTGATACTGAGCACTGAGTTGTACATGTTTTGATTTGGTATGGCATTCTACAGGGTTTCATTGTGCTACAGGTCTTGGTGGATATTGACATTCAGTAGAAAGTAACAGGGTCTGGTAAGGGTAAATGCATGTGTTATGCATTATTGTGTTATGATGTTATTTTGGTTCAATTTTGGTTCGATATGTCAAGGAAGGTCAAGTTTTTTGTTAGCTTAGCAACATGAACTCAATTGGCTTAGTTTGTTTATGTAACTGTTAAGGTCAGGATGAATTTAAGTGTTATGTGTTTTCTTAGTTTCATGACCTGGGCCTATTTGGCTGAACTTATATGAATGTCTAGCTCTAAGTTTTGCATTGCAGGATCATTTGGCTTGCTCTTGGTCTGAACATGGTTGCTGATTCATGCCATGGCACATTGCAGGTTGGGAATTGGTTCTGCAGAAGGCTTGATACAAGGCTTGCATTAAATTGGTTCAAGACTTGGCTTACTTGGTGCAAGTATTGGTTATGTGCAAGGTTTCTTGGAGGTACTTATGTTTTGCAATGTTGTTAAGTATGCTTTGTCTTGGAATTTTGTTGTTGATGGTTTGATTCTGCATCAGGTAGCTTCATTGGCTTATGCACTATGTGTTAAGTTTTTAACATGGAATTGATGTAGAACTTGGGTTATCCATTGTGAGGTAAACTACAATGTATTGTTCTGTTACTAACTTGCTTTGACATTGTTGATGTTGCATGTTGCATGCCTGATCATGAGTCTTGTTATTGTTGGTTTGTATTGGCTTCTTCTTGGCCATGGCTGAATGAATTATATGTGTTGCTACTGATTATTTGTTGGTGTATGTTCATGTTTGGATGCCTGGTTTGACATATGAACATGGCTGCCAAAAATGCTATGATGATGGTTTTTTTGCATCTGCTAGTGTACCTTGTGAATGTTGTTATATTATGAAATATGGGATAGGATTGAAATTCTGGTATTAGATATGAGATGTCGAATGCAATGTCACGACACTAATATCTGAATTACACTAACAGAAGAAAGATATAGAAAGGTAATGCAAAAGATACACAGACAATTGTTAACCCAGTTCGGTCCAACTCACCTACATCTGGGGGCTACCAAGCCAGGAAGGAAATTCACTAAAATAGAATCAGTTCAAAGACTCTTCGTATACTTCAACAAGTTACAGTCTTTCTCACCTAATCTCTACCCGTGCAATTTCTACCTAAGCACTCTTAGATATGAGAACCCACTCACTTTCCTACAATCACACCTGTGATCTTAAACAACAATCCCTTGAGAAAAGAAAACACTTTTCAATAACACAGTCTTGATTTTACTTCACAGTTTCAATCAAGAAGACACACTCTTGATCTTGCTTCACAGCTTTGATCAAGAAGACACACACTTGATCTTGCTTCACAACTTTGATCAAGTAGACACACACTCTTGCTTAAGAGCATTAGAGTGACAAATTACAACCACAAATCAGTCCAATTCAATCATCAAAAGATGACTTGAATGGCTTACAAGTCTTACGACTAAACAGACATAAACCCTAACTCTCTCACTATATTTCCCTCAGTATTGGTTGTGTATTCAAACATGTTTTCTAAGTCCCTTTTTATAGAAGCTTTCAGCTAGGCTTGGACATCTTCAAAACCCTAAATCTATTTTCCAATCAAATCTTTTTATAACAGCTGGTTAGATCTCCTTGGAAAATAAGTAAA
This sequence comes from Lathyrus oleraceus, assembly GCF_024323335.1. Taxonomy (NCBI): domain Eukaryota; kingdom Viridiplantae; phylum Streptophyta; class Magnoliopsida; order Fabales; family Fabaceae; genus Lathyrus; species Lathyrus oleraceus. Next base: position 147,338,602 of record NC_066579.1, read on the forward strand.
TCAGGTTGTAATCCATGATTGAATGCGCCAGCTAATCAGATCTTCAATCATACATAGATTTCCATTAATTGTGCAATCACAAAACACCAGACATTCACACTGAATGTTCTGTGTACAGGATGTCATGACATCGAGTCTGACATCCTGGAAAAATCCTGCATAATTCAATAATTCCTTTTATAACTTCCAGCAGGTACAACCATATCAGATGCCATGACCTTGTGTATGACATCTTGAAACAATCCTGCATGAACATGTCTTTCATTTAAGCTCCAGAAGGTACATCCCATATCAGATGCCATGACCTTGTGTATGACATTCTGAAATAATCCTGCATGAACATGTTCTTGAACTCCAGCAGGTACATAGGATATCTTATGTTAAGACATCACACATAACATCTTGTGAACACTCTTTGTTTTACCAAAATTGCTGCCAATATTAAGAATCAACAAACTCCCCCTTTGGCAAATTTTGGCTAAAACATATATCTGTCCTTTTTGTTCACAAGGAAAACTATCAGCAGTTAAACAACATAACAGTAGTTTAAACAACAGCAGAAGCAACACAATTACTAGCTTATAGTTACTAGTAATACACACATGCACAAGGGTACTTCTCCTCCCCCTAAGTCTCTGCAACAAAAACAGAATTACTAGTTATGGATGCAACTAGTAACACACACAAACGCACAAGGGTTCTTCTTCTCCCCCTAAATCTATGCATACAACAAACAATAACTACTATAACTCCAGCACCTGTATCAGCCAGAATGTCATTCTGACATCTGCTTCAACATCAACACCTGTGCACCATATCAGACATCCTCTTTGACATCTGTAAACAGAACAACATTTTGTTTTAACACATGTGCACTTCCTTCAATAATAGTTGTCCTTCAGTTCAACAACCTACAACTCACCATTCCACAACTGCTTCCACATTACATATTAACACTTCTTCCCCTTTTTAGTCAAAATTGACCAAAGGTGACCAATTAGACAAAATAAATGTCAATTAGTCTATCAGAGAATGTCAGGACAGATGTTAATACATTAAACATGTTAAAACATAACAGTTAAGCAGTACAAACCATCATTATACACAACTGTGATAGCCGAGATAATGAACAAATCCAAGGAACTCATTTAGAGCCCAAAATATTACAAACAGGCATCAATAAGGACTTCCACAAATTACACATTTTTTTTCTTCAAAAAAAGCAATAAAACTTCAGTCTTCCAAATAGCAGCACCAGAACAACAACAGTCACAACAACCACACATCACCCCTCACACAATCTTCAGTCTTCAACACAAAGGGGGGGAACCATCAATCAGAGGAAGAAGTATCACCTTCACCTTTAGAGCCTTCAGAGCTTTCAGAGCTGCCACTGGATTGGGCTTTTGCATCTGAATCCTTACCAGCCTTCTCCATTTCCTCCTTTTCTAGGCTACAAATAAGAACCTCCAAAGCTTCTTTTCTTGCCTTGGCCACCCTTATACAATTATCCAATTCCTTGCAGGTATCTTTTAGTTGATCAATTAAGCTCCCTTGAGTTGCAGGCTCCCTTCTGGCAGATGTCATGACAACATCATTGACATGACTTCCCTCAAACAGCTTATAATGAATAGATAAAGGGGGTTTTCTTCTGCTTGGCATGTCCTTGGTATTAAGAATGCCTGGTTGTTGACTCAAGATAATCCCACAAATAATGGATGGGAAGGCAATGGGTAACTTCACAACATTTGTGGAGGCATGTCTGATGGTTTGATCAAATATAAACTTTCCAAAGTCATAGTTTATCTTGGTTCCAATTGCATGAATGATTCTTCCAAGAACAATGGAGATGGTAGAGATATGATTAGTAGGCACCTAGTTGGCTGAACCAATCTTGAGTAAGATGGCATATTTGACAGTGAGCTTGCCAGCTGATAAGTAATTCCTACTAGGCCATTCCTTAACTTGGCCAGCTGTAATAACCCTACAGACCTCATTGTTTGTAGTCTCTAGGTCCACTCATCCATCAGTTCCTCTTCCTAGGAACTTGTTGATAATACTTGGTGAGAATTTCACATATTTTCCCCTTACAAACACTTTGCAGAACTCCCTGCTACTCTTTTCATAAATATCCTTAGGGATATTCACAATAAACTCTTTTACCAACCCCTCATAACATTGGGGTAGAGCTACCACAGTCTTCATTAGTCCAACATTTTTGATCAAATCAATTACTTCCTTTACCTCTACAGCCTCTTTTCCAAGCTCTCTTTCAACAGCTATCCTCCTCTGAATGACAATTTTCCATTTTGCAACACCATCTTCTAAATGAAAGGAGATATTGTCTAGGTGCACAGCAACAGCTTTTCCAGGAGACTTCTGAACAGCCTGCCTTTTAGCAGGGGAGATGACTGGGACATCGTCTTCGACATCCTCCTCAGAGTCAGAACTGTCTCTTTCTTTCCTTTTCCTAACCTCAACTTCGCTCCAGGATTTTGAGGGTCCTACACCAACAACCTTTTTCACTCTTGTTGTTCTCATTTTAGCCACACTTTTCCCTTTCCTAATTCTCAATTTCTCAGCTACACTCGGTTTTACAAGATGGACCAAAGGATCATCCTCTTCTTCAGAGCTTTCTTCCTCTAGGTCAATAATATTCTCCTGAGGCATTTTTGTTGGTTTCTTGCTAGGTGGGGTTTTACCTAGAGAGCATAGCCCCTCAACAGCAACTTCCTTTTCTGATTTAGACGAATCATCATCTTTATCAGCATGAGGTTCCTCCTCAGGTGAGGGGTCCCTTCTAGACAGAGGGGTAGAAACCCCTTTGACTTCATGCCCTTCACTTAGAATCCTAGTGACTAGGTTCCTAATGGCACGATCAGCATAATGCATGTCTTTTGGAAGAGAAGATTTACCATGGGTATTACCTTGATCATCTCCAGCCTTGGAGGAGGGACCTGGGGTGTCACCTGGTATCACGCAAAGGGGAGTAACGTTCAGCACATCTTCATCTAGAAACTCCATGGAGGGAGTCTTTGCATGGTGAGAGGGTTTTGAACCAGATGATGATGGATGTTGAGACATGTTGTAGAACTTTTGAGAGAATTTTCTTTGCCCTAGCTGAGTTCCTCTGAGAAGTTGAATGGAGATGGAAATTGTTGTGTTTAGGTAGCGTGTGCTGAGGGCATAAATACTATTTTCAATGCTAGGGAATGATTTATCATTAATGTGGCTCTTTATTTTAAGAGGGCAGACATGATTTTTATTTCCTTTTCTTTTCCACTTTAATTGCCATAATTTCACAAGAGTCCAAATCCCTAATTTCCCTCTCTCATATTCAATTTGAATTTCACCCAAATTCCTTGCAACTTTGTCAGCTAGTTCCAGTCCATGCTTTAGACATATGAATTTGTCTTCCACGAATTTTCTAATGGAGTGATAATAGTAAAAACAGTGCTTGGTCCATCTGTGTTGAATATGGTTTTTGGACCTAGTTTCAGTATTTAGGTTGTCATAATACAATGTCATGACATCGTGTGTGACATTGTATGCAATCATCAGTAGTTTCATCCAACTCAGTTGAGCCCAACTGCTTTCATCTTCTATATGAACACCATTTTTACCTTTCACATGTGCAGGAGCAGATGTCATCCCAATCTTCTCCACATTGTTCTTGGCATTTTTGCACACAGTCCCTTGTGACCTAGTTCCAACAATGCTCTCTCCAGTTCCAGACTTCCCATGACTGGTCACATGTCCACCTATTTGATCTAACCTCTCAGTTGTTTGAGCCATCATAACCTTTTCTCCTATGAGGGTGAGGTTAAGCCTGAGCTTCTGGTGTGACATCCTTGTCTGACATTTCCCACAGACTTGTCTTTCATCACTCTTGAGGGTTCTTCTAGCATCTATACTCATCTTCATCCCTTTCTCTTTGACATAGGAACACTTTAAGGAATAATGTTTTTGATAGCTCCACATGTAGCAGTTGTCTTTGGTCCTAATTCCTTTCATAATCACTTCACTATCTTTGTTAGAAATTAGGCCTTCAGTTTCGGTGAAGTTAACATTCAGACCTTGATCACATAGTTGACTGATGCTTATTAGATTTGCAGTCAAGCCCTTAACAAGTAGAACCTTGTCAAGTTCAGGAACTCCAAGACAATCAAGCTTACCTGTTCCCTTGATTTCACCTTCTGCTCCATCTCCAAAGGTTACATGGCTTATGGTATGATGCTGCAGGTCAGTTAGCAGGTCTTGGTTTCCAGTCATGTGTCTAGAACATCTACTATCAAAGTACCACTCTTCTTTGGGTGAGACTCTGAGGGGAATGTGAGCTATTAGACTTGTAACATTAGTCTTAGGAACCTATTTCTTCTTGATGATAGGTCTGTGCTATTTGGGTCTGGGTTGATAGTGATTCTGATGTTGAGCAGGTCTAGGATAACCATACAGTTTATAGCAGAAAGGCTTCAGATGACCAAATTTCCCACAGTAATGGCATCTCCATCTTTGTTGTTTCCCCTTCTGCTGTTTTCTCCTCTGGTGTTGTAACATATGATATGACATCACAGGTTTAGTTTTATTATGGATGCACTTAGGTTTGGCTCCAGTGTTACTGCTCTCAGGCTTAGAGTCATTATACCCAATGCCAGATTTGTCTCCAGTCATTTGTCTAGTTTGGAGAATCCTGTCTAAAGAGTCAGATCCATTACTTAACATCCTTACATACTTGGTCATCTCTTCTAGTTTAGAGTTTAGGAACATGGCTTCAGTTTTCAGCTTAGAGATGGTTTTTACACGGTCTGTCTTTTCACTTTCCAGCTCTGCTATCTTCTGACTTTCAGCTTGTGGATTTTCAACTAGCTTGGCATTCAGAACCACTGCTTCTATTTTTAATTTTGAGATAGTTTCCAAGTATTCTACCTTCTCATTCTCAAGTTGAGTCATTTCCTTCTTTTGGCTTTCAACCTGTTTGCATAACTCTACACTTTTGTGACAGAGATTTCTATAGGTAGAGGCCAATTCTTCAAAGGTTACTTCATCATCGCTTGAGTCTTCATCAGATCCCCATCTTCATGTCAAGGCAGTCACAAGATTTGCAGCCTCCTCTATTTCACTTTCATCAGACCAAGTGGCAGCAAGACTCATCTTCTGCTTCTTGAGGTAGGTTCCACATTCAGTCCTGATGTGTCCATACACATCACATTCATAGCACTGTACCTCTTTTCCTTCTTTGAGCTTCTCATCTGGTCTTGCTCTTTTACCAGCATTGTTGGATTTACTGATGTCAGATGAGATGTTCCTGACATTTGCCTTAGATCTTACATCCATCTTTTTCAACAGTTTATTGAACTGTCTTCCCAGCATTGCTACTTCGTTGACCAAATCTTCGTCAACCTCCTGACTCTTTTCTTCTTCTGTGTTTGACATAAAGGCCATGCTCTTTGTTTTCTTTTCAACACCATCATTTAATCCCATCTCAAAGGTTTGGAGGGAACCAATTAGCTCATCAACCCTCATGTTGGAAATGTCTTGAGACTCTTCTATGGCAGTCACCTTTATTGCAAATCTCTTAGGGAGTGACCTAAGTATTTTCCTTACCGGTTTTTCATCTGTCATCTTCTCTCCCAGGGCTCCTGAGGCATTAACGATTTCAAGGATACTCATGTGAAATTCATGAATGTTTTCATCTTCTTTCATCCTTAAGTTTTCAAACTTGGAGGTGAGCAGCTGAAGTCTAGACATCTTTACCCTAGAGGTTCCCTCATGAGTGGTCTTGAGAATGTCCCAAGCATCTTTGGCCACTTCACAGTTGTTTACCAACCTGAAAATATTCTTGTCTACCCCATTGAATATTGCATTCAATGCTTTAGAGTTTCCAAGATCTAGATCATCTTCCTCCTTGGACCATTGTTCTTCAGGCTTCTTCTCAATAGTGGCTTCTCCTTCTTTAGTAATGACAGGATGCACCCAGCCTGTTAACACATCTTTCCAAGCCTTGTTATCAAGAGATTTTAGAAAGGCTACCATTCGAGGCTTCCAATAGCCATAGTTAGAACCATCCAAAATTGGTGGCCTATGAACAGATCCTCCATGTCTCTCCATTGTACCAGAAAGTATTGTCCCTAGATCTCACCCAGAACCAGGCTCTGATACCAATTGAAATTCTGGTATCAAATATGAGATGTCGAATGCAATGTCACGACACTAATATATGAATTACACTAATAGAAGAAAGATATAGAAAGGTAATGCAAAAGATACACAAACAATTGTTAACCCAGTTCGGTCCAACTCACCTACATCTGGGGGCTACCAAGCCAGGAAGGAAATTCACTAAAATAGAATCAGTTCAAAGACTCTCCGTACACTTCAACAAGTTACAGTCTTTCTCACCTAATCTCTACCCGTGCAATTTCTACCTAAGCACTCTTAGATATGAGAACCCACTCACTTCCTTACAATCACACCTGTGATCTTAAACAACAATCCCTTGAGAAAAGAAAATACTTTTCAATAACACACTCTTGATTTTACTTCACAGTTTCAATCAAGAAAACACACTCTTGATCTTGCTTCACAGCTTTGATCAAGAAGACACACACTTGATCTTGCTTCACAGCTTTGATCAAGTAGACACACACTCTTGCTTAACAGCTTTAGAGTGACAAATTACAACCACAAATCAGTCCAATTCAATCATCAAAAGATGACTTGAATGGCTTACAAGTCTTACGACTAAACAGACACAAACCTTAGCTCTCTCACTATATTTTGCTCAGTATTGGTTGTGTATTCAAATAGGTTTTCTAAGTCCCTTTTTATAGAAGCTTTCAGTTGGGCTTGGACATCTTGAAAACCCTAAATCTATTTTCCAATCAAATATTTTTATAACAGCTGGTTAGATCTCCTTGGAAAATAAGTAAACCAGGTTGTAATCCATGATTGAATACGCCAGCTAATCAGATCTTCAATCATACATAGATTACCATTAATTGTGAAATCACAAAACACCAGACATTCACACTGAATGTTCTGTGTACAGGATGTCATAACATCAGGTCTGACATCCTAGAAAAATCCTACATAGTTCAATAATTCCTTTTATAACTTCCAGCAGGTACAACCATATCAGATGCCATGACCTTGTGTATGACATCTTGAAACAATCCTGCATGAACATGTCTTTCATTTAAGCTCCAGCAGGTACATCCCATATCAGATGCCATGACCTTGTGTATGACATTCTGAAACAATCCTGCATGAACATATTCTTGAACTCCAGCAGGTACATAGGATATCTTATGTTAAGACATCACACATAACATCTTGTGAATACTCTTTGTTTTACCAAAATTGCTGCCAATATTAAGAATCAACAAGGATTGTAATGTGTGTTTTGGTTTTATGTTGAATGTAGGTTGAGTTATGTTTGAATAAAGTGCTCACTGCTTCAAATTCTGCAGAATTGTGGCCATGTTAGCATGTTGAACAGTTAGTTGTATGAACCTTGTTTGGCATGCTAGGTGTGAGTTAGTTAACATCTTGGATTTTCGATAGATAATGATTGTTTTGTCCCTTTGAATTGATTTATGGATTCACTTGGTAATGTACATTGGAAACAAGTTAACAGGGTTGGCTTATGCTTGGCATATGACATCAAGATGGCATGAAACCAACATGAAAATCAAGGTGGTGACTTAAGGAAATTACCATGACTTGCTTGCAAATGAAGTTCCATGTGACAATGGAAACATGAAGAATTCACATAGAAACTAGGATTAGACACTTAGTGGTTTAGTGATGAAAAAGAATATGAGTTGACTTTGGTCAAAGTTGACCAAAAAGTCAATTGTTGACCAAAGTCAATATTTTGGCCAACATGTATTTTTTTAGCATTTCTTGTATGTAATGAACAATTTATGGATGATAAATGAATGGGATTGGCCAATTGAATGGAAATGAATTGATTTAGTATGACCATGCTACTTGAAATGATTTTAATTTTATTGGTCAGGTGATAAAATGGACTTAGTGAATGGGCTTGGACATGTTTGAAATGGCTTGAATAAAATCCTATCAAGGACCATAAATGACAAATGCAAGAAAATCACAAAGTCTTAAGCAAGGCCAATGGAATGCAAAGTATTAGGACATAAACAAAACCATGGTTCAAGCAAAGGTATCGTGACCATGATCAAATGAATGAATGGAAGTAGGTGAGGTTTGTAAGGTCAAGATCTTGGGCTAGCACCAAAAGAATCAAGCACATATGAATGGGACCAACACCAATGCCACAACATGAATGAGAAGCTGAGTGGAGTACATAATAGTTGTAACTAGGGTTAAGAGGCCCACCAATGAAGGTGAGACCATATTAGGGTTCATATGATCTAAGGCATGCCACAATGAAGTCTTTTTGAATCCAAGATCAAGAAATTAGGGTTTTGAATGTCACCATATGAAAAGTCAAGCCACAAGGCCCATTAAGACCATACCATCCTTGATTAGGGTTTTAATGAGGTATACCCTTGAAACAACCCCTTTGAATCAAATAAGATGCTTCACAAGAAAGTTCTCCAATGTATGAGCCCCCCGTTAGGGTTTTGATAGCCAAGACAACGCCCAGAGAAGCTCCATAGGATCCTATCATCATATCATCAAGAGTTAGGGTTTGGAACCCTTGAGGAGTGCTTTGATGAAACCTTTCTAAGTCCACATCTCTAAAATCAAGCAATTAGGATTTCACATCCTCTATGCTTTGATGAATAGCCAAACCATACTTTTGAAGTTTGATCCACACACAAACCCTAGATTCACAAGCGAAGATCTTTGAATCTATAGTGATATACTAATGGATGAATGATACATATGAATGAGTTATGAAGGTATGCATATGATCCCCAAGTCAAGTGGTTGGATGACATGATGAAAAAAGGGGAGGCAAATTTTGGGGTACAATAGCTGCCCCTATTTAGTCTTCTTAAACCTGAACACGAGAATTACAGAAGCTTTTTAGGTATTAAAGGTAGAAGAGGATTAAATACTAACGTATCCAAAAAAATTCCTGAACGGATGGTCATACTGCCGAGGTACATATGTGTTTTGATATTCTGCGGGGAAATTATGGATGGATAGCATGATATGCATGTTGTGTGATGTATGCTTTATTTTCATAATGCATAAGTGTTTATCTAGTTATACGGATGTCATTTGTGAGGTATGGTTCTTTGGTACGGAGAGAACTCTGACTTGTCATCATCTATACCAAAAAGACTGATATTGTGAAATAAATGTGTTAACACTGCTGTTAAGGATCCATCTAACCCTGTTCAGGAACACCGGGAAGCATGATCCAACTAGGGAGTCATCAAGGTGTTGCAAATGTTATAGTAAAACTTTCAAAATACCGGTCATCTTTTTAAGTCTCTCGGGAGTTTACAACAATGCCTAAAGTTTTATCTTAATGTAACTTTTATTATTCTCCGAAATTTTAAAGCATTATGTGATTAAAATAAATCATATTTCGCAAAAAAATGCAGGAGAAACAAAACCAATTGATAAAAGAGACATAATTTTATGGATCATGAGCAAAATTGTACATATGGTGTGTACAAAGACGCAAACATCCTTAAAGAGGACATCACAGAAAAATGAAAAATAAAAGAAATGGCAATGGGGATTTTATTTGTATTTTTCCATTGATTATGACATTGGCTGTTATCCACTCTAGGATTTGAAACTCAAGACCTTGCTCTAATTGACAATGATTGAATCGATCTTTGTCTGCCTGAGATCTAGCTTATAGTGTAGTAGGCTTGAAAATCATAGTCAATGCCTTTATCCCTAACTTCTGCCTTGACATTTTCTATTCTTTTTGTCCATCGGGATTCTCCTTCTTGCCTAAGTTGCCCTTTTGGGTTTTCGACTTAGCGAGCCTTATATTTTTATTTGATCCCTAACTTTTGCATGGATAATTCATTTTTTGGTCCATCGGGATGGCCATTTTTGCCTAAATTAATTTCGTGAGGATTAATCTTGCGGGCTTTTCTTGTTATTCATTTTTAGGCATAATATTTTTTGACTATGTTTGCATTCACTAGCGATGGTAATTCTTCCCCATCCATTGTTGTGATGATTAGTGCTCCACCTGAGAAGGCCTTCTTAGTGAATAAAGGTCCTTCGTAGTTGGGAGTCCATTTGCCCCGAGAATTTGAGTGAATAACAGAATACCTTTTGAGCACGAGTTCTCCTGCACGATACTCACGAGGAAGAACTTTCTTATCAAAATCTCGTTTGAGGAGTCTTTGGTACAACTGACCATGACAAACGATCGACAAACGGTTTTCTTCGATCAGATTCAGTTGGTCATACCGTGATTGAACCCATTCAGCTTCATCGAGATCAACCTCCATGATAACCCTGAGTGAAGGAATCTCGACTTCAATTGGTAGGACAACCTCCATCCTATACACCAATGAGTATGGAGTTGCCTTAGTGGATGTGCGAACCGAGGTCCTGTAACTGTGCAGAGCAAAGGGTAGCATCTCATCACAGTCCTTATACATTTTGACCATTTCTTGGACGATTCTCTTGATTTTCTTATTAGCTGCTTCTACGAAACTATTCATCTTAGGCCGATATGGTGAAGAATTATGGTTCTTGATCTTAAACTCTTCGCACAACTCCTTCATCATATTATTGTTGAGATTATTGGCATTGTTAGTGATGATCTTTCTAGGAATTCCATTGCGACAAATTACCTCTTTCTTGATAAACCGAGTAACCACCTGTCGAGTGACATTGGAGTATGAAGCAGCTTCGACCCATTTCGTGAAGTAGTCGATGGCAACTAGGATGAGTCGGTGACCATTGGAAGCTTTAGGCTCTATCATCCTAATCATATCGATACCTCACATAGAAAAGGGCCATGGAGACGTCAAAACATTCAACGGAGTTGGTGGCACAAAGATCTTGTCACCATATATTTGACATTTGTGGCATCTTCTAACAAAGTTGTAGCAGTCAACCTCCACTGTCGTCCAGTAATACCCAACCCAGATGATCTTCTTAGCCATAGTAGGACCTTTCGCATGTACACCCTCATAGCCTTCATGTATAGATTTTATGATCGTACTAAATTCGTGTCTATCCATGCATATGAGCAGTACGGAATCATAATTTCGCTTGTATAACACATCATAGTTTAAGAAAAACTTGGAAGAGAGTCTTCTTAGAGCCTTCTTATCAGTAATAGATATACCCTCGGGATACTGCTGTTTCTCCAGAAATGTCTTTATGTCGTAGAACCAGGGCTTATCATTAGGATCTACCTCAATTTCTAGACAATGTGTCAGTTCATCTAAATGGTCAATATGGATAACTGGTGCTTCACTCTTCCATTTGACTTTGAACAAAGATGCTAATGTAGCTAGAGCATCTGCTAACTAATTTTCTTCCCTAGGAATATGGTGAAAAGAAACTTCATCAAAATAGGGTATCAGTTTTCTGATATTCTCTTTATAAAGTATCAACTTGCTATCCTGAGTTTCCCAATCACCTTTTACCTGACTTATTACCAGAGCTGAATCTCCGTATACCTCAAGAATCTTGATCCTTAAGTCAATGGCCGCCTCCATAACATAGATACATACCTCGTATTATGCCATATTGTTGGTGCAGTCAAAGCATAATCTGTCGGTGAATGGAAGGTGGAATCCAGTTGGAGAAGTGATAACTTCACCTATTCCATGACCACGATCATTGGAAGCTTCTTCGAACACGAGTGTCCATCGCGATCCTGGCTCGGGGCCTTCCTCATGGTTTATCTCGGAGCCTGGCATGGTGAAATCTCTATTAAACATGATGTCTTCATCTAGAAAGTCAAACCTCAATGGTTGATAACCTTCCACAGGTAGATGAGCAAGGTAGTCAGACATAACGCTCCCCTTTATTGCTTTCTGAGTCACATACTGAATATCATATTCGGTTAACAACATTTGCCATCGAGAAATTCTACCAGTAACAGTAGGCTTTTCAAATATATACTTTATCGGATCCATTTTGGAAATCAATAAAGTGGTATGGAAAACCATGTATTGTCTCGGGCGTCAAGCAACCCAAGCCAAAGCAGAACAAGTCTTCTCTAAAAGTGAGTATCTAGTCTAACATTCAGTGAATTTCTTGCTGAGGTAGTATATTGTGTGTTCTTTCTTGCATGTATCATCGTGTTGACCCAAAATGCCACCCATTGTTTCATCAAGTACTGTGAGGTACATAATAAGTGGTTTACCAGGACAAGGTGGTATGAGGATTGGTGGTTCTTGCTAGTATTTTTTTTATTTGGTTGAATGCCATTTAGGAATCGTCATTCCACACAATCAATTGATTCTTCCTCAATAATTTGAATATTGGTTCGCAAGTAGCTGTTAAATGTGATATGAATCTGGAGATATAGATTGTATCTTAAGAAATATGGTTTCCCTCAAAGATTGAATTTGTTTGCGTATTTGAATTTGAATGAATCTTGAATTGGATGAAACTTGGTCTTCTATTGCCATATCTTGAATAAAAAACCAATAGCAAATGAACTAAATTGTTGAAAGTTCTAAAAGAAGTTGGTCATCAAGAGACAAAATCCCATGATTGTGAATATGTAGATTAAATGAGCCATGGGTCAGATGAAATGAAAAAAGTAAGGAAAATTTTGGGGTATGACAACTGCCCATATCCAGTCAAGTGATCATAAGTCCCTTGATCACTTGATTGGATCAAACATCTGGCAATACACTGGATCACTCAAGTTCAATACTCTTCATGTAAGAAGCTGAAGACTCTGGACATCAAACTAGACCACTATTGAGCATCCTTCAAGCACAACAAAAATACATTTTTACCTTTGCAGACACTTGTTAGCTATGATACGAATTGTACGCTGAAGCTAGCAGAAATATACCCGAATGTATCGCATGCTCGAACATACAACAGAGTCACCATCGAACATTATTTATTCTCGAAGGAAAGCACAAACATCGATAAAACCCGAAGGTTAGAGATATGATAGGTAAGGAAGTCGGTTATGCAAGGGGAAGGTATTATCACCCCAAACATCCATGGTACTCCATGGGAACCGTTTTGATTGTTCTCGCTCGAATGGGTGTTATATCTAAAGATTACTCGCAAAAGAATGAGGGAAAAGAAAGGGAATAGATAAAGTGCTCGGTGATGATTGGGGCCCTCATGCCTACGCATCCTCATAGTGCAATGAGTCGTAGTTCAAAGAACTAGTGGTGGGAGATGAAAAGAATTGTGATAGAAGTGTGGTCTAAACCAAAGGATTATGTGCTTTGAACTCCAAAAGGGGTGAAAATATAAACCCAAGAGTAAGACTTCTTTTTTACCGATACATGGGCTAGCATGGATATCACTATAGGGTAAGGCCGAAAACAAGGTGAATTAAATGTCTGGGTACGATCCAAATAACTCTTGGTTCCCAAGGTGACGTAAGATGGAGTACAAATAGGTAGTGTATTTGGCTTAAATATAACTGGTATATCACATGAAGTGAATGAAGGTAGAATATGAATGCATCATGAATATGAATGGAATGAAGTGGCCAAAGTCACAGAATTGAAGTCTTTGGTAACAAGTGACTGAAGAGGTATAATTTGATACCAAAGGTAAAGGTGTATTGGAATCCATACGAGAAATGGGATATGTACCATAGAGAGAAACTGACACTAACTCATATGTGGACTAGCATGGTTGTCGTTATATGGTATAGCCGAAAAAGAAGGCATTAAATGTCTAGGTTCAAGCCAAACAACTCTATATACAAATTCGGGCTACCGTTATATCGTCCTAAAAGGATACATATGGAATCCCAAAGAAAATTGTATTTCAGTGTCAAATAAACAGTATGTCACTGGGTGAACGGATTATGATCGGAGATAGATGCTGGAGCATGAAAGATATGAATGGTGCCCTAAGGCGGAGGGAGGAATAATTGGAATATGCTTTCCAAGGATTCGTATCCTCGTGCCTACGTATTCTCATTGTGCAATGAGAAAGTCTAAGCAATCGTAGTTCGTGGAACCACGAGAACAAAGAGAGATGAAAATGATGAAAAGTATAACTTGCACCAACAGAATGGTATCAAGAGGTATTTTTCTAAGCAATAGGGCCTTACAAGATGAACCCAACTTTAGAGGTTAACTGCCATGGAACAAAGAGAGAGATATTTGTCTCATGAGGTGGATTACCTCTATATCATCCTAAACGGATGCACGATAAGTCCAAGGAGAAGTATATTTAAACTCAAAAGATGGTCTTGATTGATGAATAAATAATGAAGGATTGAATAAATAGGTTAAGAATCTAGGTTCTCCTTCCTACGTATCCTTATAGTGTAATAAGGAAATTAGAGCTTTCGTAGTTCAGCCCACTAGGGCTGAAAACAAGGTGATTGATGAGGAAAAAGAAGTGATCGATTGAATATGGAATTGTCTTGATAGTTATTTGGTAAGAACCACACTAAATTCTATGAGTAAAGGTGGATACAATGAGCAACGGGCCAAACGTCCTGCATCCAAAGATATCCAGAATGAGGGTAGGAAAGCTCCAGTCTCATTCCTTCTTTACTACTTAAGGCTCGTGACATGTAATTCTCATCCTAACTTTCAAGTTGTTGGAGTTGAGTCTTTGTTGTTGTTTTTTGCAATGTTTATGAAGACCTTATCAATCGTTTGATTTTAACTGCACTAAAGTCTATGAATAGAGGTGAATACAATGAGAAACTGGGTCAAGCGTCCCGTACCCAATGATATTCAAAATGGGGATAGGAATGCTTCATTCCCATTCCTTCTCCATTGCTTAAGGCTTGTGTCGTACAACTAGAATCATGATTGATAAGTTGGTGGGAAATCATATGCTTGTTGCATTGCTTTGTGAATAGAGAGACTTACGAATCATGTGATTTGAATTGTGCTAAAGTCTATGAATAGAGGTGAATACGATGAGAAACTGGGTCAAGCGTCCCATACCCAAAGATATTTAGAATGGGGGTAGGAGTTCTCCAGTCCCATTCTTTCTCCATTACTTAAGGCTCATGCCACACACTTCTAACTTTGATTTGACAAACTCTTGAAGAACCACCATTGATGTGCGTTGTATGATCCACCGCTTAGTATGATTAAGGATGCCTTGATTGAAAGTCTGACTTGAGGATTCGAGCTCCACAACTTTCATAAAAAGTCTTATCAAGTGACCAAGGGTCTTTTGGTCACTCAAATTAGACTGTGGGATTATACAAGATCAGAGGATTTAGTTGATCAAAATAACTTTTAATCAACTTGAATCGAGGGTCAGAATTGATTTGAGGAACTAGATTAATCCTAATCTAATGGTTAGAATTAGATTCACATTAACCTAAGGGATCATGTTGTTATTGGTCAAGGATCGATTAAAATTCTATGTCAAATTCTAGTTCTAAAGGAATATGTATTTCTGTGGCTAAAATGACAAAATAACCCCTAAGGGTAAAAAGGTTATTTCACATGGAATATCAATTAGGAACAAAAACTAATTTATCATTAAAAATCTAATTAAAACCTAAAAATTGATTAAGTCCTAAAATTGATTTTAACCTAATTGTCAAAACTAAACTAAATTCTAAAAATCAATTAAAATCTAGTTAATCCTAAATTAAAATTTTATACTAATTAATCCTAAATTCCAATTAAAACCTAAAAATATAATTAAATACTAAAAGCTTTGATCAACCTAAGTAACATTATTAACAAAAATAAACCTAATTAGATCTATAAATTAGAATTAAAAAAGGTAATTAAAGTTAAAGAATCAGGGGGGTACAATCCTGGATTGAAGGTGTAGGAAGGAATCAGAATGGGCTTCATGAGAGAAGCCCACTCAAACAGTAGGATTTTGGTATGTGAAACAAAAAAACACAATGGGAGAAAGGGGCTAAGGCCCGAATTCTAATCTTCTGTACAGGGGGAGGTGAGGACCGAAACACTGTGCGTGGACATGAAAATATTGGGCTTGGCCATGACTCAAGCCCAATACACCAGGGTCAACAGAATTTAAAAATGGTCAGAACGCCCCTTTCCTCGCTGTTTGACTCGCCGACCCTTCGCCACGGGCCACCGCACTGGAGCTCGCTTCCGGGGGCGGTGGCCACCAAAATGACCATCTTTTCACACTCTAATCGGATTCCTAAAAAATTTCATGAAAAAAAACCTCCTAACCCCTGCACGAAACAAAGAACCTCGAGAACCCTAATGTTGTTTCTTCAAATTAAATCCCCTCTTCAGCGATTCAAAACCCTTGGGATGAGGGATTTGAACCTTCTCGCCGTACTGTACTTGCTGGAAATAACTATTGAAGAAACATAAAGATTTTTCCATGGGATCTTACCAGAGTTGGCGACGGCGACGACGAAGAGTCTGCTTCTAGGTAGTGCTTTTAACTGCTTGCTTCTTGTATTGGTTGTGAATTCTTCTTCTTCTCCTTCTTCTGAATCCGAGAGTGGTGGACTGAGGGACTTTGGATTTATGAGGAGGCTTAGAACAAGCTAATTAAATCTCTAATCATGAGATTCAATGGCTTCTGATCAGTGTGTGTATGTGAGGTTTAGGGAAAGGAGGAGAAAATTCAGAGAGTGCGGAATGTGGTGGTTCAATCCCAAAAGTGGTTAACATGGTGATGGAGAGTGAATTATATAGTAATGAGGTTTGGATTCAAATTTGCTTAGGAGTTTTTTATGATTAGGTTTGGAATCAACTTAAGGGTTAGTTGTGATGAACTCAATGAGTTCAATCTGTTAACTCATTGAGTGGACAGTTAGTTGGACTCACTTGTTAGTTAGGTTTATAACCGTAACTGGGTTAGTTAATCAATGGTTATGACTGGCAATTGCAGAGTGATTTTGAATGAGTCGTGTGGAGTGGTTGCACCAATGGTGACCTACTGAACTAGTAAAATTTTACTTCAATTGTAGTCTTCTGTTAACCTGTTAATGATGTGGCAATGATTAGTTTACTTCATTTAGGTTTGTTAGCTAGTTCAACTGGCATGTTTTGTTAATGTTCTGATTGGTTAAGTGAAGGATGTGGACTTGGTTTCAGTTATATGTATTAGGCTTGATATTGATTTGTGAATTTGGTAAAATACACAGTCTTCTATGATGTGTGTAGCACCTCAAATTTGCACCTATCATTGTACATACATTTTCATTATTAGGTCATTAACATTGACATAGTCCACTGCATAACATTGCATTGTCCTTTGCCCCAAGTGCAAGATCATCAGACAGATTAGGTCAAACTGGTCAGGAGATCAGTCAGTCAGTCAAGCAAGTACAAATTCCAAGGAGGCAAGGTCCTAGGGTTGGTCCAACATGCCCACATGACCTAGGGGTCCCTTGGAAGTGTTTTGGTCAAAGTTTGGATGCTCAGAAGTCATCAGTCAATGCACAGTTTACCAGAAACCCTAAAAAGTCAACCTTGGTCAACTGGGCTTGATTTTATGGATTTTAAGGTGGAATTTGGTTTGAGAGGGCTCATTCATGTCCATATAGGCCTCATATAACATGTCAAACACCATCGTGGAAGAATTTGAAGCAACACAAGAAATTTCCCAAAATAGAAAGTTGACCTGTAATTGGAATTTGCCAAAAATGGAAACTTCTTGATCCTAAACTTACATCATGATACAAGCTTCAAATGAATTTTTGCCCAACATGAAAGTTTAAGATCTTGTTCTCCCATTTTCAAAAAGTCCAAGAACACTCAATTCCCATGTATGGTTGGAAAGTTATGATCAAATCATTCTCAAAATTTTTGAACTTCAAAAGGCCATATCTCTCAAACCATTTGGCCAAATTGGGTGGGGTTTTTTGCAACAAGTCACATTTGATCTCCTCTTTCCAAAAATGTAACCATCATTCACCAAAACATCATAGATCAAAATGGCATTTTTGAACTTACATGAATTAATTTCAAGTGAGGGTGAAATTTGACTTTTTGAAATAACCATTTTTAATCATTTTGGCCATTTGGAATAGTTCAGAAATTGCATTTTGAACATGTCCAAAGCCCAATTTCGCAGCCATGGCTCTTGCACCTCACCATGTGTGTGAAAATCATTAATTAGCAAAAACATGTCATTTTACAAATTTGGATTACCACAGAACTAAACACACTTAACCAACACTAAACAGCATACAAATAGATCATTTTCTGCCAAACAGAACCCTAGCGGCCTCTCTTCCAAAACAGAAAATCACTCTCTCTCATTTTGCTCATTTTTTCACTTTTTGAAATTTTACTGAAAACTTGCAAAGGCACTCGAACCCTGGCTCTTGGCTTCATCATTTACCATCATCTTGAGCTGATTGCAAGCCTCATACACCAACTGTAAAGCCTTTCCACGACTGTTTCATCCAAGCACTCTCTCATGGCAGATTTCGAGCTGGACCATTTCAAGCTTGGTTGAGCCAAACTTTCTTCACCATTCATCTTGTGGAGGCCTATAGCACATCTGTTTCATCACCAAACCACCAAAACAACACTGTTTCATCATTTTCTTCAAGAACAAGTAAGATTTCGAATCCATCCTTTTTCAAAATCATGCTATGCACTGTGTAGATCTCACTGCCCTGGTCACAGTGAACTTTGAATCGCATTGAATGGTTGAGTATGCTGAAAGATATTTTGATTTGAAATATGATGTGTGAATATGTTTATGTTCGATTCATTCTTGTTAGTTTGTTTTAAGGAAAATGAATGCCATATTCTTGATGTGCTTGGTTTGCTGGTTACAATGATATAGTCAATTTGAATTTCTGGAAAAATATTTTCGTGAGCTGATTGATGAGGATGAACACGATACTGTTGCTACAAACCCTAGTTTCCATTTCCCAGATTTTTGCTCTTTCACGTGCACTGCATGAACGTAGCACTGTTTCATTGCCAACGACCAATCAGGACATTTCCTGCTCATGAACGCTACGCTGCATTTTATTAAGTTGTGCCAAGAATTACAAAATTGCCACCGGCCGTGCCCCTTGTCCCATTGATTTCATGTTGTTTTATTTTTTTATTTCATTTTTGATCACTATCTTACAAAAATCATATCACATTCATTTTAAATCCAAATTTCATGGGAATTTTTGCATTGTGTTCATCTGGATCTCTAGTATTTTGTCATGTTTTTTCCTGATTTTTTTGATGTGTGGATTTTAATTGGTGCTAGGGTTTGTGACATGTGACCATTGTTTGAACCTTTTGCCAAATCAATTGTGAAATGATGATGCTTTGTCCTATGGCCTTGAAATTATTTGTGCATAAACTAGACACATTCATGGTGATTTTGGTATAGATTTTATGAATTTATCATCTATGGTCATTGAGTTATGAGTTTTTGAAGCAGGGTGTGACAATTTGTGTCACACCATTGATGTGCAACTTGATGATTTTCAATACCATGCCTCTGGACCTCAAATTGGATTGAATTTTTTTCATGAATGTACTTGAGTATGTCTAGTTTACATGTGATTTTTCTTGGAATTGTTTGTGGCATTTCCTAATTGTTTGAGATTTTTGTCCCTTGTTTGATCATATGTTGACTTGTTGTGATACATGTTCCCATTTCCTTTGTGAAATTCTCATAATTTATTGGATGGACATGAAATTTTACATGTGATAAGTAGACATCTTAAGCTTTGCCATGGTGTTAGTCCCATTCATTTCTTATATGCTATCACTGATTTATGATTTTTTCAAGTTGATGCATGTTTGGTTGACTTCTTTAAGCATGTTTGGAATTGCCTTGCCTTTCTGATTTTCATTGACCACCTTCTACTTGTCCAAATGAGTTGAAATTTGACATGCTTACCATGCTGTGGATTATGTTTGACCATGATTTATTTGATGATTTTTGGAATTGTTTATGATTGGTTTTGAGTTGAGTCTTGCTGTTGACTTCTATGAGCTTCCATATGCCATGCTTTGACTCTCTTTTGCTTATAAAATGATGATAATGATTGATATGAATGTGAACCCAATTGAGTTTGTCTCTTGATTGTTTGAATATGATTTTGATTGGAGTTCATTTGCTGTTTTGACTTTCTCATCCCCTTTTGACCCTAGGCTTGTCCTAGTGGTCCTGTTACTCACATTTGAGTTCATGTTTTCAGGTTAAGCAACAATTACCCAATGAGACCAATTCAAATTGATTGAGTTTGCTTGTTTATCATGACTAATCCATTTGTTTTGTAGGTTGCTTGGCTCACATGCCTTGAGCTTTGTGCATTGCACAGTTAAACTGCTTGTGTTGACTGTTAACCTTTGTTTCATTCTGATTTAACTTTGACTTGTATACTAACTGTGCTTGACTGATTTCAGGTACTTTATGTAAGAACAAAAATTGTTCTACAACAGATTCCTTGATTTTGATGATAACAAAGAATGAAACCAAAAATGGCACCCTAACGAAAAGTTTCTAAGTGTGCAGGATTCTAAAGAAAGAAGGAAGAAATCTGATGATGTCATCAGATACAAAACAAGATCAGATACAAAATATCAAATGATCAGAAGCATCTGAAGTGGAAACAATGTCAAGAAGTTCTAACTCTGAGCAAAACATCAAAGTATCAAAAGCATCTGGACAAGTAGTAAGCTCTAGAAGTTTTGACTCTGAACAAATTTTTGTCTAACCTTAGAAGCTCTTGGCACTATCTGAAGAATCCATCAGAACTCACAAGAGATTAAACATCAGAAGCAAGATTCCAAGATTCTCCAGATACACAAATACTCTGAGCATGGAATTGCTAATCATGAAAGAGTAACGTTTAAGTCAAGAAAAGATTTGCAAATGGATTTCCTAATTGAGAAAGAGACGTTAATCTCCAATCTCAATAAAGAAAATACTACTTGTGGTAAGTAGTCATTTCAAGAAGAAAAAGTCATCCTGCAGAAGCTATTTATGTGATGGCGTAACTTCATCTCAATATCCACCAGTTTCAACTACTACTTCAACGAATATATAAATAGGCTGCAAATCAATCTTGAACCATTAGCAAGCCAACAAGCCAAAATTATACTGAAACACCAAGTCAAGAAAAACACTCCTTCTCTCTAAGATCTTCACGAAGCTTTTGCTTATAACGTGAAAAACTCTTGTTCTTAATACTGTAATATTTGCTTTCTTAGAAGCACTCTAGATTACATAAATCTTTCATTTATTGTTTGTTGATTTCCTCAAGTGACTTAGTGTAGTCTGTAAACTTGAGAGGACTAAGAGATTTTTCTCTTAGGCGTTGTTTGTAATCTTTCAAGATTAGTGGATTAAGTCCTTGTTGAAGGCGAAATCACCTTGGCCGGGTGGACTGGAGTAGCTTTGTGTTATAAGCGAACCAGTATAAAATCCTTGTGTGATTTTCATTTTGAAAAGCGCTTATTTTTCCAAACAATTCAAACCCCCCTTTCTTGTTTTTCTCACCTTCAATTGGTATCAGAGCTCCGGCTCTGTTATTGATTTTCTAATCAAACACTTAACCGTGTAGAGAGATCCAGTACGAGAAAAACAATGGCCCACTCAAATGAAAGAGATTCTTACAATGCCAAGCCTCCTGTTTTTGATGGAGAGAAATTTGACTACTGGAAAGATAGAATCGAAAGTTTCTTTCTGGGTTATGATGCTGACCTCTAGGACATTGTCACAGATGGATACACACCTCCAGTCTTAAATGGAGCTGAAGTTCCCAGAAGTAAGATGTCAGAAGATCAGAAACGTGTCTTCAAAAATCACCACAAGGCCAGAACAATACTTCTAAATGCTATATCATACAACGAATATGAAAAGATCACCAACAGAGAGACAGCCAAAGATATACTTGACTCTCTGAAGATGACCCATGAAGGAAACTCCCAAGTCAAGGAGACGAAGGCTCTGGCGCTTATCCAGAAATATGAAGCCTTCAAAATGGAAGATGATGAAGCTATAGAAGCTATGTTTTCCAGATTTCAAACTCTTATTGCAGGTCTTAAAGTGCTAGACAAAGGATACACTACTGCAGATCATGTTAAGAAGATAGTCAGAAGTCTGCCAAAGAAATGGAGACCTATGGTTACTGCTCTGAAGCTGTCAAAGGATCTGAACAATATCAGCCTTGAAGAACTTGTTAGTTCTCTCAGAAGCCATGAGATAGAACTAGAGGAGGATGAGCCTCAGAAAAAGAACAAGTCCGTAGCGCTAAAGTCCAGATCTGAAAGACGGAAACCTGACAGAACCAAAGCTCTCCAGGCAGAAACTGAAGATACTG